>NC_092875.1:239179635-239924635 GCF_028372415.1 Notamacropus eugenii | reverse complement strand
AAGGCATCACAGACTTGTCTTTTTGGTGAAGTGACCCTCTAACTCTGGGGCGTGAACCAAACAGAGTAACAATCCATCACATGGCTAGAGAGCATGAGAAGATACAGATACTTCACAGTTTACAAAAACCCCTTTAACTGGCATCCCAGTGGGTTAATAATGATCACTTTTAGAAAGAGGTGATTCTCTAGTTTATCCATTTGTGCACTTTTCCCACCAAATCTGCTTCTCTGGGGTCCTTTCTCCAACGTCAAACTTCTTGTGCTAAAGAACATCAGGTTAATGGTCACCCCATCTACTAATGGGGGTCATCTCTAGTTGTCCTGATCTATATCTGGCCACAGGACCCAGTCTGGTGACTTTGCACAGTCCTGCCTCACTTAAATCCAATTCACTCGCAAGTCATAACATCATCTTCCTGATGTCATAGTCCTCGTTGTGAATGAAGGACAAACAGCAGCGACAATCTGCTAGCAATGACCCTCATTGTACCTTTTCCTTAAATACTCCAGGCAAATGTGGCCTCTGATGGGGAAATTAGTCCCAACTTGCTTCAGCAGCATTTCTTAGTGTCCCAGCTCAGTGAGGCTCCCTGAGACTCTATGTGAAGGATCTGTGATTTGCATCAGTAGAGGGAATCAAAACTCCAGCACAATCAGATTCTGCAAGTATTTAAGATTCAAATTTCTAGCTTGCATAATATTTGCAGAGTTGATGAAAAAAGTCATAAAGGCAACTAATGGAAAAGTTAGAAATTTATTTAGCTAAATATAAATCCCTTTGTGTTCTCAGATATTTAAACAATGGAGGCTTTCAAATCCATAAAAATATTACAAATAAAGAGAATCTTTAGGTTGTGGGTACTGACTAATAAAATACTGTCATTGCACTGAAAATGTTGATGGGTCAGTAATTTGATCCAGAAAGCAAGGAGATAAAGCACATTTCCTCAATCTTTGCTCTGCTACCTTTCTCTTTGCCCTGAATAATGGTGAAGCTGTCATATAAGAGGATAAAAAAAGGGGAAAAGTAAGGAAAAAGTGGTCAAGTTTTGGCAGCTGAGCGAGCAGGTATGCTGAGTTATGTGGAGACCATGTAGAATGCTGTTAAACACAATGCATCTGGAAAAGAAGCAACAAGGGCAGAGAGAAGTTGGCATAGTACATGTGCATTTTTCTCCATGACCATCTGGATAGACCCTGGCAACTTTGCCCAGCCATGTTCTTTGGGGAACAGTACTTCCTACATTCACTTGTTTAGAGGAAAACTGTAACTCCTCAGTTATTGGGAGCTTCTTAGGTGGGACCTCGTGAGTTCCTGAAGGGAAACAGTGAGGAAATCATCCTGGAACAAAAAGATCATATTGAGGACATAAGTCTGGAAAAGCACTATATGGCAGGAAGCAGAAAGAAGAGATTGATTGAAAATATGAGTCGATCAGATATGCTCTGGTTGAATTCAGTGGCCATACAAATAGTCTGCTTTGGGCACTGCATTGGCAGTGAACTGACTTGTGAGCAAGGTCCAAAGCATTTAATTTGAGGACACGTCAGGTAAGAGAAGCACTGAAAACTGGAAACATCAGGTTTTGGAGCTGTGCCTGACAAATGGGGGTTCGAAGTATTCCATGGCATTGAAACACTTTCTTTCCATCAAGAGGGAGGGATTAGCATCCCCTGCCCCCCATGCTAATTATATTCAACATGATCTAAAAACATTTGGAAAAGGAAAATATTGTTTTCCAATAGTTAGGTGAATAATCCAAATTTTAACAGTGGTGTAACTATGGTGGCCAAATTTCTTTTTTTCTTTTACATTAAAACTTTAATTTTTTTTTTTTTTGCATTTTTGCCAGGGTTTTGATAACACATCCATGTGAACAATATTATTAGGACATGATCTTCTACTTAGAGATCACACTATTTTGTAATACCTTTGCTTGGTTTTTACTATGGGTTCCAGAACAAGTTTAATTTACAAATACATTAAAAAAAATTAGTCCTGGTAAATAGAGCCTTTAAACGTTTTCATCTCCTTTAAAGTATATATTGATAAAACATTCTTTTCTATACTCTCAGTAATTTCTTGTACTCCCAATGATCATCTTTATGAAATTATTCAAAACTAGTCCTAATTTCTCTCCTGAATTTTATTACTGCATTACTGGACATCTCTATTTAAAGGTCCATTGAGTCTCTTGAACTTAACATATTCAAAATATCATCTTCTTCCCTGAAGCACTCTCTTCTTAAAACTTGACTATTTTGTTGAGATCACTACCATTCTTCCTATTACCAAGCTCTGTGAGATCTTCCAAACTTATCTCCTTGATCTATTTGCCCACTAACCTAGTAGAAGCTCTCACTTTATTTTACTTCAATTACCACATAATTCATCTCCCTGCTTTCAGCCTCTCCTTTCTACAACCCATCCATCAAAATGGTTTTCTACCATTAGATTTGATCTCATTACTCCCCTATTCAAATGCTTTTAATCATTTCAGATCCTCTGCAGGTCTCTAATTGAAAAGAAAACTATCTCAGGGGTCAGAGAACTTGGGTTTCAATCCCAAATCAGATTTACTACCCAAGTTAGCCTCTTAATTCTCCAGCCTCAGTTTCTTCATATCTAAAATGAAGGAGTTGGTTTAGATCACCTCTGAGGTAAAAAAAAAAAAAATCAATTAATTAATTCAATTAATCATTCAAGAAGTACAATGGCTCCTTTCCCCCAGTTCAGAACATCTGGGAAGTGAGTGATAGACCACAGGGAGAAAAGTCTACTATTTTAGAGAGTCAAATATGGAGTGTTAACAACTTGCTGGTGACACTGGTTTCCCTATCTGCTCACGCTTTTAGGGCAGAAAGGCATGTCTCTGCCATTTCAAGTTCGAACTCAGAATGCATTTCTCCACATAAATCTTGTCATAAGTGGTGCAGATTTAGCTGAAATACTGTTACATTGTTAGTACTCAGATTTCAGGTCCTTTAGGGTTTCTGTGAGCTAGCCTGATAATATAATTACCATTAATAAAGTATCTGTGTAAGAAAATGTACGATAAATTTCAAAGGACTACTGACAAATTTTTACAATACATTTATAGGTGGTGAGCTCTCTGAGAAGAGTTATCAATGACAATATTCTGTCAAGTGTTTTGGGGGTAGTTGACCAGTCCAGTTTAGATGGAACTGAAACTCGGCATCAGGAAGGCATTAAGACTATGGAGACTTCCGAGTTTCCTAGGAAGAGTAAATATTTCTTGGCTTTGGTGATTAGAAACATTTTAAAACCAGTGACATTTCTAAGCTGTTATAAAATAATTTTTAGAAACCATTGTGTCCTAATAACAACAGCTCATATGTAGGCGACACTTTAATATTTACTAATATTTTTCTTCACACCAGTCTTTTCCTCACAAACAGGTCCCACTTTATAAATATAAATATTTCTTATATATAAACATAATAATATAGAAATAATAAATATTTCTATAAATAAGAAATTGCAGTTATACAGCTAGTTGTACAGTGTCAGGATTTGGACCAAGGTCTGCCGTCTCTAATCAAGCATTCTTTTCACTATATGTAAGACTGCTTCTCATACATGTCACTTTGATTATTATTTTTTTTAATTACGGAAGAAGACTAAAATGTCAGGTCTCCATTTCTGTTTAATTGTGTCATCATTCTCTAAAAATGACCACTAATTTAAAATAGTCACATTTTGCCTTTTTATTAACAGAAATACTTCTGTCTTACATTGATGAAAAACAGAAAGAAAAAAAATGTCAGGTGGTACATTTCTCTTTATAAATTCACCAGATCTGAAATGTACTAACATTTTCCTCTCCTCTCATAATCAAGTCCTGTTTATTCTTGAACAGCAAGCACATATAACATTTGCTCTGACAAGCTTTTCTTTTTGACTACCTCAGCTGGGAGCAATCTCACCTATAATCTCCAATAATAGTCTGAATGTCTGTATAATTTCTTTGATTAATTAATTATCCATCACCTTACCTTATTACTTCTCCTGTTCTGAACTTTATTGGAATAAATTTATTGCTTTAAAGCTTTTCTCATGTTTCTGTCTGGTCTCTCTAGGATGACTCTTTTTCTCTTTTAGGGCAGGGACCAGCTCTTCCATTTCTTTTCACCCTCTGTAGCACCTTGATGATTGCCATACACACGGTAGGTGCTCAGTAATTTAATAACTATCTGATGTTTGCAAGATTTGCAAAACACTTTATATGTTATTTCATTTTATCCTCACAACAACCCTATAAGGTAGGTGTTGTTATTATACCCATTTTATAGATGAGAAAGGTTAAATGAGTTGTCTGAAGTGACACACACAGAAGGATGTTCTGAGGCAGAGAAGAACATGAATTCCTATCTTCCTGCCTCCAACGCTACCTTAGCCGCTAGAGGCTCTCGAGACACTATGCAACACATACCCTTATCTTTTTGGTTTTATTTGTTTTCAAGTAGATGAAAGAAATGAAGAGAAAGTTTCTTACACTATTTTCCTGTTGGTTTATCTGATATCCAAGATGCACATCTGCTATAAACACACCTGTTTGGCTCTTCATTAATCTGCTATTTAGAAGATGTTAGAAAATTTCAGCTGGGGAGAAGAAATAGAAACTTGGAAGGAATATGAAAGGGAAAAAATATCTCTTTTGGAAGTAGCTGGGGCCAACTTGAAATAAAAATGAATTCTTAAGTGAATAAACCAACAGAAAGATAGTGGAGAGCAAATCGTATTTACCATCTTAAATAGTGCTTATTATATTCCCAATTTTAAACATAAAAACTAAATCTTATATTAAACATAATAATTCTGGTGAAGACCTGTTATTTTATCAGAATTGGGAACTGTTGAAATAGAATGCCTTCTACCAATGGAGATCATCAATTCATCTGTCACTTTTAGTCTTAGAGTTGTCTGGAGGGCACTGGGAGATTAAGTGACTTTTTATTCTTTGACTTCAAAAGACCTAGGACATATTCTGTAATTGTGAAGTCTTCTCCTGCTCATATAGACTGTCACCCTCCCATGACATGGTAGACTATGTCATGCATGAGCTGTGCGGCTGATTGCATGACTCATTGCATGGAGGCAACACTCCAGCAGGTAAGCCTCTCTGAAATGATCCAGGGTAAAGCTGCATTTATTTTGTGCTAATTCTGTATTTACTTGTCCATATATACCTTTTTTCTGCCTAGTAGGAGGTAAGTTCCTTGAGGGTAGGAACAGTTTCATTTCTATCTTCATATGCCTCATGCTCAGCACAATGCCCACCACTGACAACATCTTTAGTAAATACTTATAGAACTGTATCTTGTTAAATATGACAGAAACTTGTGGGATTAAGTGGATTGGTACTTAGTTCATTGTGAATCACCCATACAATGTGACAATAAAATGAGTTAACGCAGTCTTAAGCTATGCTAATAGAAGCTTTAAATCCTCAGAGAGGAAGACAAGAATCCCCCTGTCCCTTACTCATATCAGGGAACACGAAGACCAAAGAATTGTGGATTTTGAACAGGAAGCAGACTTAGAAGTCATCTAGTCCAGTGTTATCAAAGTCAGAAACACAGGCCACCAATCTGTACTTAATGGTTTCTGTGGGTCACCTATTCAATTACTCTTAAAATGTAATGTTATCTATGTTTTCTTGTCTTTTTGTTTATTTTGTTAAATATTTCCCAGTTGCATTTTAATTAGTGTTGCAGCTGGATCTGGTGTTTGATATCTCAGATCTAATCCATCTTCATCTTACAGATGAGGAAACTGAGACCCAAAGACATTAAAGAGCTTCTCTAAGGTCACATAAGTAGAGCAAAAAAGTGTTAAACTGTGGATTTGAACTTAGGTTCTTTGACTCTTTTCATTGTACTATAATATAAGGTATTTTGGACAATTATGACAAAGTATGTGAAGTGCTTTAACCATGGAGCACATCTTTTTTTAAAAGTTTTTTTAGAATAATCTTTTAATTTTTTTCCAATTACATGTAAAAGTTTTTAACATTTATTTTTTAAAAATTTTGAGTTCCAAAATTTCCCCCCCTTTTTCTATCCCTCCCCTCCCTGTTCTCTGAGATAGGAAGCAATTTGATATAGGCTATACATACACAATCATGTGCAACATATTTTACGCAGCACATCTAGAGGATATTCCTCATCTATAAAATGGGGAAGCTAAGAGGTTCTCAGTGTGTGGTCTGGGAACCCCTGGGGTTCTCAAAAGTCCTTTCTGGAGGTCCACAAAGTAAAACGAATTCTATAATCATACTAAGATGTTTGAATTTCTATTACAGCCAGTCACATTAACAAAGCTCTTTGGGAAATGATACTTTTTAAGTGTAAAGGGGTTCCAAGACCAACATTTTGAGAACCTTAATCTAATATATGCTTTCTTATAGCTTTAATAACCTTTGAATCTATCAACCATGTTATATGAGAAGGGATAGCTCAAGAAACTACGAATGTTTATACTGAAGAAAAGACTTACGCAGACAGGAGAGTCATGATAGCTATCCTGTAATGTCCTAGCAGGTTGCAATGTCAAAGAAGGATTAGGTTTGTTCTAATGAACCCCAGAAATCAGAACTAGTACCCGTAGGTGGATATTTGCAGGGATTAGATTTCAGTTTAATATAAGGAAAAATTTGCTAACTATAAACTATCCAGAAATGGAGTGTGCTAGTTTGGGGAGCAGGGAGGTCCTTGAAATCAGGAGCTCAATGACCATTTGTTAAGAATACTATATAGACTTCATTCATTCTCTGGGTACTGGCTAGACTAGATAACTTCAGGGAGCCCTTCTAACTCTGATATTTCTTTGTATTTGCCACAGCACTGAGTACAATAACTTTTTCACAAAGTAATCAGTCAATCGATATCTGGTTACTGATTGCTGCCAATTTAAAACAAATAAGGGCTTGTTAGGAAGGCTAGCTAACACAATCAGCTGGGATTTGGGTTTTGATAGACAACCTATTTTACTTGCAGAAAGGATAATATTCAGTAGTATTTTTCATGAACACAGTAAGGTAAAACATCTGCTTTTTGGTCTTGGGTGGAATTTTTTTTTTTTTACATTTTTACAGACTTGAAAAATAGTTATGCACCATGAATACCCTTGTATGAGTCATTTACTTAGCTGAACAGCTGCCTACTCATTAGCCAAATATTTTTCATTTTAAGTCACACAGTTAAATGAATCTTGTCTCCTCTCTACTCCCATCCACCAGTGGGCAGGAAAATGATGTACAGGTATTTTCTTTCAGAGCTAAAGTGGCATAAACCTTGAGTCGTGGGAGGAGATGGCATCCCAACTCCATGACAGGGTGAATTTAGAAAACTATTTTTCATGAACTAGTTTGAGTTAAGATCAGCTGTTTGCAAAATATAGCAAAGATAGACCCAATGCATGTAATGTATTTCCAAACGTATTTCTCATTACTTCCCACACTGAGCTTAGACATAATCATATGTTGAGATAATGATCTCACCATCCTCTGCACACACACCAAACTCATTTCTACCACTGTGATTTTTGCCCTGTACCCCCATTTCTTTCTTTTTATATCATCTCAAACTTAGAATGTTTGCCTTCCTCCTGGTCAACCTCCACCCATACTCAAAGTCCTCTTGCAAGAAGTTTTCTCTGACTATTCTTGTCCATGCTTGAACCCTCTTTTCTAAGACTTTTGTACTTACTGTCATTGTCATGCAGTTAAGTACCGCTCTGCTAATGTGATTTAGCCTTCCCTCACTGAAAAACATTGTCAGATTCTTCATTAGAACTTGGAGGCAAACTATGTACCTGAAGGCTTTTCCAGCAAATCGCAGGCACTGACAAACCCTACCAAAATGGAAAGATTTTAGGACTATGTATCTGCCTTCTGAAGAACAGCATGGCTAATTTCAAAGGCTAAGCACCAAAATTTAGCCACTTCATGATAAACTGTTTTCACCACCACAGTTTATGAAACAATCTATGATGTTACATAGGAGTTGTATTAATGCAAAGTGGGGAAGAGATTGCACACACATAAAATAGACCATGTATCTTTGGAAGTCAAATATTTAAAAAAAAGATGTTAGTCCTGCTCAACTATGTTGTGATAATAACTAATTTTTAAAACATATTTTGAGGATCATAAAATAAATATTCCTTACATACAACCTTGTGAAGTAGGTGGTACAAACGATTTCATCCTCATTTTACAGATGAAGAAACAGGTCACTAAATTAACTGACTTACCTAGGGCTGTGGTCAATATAGATCTGAGACACAGGCCCTTCTAACTTCAAGTGTAATACACTTCCCGCAATATCAATGTACCTCTGAAGCCCCCTTTAAAATCCATGAAGACAAGTACATATTTTATACTTCTTCACAATGCCTACCGTAGTTGTAGTAATAGTTACTAAACTGGAACAATCTCATGAGGGCAGAAATTGTGTGTTTTTAAAATTTTCTATGTTCTAGCCCCTCAGCACAAGGCTCTGCACAGATATTTTTTAAAAAAAATTGATTGAACTGCACAGTAAGCAGTAAATAAACACTTGCTGCCTGATTGTTTGGCTGATATGGCCATTTGTGTGAAGATGTCTGTGCATGGGAGGGGGTGGTTATACATAGTTTGAGGCCTGAGACTTGTATATGCTTTAAAAGTTTACATGTTATATGACAAAACAGGAAAATGACAAATGTTGGAGAAGATGTGAGAGTGTTGGAACACTAATTCATGGTTGGTGGAGCTGTGAGCTAATCCAACCATTCTGGACAATAATTTGGAACTCTGATCAAAGGACTACAAAAATGTGCATACCCTCTGAACCAGCAATATAATTTCTAGGCCTGTATCCCAAAGAGATCATAAAAATGGGAAAGGGTCCCATATGTACAAAAATATTTATAGCAGCTCTTTTTGTGGTAGCCAAAAACTGGAAATCAAAAGGATGCCCATCAATTGGGGAATGGCTGAACAAGTTGTGGTACATGAATGTAATGGAATACTATTGTGCTATAAGAAATGACAAACAGGAAGACTTCAGAAAAAGGAAAGACTTATATGAACTGATGCTGAGTGAAATGAGCAAAGCCAGGAGAACATTATACACAGTAACAGCCAGAGTATGCAAGGACTGTTTCTGATAGACTTAGCCCTTCACAGCAATGCAAGGAACTAAAACATTTCCAAAGGACTCATGATGCAAAATGCCATCCACATCCAGAGAAAGAACTGTGGAGTCAGAACACAAAATGACTATTTTCTGCTTTGTTGTGTTTTGTTTTTCTCATGGTTTCTCCCACTTATTTTAATTCTTCCATGCAACATGACTAATGTGAAAAGGTGTTTAATAGGGATGCATGTGATTTAAGACTGCATGCTGTCCTGGGGACGGAGGGGAGGAGGGGGAGAAAATTTGGAACTTATGGAAGTTATTGTTGAAAATTGGAAACAAATTAATAAATTTTGGGAGAAAAAGTTTACATGTTTTGCTTCTGAATGCCCTTCCAGTGAGCAGAATGGCAATTATAATTTGCTAAAAGATAATGATGGATATCCCATGGAATGCTGCTTCTAACTGATCAAGCACCTCTATCCATCACTAGCTGATAAAATTTGAAGCTAGGCTCCATTTCAGAAAATGAGGCAGGTCTCTGATTACAGGTCCATATTATTTCCATTGCTATCTCTTAATTGTTTATTGAGGATCTATGCTACATATCAGAAGACGCAACAGCAAGCCCACAGAATGTGCTTTAACACAAAAGCACTAGAGGACATGGAGTCCAGATGGCTCAATAGCTCATTTCCCATAATTATTAGATTTCACTTTTCTTCCTAGTATCTTCTACTGGCTTTGAATCATAGAGTAAAACAATCATCTGTAATTCCCACTCCAGATAGCTGTGGATCAGCTGCTTGAATTGACCAGAGTTGTTTAAGCTTAACAATAGTTCTTTATTACAATCTCATTCATTACAATCATTCCTTCCTTTCTTCAAAAGAAAATGAATGCCTAAAACTTTCTTGGAAAAGCCATTAGAAGAACTTTGAGGAAAGAATGCTAATTTCTAGAGACAACCAGTAACAAGGTCCTTTAGAGCTGTTGTCTAAAATTTTCAAGAGTCCTTCACTTAGATACAAAATTTTCTTCCTAAAAGAAAGCTTCCTTTAGCTTCCTAAGCAATGTGAAATAAGGTTGCAAAGGTAGGGTGACGCCAGGATTGGAGGGTTTTGAATACTATTCATAGGACTCTAAACTTTACCCTAGAGACAATGGGGAGCCAACGATGTTTTCTGAGGTGTAGAATGATATAGTTAGAGTTGTGATTTGGGAAAATGAATCTGGTAGTATTGTCTACAGTGGAATTAAGGGGTAATCAACTTGATGGAGGCCACCATAGGAAGCGACTGCAGTAGTCTTAGCAAGAGGCAATGAGGACTTCAATTAAGATTTGAATTGCAGCTATTCTACTTACTATCTGAGAAACCTTGAGCAATTAACTTTTCTTCTCTAGGTCTCTGTTTTCTCACTGGCAAAACAAGAGGATTAGATTAGAGGAACTCTAAAGTTCCTTCCATCTGCAAATTTTATGATCAAATGATAAAAATATAAAGGAGGGAATGGAAAAGAGGACTCATTAATGAGAATTTAGATCTAAAATTCTTAGGATTTGTTGTCAATTGGATTTAAAGGCAAAATTGAAAGGGTTCTAATATTTGGAGCCGGGGTGATGTCAATAATGGTGGTACCATTAACAAAACTAGGCAAGTCAGAAAGATGAGAACATTCTTGGAGAAAGATGATGACTTCACATCTGGATGTATTAAATTTGTGTCTGAATGGCAGGAAAGAGTTCAAGGATAGTGAATGAGATAGACTGAAAAGTTATCTGCATAGAGGTTATGGTTGCACCTGTGGCAATGGATGAGGTCACAGAAGAGGGAGGTAGAAAAAAAGAGAAAGGACCAAGAGTAAAGTCTGTGAAAACATATTCATGCAGTTGCCAAGAGAATGAAGAGAAATAAACAAAAGAGATGGTAGTCAGAGGAATGGTTAAATGGTTAGAAGGAGAAGAAACTACAGTGTCATGTTTCAAGGGAGAAGAACATGATCAGGACTGTAAAATGCTGCAATAAAGTTGGAGAGGAAGGTGACAAGGCCAAGCCTTTGGCTTCAGCAATTTGGAGATGATTTGCCATGCTAGAGAAAAGTTTTGGTAGGATGATGGGGAGAGGGTTTGAGGAGTGAGCAGTTAGTGAAAAAGTAGGAGCAATGAATGCAGATTTGTTCTTGTTTCAGTTGTGTCCAAATCTTCCTGACCCCATTTGGGCTTTTCTTGGCAAAGACACTAGACTAGTTTGCCATTTCCTTCCCCATCTCATTTTACAGATGAGGAAACTGAGGCACACAGGGCTAAGTGACTTGTTCAGGATCACACAACTAATAAGTGTCTGAGGTTACATTTGAACTCAGGTCTTTCTGTCTCCAGGCTCAGCACTCTATCCACTTCATTATTTAGATATACTAAATACAGATTATTTTTTCTAAAAGTTTGGAGGCAGGTATCATGGCAGATGGAGGGAGGTAGCAGGCTTATGGAAGCTTCTTTTTAAGTAGACCTGTGAATAATTACATACAGTGGGGAAGGAGTCAGCAGAAAGGGAGAGAATGGAGATACATGAGAGAAACACAGTGATTAATGGAAGGATGGATCAGGGTCCCTTAGGTGATGGAGTCACAGGCACAGGCACAGGCTTAGCTTTGGAGAGACAAGCCATTTTTTCCTTAGAGACTTAAGGTAAGGACAAGAGGAAACATTAAGTGACAAAGAAGTTGCAATTTATAGAGGTGGGGATTTGACCTGTACAATTTAAAAGGCTATTGACATTTAATCATTTACTGGATTTCTTTATTGTCTAAGCTCATTATCAGCTTTTATATTTCTTCATATGTATTGAATTTAAAGCAAGTTATTTCTTAAAAGAAGTTTTTTTGGGAATTAAATGAGAAAAATCATTACGCTTTTCATAACCATAAACTGCGTGACAGGAGATCAAATGTGGAAAGAGAAGTCTCATATATGTCACAATATTCAAAGCAGTATTTTTTATGGTAGCAAAGTAGGAACAAAGTGGATCAGTTGAGCAATGGTTGAACACATTATGGAAATATGGATATAATGGAGTAATATGATGATATAAGAAATGACAAATATGAGGAATTCAGAGAAATGTAGGAAAACTTATGGAATGATGCAGAAGAAACAAGTATAACCTAGAGAACAATACATAGAATTATTACAATAATGTGAAAAACAACCAAACAAACCCCAAAACTCAACAACACTAAAAAGCAGTCAAACTCAAATTCCTTACAATGACCAATTTTGGTCCCAGAAGGACATCATAAAACACATTTTTCTCCACTCAAAAGGTGGGGGATGATGCTGGGAAAATATCGCATATATGTTAGATATGGTCCTTTTCTCATCAGTTTTATTCGTCTTTTTTTTTTTTTTTTTTTGAATAAAGGAAGATCCAAAAGTGGGAAGAGAGAGGGAGAGTTTATCAGGAAATGACTACTGTATAAAAAAAGCATCATGAAACTTAAAAAATGCATGAGTATTTAATGGACTATGTATAATGAGACTATCTTTATATTAGTTCAATTACAGACTTGTGGACATATGTTCCCAGACTTATTTGACTTCACTTTAACTCTTGTACTACAACTAGAGCCTGCTGTAACTAGATGAACAGAAGAAAGATTATTTTTTATTCCCCCTACGTCCTAGAAAATAATTCTAGAAAACAGTCATCAGTCAAATTGTTCTGCCCTTATAGGTTAATTTTAACTAAATCTATCTTTAAGATCTTATCTAGCTGCAGTAGTGTTAGAATTGGCCTGGTGTTCGTACACTTTATGAACAAGAATACTTCTACTATTGCTTTAATTGGTGATGCAAAAATCTGATGAAGAAACCAAAGGGAACCTTCCTCATAACTCTTGTGAAAGGGATTCTTCCTTTGAAGTGGGCTTATTGAAGTGAGACTCATTTCCGATTTCATAGTATCTGTCTGAGTCCACAATTGAAAAAGAGGCAAAGGTTATCTTTCTCATTTCTGTTTCTGACTAAGATATATGGAAAAATAACAGCGTTGGACTGTAATAATGGACAATATCCTAGTTTTCTGTCCTCTCCCACCCTAGGGGACTACTTATTATCTTGGACACTTCTTTTCTAACTTTCTACCAGAATCCCTAGGAGGGTGTGAGTTATGGAATTCTCTGAGGAAATCTGTATTTTCATCTAGTTAAAAGTTTTTGATTAATTTAAAAGGAGAAGTTAATGGTAGTAGAATTTCTTTTTAAACTTCCTTTCTATTTATTTATCTATTCACAGAATAAAACAAGCATTTCCATAACATAGCACAATAAAAAGATGACTATACATGAAACTGCTATGTACAACTGACTATTCCCTTCAAATATGAACAAATTTATCATGCAAATTCTTTTTCTTCCTGTCCCATCCTGCCTTTAGACCATTAGACAAAATTGGCATATATATATACATATATATGTATACACATATGTAAAACAATTCTGTACATACTTCTATTTATCAGTTTTTGCTCTGGATGCTGATCACGTCTTTCTTTACATCTCCTTTATTTAGGAGAATTTTAGATATCAGCCAAGATGGGGGAGGTACCCATGGTTTACTGGAATTTCCTGGATGCTCTTAAAGTCAGAATCTTCTAAGGCTATTTTGATCAGCAGAAAGAAATGGCTTTTCCTTCAAAGTATGTAGAAAGAGCTCTGTTGCAGAGTCACAAAAATGAGTCCTAGTTGGGTTTACCCCATGCTTTTATTTACCAGCTTTTTATCTACTATGCTGGAGGTGAAGATATATAAGGAGACCATTTAATGAATATTTTATATTATGTTTCTGTTTTGCTGTAAATTGGAATAATTCTGTTCTCTAAAATATATTGTAGTACATGGCACATAGTGCTTAATAAATGCTAGTTGACTTGATTTGTTGATTTGACTTTATATAGATAAAAAGTTCACAACTGAGTGTCTCCCCACGTCTCTGCCTCTTTCACACAGGAAGATAAAGATCCATGAGGAAATTCTCAATGTAAGTGCCAATTTAATTTTGTCTTTCTGCCCTAATGTGTTTTCTCTATGACATAAGGACTAGACCTGATACTTCATTATTATAGGGAACTATCAGTATGGTATCTGCAACTCAGTCTTTGAGAGTTTCCTGGGGCACACTATGATGTTAAGAGACTTTCTCAGGATTACACAACCTGCAGGTTCAGGAGTAGGACTTGAACACAGATCTTCCTGGCTCCAAAGTCACTTCTACTATGTCACAGATGCCCACCCCATAAGCCAGAAAAATATCCTTTTCTTGAGTTATTTTTTCATTGCCAAATTTAAAAAGATTTAAGAGACTCATGCTCTTATGCCATGAAGCCTTCATGATGTGTTTACTTCTCAAAGTGCTTTGAGCTAATTAATTATTTCCTTAACAGAGAAAAATCTGGCTTTAAAAAGTTCCTATAGACACATCTTTTTACTTTTAATGATTTCCTCCCTTATGCTTTTAAATTTTTCTGGGAAACAAAAAAGAAATTTAATTGGATTCTCAACTTAGTGTGCCAATTACCATTCAGTCATTCAGTCAGTCACCCTGGCAACAAATACTTGTTAAATGCTTTCTGTGAATATTGCAGGAACAGGAAGAGATAAACGATGTCAATAAGGCAAGTACCTGAACTCATGGACTTCATAATCTTGGAAGGGGATGAGGTAGAAATAAAGATACACAATAAAAGGTGCATTAGAGAGGTGTGGAACAAAGAAACCTATGAGATCTGAGGACGGAACATTACCATCGGAGTGGAACAGGGATAACTATGGAAGGTAGGGAGATTTTTAAGGCTGGGCAGGACTTCAATGGATGAATAGGGAAATTCCAGACCTACAGAGAGACATGTGCAAAGACAAGAAGTTCTGAAAACAAATGGCCCATCTGGGCATAGAGAGTAATTCAGTCTGGCTGGAACAGATAGCACAAAGAAGGAAGTAACATGAGACAAAAGGTAAGATGGTGCCAAATTGTAGAGATCCTTGAATTTCAGGTGAAGAAGCCTAAACTTAACTTTGCAACAAGGCAATAGGGAGGCATTAAAGATTTTTGAGCAAATAAGTGACGTAATTAGATCCAAGCATAAGGAAGTTTAAACTAGCAATAGGGGTATATGTGGGTAGCAGAGAGGGCCACAGTGGGAATATATTGAAAGACTATTTCAATAGTTAAGCCTATAACAAGGTGCTATGGGGGGGCTCGCACCAGGGTGGGGGCAGTGAGAATTGAGAGGGAAGAAATGTTCTAGAGATGGAATCAACAAAAATTAACTGGAATTGAGAGAACTGTTTTTAACAGTTTATGTGATTCTGCTGTTCTGCAAAGGGTTCTCATTTGGGCCACACTGGCACAGACCTTGCATTGTCTGGGATTTAGAGAATTTAAAAAAGTTTTGTTTCACACACATAGTCATTGGAAATTGACTCAAAAGACGATGTTTATCGAACTGAGTGTTAGACATTAACTGACTGGCTACGTGGTACTGAATTTTTTAGCTACCTGGTGATCCTCAAAGACAACTGACCAAACTGTGGAGAGACTGTTTGTCTTCAAGATGGAAGAGCATCCACGCAGGAAAGCCTGAAACTTTAAATTGTTTCAATCTATTGGTTCCTCTTCAGGATTCAGAGGTAATTGGGAAGGAGAAGAGACAAAGACATAGAAAAAATATGGCTATAAAATTGAGTCCTAACAAAGATTTCTGAAGCAGAAATAATTTTATATGATTTCTAGGGAAACCAGAGTTAGTCAGTGAACATTTATTTTTGAGATTAAGAGAGTTGGAGACTATAAGATATTAGATTAGTTGAGGTGATGAGTTCTGAAACATACACAAAGAAGTATCCATTTCTATTTTATATTGTTATTAAATCAAAATAATTCTTCACAAATTTTAGGTAATATCTTAAAATCAAAAAGTTTCTCATCTCTGCAGATTGACTTCCCTGGCTCCCTTCAAGACCCAACTAAAATCTCATCTATTCTTTAAAAATTTAATTAATTTATTTGTTTTCAGTTTTCAATAATCACTTTCATAAGTCTTAAATTTTCTCCCTCTCCTTCTCTGAGACAGCTTGCAATCTTAGATGGGTTCTACACACACATTCTTATTAAAAACACTTTCACATTAGTCATGTTGCAAAGAAGAATTAAAACGAATGGGAAAAGCCAAACCAAACCAAAACATAACATACCAGAAGAGAGAATAGTCTGCCTCATTTTGCATTCTGAGTCCATAGTCTTTTCTCTGGATGTGGATGGCATTAGGTCCTTGCATTGCTGCTAAAATTTCATCTTTATGGGAAGTCTTTCCCAACCCTCTTCACTTTAATGACTTCCCTCTCAATTATATCCTATTTATCCTGTATATAACTATTTGCATATATATCTGTTTGCTTGTTTTATCCCCAATTAGAATGTCAGCTCCTTGAGGTCAGGGACTGCCTTTTGCCTCTTTTTCTCTCTCTACTGCTTAGACAGTACTTAGCACATAGTAGGCACTCAATAAATGTTTATCACTTGACTAATTTCTGCAACAAATATAAAAATGTGTCAAGTTCAACTAAGATTTGTAGTTTTAAACCTCTGATTCTTTGAAGAAAGGGCATGAATACCTGAATATTGATTGAAGACTTAAAAAATGATTCATTGGAACATAGCTCATGTGGCAATTCCATCAATCTGGAATGTGAGAATTCTATTTACTAGCATTTGTTAAGCATTTGCAGAGGTAGTGATGGACAGTTTCTCAGTCTAGATTCCCTGAGCGACCAGAGAGAATCTTTTTCATTGTAATGGAATACTATTGTTCCATAAGAAATGATGAGCAGGTGGACTTCAGAAAAACCTGGAAAGACTTACATGAACTGATGAGGAGGGAAGTGAGCAGAACCAGAACATTGTATACAGTCATAGCAACATTGTAGGATGACCAGCTTTGATAGACTTGGGTCTTCTCAGCAATGCAGTGATCTAAGACGATTCCAAAAAACTCATGATGGAAAATGCTCTCTATGTCCAGAAAAAGAACTCTGGAGCCTGAATACAGATCAAAACATAATATTCTCTCTCTCTCTCTCTCTCTCCTCTCTTTCTCTCTCTCTCTCCCTCCCTCTCCTCTCTCTTTTTGTTTCTTCTTTCTTGTGCCTGCCCCTTTGATTCCAATTCTTCATAACAACATGACTAGTGTGGAAATATGTTTCATATGATTGTACATGTAAAGCCTATAGCAGACTGCACACCATCTTAGGGAATGGGGTGTGGAGGGAGGGGGAGAAAATTTAGAACTCAAAATCTTATATAATTGAATGTTGAAAACTTAAATAAAACTTTAGAAAAACAATCTCATTCATCAGCAGGTACATAGGACTACAAGTTAAAGTGAAATGAAAAGATTTATTAGCATTCTAATAGAAAGACTGCTTGCTGGGTGCATAGGGAAAGGGAACAGAAAAGGGGAGCTTTAGCATGCTAGGATACAAATTTGACTTCCACAGACTTTTTTTTTTTAAAACATGCTTCAGTACACAGCCAATAGTAGCATTTTGTGGCATTTGAATGAACCAGTGGGATACAATCTTTCCCTGCAGGAAAGCTGGTCTGGGAAGTCTCTAATTGTGTGTTGGGTGGAGCCCTTTGAAGCCACAGAGTGTGGAGTGCAGCAGGGTTTTGCATACTTAGCCTGAGCTGGATGGAGGCTGTTATTCAGTCTACTGAGGGAGGGAGCTGGGGGTGGGGATGGAGGAGCCACTAATTCAGTCAGGTTTTTGGGGTTTTTTTTTTTAAAGTTAATCTGCAACAGAATAGGTCATAGAGTTCATTCAAACAGGACATTCCAATAAACAAAGTTGTCATCCCTCCACATAAGTAAAGAGCCGTGCTTAGCAGAACACATAGAAAGATGTAGTCCCTAGGGTCAGGACCTTTAGACCCTTAAAAAAAAAAGTCATGAGCATATGATGCTCCCTCCCCCCCCCCCCCCCCAATCAATAACAAACTGCAAGAGTGTTTTGATCTTTTAATTGTCTTCAGTCTATTCCCTTTTTGTTCCTAGATGATGGAAATTGGGATTAAGACTAAGTTTTTCAATCCATATTCGCTTCCACATTTCAAGTATCAGTGCCTTAATTTGTGTAGTTGCGCCCTCTACTGACAGACTGCAATAGCGCTTTCTCCTTAAGGTAGCAGACAGTTGTGTGTGTGCGTGGTTGAAAAAAATCATTACTCAGTCATCAACCTGCTGGTAATGAGCAACCCCATGTACAGGTGACAGACAAAAAGTTCACTGTCATGTGCCTTTTCATAAAGCTTGCCAGACCTTGTGCTCCATTGGAGCACTGTAGTCTTGGAGAATCTAGGGTTCCTTCAGGCTGGAGGGAGCCATCAGAATGGGACTTCATTAGAGTTACTTAAATGCTGCAGAATATTATAATTTTGGAAGCGTTCATGAAAGCTGAACTGAACGGAATGGAAGAAACAGAGAATGCAGGTGACAGACAGGGTAACAAGGGGGAAGCAAATCTGAGTGTGGGGGAGAAGGAAGACCAATGGGAGGGAGAAGAAAGAATGAAGGTAAGAAGGCAGCAGTCCTGCAGGGGGATTTTGAATCTCTGATTCTGTGCAAATGAAGATGAGAATATTATAAAGCTAAAGTCTGCGAAGCATTGACCTTTATTAATCTCATTTGAGTCTCGTAATAGCCCTGAGAGGTAGATAGGTGCGACTATTATCTCCATTTTACTGATGGGGAAACTTTAGATCAGGGAGGTTAAATCCACAAGCCCAGGGTCACAGCGCTAGGCTCATGTGTTATTCTAATATAAATTCCTTTAACTTTGGCATTTTCTCCTATTTCACTATTACTCTGTCAGGAAAAGTAAGGGAAAGGCACTCGTTTGGCTTTACCCTGGGCAGGGCTGTACAGCATACCCAAATGAAAAAATGATTACAATTATTTCCTACCCAAACTGATTATAAAGACATATGAAGGAAGACACTATCAATATCCAGAGAAAGAACTGATAAATAGATAGAGCTGATAAATAGAAATATGAATAGAATAATTTTACACACACGTATATGTACACACATACATGCATATACATAGAAGTATATGTGTGTGTGTGTATATATATATGCAAATGCATACATATACACACCTGTTTGTGTCTAAGCGTAGCTACCTATAGGGAAGAAAAAAAAGAAATGTATATGATAATTTTGTTTTATATTTGAATAAAATATTAAGTCGTTCATAGTAGATTTGTAGTTTTATGTACAATCATCTTTTTTATTACATCACAGAAAAGCTTTTTTGTTCCATAAATTAAAAATAAAATTAAAAAAAATTACTTCCTGCTCATGGCAGGGGAAACTATAGAACAAGAGGCCTGGAAATATTTAACTAGGGAAAATGGGTCTAATCCTCATAAGGCAATGAGGTAGAGAAGAGAAGATTTGGGCAGCAGGGAGTGGCTGGTGGTAGAGAATAGCCCCTTGGTCTCTGGCATCTGGGAGTATCTCTTGGTTCATCTAAGACTACCCTTCTCAATGCTCCTGTATGTGAGGATTTCTTTATCCTTCTTAGAGTTAGTTTCTCAGGATCCATGGCCATGGCCATGTCTAGTTTCCAGGTGTTAGATAATAACTCCCAGAATAGTCCCCAAAAGCCGAGATAGTAATTCCTAGAGTTATAGTGATAGGTAGTCTTACTGAGACTGTTCAGTGAGATATAGGGATGACATAAGTAATATGGACTATGCTTGCGCAGAATGACAATATTGCTAAAGGTAAGTTGTGAGCTTGATGTTGGCAAGATGCCTTCTTTATCTGTTTCCCTATAAAGCAAGTAAGCACTGGTCAGTGAGGGGGGAAACCACAGGAAACCCAAAGGGGAAACCATGGGGAACCCATAGGGGAATCTGTGTGTGCCTTGAGCAGCCCCCATTGAGGCCTGATTTAGGGGAGTTCACAAGCTGTGCCTGTCTCCACTGACCCCATCGAGATGTAGTGGTAGTTGCACCCCCTTTCTCTCAGGCCCCTGCGAGAAGGGTGATTAGGGAATGCTATATGAGCTAGTGCTTTCATTATCAGCAACCCTTTGGAGAAGACTAGACTAGAATAAAGCTGATTATTAACCCCTCTGAAGGTGTCTGCCTGTCTGACCAGGCCAAGAGTAAACCTATTAGAAGCTGGAGTGCAAAGACCTCCAGTGCCTCCTGGTTATTATCTGTGAAATAGCTCCTTTTCTCAAAAAGTCTTTCTACCTACTGATGATTTGAAACTCCTTTAACAAAGAACTCCACTGCATAATTAGAGATAAAAGGCTTAAAAATACAAAGACTTACAAAAGTTAACTTGGTGTTGAAAATGAGCTTCAGTCGAATTAGAAATGACAGTAATGTGTCCTTTCCCATGTTGAGAGTGAGAAGGAGCTGGAAAGTTAGAAGCCAATGTAAAACTGAAAGGAGGAGCGGTGGGCACAGGGAGGCTTCAGAGAGAGAGAACAAACTTTGACAACTTCATAATGTTGCAAGTAGGCAGTTTTGGATACCTTCTTTTTATTGTTGTTGTTAGGTAGATAAAAAGAAGCTATGGGAGGAAATATTTCCCATTCTGTATGGTTATACATAACTTATCTGGAGTTATAACAAGTCAAAGTAGCCAGTTGTTTGAAACTACATTGTTATCTGATAGCGAAAGAAAAGGCATAGAAAAGGAGAGAGGTGGGGAGAATGTTACTAGATTTTACAAATCTGTGAATTTTGAGCTGAAAAAGACCTTGGGACCATTTCCCATTTGATGGGTGAGGAAACAAAGGCCCATCCCTTCCCTTTTCTCTTTTCTTTCTCCATTTCTTCTCCTTTCCCTCAGCCACTCCTGCTTTCTTCATTCATTCATTCACTTAGATGTTGACATTAACCAAACCATGGTAGTCAGTATTTTGTAAATCATACGGATCACCATACTCATCAGGTTATAATACAACATAGAAAGCTTTACTAAAAAACCCAGTCAACTTTAAGGGAAAGACCTTAAAAACCAGAAGAGGAAAATGATATATTCTAAAGGGGATGTTTTTATCATCTTAATTTCAGATAAACAGAACACAACAATGTGCGATCAGGACTAGATTTTTGTTTTTATCACCAACAACCTACACAGTCATTCATTCAGTTAGCTAGTATTTATTAATTGCCTACTACGTGTCTGGCATTGTGCTAAGTGCTAGGAATATAAAGAAAGAAAGAAGAAAACTTGCTCTCATGGAGCTCATCATTTAATATAATATAGAAAACAAAGGAGGTTAGGAAGAAATCAAGTTAAAAGTACCTGGGTATGTCATTGAGGATGAAAAGGTTGCTTCTGGTTTAGAAAAAAAATAAATCAAGAGAATCAATTTCCTATGGATTCTTAGGCACTGACATTCTCCATCAAGTGTACTCTTAATGAACTGGAGAATTCAGCCAGAAATTTTAACAGGTTTCTTGTCACGTAAGTACCTCTAAAAAGGGGAAGTGGAAGGATGAGAGGAGGGGAAATGGAGGGAGAAAACTGCAAATATTTTTATTTCTGACTTCTCATCCTCTCAGTTTCCTATCTTGGTTCACAATACTTTGATTATCTAAGGCAGAGGAGATATTTTCTTTCTACATTTCAATTCAATAAGAATTTGTTAAGCAACAATTAAGTGGTAGGATTTTACTTCTCTCCCTGTTTCTGTGTCTCTATCTCCCTCTCTCTGTGTCTCTGTTTCTATCTTTTTCTGACTTTCTATCTCTTGTCTCTTTCTGTCTTCTTCTCCAACTTTTCTGTCTCTCTTTGCTCTCCAAAGTCAAGTAGTTATGGTTTCTTTATGGGACACTTCTGTGTATCTATCTCTACAATCTCCAGTGAAAGTGTGACAATCAGGCATTCAGGACAATGCTTGGCACATAAGTGCTTAAAATTGCTTGTTGACTGACAACAGAAACTTCCTACAAAGCTCCTCATTCTGGAAATGGATATGTTAGACTGATCTGAATAGTTAGAATTTCAAAAGATACCACTTCAGTGGGGCATACTTAGTCTAAGGTTTTAGACAGTGTTTAATCACTTCAGAAACATTCAACTTCCATGTAAAAGGGAATTATCACCCTCATCATCCTCATCCTCATTTCATCATCATCATTATTATATTTCTTTGCTTATACTTTACTCTTAAAGATACCTCCAAAAAGTGAATGTATGAAAATTTGGGCTAAGTAGTTGTAGTCCTTTAGGTTTGGTCATGCCTAAGCAAAAGATGGAATTATATAACAAGCAGTACTTGTGAAGAGTACTAGCATCCTTAACTTTCCCAGATCAGGTCTAACTCCTGATTGAAAGACTTGGATGCAGCACAGTCAGCAAGGGAATACTTTGAGGTCCTGGGCTTTCCCAAGGCCACCTAGTAAATTCTATCCTCCCTGCATGTCTTTATCCCACCAAACTGACATTTATGTACAATTTTATTGTTTATGAAGTCCTGTACATCTGTTTTATTCAATCGTCTTTATATCTATTATCTTATTTAATCTTCAAAACAGCTATATGAGGTATGTGAGCACAGTGTCTGGTCCATCATTGGAGCTTAATAAATGCTTACTGATTAATTGATGGAACACAAGCATTGTTATGTCCATTTCATAGATAAGGTAAATGAAACACTGATAGCTGAAATGATTTGCCCAAGGCCACATAGCAAGCTAAAGAGCTAGTATTTAAATCCAGGTCTCCAAATCCACTGTTCTTCCCTCAGTATCAAAGATGACATAATACAATGTAATTCAATTCAACAAATATTTACTAAGTGACAACTACATCAAACATGCTCTGCTAGGCACAGGAGATAAAAAGATTCAAACTAAAATAGTCTCTGTCCTTAAGCATTTTACTTCCAACCAGGGTAATGTGTCCATTTCCACTAATACGTCAATCTCGTCCCTTAGTCAGAACAGAAGACTCCTTGACTCTCAAGAATTAGTCATCTAGATGGTATCTGTCTAGAAGGTTGAAGGCCTGGGCTGTGCAATGATAAATGCCTCAGAATAACTACTAAGGTCAGATTCATTAATAAAGGAAGAGGATATTAATAAAAAATGAAGTCATCATTGGGTATCATTTTAATTCTCTCATAAAATATTTATTGGGTATGGTTGTTCAAGTCTCAAAGGCCAGATGAATTGCCACCCAGGGTATTGAAAACACTTGCAGATGTGATTACAAAATTATTATCTATAATCTTTGGGAGACCTTGAGATGATTAAATATTATTCAATTGTCTAAAATAGTAAAAGAAAAAAAAGATTGACACCACAGATGGGTAAAGTGGAGAGAGCACACTAGCCTTGGAACTGGAAGATGTAGCTTCAAATACTACTTCTGATAATAACTAGTTCATATATCTCTGGACAAGTCATTTCACTTGCTCCCTAGCCTCATTTTCCTTATCTATAAAATGAAGATAGTTACTTCACTTAACTGTGGTGATGATCAAAAAAACATAATGCAAAGCATTTTACAAACCTTAAAGTATGACACAAATACTAGGCAGTATTATTATTATTTTGCCAAGTCTAGGAAAGATTCTAGAATGGGGTATTAAATCGATTATTTGTAAGCCTTCCTTCCTGGAGCCGTCATGCATTCACTAAGAGTAAATCAAACTAAAGGATGCTGATTACTAGCCTGATATTGACCCGATTTCTAAGTTGTCTTGCCACATAAAATTAATTTTCTCAAATACTTAAATATTTCAACAGATTTGTGATTTTTTTTTATGTGGGTTCTTCTTCCATTGGTACAAATGGAAATCCACCTATATCTTCTCATCCTGTGGGATTCTTGTCCACACACACTCACAAAGGTTCCATAGAGGACCTACATGGCAGCTGAAACATTCTGCTAAGTCTTTTTTTTTTTAACATTTTGTGGATACCAGTACAGAAGCCAATTGGTCCATCTGCAACTCTTCTCACTTGTTACATTGTTGGATCAGCTTCTTCTCTAATAATATCTTTTCTGGACTACATTTTTATGTCCCTTCTTGGCTGCAAGTCATTGGCACTAAAACGTTGTAGGCTACTTATGTCCATCAGGTATCTTGTCTTTGCCTTTACCTACTCTGCAATATCACCTACAATGTGAATTCTTTAGAGACTCTGATATTCTTTGCTTTTACAGCCATATAGCATCACTAAGAAGATGCTGATTTTTTTTTAAGTTTGTCGTGGGAAGCAGCTTAGGATCATTGTATGTACTATGTAGTTTCCCAAATGCAATCTTGTCTTGTTTCTTCTTCTAATCTTTTTTTTTTTTCACGTTGTTTCTTCTTGATATAATCTAGACCAGTGCTTGGCAAACTACGGTGGGGGATGGGGAGGGTGGAGAAATCCACTCCTTTGCCTGTCTTTGTATAGCTCTTGAGTTAAGGATGTATTTTATATTTTTAAAATACAATAAAGCTTTATTGAAAAATGTAAAAAACATTCTGAGCTCTGAAGGACCATACAAAACTAATGGGCCAGTTTTGGCCCTTGGACTATAGGTTGCTAGCCCTTGACTTAGACAATAAGCATTCTTCATCCTTTTGTTTTCTGTATGGACTTTTGGGCCAGTCTCTTTTGAGGGATTATGATTCTCCCCTAGAAGGCGTGTAGTACTTTGGGACTGCTGTAATCTGCAAAGGAGTATTTAAATGACCTCACTCTATTTGGGAATTCTTTTGTCTGAACTATTGCACATGACAGTGGGGCCAGCGCCTCCCTTGATACTGATCATCATAAGATTACGGTCCAATTCAAACTTCTTATGCTATAGCTAGGGAAAATGAGATCTAGAAAGGTTAGATAAATTGGCAAAGTTGAGATTCAAACCCTGGTCTTCTGACACCGAATCTATCATTCTTTCCATGTCACTCTCCACTTTGAACACCATGACATAAGATGCCCCTCCCAGGATAAGCTGTTCACTAGAAATCTCATCATCATACTATTAAGTCAACCTTCCCAGCTCTCTCAGTCTCCCCTCCCCTCTGAGTGGAGAGTTAGAGGGTGGAGAACTAAATTCCTCCTGAGATTTTTCTTAAGAAAGGGCTTCCAGTTCACTCCCGACTTTCCATCTGCAGCTCTGCTATTTTTAAACTCTACAGAACAAGATGCCCCTGTGCCCGGTATCCTTGGTGCCCCCTCCTGCCACCCGGCTTCCTTTGGCATGTTGTCTTTCCTGTTAGATAGTAAGCTCCTTGAGAACAGGGATTGTCTATGCTTTTCTTGCTCAGCATGGTGTATGGCAAACAGCAAGCACTTAGTAAATGTTTATTGAATTGTTTGTTGAATCATTGTTTTGTCTTTAGTGTCCTAAGGATCACTGAAAACATTAGTCAGTTCAATCAGTCCACAAGCATTTATTAAGTGTTTACAATGTACTATGCTCTAAGTACTAAGGATACAGAGAAAAACAGAAAACATCATGATCTCTGTAGTTGTAGCTATCAAGGAATCTTGGATGATCTTGACACAGTGTTGGAAGAGAGTTTTTAAGACTATATTTGCTATATCAGCCAAAAACATTTTTCTAGATGAGAAATAATAAATTCACTGGCATCACGTATTATGCACACTTTTCAATAAATTGTGTGGCTTGGTGAAGAAAATTATTTCTGAGTGCCTTCCTGTTATCTTTTATGTCTCCATCAAGAATATCTTCAATATAGGTATAGATTATTTGCCTAAATATTTTTAAAGAAAATAAAAACAATAAGTAGCCTTTGCATGGTGATTTAGGGTTTGCAACATTTTTGTATTTGAGGCAGGATTCAGATGGAGGTCTCCTTGATTCCAAGTCCAGTGCTCTAGCAACAACATCACTAGGTTGCCTCAAGAAGTATCCATATAGCTTGTGACAGCTTTCTAATTATTTTTAATCAAATGATTTTTTTCAAATTTTTCAGTGTCTTCTATTTTTTTGAAACAGTTTGAGAACTGATTCTTTAATGATTTCCACATTATGTCACCATGGTGGAAGGGTAGAAATAAGAAGAAGAAGAAGAAAAAAAGAAATTTACCTGATAATTTTGTTGTGCATTTGAAAGAAATAGCAAGTTGTGCTAAGTAGATTTGCAGTTTTATGTACAATCATCTTTTTTTATTGCACTATGTTGGAAAAGCTTCTTTCCCCCATAAATATGTATTAATTTAAAAAAATAAAAGGGAAAAAATTATATCACCAGAAATATGAATTTCTCTTGTATATGTATATATATATATATATATATTTGTACCACTTATTCTTCTTGACTTCCTCTTGTATTTCCACATCATTTTCTTCATACAGCACATTAGATACTGGGGTTTTAAGATTTTGAATAAGTGGTTCACTTAGGATCCTATGATGAGATAGAGTAACCATAAAATGCTATCCAATAACAATAGATCGTGCTTGTAGTGTATTTTAAGGTTTAAAAAGCACTCTCCTTAGAACAACCTCATGAAGTTTCCATTTTTCATGCCTTTGTTGTCCTTATTTCATATTTATCTGTGTTTTGGGGATGATCTGGCTTGGTTGTCAGTCTTTTTGCAGACTCATTTTGCCTTTCACCATGCTTGGAAAATTTAAGAGCTAGTACTATTTGTAATCTTTCTTTAGTTGCAAATGAATTTATATCCTAAACCTATTTATTATCTTTGACAAGGAGATCAGTTATCTACTGGCTGAGGTGGTTTCTGAGCTGCTTTGATCTCCTTGCTATGGTAATTGTTTTGTAATCACTTAACCTTGTGTTGGGAGCAGTGATAATTGGGATGGACTTACAAAGTTTTGGATTACATGTACTGTCTGTGGACTATTGGGCATCTAGGTGGTGCAGTGGGTGCAGTGCACTAGGCTTAGAATCAGGAAGACATCACTTAATTCAAATTTGGCCTCAGACACTAGTTGTGTGACCCCAGGCAAGTCACTTAACCCTATGTATCTCAATTTCCTCATCCGTGAAATGAGTTAGAGAAGGAAATGGCAAACCACTATCGTGTCTTTGCCAAGAAATTCCCAAATGGGATCACAAAGGAGCATGACTGAAAATGACTGAACATTAATAACAAGCAGAAAAGAAAATAGCTTGGAGTATACAGAAGGAAAATAGCATGATTAACATACCTAGGTAGTCTTAGGTGGCTGTAGGCTGTCTGAAATTGGGGAGACATCCAAGAACCTATTACCTCCTGAGGAAGCCCACCCTACTCTTGAATAGCTAGTTGTTAGAAAGTTTTACATTATCTAATTCGTACTAACTCTTATTTTCTACACTTTCCACCCATTGTTCCTGGTCCACCTTCTGGAGTCAAAAGAACAATTTGTCTCTCCACATTAAGAACTCATTGAATATTTGAAGACATAATCGTACCCTCCCTGACCCTTCTCCCCTCCCCAGTACTGAACACATTCTTCTAATTTCTTCAGCTAATTCTTGTTTTTAAAAATGACACTTGTTTTGTCAATGCTGTTTTATTAGTAATTCTTTATAATCAGTTAACTACAGTTAAAAATAACAGATCTTAAACCTAATCCCAATCCCTACCTGACCTCTAACATTTTTTTCATGTTTACATGCTCTTCATTGGCAATACAATAATCTAAAGGATTTTCTGTGCTTGCACAAGCCATACAGATGCTGGTTAATGCTTCCAGATAAGCATAAAGGCTTTTAGAACACATTTACCTTAATTTATTTCGGGTTGCCTTATTTTTACTCTCTACTCTTTTGGGTTTGAGAGAGCTTTAAACTTTGTTGTCACCGTTGTTGTTAATCCATCCAACATGAAAAACAGCATTTGTTTAAACGTCATGGAGAACATTAAAAAACCACAGATTTAGGTTATGAAATGCAGTCCACCCTTTACTTCATATCCTAAATGGTAGTTTTATTTACAAGATAACCACCAGGACTAGACAAATAAATATCCAGAATCTTGAAAGGCAGTATTAAGGTCCAATATCTATCAATTTTCCCTAACGTCCACCTTGTCCCCATTGCCCTCCTAATTCTTAGACCTTCACCTGCTCACAAGGCAGCACTGCCAGCTAAACAGTTACTAGGGAAGTCTACATTCACTGATTCTCCAATTTCTCTATTTAGATGTAAACCCATAACTCCCCAGGGGAGACACTCAGCTATAGTATGGAAAGATAATGGTGATAATAAAGTCCCAGAATGACACAGGGCAGACATGCTGGTGACATTGTGTAACCTATAAGAAACTCCCATCCACTCTTACAGCTAAAAGGCCATACTCTTTTGGTCCCTCTGAGTTTCCATTTCACTTGGATACACTAAAGATGTAGCATCTTTTGGTACCAGCCACAAAAACACCAGCAATTAGAAGGCAGGAGAAAACCAGGAAACCTGACTAGGCTTTGTGTGTACGGGTACTGATTTGTCCCTTTCTTCTTAGCTAAGATGCCTTGAAGGGGATGTCTGTTCAAAAAAATCAGAGAACAAGAATGTAGAGAAATCTCATCCCCCAGAAGTTAGCATTTCTGATACTGGCCTTTAGTACTTCTGAGGAGCAGGACCGATGCCAACTGCCTTTACGGGAAAAATAGATTTAGAGCTTGAAAAGTCATTCAGCCATCTCATCATACACATAGGGAAACTGAGACGCAGAAATGTTAAGTGATTTGCCCATTGTCACATAGGTGGTAAATGACAGAGGCAGGATTTGAATCTTGAGCATCTGATTTCAAAGCCAGATATCTTTTCACCGTACGCCATTGCCTATTTGAAAACTACAAGAATGCTGATTTGTGCAAAGGGACAGTTCTGTTGATTCTATGTTTCTATAAAGCCTAATCAAATAGTGGTAAGAGGTGAGGCTCTAATTCCTGTTCAATGCCCTTAGCAGCTTCTGTTTCCAACCATCACAAATGTTGAGTGAGTACAAAGTAATAGGTGATTTTGGTCGTTTTTAGTTGTTTTCAGTTGTGTCTGACTTTTTGTGCCGAAAAACCATTTTGGGTTTTCTTGGTAAAGATACTGGAGTGGTTTGCCATTTCCTTTTCCAACTCATTTTTCCAGATGGGGAAACTGAGGCACACAGGTTAAATAAATTGCCCATGAAGATATAACTAGTGTCTGAGGTCAGATTCCTGCAAGTACAAGAAGCAGTAGTGGTGGTGGTGATGGTGGTGGTGGTGTGTGTGCATGTTCTTCACCCTTCCCTGGAGCCATTAATGGCTGCCTTGGGGGCAGAAGCGCATGGGATCTATATATGTTCACCTGGATAATTTCTTCCTGTTTTTTGTCTTTATTTTTCCTTTTATGAGCACAGGTCATGGAACATAGGACCCTGACATTAGACTTTTCAAGCCCTAGAGATAGAGGTAGCCTACACAGTTATTGAGTATTCTGAAGAAGTACATAGGAGCTACACATGCTCACTCACGTGGCTGGTGAAAGGAAGTTCATTATTAATATCATTTGAGAACCAGTGCCTACTAGACAGAGGAGGGACCATTTTTTCATGAGTACAATTCCAGAATCTAGTTTTCTAGCCAGGGAAAAGAGATTTCTTAAACAGTAGGAGTCATGAGTGATACCTTGTGAGTAACCCCAGTTTCCTGAGCATTGTGTTTAGGGGAAAGGAGATTGCCTGCAATAGAAGGGAGCAAAGAATCTAGATTTTGACAACATCAGGTACAGTGGAAAAGAGGCTGCCTGTCTAGCATCTCCAAAGCATATTTTCCTTCTAAATGGAATATAAAACATAGGTCTTTTTGAAGGGAGAGAGTGGGAGTGATGGATTCTGGAGAAGACAGAGGTTTACCTGAAATTTCAGAGTATTATTCTGGGGAAGCCCCAGGTTCAGTTCTCCATCCTTTCCATGGGGTCCTACTTTTCCACCAGGGTCCTAAAGTCTTTCTCACTCATTGTTAAGAACTGGTCTTCTCTACCCTCCAAAAGAAACTCCCCCATCAACATCCAGTCCTTTTACAGTAATTCAATAGCTCTCTTTAGAAGCACAAAGGAAATACCTTTTTTTTAAAAAAAATTCACATAATAAGGACAGTCCAAAAGTCATAGGGAACATGGGAGGACTCAATGGATATCTCTTAAGAATTCCAGGAGAAATAACTTTACTAAGGAACCATTAACGTGTAGCCATTGCATCTTTGCAGATGCATTTAGTAACTCTCCCAGGCCACACCAGCACCACTTAGATAACATCTCTTTCACTAAGCAGAACTTCTTTTTCTTCTAACATAAATGACAGTCAGATAATGGTTGTTTTGTTTACCGGGGCTATCCAAGCAGAACAATAGTGCATTGCAAAAAAAATGTGGCCTGGTGTGTGGGGGAAAGGGTGGGTATGGGTGTAGAAACTGAGAAAAGAAATGTTTTTTTAAATGTAAAAATTTTAAAGTATAATATTTTAAAATATGAAGTATTTTCATTTTTATCTGTTCTTCGCTTCAAAATATTTTTCGAAATGATCCAATAGGAAATAACGTAGCACTAACACAAGTAATCACTGTATCAAAGTCAGACCTCTGTTACATAGGACTAGATAAAATCAACTAGTTTTGAAACTCTAATGGTAGTATCACTTACATGAAGGGAAGCACATAAAGTGAAATATTTTAATTTTTTAGAAATGAGATTAATGTTATATGAGGTCATGGAAAGAAGTTTCTGAGACTGGGCTGGTTATGAGACTATCACTACCCGTGTGGAAGGAGAAACCTAGGGGCAGGGTATAAATGAGTGTTCCTGCCTAATATGGGGAAATGCCATAGGACGTGACTGGTAGGGAGTTTTTATTTTCAGAGATACAAATGCAAAATGGCTTCTGGTCATCATAATGCTTTCCTTGTTAAGACTTTGATGATAAAGCAGTGCCCCCAGGTAAGAGCTGTGTTAGAGGCCAGCCGTAGATATAATTGGACAAGAGAGAAGTGAAAAGAATACAATTGGCAGTTGACAGAGTTGACAGATGAATCACAGCCTTGATACAGATTCCTGGTGAACGATTCTTAGCTGCCTTGGGGAGTTTTGAATTTCAGCACCCAAACTGTGTTTCTCTAATGCCACAGTTTTGGCTCACCTGCAGACCAAAAGGAATTTGGCCTATCTGCTTTGGGGAAGGAGACAGGGAACCAAAGTGGTTTTATTCCATTGAGACCCCATTCCCCCCACTGTTATTCTTAAAGAACTCTGTGTGTGTGTGTGGTTGCTGTTGTGTTTCTCCTTCGTTCTCGAAGAGGACCATGGTATCAAGTTGATGACATGACTGCAGGAGAGAGATTAGGATTGGATATATAGTGAGATTTATATGAACTGTATCTCTGCAAGCTCATGAGATCACATGGAGGAAGACTATGGAGTGAGATGAAAAGAGAGCCTAGGGTAGAAACTTGGGTAACACCTAGATTTAGGAGGAAGGATATAAATGACAATCCAGTAAAAGAGACTTATAGATGGGTTAGCTGGGTATGAGATGGAGCAGAGTGCAATGTTAGAGAAGCCAAGGATAAAGAATGTATTTAGGGGGAGGAGCTATGTGTTGTGTTAAGAAATTCCAAGTGTTGAAAAATTCAGGGGTATAAGATAAGGAAGAATGAGAAAAAGTTATCAAATTTAACAACTAAGAAATTGTCATATTTTATATCATTATATACCATAATTTCAGGTGAGTGGCAAAGTTATAAACAAGATCGCAAAGTGGCAAGAAAGTGAGTAGGAAAAGAAGATGTAAAAGAAATTTTCTGGGTATTTGTCAATGAAAAAAGAGATATAAGATGGTATCTTGATGGGCTAGAAAGGTCAAAAGGTTTTTTTTTTTAAGAATAAGAGAGGCATTGGCATTATACTCTGTTACACAACAGATGAAACATGTATGAACAGTTTTTCAAAATGGTCTTATCTTTTATGCTTCCACCACTCCCTTATTTTTATTCAATGACCCTCAATTGCACCTGAGGCTACTACCACCTTTCCTCCATCATTCCTGTGCCCCCAGGGGATGCTATCACCTACTTTGGGACCCTATGAATTAGAATGTAAGCTTTTTGAGGACAGGGATATTTCTTTCTGCTGTATTTGTATTCCCAGCACTTAATACCATGCACATTGTGTTGTTGTGTCATTTCAGTTTTGTCTGACTCTTAATGACCCCATTTGGAGTTTTCTGGACAGAGATACTAGAGTGATTTGCCATTTCCTTCTCCAGTTCATTTTATTTTATTTTTGTTTATTTATTTATTTTTAGTTTTCAACATTCATTTCCACAAAATTTTGAGTTCCAAATTTTCTCCCCATCTCCCACACCCCATAATGCCTTGCATTCTTACTAGCCCTTCCTTCAATATGCCCTCCCTTCTATCACAATGCTCCCTTACCTTATCTCCATCTTCTCTCTTTTCTTGTAGGGCAAGATAGATTTCTGTACCCCATTACCTGTATTTCTTATTTCCCAGTTGTATGCAAAAGCATTTTTCAACATTTCTTTCTAATACTTTGAATTCCAACTTCTCTCCCTTCCTCTTTCCCCACCCATCCCCACTGAGAAGGCAAGCAATTCAATATAGGCTATATATATGCGTAGTTTTGCAAAAGACTTCCATAATAATCATGTTGTATAAGACTAACTATATTTCCCTCCATCCTATCCTGCTCCCTATTTATTCTGTTCTCTCTTTTGACCTTGTCCCTCCCCATAAGTGTTTACTTCTAATTACTCCCTTCTCCCATTTGCCCTCCCTTCTATCATCCTCCTCACCTCACTTGTCCCCTTCTTCCCTACTTTCCTGTGGTGTAAGATAGATTTTCATACCAAACTGAGTGAGCATGTTATTCCCTCCTTAAGCCAGATGTGAAGAGAGTATGCTTCCCTTTTCCCCTCTCACCTCCTCCCTTTTCTCCTCCATTGAATAAGTTTATTCTTGCCTCTTTTATGAGTGATAATTTGCCCCATTCCATTTCTCCCTTTCTCCTCCCAATATATTCCTCTCTCACCTCTTAATTTTAGTTTTTTAGATATCATCTCTTCTTATTAAACTCACCCTATGCTCTCTGTCTGTTTAATATGTGTGTGTGTGTGTGTGTGTGTGTGTGTGATCCCTCCAACTACCCAAATACTCAGAAAAGTCTCAAGAGTTACAAATATTATCTTTCCATGTAGGAATGTAAACAGTTCAACTTTAGAAAGTCCTTTATGATTTCTCTTTCCTTTTTACCTTTTCATGCTTCTCTTGATTCTTGTGTTTGAAAGTCAAATTTTCTTTTCAGGTTTTTTCATCAAGAATGCTTGAAAGTCCTCTATATCATTGAATGACCACTTTTTCCCCTGAAGTATTATACTCAGTTTTGCTGGGTAGGTGATTCTTACTTTTAATCCTAGTTCCTTTGACTTCTGGAATATCATATTCCTTTGATCCTTTAATGTAGAAGCTCTCAGGTCCTGTGTTATCCTGACTGTATTTCCACAATACTAAAATTGTTTCAAATTGTTTCTTTTTAGCTGCTTGCAATATTTTCTCCTTGACCTTGGAACTCTGGGATTTGGCTACAATATTCCTAGGAATCTCTCTTTTCAGGTCTCTTTTAGGAGGTGATTGGTGGATCCTTTCAATATTTATTTTGCCCTCTGATTCTAGAAGATCAGGGCAGTTTTCCTTGATAATGTCATGAAAGATGATGTCTAGGCTCTTTTTTTTGATAATGCCTTTCAGGTAGTCCCATAATTTTTAAATTGTCTCTCCTGCATCTATTTTCCAGGTCAGTTGTTTTTCCAATGAGATATTTCACATTACCTTCTATTTTTTCATTCTTTTGGTTTCATTTTGTAATTTCTTAATTTCTCATAAAGTCATTAGCTTTTATCTGTTCCATTTTCATTTTTAAAGAACTATTTTCTTCAGTGAGTTTTTGAACCTCCTTTTCCATTTGACTAATTCTGCTCTTTAAAGCATTCTTCTCCTCACTGGCTTTTTGGGCCTCTTTTGCTATTTGAGTTAGTCTATTTTTTAAGGTGTTATTTTCTTCAGCATTTTTTGGGGTCTCCTTTAGCAAGCTGTTGATTACTTTTCATGGTTTTCTTGCATCACTCTCATTTCTCTTCCCAATTTTTCCTCCACCTCTCTTACTTGATTTTCAAAATCCTTTTTGAGCTCTTCCATGGCCTGAGACCATTGCATATTTATTTTGGAGGTTTTGCATGCAGAAGCCTTGACTTTAAGGCTTCTTCTGAAGACCTAAATTGTTCCTCCTCATCAGAAAGGATGGAAGAAAATACTTGCTTATCAAGAAAATAGCCTTCTATTGTCTTATTCTTTTTCTCTTTTGGGGGCATTTTCCCAGCCAGTTGCTTGACTTTTGAGTTCTTTGTCAGGGCCTAGCTCAGGGCTGAGATTCAGATCAATTGCTAAATTCCCCCAGGGACTCTAGGTGGAGGGCTTCAAAAATGGAAGCCGCAACTGCAGTGGCTGCTACAGGGGGTGGGGGTCCAGACCACTCCCCTCTTCTGAGTGGAGGAGCCTTCTCACTGACTTTTGAAATTCTCTGTGGCATTTGTGGATTGAACAATCTGGGAACTGCTGCTACCGGTAGCTCCCTGAAACCTGTTCAGGGTCCTGTCCCTCCCAAGTCCGGCTGTGCTACATGCTTCCTGGGCTGCGCTGCATGCACTCTGTACTTCCTGGGCTCTCCAGTTCATTTTATGTATGAGAAAACTGAGGCCAACAGGGTTAAATGACTTGCCTACAGTCACACAGTTACTAAGTGTCTGAAGCCAGATTTGAACTCATGAAGAGGAGTCTTTCTGATTCTAAATCCAGAGCTCTATCTACTGCACAATCTAGACTAGGTAAATAATTTGTACTAAATAAAATAAACAAGCATTTATTAAGTACTAGGGAAATAGTATGTACTTAATAAATGCTTCTTTATTTGACAACTTAGTAAATCCTCTTCATGAATTCCCATGCAAAAATATTATAATCTGGATGCCATTTTTTGTACTAAATTGCAAATATTTGTAACTCACAGATATACTTTCTAAATTCACAGAGAGACTTCAGATCAATAAAGATCCTTAAGAAGTGTTGGATATATTTCAATCTTTCCAAACATTTACTTTAAAAATATATACAATCAAACCTGGAATTTTTCCCCCATTGCTTCAAAATTGTAAGAAAAAGACTAAAAAGTGAAAATGAAAATTAGTTAATCAAATCAATTGATTTGTCTACATATTACCATAAAGCTTGTTTTTCTGGTTATTTTCCATTGCTTGACTGATTTTTTTTTTGTTGAAGACTGGATTGACTAATTAGAGCAAACTCAGAGAATCTCAGAGTTGGATAAAACCTCAGAAGAGATCTAGTCCAATCTATACATGGCAAAGAGTGTACTTTACAATACCTGTAAGTGATTAAACCATCTGCTTGACATTTAAGAATAAAAATACTTTTAATTCAATGGCATTTGTTGGGAAACATCAAGGAGAGTGTGGGGGAGGAAGCTCTAATAATCTCCTGCTTGCTTTTTTCTGGAAGAGCTTCTTATGTGCAAATATAAAATAGAGAAATACAAACCAGCTATATTGACTAATCTTATTATTCTGTTATTGACGAATAGAACCTTAGAAGCTATTAGAAAGTTAGGGATAATCATCACTGAAGACACTCTAGATTAGTGGTGTCAAACTTAAATAGAAGAAAAGATCCCTCCAATGAGAATATTTACTTGGAAAACCACAAATTAACCTTATCTATGTTGTGTTATATTTTTTATTTATTTTGGGAAACATTTTCCAGTTATATTTTAATCTGGTTCTGGCTACACTAGACAGTGGTCTGTGGACCCCAAACTGATACCTCTTCTCTAGATGCTGTGGCTGTTTCTGCAAGCCTAAAAGGCCAAGGTCTCCCATTGCATCCTGAGCCATTTCCAGTTGTCGTGATGAATATCTGGTCACTGGACCAAGATGGTTCAGAAAGAGAAAGTGAGACTGGTGACCTTGAATAGCCCTCCCTCACTCAAAATAAAGTCAAGTGCAAGTCATGTCACCATTTCTCTGATGGCATGGTCCTCTTCAAAAACAAAGGATGAACATAACAACAACAAAGGCTTGGCCAAATTTTTATTTCTGAATTCTTGTCTTTCCCTTTTCTGTACTCCTCGTAGCTCATTTCATTTTGAAATACTCAGGTTTTAGGAAGACATTGTAGGAAGGCAATTGGAATTGAAGACAGAAGTCTAAGGTTCAAATTCCAGGTCTAATACTTGTTACCTGTTTGACCCTGTGTGAGTTATAACATTTGTGGTGCTTAGTTTCATTGTCTGTCCAAATGAAGAGTTGGACCTCAAGATCTCTAAGGTATGTTTCAGTTTTAAATCTGTTGATCCTCCAAATTTGAAACTTAAAGGTCCCCTGTTAAATTTCAGGGGTTCCAATGAACACATACTGAATCAATCAATAACTCAACCAGTTGTAATATAATATATGGCAGACAAAGGGCCGCTAAGTGGTACAGTGGAGAAAGTGCTGGATCTAGAGTTAGAAAGACATCTTCCCAAGTTCAAAGCTGGCTTCAGCCACTTAGTTTCTTCATCCATAAAATGAGCTGGAGAAGGAAATGGCAAAGTATTCCAGTATCTTTGCCAAGAAAATTCTAAATAGGGTCAGGAAGTGTCAGACATGACTGAAAAGACCAAACAATAACAAATGTGGCAGACATTGTGCTGAACACTGTTGATGCAACACCAAAAATAAAAAAATGCTCCCTATCTCTAAGATTCTTACATTGTACTAGAAGGACACAACATGTTCACTGATAAGCAATAGGGAACATATATAAAATATATAAAAAATGATTTTGATGGGGGAGGGGTTGGTGAGTAACAATTTAGGAAATTAAGAAAGAATTTTTGAAGGAAGTGATACTTGTTGAAATGCACCTTGAAGAAATATAGGAGATGGGGGGAAATGGTGGACAGTATTTGTGGCATGGGGGATAACCTATGCAAAGACAGAAAGAAAAGATGGAATCCTATGTACAAAGAAGACCAACCAGTAGATCATTACTTGTTTAGAATATGTAGAAATATGTAACTGACCTGGAAAGACAGGTGGGAACCAGATTTTGAAGTACTTTGAACACCAAATGAAGTATGTGTTTTATTCCAGAGGTAATAGCTTCTAGAAGTTTCTTGAGTAAGAGAGTACTTCAGTCAGGTTTGGGTTTTTAGAATATCAATTTCACAGTTGTGTAGAGGATAATGGAGAGGGAACAGCATGGAAGCAAGAAGCCAATTGAAATAGTCCAGGTGAGAGGTGATGAGAGCATCTACTAGCATAATGCTTGAAAAAGTACAAAGAGGAGTATGCATGTGAGAGCTGTTGAGGAAGTAGAATTGTTTGATATGGCAAGTAAGGGAGACTGATGATTTCTTGGTTGTAAACTAAAAAGACATTCCTTCAACATAAATTAGAAAGTTAGGCAGAGGTGAAGATTTAAGGGAAAAGGTAATGAATTTGCTTTAGACAAGTTGAGAAACATACAGGATATATAGCAAGGGTTTGGAGATGTAGACTGGAGCTTAGAAGAGAAATGAAGGCAGAGTATGTAAATTTGGGGGTCATCTGCACAGAGATGATTGTTAAATTTATGGGAGGTGATGGAAATTAGAACAGAGCCTCTAGGTAGTTAGGGGCATGCATAGGGAGTTGAGCACGGATGATGATCTTGTAAAAGAGACAAATAGGTAGGAAGAGAATCTAAGAGAAGGAAAAGAATTCAGAAGGAAGTGATCAGCAGAGGTGGGTTCTCAAAAAGCTGCGACAGGACAAAAAAGCAAAGGATTTGAAGGTAGAGGGCAGTCAAGTGGAACTGATCAAGTGGAGGGTCAAGATTTTGAATAAAGGAAAATGAGGCTGGAGCAGGAGTGAGTGATAGAATGAATGAAAGCTGTTATGAGAAGAGAGAACAGGTTTGTGATAGGAGAGATAGATGACAGGAGGGCATGGATAGAAATACAGACTTCAGAGTGGTGGTATGGAGTTGGAACACTTGTGGTTGATGTGATACTGGCAGGATCAAGAATATGAATATCCCGATGGCACATAGGTGGAATGAAGGTTGCTGACAAACTGGAAAGCAAGGAAGGATATTTTAGAATGTAAAATCAAGTTCCTAAGCTTTAAAAGGGCAGTTATGTAGTATAGAGGATAGAATGCTGGGACTGAACTCATCTTTGTGAATTCAAATCTGGTCTTAAACATTTACTAGCTGTGTGACCCTGGGTAAATCACTTAACCCTGTTTGCCTCAGTTTCCTCATCTATAAAATGAGCTGGAGAAGGAAGTGGCAAACCATTCTAGTATCTTTGCCAGAAAAACCTAAAATGGGGTCGCAAAAAATTGGACATGGCTTAACAACAACAACAACCCTTCAGTTTTAGTTATAAAGGCAGCTAGGTGGTATAGTGCATAGGATGTGGTGTAATGAATAGAGTATCTAGAGTTGGGAAGACCTGAATTCAAATCCAGCCTCAGACACTTATCAACTACATGACCTTGGCCAAGTCACTTAACCTATGTCTGCCTCAGTTTCTTCAACTGTAAAATGGTAGCATTTACCTCATTTTCAGGGGGCACAAGCTTAATAATTGCCACAGCAAGGACCCTGGCATATAAAGGAGGGCCTCCTGTACTGACTCTTAGATTTGCTTTTCTAAAAGCAAAGCAACTTTTGAGGGATCAACGATCTACTTTAATCAAGCACATATATCATTCACTTACTTCAGGGGAAAAAGTCAGCACCCTGAACTTCAGAGAAAATACAAACAGAAATTACAAGCAGAAATTACAAACAGAAAGAGCAAAGACAGGGCTTCCAACTGTCTGACCACAGACAATACATACATCACTGGCAGAGAGAGAAGCACCAACGTCTGGGTTTTCAAAGCCGGGGAGCTCCTTAGTGGCTGCCCAGAGTCTCATCTGGCACACCGACCTTCTTCCAAAAACTAAGCTCCCAAGTGAAACCTCACCTCAGGACCAGAGGGCACAACCCTAGTGACCCTGTGCCTCATTAGAAATTAACAAAAGATGTCTGAGGCCTATTAATGAGCAGGCAAGATCTTTAACTCTTTCCCTACAACCAGCATTACCTTACATTAACATTACACTAATTGATCCACTAATTGTCATATTAATTAACTGATATCAATACTGAAATAATGTACCAATAACGAATTGTTGTAAATTATAAAATCACAGTAATTAATGTGATAAGGATGTAGATATACAAAAAAGTCTGAGTTCATTTTTAAGGTTAAAATTTTAAAATTTAAGGCTTAAACTTTAAAAGCTATAACTATATAGTGGTATTATTAAAGTTCATATGAGAGAAGTCTGTGAACTTTTAGTTTTACATTTTCATCATATCGCCATGAAATATATAAAGCATGACATCAGGAGTCATACCCTGTTTCCGCTATCTCCTTTCATCTTCAACATGTAACCTGAAAACACATGTATTAAAGAAAGACATCAATTACCTCCTCTACTCCATGGATCTGAGCTCTTCAAGAAAGAAGGTTCCACTGAACATACATTTGTTTTGCACTCTGCAAAAATTAAACAAAACAAAAACCCAAACCAAATCAAAACAATAACTGTCCTTCTGCCTTATTTCACATCTTTTCCAGGCTGCATCCAAAGTTGTTTATTAAGTTGTATATATAGAAATACAGTGGATACATGAATGAATGAATGTAGACGTAAATATCTGGTTATATTTCTGTGCACATAATGAATGCTAGGATGGATGAAGATGTTTAGTTAAGAGCTTCCTGTTCGTAAATAAATCTTTGAGAATCAGAATTTCATGCCTGTTGATTTATAATCACTGTCCTTACCCTTTTTCCCTCCCCCTTCCCCCACTTTCTCAAAGAATAAGTGACATTGCCATAATGTGAGTAACTGATAATTTTATAGCCTTTAAGTCATAATCACCAATCTGAATTTTGTCTCTTATTAAGTAACATTTTGAGGAGTGGGAAAAAGATTGAAATATAAACAGAACTAAATGAAAAACAAAAGAAACAAAATACAGAATACAAACATTCCCAAGAATAGAAAATTTTAGGACCAAATTATATGTTTTTATCTCTTTTCTATTAAGGTTTAAAAATATGAACATTTTCCAAAGAATTTGCTGATTAGAGTACACTGTCATGGGAAGGGCAATCAGAAGACCCTATTCTATCACTACATGACTGTTGTAGACCAGAAAAAATCCTTGGTGGGGTTCCCCTGCTATAAACTGTTTCGTTCTAGACCAGTGGTTTTCAAAGTGTGACTGCTGAACCATTAAGTGAGGGTGCATATGAAAAGCTACAATGGAAGAATCTGACCTCTTGCTCTCCTAGAAAGCTTTTCAGTGAGGCAGACAAAATGCTGTAAGCCTTTGGGATGGGAGACCTCTTTTCTTAGTTGGTTTTCACTTTCTTGTTTCTTTTGTCTCCATTGTGTTTCTTCTTTTCTCATCTTAGGTGAATAAGAATTGGAGATGAAAGAGACCAAGTCGTAACCTGGTAAGTTTTGAAAATACCAGGGAAGCACTAGCAGGCCAGCAAGTGAAGCTCACATCAGTCAATATGAGTGAGGAACCAGCACAGCCGTGAGAAATGACTTGCTTAGCTCAGTAGTGAATCAACCCAGCAACCAAGACATCAAGACCTATAAGCCAAGAAGCAACTGATTCATTGACTGTGCATCAACTAGACATAAATTTGGTGGAAGGAAATGTTTGTAGTCACCACTTTAATTTTGAGTCCACTTTCCCCAAGGATTAAAGCCTTAAGGTCACAGATTCCCCACCCCTGGACTAAAGTGTGGAGGGTAGAGTGTATCTCAGTTCAAAGTGTAGCAGAGTTTGTACTGTCATTGTACTTTCTCAGTAAATAGATTTTGTAAAAGCTAAGTGATATTAATCATTTATTCATACTATTGAGATATCAATAGATCACAATACTATTAGGATAAAAATTACTGCCAAGATTACAATGAGGAGATGTTTATTGGTTAAATGATATTAAGAGAACACATTGGATGGAGGTTTGTGAATGATGGTATTTGAAGGGGGTATTGAAGGGGTATAATTAAGCCCCTAATGGAGAACAGTAGCCAAGGTCTACCAGTAGAATTGGGATTAGGAGAGTGAGCCCAGAGCCTATATAAAAGTGATAGTTATAACATCCATATTATACTTAAAGATCTTGCAAATATTAGCACTCCAGGAAATGTTAGATTTATTTTTCCCATATTTTTGTTTTTGTTTTTCATTCATCATTTCTTTTGTCTGCAAGCCTCACTCTCTTTCAGAGTTGCTGAAGTCCAGGGACAAGGCAAAAATTAATACTACTGGTGATAGTAGTGAATGGCACTGGGAGGCAGTGGATGACCTTGGCATCTTCGATGTTTGAACAAGCTCTAAGCACTCCACAGTGCCTACCTCATGGCCGTTAGAATACATTGTTCTCATTAGCCATTCCACCAGGGAAAGTCCTTATATGCCTGGGGTACACACTCCCCTATCTCACTGACAGGTTTGATGCTTATTGATTACCCTCAACCAGCTTAGCCTATCTAATTCCAAACAAGTTTGACTAAAATTTTGGCTAAATGAATAACTTATTTTTCTTTTATATGAAAGCATTTTTTAATCACCCAAAATTTTTACTTTGTTCAATATAAGAGAAATGCAAAGAAAAATTTACACATGAAAATTTGAATATATACAATAAAAATTAGGGATTAATTATTTTTATTTTAAAAGGATTCTTTACAAAAGTATTCATCTCAACGTTGCTTTCAATGCTTATTGTATCAAGCTCTTCTGGTAAAATTTAAAATGTTTTCTTATAGCTCACTTTATATTACACAAAGTCAATGAAGGACAGAAAAACTTCAAAGTGAAAAGGAAGATTGTTTTTCTTATGACTTAGTCTGAAAAGATGATAGATTTTTTTCTAAAATTACAATACAATCACTTCTTGGCTTTTTGGCTCAGACCAAGATTAAAATTGCAATACAAATCTCTGCAGAAAATTTAATTTGACTTATAAGCATCCATCTTTTCTACTTTTTGAAGAATATGTCTATGTCATAAAACAATGTATACCATATCATGCATATTGTAGAGAAAACATCGTTGGCATTAAACTGCTGGCTGCACTAGGTTATTAAATTTAAGTATGATAAATTTTACTTGCAAGTGACCTTGAAACATACCTTCAGCTGGTGACTATGTTAACTGAAATGATTCCACAGGGTAAGACTTGTTAATTTTGGAAAGATTCAATCAATAATTTTTTTAAAAGCTGCCTTACTACTTCAAATTGCAACTTTGGAATGGAATAAAAAAGTGTTTTTTAGCCACTTATTAGGTGCCAAGCACTGGAGATCCAAAAAAATAAAATCTAGACATTCCCTGTTCTCAAGCCATGCACATTCTAATTGGGGACGACAATGCATATAAGGGGGCTCATATTCATGTTCAGGGTATGACATATGGAAAAGCCAGTTAGTACTTGTGTTCTGACAGGGCATGTGTGTGTGTATGTATGTGTATGTATGTGTGCATATGTGTGTGCGTGTGTATGTGTGTGCATGTGTATGTGCGTGTATGTGCACGTGTGTGTATCAGAAAGGGCCTCCTGCAGAAGGTAAGGATTGATGCTGTTTGTCCTTCATTCTGAAAGAGTATCATGACCCAAGTTTTGAGGAAGGCAGGAGGTAGAGACAAAGTGGGAGAGCATTCCAGGCAAGGATGAAAAGGCATGGAACAGTGGGCAAAATTTGAAAGTTATCTGTCAATTCATGGGTGTATATAACCTCCAAAGACAGCACATACATACTACCCAAGAATACAGCAATGGTGTAGTCTTCTAGAAACAAAGGGGAGACTTAAAAGTCATGAGCCACTTCACTGGTCTGTAATATCTGGGTGGGGTGAGTGGCAAGTTGCTGTCATAGAGATGGTAGAACCAAAACTAGCAATTTTGATTCCTTAGCCTAGCAACATAAAACATGCTATTAAGTCAACTTCGTCATTTATGATGTCAAAGTAAGATAAGTTGCCATTAAGACAGACTTAGTCTAGATGGAGGGTGAAACTGGTTACTCTCTGGCTTTAAGATAGGTTTTATTTTAAAATCTGGTAGCTTTTAGTTGAAGTAATCAGAGAGATTAATGAATCAATAACAGGCAGAAGCTGAACTTGAAGTTAGATTTTCCTCTGGTTACACACTTAAATCTTTCTGGGTCTCTGTTTCTTTAATTGTAAAATAAGGAAAGAGGCAGCTAGGTAGGTGGCACAGTAGATAGAGTGCTAGGCCTGGAGTCAAGAAGACTCATCTTCCTGAGTTCAAATCCAACCTCAGACATTTACTACCTGTGTGACCCTAGGAAAGTCACTTAACCCTGTTTGCCTCAGTTTCCTCATCTGTAAAATGAGCTGGAGAAGGAAACAGCAAACCACACTCGGGTATCTTTGCCAGAAAAATCCAAATGGAGTCACAGAGTCAGACCTTACTGAAACACTGGAACAAGAACAACAAAACAGGAAGGATCATCTTGAAGGTCACTTTCAGCTCTAAAATTCTGTAACCCAGTCAATAAACATTTATTATATTCCTGTTGTGTGCCTTCAGGCACTGGTTGAACTGCAGAGGATATAAAGTCCCCGATGATAACGCTAACCTCAGTCATGAATCTCAGAAATACCTTCAATCAGACGTAAAGTGGACTGGTCCAGAGTGGGTAGATAGGACAATTCAAATTCATGGTAGTACTAGAAATCCAAATCAGAGTTTCTCCTCTATTGACAATGGGTGAGTAAAACCATCTTTTTATGAAGGACAATGCACTCATTTTTCCCCCTCCAAAATCTTTATTTTTAGCTCCCTGTATGATTTCTTTCTTTCACTTTCAAACTTTAGAATAGGAAAGTTCCACCTAACCTTTAACCTTTGTGCTTTAATTTAGTTTATTTCCTGTTTTTCTTGTTGGTAATTAGCATGCTTTTCAGAAAAAAAAGAAAAGCTTTACAGTGTTAATCTTACTCATCTTTCTATCCGTGGCAGCTATGGAGCTGTTTTAAGTGACATTTTAAATTGTAAAGCAAATCAATTGCAAATATTTTTAGAAAATGGTTACTTTGATTTGGAACAAGCTCCTGGCATGATAAAAGTACACGTCTCTAAAATAGCATCTAAGAGAAGAAAATCATCAAATGAGTAAGGCACAATCCTATTCCCGAAGTACATAGATCAGTATTGACAGTTGCGTGCATTATCTTTCCATATGTGTACACGTGGTATGAACAAACCTATACCAAAACATTTTCTGTTTTTGGAGTGGTATTTGTATTTCCATTTATAAGAGGTAAAGATAATACTCAAGTTGAAGACTTTTGACCTCTGCCATCCCCAATCAAGAAGGGTATCCATTTTATTTTTATTTATTTATAATTAATTAATCGATTGATTGATTGGTTGATTTTTATTTAATTTAACCAGAGAGACTGACAAAAGCTTCAAATTAAGGAGGCCCTCTACTAGGCCCATGGCTCTCCCTCTAAAGGGTTAATGTGAATAAGGTAGCAGGATTTAAACATTTCAGATTCTCTCAGTCTGAGGTACATTGTACCTACTGGGCAGAAAAAAACAATATTAAATTTATATTAAGAATTCTAATACTTCAAATTATTCCTGCTGTATTTTAAAATACTTATTGGACATATCAATATTTTATGACTTGGGTACAGTCTAGGTCATAGGAAGACACTTACAGAATCAGAAGGGAGCTTGGAGATCATTCACTTCAACACCTTCGTTTTAGAGGAAATGAAACTAGGAACCAGAGTTTTTAGGTGACTTCCTTAAAAATCACCCAGCAAGGGAATGGAGAACTAGAACCCCAGATCTTCTGAGTCTCAGTTTAGTGAAAATCAATAAATTATTTTTTATTTACACTCAAATGTCTAATTTATAGCCTATCAATGACCATCAAGAGGTGCAATTTGCTAAAGATTTGACAAAGAATCTTAGAGCTTGTCAATATCTTTTCTTTCCATAAAGGAGCCCATGGTACTTAACATTTCCATGTGGAAATAAGTTTAACTGCACAAACACTAACTTTAAAACACCTCGCTAACATTTATCTTTTGGAATTGAAGTAGTAACACATTTTACTAGTTATTCCTGCCTAGGATTGCCCTCCTCTAAGAAAAGATGTAAATCAATCTTAACTACATGCCAGAGTACCAACAACAGCAATGACAAAATCTAACCCCACACTGAGTTTTGTTAGAGCTGCTCTGTGTAAACTAACTTCAGTTATTCCGATGGAGATCAAATATAATATTGTTGTTCAGTCGTGTCTGACTCTTTGTGACCCGATTTGGGGTTTTCTTGGCAAAGACACTGGAGCACTTTGCCATTTCTTTCTCCAGCTCATTTTAAAGATGAAGAAAGTGAAGCAAACAAGGGAAAGTGACTTGCTCAGGGTCACACAGCTAGTGAGTATCTGAGGCCAGATAGAGGATTCTTTCCAACTTCAGGTCCAGCAGCCTATCTACTGTGACATCTGGCTACTCAAATATAATAAAAGTGGTCTAATTTTTAATCAGGTGTGTGGCCATGGACAAATCAGATAACATCTTTTAAAAATGTTTCCTCATTTGTAAAATGAAGATAATAATATCTTTTGTACCCATTCTAGTTTTGAAACACAAATCTTTTGAGATAATATATGCAAATTGCTTTGCAGACTCTAAAAAACATTGTACAGCCACTTGTTCTTACTGTTCTCATGTTTCTCTCCTTATATAGAAAAAATTCATATAGTCCTGGGAAAATTTCTGTCCTACTATTGTTCTTTTATGTTTAACGTTCATCAGACTTTGTTACGGAAGAATAAATAGTGACTTTTTGTTAAGCAGATGAAAACTTGGGGATGTCAGTTTTTGTTTGGCTGTGCTTTAAGTGAGGAGCTTCTGTAGCAGACAGGACGAAAGGAACGATATGTCATCTTATTTTACTCTCACAAGGTCAGTACTATTATTATCCCCATTTTACAGTTGAGGAAATGAAGACAAAGGTTAAGTGACTTTTCCATAGTCACACAAATAGTAAGTAAGATGGAGTTCAGATTTGAACTTAGTTTTTCCCAGCACTCAATCCACCACACCACCAGCTGCTTCTAAGTATATTTGTTGAATTCTGAAGGGTATTTTGGGAGTTGTATTTGTAGTACAGGGATTTGTCATCAGTTAGTTTATGAAGGAGAGCAAGCATCTTATGCATAATTTTTGACCTTTGATCTTATGTTTCTGAGTATTTGGTAGGTGCTAAATTTTTGCAACATTCAATGATCTGCTGCAGTTTCTTCAGTTTCCTTGCAAAATCTGTTGCTATCAGTTAGTCTTGACTCCTTATGGACAACCTCTCTGTAATTTCTGTGGCAAGAACCCAGTTTTTGTATTAATATTACAGACCTCTCCAGTTTACATAAATAAATCCACCTGATTCAGCCACTTGTTTCCTACTTCTTTGTTGACTTATTTCTAGTTGAGTTTATATATATATTTCACCCAAAGGAGGCCTCTCAGTTCCATCTTTGGATCTGAGCCATTTCATTGAGTCTCTCTGGAATTCACCAGAGTACTCACATAAGGCATGCACCTTTTGTCCTTCTCCTTTAGCGTCTTAGCCAGCATCTCCATAGGAACTTGGGAAATAAAACTGAAAGGGATTTTATTGGTGATCTAGTTCATCATTTCATGGATGAGGAAAATGAAGCCCAGAGAAGTTGGATTCATACGGACTCTGAGAGTTGGAAGGAGTTTCTGGGTCCAAATCTAGATTCAAAGTGGAGTCCTCTGATTCCAAATCCAGGGATCTTCCTATTGTGACATGATTCAGGTTTGGCCTTCATGTTGGTTGGTCCAATTGGTTATTAATCCATTATATTGTAGATAGCTGATTAAGTTTAGCCCTCATCATGATTAATGACAGGGGCATCTCCTAGGCCTCATTGCTTTTCTAGGGTTATTAAGCTCTGCTCCTGCCTTGCCTTTTCCATTATGCAATTTTGCACACTGTCGCCTAAGTTAATTCTTGCTCATATTAGTTTAGAAAGTACAGGCTACCTTCTTAAGAGATCCCCCAAATAGACAAATCCAAGAATGTTTGTTCCTCACATAAATCCTTTGGACAGCTACTCATTTTCTCATCAAAGCTGACTTTTTTCCCAAAATTCTTTCAATTCTTCTGATAATATCAGGTAATTAGGTGGTAATGGTCTTTTAACATTTTTTTTTAATACTTGCTAATCTCCGTTGTAACAAGGTGAGTGTACCTTCCTGCAGCAGTTAGGGAGCAGGGCCAAAATGGTACCCAGAGAGAGAACAAGCTGGAAGAAGTAAACTTTCAAAACTGAAAGTCCGAGTATGAGAATCAGGATGGTTTCCTGTATGCTGCACAATAAAAATTTGTCCGGTCTTTGCATCACTTTCAACTTTTAAAGTCCTTCTCACTGCGCTTTCCAAGAAACTGCTCTTCTAGTTTGCAAAGTAGCAATAATTTTTTTTTGTTGTACCTTAAAAATAGCAATAACAAGTTGCTTTTAAATATACAAAATCACTTTCCTTAAAATAATCTTGATAAATAATTAATGCACATACTGTTACCCTTCTTCTTGCCCTCATACCATCCTGAAGATTCATAAACATTAAGGTTTCTGCAGTTTTTCAGAGTGAAGAACTCCTTGTATGGGAGTATGTAAATAAGCATGCGTTAACCTGGATGAGCAGTGTTATCTATGGATATCTATCAATGGATATCTAGCTGGTTGTTGTTTGTTTCCAGTCATGTCCATATATTGTAGACCTTTTGGGGGGTTTTCTTGGCAAAGATACTGGAGGGGTTTGTCATTTTCTTCTCCTGTTCATTTTATAGATGAAGCAACGGAGGCAAAAGGGGCTAAGTGATTTGCCCAGGGTCATAGAGCCACTTATTAAGTATCTGAGGCTGAATTTGAATTCAGGCCATCCTGACTCTAGGCCCAGCACTCTATCTACTATGTCACCTCGCTGCCCATATTCAACCTATCCATGACTTATTAGGAAAAGTTCTAGGGAACTGTCTGAGGCACACAGAGCTTAAGTTATTTGCCCAGGATCAGACAGCTAACAAATATCAAAACTTGGATTTGAATCTACTTCTTTCTAATGTCTAGCCTAGCTAGTACTCTACTTTGCTACACTAGAGGCAACTAAGTGGTACAGTAGATAGAGCACAAAGCCTCAAGTCAGGAAGAGTTCAAATATGACCTCAGATACTTATTAGCTGTGTGATCCTAGACAAGTCATTTGGCCTCTATATGCCTCAGTTTCCTCAACTGTAAAATGAGGATCATAATAGCACCTATCTCCCAGGATTGTTGTCAGGATCAAATAAAATAATATTTGTAAATTTCCTGGCACATATTAGGTATTTAATAAATGCTTATTCCTTCCCTCCCTTCACCACTTCTATTAAAACACATACTCTGTATTAAATTAGACACTTTGGGCTTTTTCTTTCTCATTAAACAAATAAAGACATCTAAACAAAAGTAATGCTGAGATACTGCCTCCAGAAATGTTAACTGTATGATGATCGTAGAGAGGTAAGAAAAATCGAGCTCTTCTCTTCACTGCAGGGGCCCTGGTATTTTCAAATGTAGAGTGAGAGTATTGGCCTAGAGGATTTCTAAATTCTCTTCCCATCTCTAAAATTCTAGTGTCATATAGGCTGCTTTGAAGATAGAGGAATGTTGTTTTATAGAATATGAAGATGCTGGACTATTAGTATTAAGTGTACTAAATTTCAAACATTATTATTTTAATATCATCTCTTCCAATAGAGCTGGCAATAGCATTTCTAAAAGTGCTCAAAACATAGGATAAAAAAGTTTAAAAGTCATTCTATCACATGGTTGTTTGTTTTTCGGATAATAGAGATCTGCATTCAAGGCATAAGCAATGTAGCTTATAAAGCTAAGGCCAAAGACACATTATATCCATCTAAAATTAATGGAATCACAAAAATCATTTATTTAGAATGCATCACAGTGGATTTAGAATGTCAAGTCATGGATCAAGTGGAAAGGATACCTTCCAAAGTTCATTACTGTACTTCTAGGTATTTCTGCTCTTTAGTTCATAAGTATTTCCTGCTTAGGTTTATTCCAGAGTGTACAAATTGGGATACTGAAAAAGAAAGTTGCTGAATGGTGCCAATCTGCCCTCTTAGGTTTTGAAAAACGTTTCTTTTCCTGGGTCAGAGAAAGAGAAAAATCTCCATCTCTTTTCTAGATAGCACTGCTCATCCAGGTTAACACATGTTTATTTCTATACATGTGCCATTTTCAATAAAATGTCTGATTCTTGAGATTAGAGACTTTTTCATTCTTTGTATGTATCACTGTCTGGTACATAGTAGGAGCTTAATCCTTGTTGATTGATTAATTGTTTAACGGAATTTCAAGAATCATGCTTTAGTTTCCATAGTGGAAATTGGTAGAGGGTCTTCTTTCTCAGAACATGCATTTTCATTAGGTAGGAGGGGCTGAGAATAAACATATAAAAAATGGAACTGCTCTCCTGAAAATGCAGTGGGCCTACAGCCAAGTCTAGAAAGGTCACACTCCACTGATCATAGTAACATGTTTTCATATATAACTGATGGTTTTAACCATCTGTCAAGGTCTTTCTTTTAACCACCAGTTAGGGTTATGATTTGTAACTATGCTGCATTTGAGATTTAGGGCAATTTCCAAAATCTCTCCCAGGGAGTTGTTTAAAATGCATCTAACATAAGATAAATGGTTAAACGGGAAATTGCAACACTGTACAATATGAAGAGATATTATAATAAAGGAAGACAACTGAGAAAAGTAAGTACTAAAAAAAAGTTGGAGGATAGTACTTGTTGTGTGTGTGTTCGTCTTTCATTCCCGAAGAAGACCATGCCATCAGAGAAATGATGACATGACTTGCACTTGACTTTGCTTTGAGTGAGGGAGGGCTGTGCAGGTCACCAGTCTCACTTCTCCTCCAGAGCTAATCTGAATCCAGTGACCAGATATTCATTAGGATGACTGGACATGACCCAGGATGAGGCAATTGGGTTAAGTGACTTGCCCAAGGTCACACAGCTAGTGAGTGTCAAGTGTCTGAGGTGAGATTTGAACTCAGGTCCTCCTGACTCCTGCACTGGTGCTCTATCCACTGCACCACCTAGCTGCCCCATAGTACTTGTTAATGTCTCTTCAGAACTATGTATGTAATCTAACTTGAAATAACTAGTCAGGTTCCTTAGAAAAGAAGATCCCAAACTGAGAGCTGTAATAACAAGGAGGCTCCCTTAGCTTGATATGAACACCCTTTTAGTGACACCTAGTTTCTAGTTTCTGAATCTTAGTTCACCAAGAAATTTTCCCATTTACAATCTGTTCTGAACAGTTTTAATTAACAATTCTGGCAGCAGGGTCAAGTGAAATTATGCAAAAGTTTGAGGGTGGTTTAAGGTATAACCATTTCTCCATGTAATGAGGTAGATTAGAATCAGGGCTTTTTCTTTTCTTCTTTTTTTATTGCTATCACTGCCTACCTGCCACCTTCCATGACTTTCTTCCACCAAACAGAAGTTCTTTCTTATGACAATTAAATACTGATCAAGCGAAAAAAATTCATACATTAACTGAGTCTGAAAATATGTTTCTTCCTGAATCTCTAGTTCATCTACTTCTCTGCCAAGAAATGGGAAACATGCTCATCATTCATTAGTCTTTTAATGTTAAAGTTGGTCACTGAATTTTCAGGAGAACAGTTCAATTCTTTACATGTTTATTCTCAAACTCTCCTACCTAAGAAAATGCAAAAAATAAAAATAAAAATGGAAAGACTAAGGCCTTTCCCTTTTCCCATGTGTGAGGTGCTAAGAGAGTTTTTGAGACCGTTCTCAGAAACATCGCTCCTTCAGGAGAATGCTAGGCTTCAGTAATCACTAGAAAAAGAAAGAACATATGGAGGTTGAAGAGGAATTTTTTTTTAATAGTAGGGGAAGATTATACAGGGAAATCCAAGGCCAGAGGATGATAGAGGCTGGGGAAGACCAGGGATGAGCTATATATAGATGAGATGGTGGATCCAGGTAGCAGGGGAAAGAGGCCTTTGCTTACACAATGTGGTACTTGTGGTAGTTTGAAAAGCAGGGAATAGGAATCTGCTATCACAGATCATGGAGGATACATAGTATAGAGAATTCAAATAAACTTCAAGCTTCTAATTAGAATGGGGGCAAGCCCCTCTATAGATTCTTACAATAAGGTGGAACTGACCCAGTTCATTACAGTGGTAGAGGAGAAGACTGAATATTTGTTTGAAAGGAAATAAATCAACTGTTATCAGAATCACTGATGAACATTTATGGAATGTTTATTAAGTGCAGGGCACTGTGCTCTGTGTTAGCAGACCAGAGGAAAGCTGTGAGATGTCTAGTTCTTGCCTCTAAGAGTTTACTATGGAGACGGGGATGATAACTGGTACATAATGCCTTCACCTCAGAACCTGGGTTGATCCCAGTCATTTGATCTGTTTCAAGTTGCCAGGGTACTGTAGAGTCTACCCTAGAGGGAAATAAGTTAGACTGAGGAAAGGGGTATGATAGCTAAAGGACTTGTGGAAAGGACGAGTGTTGGGTGGGTTGGCACTCCACCAAGGTGAGGAAACATGCCTTCTACCAGTTCCCCTGCCAACCTTTCCCTACAGCCACCAAAATGTTGGCACCTGAGGGGGAAAGTTCTCATTTTACCATATCCATTATGGGTCTTCCACATTCAAATGAATCTACCCACTGGCAATGAGATTTTGTTTGTAGATGACTAGTTTGGAATGCCAAGCCAAATGCAACTCCCACTATTAAATTTTAAAAATTGGCATTCTGATTTAAAAAAAAAAACATCATCCTGAAAGTTCTGATTAGTGTGAATCAATTCCATGACACCTAATCATCCCCAGATGAATGAATAAAATAGTGTTTCTGAACCATGACAGCCTCATGGACAAAAGGTTGGCCAGCCTCCTAACAGACACTTTGTGCCTATTTTGGGTTAAATCTTAGGTGGACCTTCCAGGTGTGACAGCTATGCACAACAAAGGCAAAATATACACATATTTCCCCCCTCCCATGCATGGGGAAAGCAATTTTCCTTGGTTCTCCAGCGATGATAACCACAAAATATTGGTATTACAAAAAGGGAACATGGCAAAGCACAAGATAAAATCCTTTCAGTTTACACAGATTGGAATAATTTACTTTTAGTCTCTGCAAAAGTAAGCAGTGGCCAGAGTAATAAATGACCTTGAATCTGAATTATGCTGATCAGAACTGCACTGTAAAAAACAGCCTTGTGGGTGCTTTGAGATTAATGCTGATTTTACTCAAGTAGCATGTGATGGCGATGCCATTCACAAAATGGCCTTTGATAAACCAATCAGTTGCCTTCTCATATGCCTCAATAAAAAAGCCATTTTACTCTGGAGGAAAATAAATTGAGCTTCTTTGCTAGGCACAGCTGTAAAGTGGAATCAAATAGAAAAATTCAGAAATAAACCCAGGGGAGTAAATTGCTAGCTGAGGAGATTCCAAATATCCAGCCTCCCCTTTCTCTGATGAAGGGCTGTACATGGCAAGGATTTTTGTTATGTCATAGAGCTTATTAACTATTAAAAAAGTGCTGAATATCTGTGGAGCAATTTTGGTTTGTTGACAAAAATAGCTCAGATTCCCTTACATAGCGCTCAATATAGTTAAAGCCTGTTTATAAAAAAAAATTTAAAAACACAACACACAAAATGAGCATTTAGAAGGCACTTGAAAGCAACAATTAACTTGGTAGATGCCACTAGAATTTCTGCTCCCTAATTTGCCTGGGCACTTCAGTTACTGCCAGGCAAACTGGTATTAAATTCAAATGAGGGGATGATGTATGCTGTGCTAAACAGACAACCACTACTCTGTAAGAAAATGATGTAAATTTAAAAATTAAATGTATTCTCCTTTTGAACTTATGCTACTTTGTGGATATGCCAGCACATTAATAATTATATATAGATATATATATGTATATATGGAGAGACAAAGAGAGACACAGACAGACAGGGACAGGTGGAGAGTGCCAGAGACAGAGAGAGAGAGAGAGAGAGAGAGAGAGAGAGAGAGAGAGAGAGAGAGAGAGAGAGAGAGAGAGAGAGAGAGAGAGAGAGAGAGAGAGAGAGAGAGAGAGAGAGAGAGAGAGAGAGAGAGAGAGAGAGAGAGAGAGAGAGAGAGAATCACTTTATTAGCTGCTAGAGTCACAAACACAAACTGAGTGGAGTCATTCCCCTCCAGGGGCTCATGTTCTAATGAAGGTGGTAGAGGAGTGAGATATCATCCCTACTCTACTGTTCCCATATGGAGAAAATTACATCACTTTGCTACGTTTATCCATCATTATTGAAGAATGAGGTATTCTACATAAATAAATTTTCTAGATGACTAAAATTGCAGAAAATCTATGGAAGCTGAAGAAAAGAGCATAGGAAACAATTTTCCTCTAAAGGACAGATGTGGGACAAGATGGAAGAAAACCCCAGAAATTCTGAGATTCCCTCAATATCACAAGATATGTGCATCCTGACATAAAAAAACATCTTTGTTTTAAAAAAAATCAATCAGTAAACACTTTTGAGCACCTATTATGTGCCACTCGCTGTGTTAAGCACTGGGCTTTATAACAACAACATTTTGCCAGTGATGATATATGGTTATGAATTATGGACTACCACAGTTTCCAAAGAACAAAATTATGGCTCATCAGAAAGGTGATGATGAGGTCCATGGTGATTATAAACAAGCATAATTTTATCACCAGTGGACTGTGCACAAAAGCAGAGTAAATAAAGGGTAGCACCAAGAGGATGCATAACCAGTGAAGGAGGTAGGACAGTTATATACCAAAAATAAGGAACAACAAACGAACGCCCTGAAGGCTCTAGTAGCATCCATGCAATATTGCATGACTGAGAGGAAGGTTTTTGGCATGCTAGGTGGACTATATGTGAATGGACAAGATTCAAGCAGGTCTGAGGGTTGCCATGTACACCTGAATTACCAAAACGAATGATATAACAGATTCTTTGAAGTACTGGAGAAGAGTCACATGGTGAGGAACTGATGCTTACTGATTCTAAAAGACTAAGGATCACTGGGTTTCGGTGATAGAGATGGACTGAGAATAGGCTTATGAGAAAGCCACCTTCAGATGCTCATCACAGCATGAAGTACCCACTCAGGAAGCATCTCAACTGATTCAGTTTAGTTCAATTCATTCAACAAACATTTAATAGGCATGGATTACAAGCCAGAAGAAGTGTGGCAAAGAGATCTTACTCAAACTAATAGTACATGGTTACCCTGGGCAAGTCCCTTCACCTCTTGCAGCTCTAGGTACTACTCTATGCCTCTAAAATGAAAAGCAATTGCCAGTCCGTGTGGATCCGAGACTGCTTAATATCATTGAAACAACAGGTCCAGAGCCTATCTCTTACCTGCAAGGCACTGTGCCAGTCACTAGGGATTCAAAGACAAAAACAATATACCCATAGCATCAAGGAGGATTCATTCATTCATTTATTAAGTCAATAAGCATTTAGTAAGCACCTTTTAATAAGCACATTTTACTTTGAGGGGGAATGGAAGAGAAGGATACAATATTTGCTCAAGTAAATGCACACACACACACACTGAGGTAAATGCAAAGGGTAGGAGTGAATGTGACTCAGAGGATGTTCAGGATGTCAAGAGCAGAGGTGAGTAGGGAGTGCATTCTAGACACACACACTGAAGTGAGAAATGGATTGTTGAGTACACAGCAAACAGGTGTGTTTGACTGAAACAGAGAGCATGTGCATAGTAGAGAATAATATGAAATTATTTCAAAGTTGGTGAGAATCAAACTGAGAATAGCTTTAACTATCAGGTTAATGGTTGTATTTAATCTTAGAGGTAATAGGAACCATTGCAGATTTGGAGTAGGAGAGATAACATGGTTGGAGGTGTCTATTTAGAAAGTTCAATTTGGAAGCTGTGTGGAGTATGAATTGGTAAAAGGAAGAGACCAGAAGTGAATCCCTCACCTGCGCATGCTGCATAAGAACCCCTGCACGTTCAGGGGGTTTGGAGTACTTCTTATATCCATAGATCACCCACAGGAGTAAGCTACACCTTGAGTGAGTTTCCATTGTGACAGAATGTAGGCTCAATAACCTTTTCACCACTTATTATTTTCAGTTTGCCTTTTTATACAGCCAGGTTAATCTTTTAAGGAATTGGCTGGTTTTTTTTTTGTTTCTAAAGAAAACTGCTTCACAGAGAACAGATCATGGACAAATAATTCTCAAGCTAAAGCTAGATCTCTATTAAAGCAGTAACTTACTTTGGGGCTGCTAAAGTACCTTGAGTGTCTTGTTTTCCATTACCACAGAGTAAATTTTTCTAATGGCTTATGTACTGAGATGAATCTGTGATTTCAGAGTGGGTACTCCATTGCAGATTGCAAAGTATCCAGGTCTTCTTAGTCTAAATGATTCATGACTAACTCTTCCTTGAAATCTTCTCTAAAGGATCCATCTAACACAATGGAAGCCTTCCCTTACTTCTCTTAAAACTCAGGGCTGCCACTACAGCAATGGATCACCGCTTTTCATCCTTGCTTCATGACACCTGCTTTGAACACATATTCTTGACGATGTCTTTTATATTACCTCTTTCTGCAAATATTTGTCATCCATATGCTACCATTTTTACATTAATATTTTACAGGTCAGTGAATATAGGTAGCTACAGATGAAGAAACAAGAACATCTTTGTTTCTTTTGGGGGTTGGGGACAGTGACTTAACTGATAGATCAAGGGAATGCTACAGATATAATTACTTCAGTTTTAGCAAAGTATTTTAAAGAATTTGTATCCTTAAAGGGAAAATGAATCTATCTGACCTTGTCAATAACAAAATTATATGCGTTTAGAACTCTTTGAATAGCTAGAATCAAAGTGCAGTCAGTAATTATTAACATTAAATTGGAAGGATATCTCCATTGAAGTGCCTCAGTGAAGTGTGGCAAGCCTGGTGCCATTTAATGTGTGTGTGTGTGTGTGTGTGTGTGTGTGTGTGTATGTTAAAATCAAATAGAACCATAGATGGTATTTTTTCTCACTTGCAGGTGACATAGCAAACAGATGAAAGTCTAGATGATGAAATTTGAGGAGGATAAAGGTCTTAGACTTGAGCTCAAAAATTATCTTCACAATTATAAGACGGAGGAGACATACACATTGGGGTGAGTGAAGATGAAATGACTGAGGAAACCAAGGTTTAAGCTTCCAAGCAGACTGATTTATTAAGCCATGTGTGTCAATTGTCTAACAAATTGGGGCCAGGTCCAAGAAGCGGAGCTCCTCCAAAGCTGCTTTGAGAATAAGGCCTATTTCAGAATGTCTAAAAGAAGATTTCCAAGGACCCGATGACAATATCAGACATCTGGGGATTCAAGACAAAAATATGCTGATCAAATGAACATTGGGAATGAGTTATTAGATATAAGAAGGCTTGATGTTACGTTAATATCAATGATCATTACTGCATTGTTTTGGTCTTTTGCTTCATGGTCTTTATGTTAAAGTTTTCATGGTTACCTTGGTGATATGTAAATTTCCCTTTTCAAAATTAGTTTATCATGAGCCTTTAATTAGTTTGATCTGTAACCTCACATATAATTCTGATTATGAATATATGAAAAACCTTATATATTTGGCTTATAATAAGTGATCCATGGGGGTCAGGGTGGGGAGTGGGCTGCCCACTGACCTATAAATCCAAAGGGGAAATTGAGGGAATTAAGGAGATTGGAGCAGCAAGCAGTGATGGGAATTGAGTGAACCACACTGACTGCATCTTTTGACTCAGTTGTGGAGCTAGCTTAGTTCTATTTCTATTCATTTTGGGAATAGTGAGAAATTTGTGGAATTGGGGGCAAAATCATTACCTTATTTGGATCTAGCCCTGCATGGCTAGGAAGCTGGACCACCTCTACCTAGAGAACCTACTAGAGAACCTTAACTATGGACCTAGGTTATGCTGACCAGAAATTTGGTCAGATCCTAAGACTGATACAATGAATTTTCTCAAACTTATACATCTCACACAACCCATATGTCTTATCTGAAAACTGGTCTCATACCAGTCAATCAGATATTGTTTCCATGTTACTTTGATGTTCACAGACTATTACGGGAGAAGAGGGAAGAGTGGGATACATCTTTTTCTAAAATCAGGGAATTATACCTGTTGGTTCTCCCCCTCCCAACTTGGAAAGTCCCTAATCTTTACTCCAATTAGAAATTAAATTAACTAATGTATCATGGTTCATTATTTCCTTTTAATTAATTGACTTTATTTGATTGTTTTTAATGTATAAAACCATGTATAATGTTTTTAATGTCTTCCCTTATGTCTGGGTTCAGATGTGAGTTGAGGAATGGGCCTGACCTGATGCATTGCTTAATAAATCGATATGCTTGGATGCTCAGATCTTTTTTTCTCAGTAATTTCATCTTTCACCCAACACTAACAGCAATTTGTCTGAAAAAAATGATCTAGGCATTTTAAAAGAGCATAAGCTCAAGAGGAGTCAATAGTATGATAGGGTAACCAAAAAAAGCTAAAGTGATGGTGGACCACATTAAGAGAGTCATGGTTTCCAGGAATCTAAAAGTGAGAGTGCCACCATACTTTGTCCCAGTCAGACCACATTTGGAGTGGAGTAGTATTTAGTTTTGTGCACTCCATTTTAGGATGGACATGGGTAAGAGAAGAATCAGCAACACTCCTTTGAATTCATGTCATTTACAAATTAGCTGAAGGACCTGGGGATGTTTATCCTGGGGAAGAGAATATTCAAGGAAAATAGTTTAGCTCTATTTGAGCATTTGAAATCTGTCATATAACAGACTAATTAGACTTGTTTTCTTTGGTTCCTTTCAATGTTGAAATTCTGTGATCTTGTAAACACTGGAAGAGTCAAAATTAAAGGCTATCCAAAAGGCACTGGAAAATGTATTGATGGTAGATACAGTTAAGCAACATGACACTGAGATGATACATGAATCTAAAGTGATGACAGATAGGAGGTAGAACCTAGCCGCTAACATTTCTAGAGTGATCTACTGTCATCAGAAACCACCAAACATGTGCTGCAACAGTAATATGTTTATGTTCCATTTACACACAGCAAGCTTTAGGGAGGTAATTTGTGTAATTCATTTTAGAGATATAGGAATGACAGTTCAGAAAAGTTAAATGATTAAGACACTTGCCCACAGTAACATGGCTAATATGTGGCAGAACTGGGATTTGAACTCAGGACTTAAGACTCTAAGTCCAATGTATTTTCTTCACTGCTTCCTTTGCATGATTCAATGACATATTTTAAGTGACCAGAATGGTATAGAGAGCAGATTCCTCCAAGTAAGCCATTAAATACATTTTGGAAATTCACCAAATATATTAGGATATCACATATTTTATTTACCAGCAACTAAGGAACTAAATAGCCTAATCTTGTACTACATATGGAAATGGTGATGGGCAGAGTAAATGATTGATTGCATGACATAATCTGACAGGTGCCAGAAAGATTAAAGAGGAAAGAGAAAAACTTCTCACAGAAGATAGGACGTTAACTGAATCTTGAAGGAAGCCAGAGAATTCAAGAGGTAGAGATGAGTAGGGAGAGCATTCCAGGTATGGGGGATGGCTAGTGAAAATGCTTGAGGTTGGGTGATGGATGGAGTGTCTTAAAGGAATAACAGGCAAGTATCCCTGGATCAAAGAGTATGTAGAGAAGAGTAAAGTATAAAAAGACATTTAAAGTGTTGCGCTCAGGTTGAGGAACAACCTTTAAGGAACTGCATTGATAAGCTAGCATGTATTCAAATGAGGGTGATGGAGATGGTGAAAATCATTGAAGGTCATGTCATGTGAGGCTTTCTTAAAAGACTTGGTGATGTTTAGCTCTGAGAAAAGAATTAGGAAGGAAAGGTTGGCTATCTGGAAGTATTTGAAGAGCTATCAAGGGAAAGCCGCTAACCTTATGGATCAACCTTATTCTATTTGATCCCAGAGATCAGAACTTAGAAGAACTGGAGTTCCAGAATGGTAGAATTTAGCTCAATGCAAGGAAAACTTTCCGGTCCAAGAGTGCAATAAGCTATTTAAGGAAGTAATGGGTTCCTCATTCTTAAAGGTGTTCAAGTGAAGGCTGGGTGATCACTTGTTAGGGACGTTCTAGAAGAGATACTTATTTATGTACAAATTGAACTAGACGACTTCTGAGGTCCTATCTTAGTTTTTGAGTTTATTTTTTACGTAAGATCAAGCACACAAAATCTTACTTCAGGGCAAGCTTTTAGAAAAATCCTTTGAACTTCCTAAAAGATGGTTTCTTCACGTAGAGGCGAGATGACCACTTGTCAGGGATATTATGGAGAGGCTTCCCATTCAGGTGCAGGTTGGTCCAGATGGGCTCTGATCCTCCTTCCAAGTTTGAAATGACTATTGAAATATGAATCTGAGGAGTCTGACCTTGGCTTTCTATTTTGCATTTAACCAATGCCAATGTGTTTTTGATCCCCACTTTTAACTTTGTAAATTGCTAATTCTTTCTTTTTTAATACAGTGGTCTCAGAGGATCAGAGATTTAGAGCTTGAAAAAATTTTGGGAGGCATCTAATCCATCTCCCTCATTTTATAGCTGAAGAAACTGAGGCTCAGAAACTTTCCCAAAGTTATATAGGTAATAAATGGCAGAATAGGGTTGGCACTCAGCTGGCCCAACTGCCAATCCCTTTCCACTGGACCATGCTGCCTCTGGCTAACTTTTTGACAAGCTTCAGCATTCTATCTATCCATTATTCATACTCCTTTGGCACTTCTCCATTTTTCAAAATACAATTATGTTTCCATTTTCATTAACAGGTAGTACTGTAGGCTGCAATGCTATACTAATGGGACCTTGGAAATGATTAGGGACCTATCGATATCATTGGCTAAAACTATGCTGTTGACCAGCATCTGACTGCACAGTTAGGTTTTTCAGTGAGTTGCCATCCAGTGTCTGGCCTGGTGCTTCCTGGCAGCTCAGCTAGTTAATGACGGAGATGGTACAAACACAGGAGCGTAGTGAACACTTCCTGCTCCCCTTACCTTCCCATGTTGATACAACACAAAGCATGGGTTGTAGGTACCAGTCTGAAAAAACAAAATATACTTTTCTGGCAAATCTAAAGCAATAGCAGATCCTACTGAACCACTAGACTGTTTCTTAGTGTCTTGTTCATCACCTAGAAACCAACTAGGCTCAAAAAGGACTGAGTATAGGGGATGGAGTATCATGAAGTAAGGGAGGGATAGAGGAACTCCCTCTGAGGATCAGCTATTGTCACATGCCTCGATGCTATCTCTTTCCTCCTCCTCAGTATGTTGATCCATATGCTCCCCATCTTGCATATATTCCAAGAGAATACAAGCCTCCATTTCTTAACTAATTCATCTTTATGACCCAAGGTTATAATGTTGAATCAAACTTTTAGTCCCCAAAGTAAAATGGTGAAAGAAAAGAGGATTTGACTTGATCTTATTTGAATAAGTTTCCTCCCAGTGAACTTCTTTCCATTTACTTTGGGATTGTGGCAAAAAATAATACCCGCTAAATTATAGGTTATAAGATTGATTGTTTACATGTTCTTAAATCTGAGTCAGAGGGACAAATATAACAAGATTCCATTGGTTAATGAAGCCACTGAAGCAAAAGACTGAACCAAGACTTTTGGGACACACTGTATCAGTCAAGGACTGAGACGCATCCTGGGAATGCCTTGTGCTGTAGAGATATTGATGAGAATTAATAGCTTCTGTAATCTGCAAGGGCTGAAAGACACTAACATTGATCATCTATGCCACAGCCCCAAATATCATCCTTGGTGAAGAGAGATGCTGCTGCACACTTCACTAGGCTCAAGGTCTTGCTGAGCTTCCCAGAAATAAATCTGTTGCTCAGAACAACAGGAAATTGTCACTTCAGCACTTAGAAAGCTGTCAAACTGCTATGAAGCCACCTACTCACTTAGGACTCTCTAAGTTGCTAATGGTTTCTGGCAAACGAGTTGATTTTCTTTTTCTTAATCATCAACAGATCACATCTTTTCAAACCGGTCATAGTCCACAAGCTAGCTGGAGTTTTCAAAGACAGCCCTGGAGGGGGATGTGCTCTGGAACTTGGGAAATGCCAAAATATTTATGACATACCCATTTGTTTGACACTGATTACCTGATACTTCTATCACTTTCTCTACAGTAGACTTTCAGGTGATTGCTGGATATCTTTTTTCATTTTTTAAAATAAACATGAAAAGATGGATGAATTATTCAGAAATTAAGCTGTTACAAAGTCATAGTCTCTATATTAGAATCTTTTTTAAAGCTACTAAGATATTACTATACTAACCAGATTCTGACAATGAGTAACTGTGTAAGGAATTCATAATGCATCATCATCCTCATATATATGACCTGCTACACTTCTCCCAAAGGTTGCTGAGATGGTAGATTTGATGGGGGCGCTCAGAGGATTAGGTTAAATGCAGGACCCTGAGGAACCGGTTAGCATGGATTCAGTATAGATCACAAGTTCTGACGATGGAAGACCACAACGTTCCCATGAGAGGTATCACACTTCTCAGATGCACCAATGACTAGACAAAGATGAGAGTTTATCATTTTTATTCAGTCATTTCAGTTGTGTCTGATTCTTCATGACCCTGTTTGAAGTTTTCTTGGCAGAGATCCTGGAATGGCTTACTGTTTCCTTCTCTAGTTCATTTTACAGATGAGGAAACTGAGGCAAACAGGGTGAAGTGACTTGCCCAGGGTCACACATTTAATAAGTGTTTAATGCAGGTCTTCCTAACTCCATTTCCACCACTACTCATCACTGTGCCACCTAGCTGTCTAGGGGTTTGATGGAAGGAAAATCTTTCTCATAATTAGAACTATCCAAAAAGGCACTGATGTTCATTGGAAGGCAATGAGATTCTTCTCACTAGTGGTCTTCAAGCAAAGGCAGGATAACCACGTACTGGGTATCTTGTTGAGGGGATTCTTGGGTGAGTTGGACTAGATGCCTCTGGGGCTCCCTTCTAACTCTAAAATTCTATGATTCTGTCAGTAAGCAGCTTTTAGCTCCTGATGTGTGAAAACCAAAAGCAGATGCAAAGAGAACAAACACTACATGTAAGCCAGACTTATTGGACTAAAATCATAGAATCATAAAATTTTAGAGTTAGGAGAGATTGAGGACAACAATCCATCCAATATACAAATGAGAAAACTGAGACTTGGAATAATTAAGTAATTTACTTATTACTAAATGAAATAAAAATCTGTAAAGCATTTAGCATAGTACCTGGTATATAGCAGGCACTTAATAATGCCTGATTCCTTCTCTTCATAGCCACAAAACTAGCTAGTGATAAGACCAAGATTAGAAGATTTCCCTGAGATTTGAAATAACTATTAACAAACATCTGAGATAAACTTTGTAAAGCTTATTGTAAACCTCAATGGACACTAAAAATTAGTTATTATAATCTTCAGTTGTTTTTTTCTCATTTCCATGTTAATGAATTCCCCCCTCGTCCAGGAATTCTCAGTAGTCCTCTGATGTCACTTTATAGACTGTCTGCCAGAATAAGTTATTGTCTGTATTGAATATTTGTGTTCTGGGTTTAAGGTTTGTGAATTGATTTTTAAAATATTTTGATAACTGTCTTTCAATATAATTAGCTTCTTTTGTAATCCTATGCACTTTATTTTATGCATTTAAAAATATTATTCTGAGAGGGGGATCCAAAGGTTTCACCAGACTAATAAAAGGGGCCATGGAACAAAAAGGGTTAAGAATCCCTGTCCTAGATTCTGTTTTTCAAAAGAAAATTACGACTCTCAGAGAAGCACAAAGAATGTAGTGCACTTGGATTATTTTTTCTGATAGCATGGATTACATATCCCTAGGCCACAGCTGTGTTCTATTCAAAATCCAATTCGGATATAGAAAACTTGAGAGTGGGGTGGAGGCTAGAGAGAAAAGTGGAATTAGAAGTCTGTCATGGTTATGAGTGAAATGCCATTCGAGGTTTGGTTTTGTTTTGTTTTTAAACCCAGCCCACCAGCATACAAGATATCAAATGCTGTATGATGCTCTCAGTCAGACAAATAAAAAAGACTATTGGTTTTTTACCTTAGTGTATCCTATCATTTAAATTCTTATGATGTTTCCTTTGTTAATATAGACAAGTTACAATGCTTTTGAACATCTGCAAGTTGAATGATTCACCTCTGTCACCTCCTTGCTAACACATTCTCAATTTGCATATACAGTGTCACAAACTCATTTGGCTTTCAAATCATGAGAATTGAAATCTGGCATATGCTGATACATCAGAAGGCAAAGTTAGATGTTCCCACACAGAGAGGATGGCAGGAATTCCTAGCAAAAAGAGAAATCATATCAGGGTGTTCTGAAGTGTAGTTCCTCACACTTAAGTAATTCCTAAGAATGACATTTTGTCACCAATTACAATAATATACAGTTACTTTAATGGTAATCCCATGTGAAGAAACATGATTCTCTCTTGGAAGTAGAGGGTACCTTTCACAACTCTGATTCATATATTTTTCCTTTGAGTTTAAGGATTTTGTTCTTTTCCTCTTTTGGCATGTATTAATTTGCATTTAATAGTGTTCAGGCTTGGAACTGTAATACTGCCTACAATGATTATGAGAAGGAGCACTAAGATGCAAAGTGTTAATTTCAACATTTGAACTGAGTTTGGACAAAGTCAAATTCTAGGCTACTTCATGTCTCCTCTTTTTGTCACCTGCTGCTCTGGCCAGGGTTTTCCTTTGTTGCAGGGCCAGAGATAATGAAGGCATAGCCTCAGAGGCCAGCAGGCAAGGGTGAGAACTGAAAGAGGTTAGCTTAAAGAATAGGTTGAATAGGGAAGGTAATTTAGATTGATGAAAGCAAGGAAGCAAGGAAGGAATAGGTACGTATACAGTGCCTATACTATGTGTCAGGTAAGACAGGTAGGTGGTGCAGTAGATAGAGTATCAGACCTAGAGTCAGGAAGACCTGAGTTCCAAATTTGACCTCAGACACTTGCTAGTTGTGTGACCTTGGGCAACTCACTTAATTCTGTTTACCATTGTTTTTTTCATCTGTAAAATGAGCCAGAGAAGGGAATGGCAAACCTCTCCAGTGTCTTTGCCAAGAAAACACCAAACAGGGTCAAGAAGAGTCAGACATAACTGAACAACAACAAAAAATGTGCCACATACTGTGCTAAGTGTTTCACAAATACATTTACATCGATGGAAACATGATGTCTCTTGTTCTGGACAGTACGTTTCTACAAATGTAAATTAAGATCTGATTGCCTTTTTTCCTTTGGCTCCTGAAACACAAGCTTCAAGTGTCTCAAGCCTGCAGTCTGCTAAATCCCCTAGGTCAAGGGCTCTTAACCTTTCTTTTTTTTTAAACGTCAGCCCCTTTGACAATCTGGTGAAACCCTCCCAACAACCCTGTAAGGTAGGTGCTATTATTATTTCCATTTTACCTCTGATGAAACTGAGACAAAAAGAGGTGAAGTAAAAGTAGTCGTAGCCAACATTTGTCTAGTGCTTACTATGTTCCAGGCCCTGTACTATGTTTTACAATTATTATCTCATTTTATCCTCGAAACCCTGGGAAGCAGGTATAGATGAGGAAACCAAGGCAAAGAGAGTTTCGGTGATTTTCCCAGGGTCATACAAGTAGTAAGTGTCTGAGGCCAAGTTTGAACTGGGATCTTCCTGACTCTAGGACTGGCATTCTATCCATTGCATCCTCAGATGCTTCCAGGTATCAAGCAAGGTGTCAAAGGGAGGAAAGACTAAGGTAGAATGAAGAAATCTAAGTTCAAATGAAAAGGCTTAAGTCATTGCAATCTTGACACCTGGTTTTACCACAGGCAATTTTAAATAAAAATAATATAGTTTTCCCCCTCAGGAAATAAGGGAGCTGTCAAATATATCCTTTGCTATGCTCATGAGACATAAATGATGAAAGGCAGCTGGTATAGTGGAAAGAGTACTGAGCTGGTTGTCTAAAGACCTGGTTTGAATCATGCTTCATCACGAGGCTTTGGGCAAGTCCCTTAACCTCTAATGAGATCATGTATGTAAAATACTTCTGCAATCTTTAAAAATGTCATATAAATGTCAAGAGATATTATTACTAACCTCTCTGAAAATCAATATCCTCACCTGCATAACAGGAGTAATAGTGTTTACCCTGACCAGACAGATGGAGAGATGGGCTGAGTAATGATTAAGCACTTCCTGTGTACCAGGCATCACTGTCCTAAGCACTGGGGATATGAATTCAAATAAACCATCCAGGCCCTTTTTAAGGAACTTACAAATGATTTTGATCCCCATAGCAATAAATGATTATTGAATTCAGATAATGAACGTGAAAATATTTTGTAATGCAAAGTGCTACATAAAGTGAGTTATCGTTAATACATAAGAGAAATGGCAGAGGCAAATTTTAAAAAAAGAAATTTTTGGAAAAGCACAAGGTTTTAGAATCAGAAATGATCTGATAAAATCCAATGTGTTGTCCCAAATCTTGTGAATTTTTAAAGTCAGTGTGGAGAGAGGGAGTTGGAAAATGTCTCCTCTATAAGTGGCGTACGAGTAGGGAAGAACATTATCAGCCTTCTGTCTACTATACCCACAGTCCATTCTGATACAATGCAAACTCCTAAATATCCCTGCAGTGATCCTTCTGAGGGTGCAAACAATTGCTCCAATGGAAAATTCTTCAAAAATCTGTGATTAACTTTCAATTATCTTATGGGAATGAGACGTAGAGATAACAGGATAATAAAATTTTGATTTTTGAAAAATCAGATTTCTCTCCCTAATGTTCTTAACTCCTAATTATCAGATATCAGGATTGGGATTTAAAAAACAAAACAAAATCCCAAACAAAAACAAAAAGCCTTTCATAGACAGGAAAGATGAAGCAAACCTAATAAGAACAAATCTATTTTGTGAGTTAAAGTCCTTTCGTTGTTCTGTCATGTCCTACACTATATGATCCCATTTGGGGTTTTCTTGTCAGAGATACTATAGTGTTTTGTCATTTCCTTCTTCAGTTCATTTTACAGATGAGGAAACTGAGGCAAACAAGGTTAAGTGACTTGCTCAGGTTCACATAACTGGTAAATGTCTGAGGCCAGAACTGAACTCAGAAAGATGAGTCTTCCTGACTCCACACCCTGTGCTTTATCCATTGCAACACCTAGCTGCCCTATTCCTTTCTTACCATGCCTTTTATTTAGCTATGAAACAAAAATACTTTCTTCTCATCTTCTAGTAATTAATAAGGAATGAACTACTAAAAAAAGATTTGGCAAAAAGGAATATGTGATCTCTAAACTATATAACCAGTTTCTGAATAATTGTGTTAATTAAAATATGATTCCAGTATCAGATTTTTTTCTAATTAAACGGGTGAATGTAAAATACTCATCCAAATAATGATAAGTTTTTCTTCTTGTCCTGAGTGAGGAGTATGAGGTAAGGTTTGATTTACACAAACTAGCTAGCATTTTTATTTTTCCATTACCACAACTCAAAGTTGAGAAGATGGTGGATGAATTAAGTATATAATATTTATTCATTCTCTCATATGGTAATTCTAATCTTATAGCCAAAGGTCAGGAAATATTTTAATATGTCCCATGTGGTATTTTTTTTTTCCTTTTGACCTAAAATCTATTGCTAACTTTAAACTCAACTTTCAGATGGAAAAATGGGAGATATGCTAAATTAAAATAATAGCTTTGGGCATGGTTCTGTTTTTAATCATCATTAAATAAAATACAAATTTAATAAAATACATAGATGTACCTGAAAGAAGGTCTAATCCAAGTGTAAAATATGTATTTTGAGGAACATCCATCAATTTAAGGTTCAGTAGTATTACATTACCCAACTATTTTCTTCACGAGAGAGTTCTTCAAACATGGTCCAAAGCAAAGATGCGCAAAGAAACTTGCTCCTACTTCTTCAAAGTGCTGGGCAGCCCGCGGGTGCGGGCTACCGCGTGTACTTTCAGGACTTTCTCTATCTATAGATTTTGTTAATTTTTTTTTTCCTCATTTTCTTTTTAATTGAAAAATACTTTGTTATATGGAACTGCTCTTTGGAAGAGAGGATGAGGAAGAATATCGGGGAAAATTTAGGCAATTTTAAAACAAAATATATCAATAACATTTATTTACAAGGAAAATTCTGTAGCCACAATGTGCAAGGACAAGATAAGGCCAAAGAGAAAGCGAGAATACTGTCTTCTGTTTCCCAAACCTCTTCCACTCATATAAGTTTATTTATCTGAAAAAATCTCTGGGGGAAGGAGACATAAACTATGGGAAAAGAGGATCACAGTGCTTTACCCAGAGAAAGTGTTTAATAAACGGGGCTCATCATTCATTTTATTCAGTAGATGGCTATTCAGTGCTGGCCCGTATTTAGGAAGATATGAGTTGAGAATTCGACCTCAGACCCTTACTCGCTGTGTGACCCTGGGAAAGATGCTTAACTTTGATTTACCTCAATTTTCTCATCTGTGAAATGCTGATAATAACAGCACTTACCTCCCAGGGTTGTCATGAGAATCAGATGAGATAAAAATGGTAAAGTGCTTAGTGCAATGCCTGGCACATAGTAGGTGCTGTATAAATGTTAGCTATTATTATGTTGCTAATATACTTGTGTGCAAAAAAAATTTTTCATTTTTGTTTTGTATCTTGGTGTATTGCAAATGAAAGTTAAAGATCTTCCCTACCTGTTGATGGGCCTGTCCATTAAGGGAAGTTTGATTAGGGGAGGCCCACACCTTTTGTTAGTTTCTAATGCATGGTTCTCAAGGGTTGTGATCCTCTCTGGCTCTGGAAAATGTATAAATACACCGAGGTGAGGTTTTATTTTGGGGCTTACTCATTGGAAGCGTTTGATTGGCCAGACTGGACTCTGGGCAGCCACTAAGGAGCCCCCAGGCTTTGAACACCCAGATGTTGGTGCTTCTCTCTCTGGTAACGTATGTATGGTCAGAAAGCTGGATTTGTCTGTTGATCTGTGGTGTAGGTATTGCTCATGGTCAGACACTCAGAAGTCCTGTCTGTTGATTATTATTCTTTGTATTTTCTCTGAAGTTCAGGGTGCTGACTTTCCCCCCTGAACTAAGTGAATGATATATGTGCTTGATTAAAGTGATTGTTGACCCCTCCAAAGATGCCTTCCTTTGAGAAAAGCAGATCTAAGAACCAGTACAGCAGGCCCTCCTGTGTATGTTGGGTCCTTGCTGATACACTTGGGCACCTAGCATACTATCTAACAAATAGAACATATTTAATAAGTGCTTGCTGGGGGGAATTGAAAAATAGCCCATGTACTCATCTCTTAGTATTCTTTCAGCCAGTAGCTTACATTTCAATTCTGAAGCTCCTAGCAAAACCAGACAAAATAACCCTTCCACCAAATAGCACCAGCTCGTACCCTGAAGCAAGGTCCTAAGCACCACAAAAGATAGCAAGGTGGTGCAGTGGATGGAGTGCAGGGTCTGGAGTCAGGAGGACTCATCCTCATGAGTTCAAATCTGCTATATGACCTTGCGCCTCACTTCTTCATCTGTAAAATGAGCCGGAGAAGCAAATGACAAAATCTTTGCTATGATCACAAAGAGTGAGATAGGCCTGGAAACAACTGAAACATATCCCAAAACCTCCTAGGGACAGGTGGTAAGGTCTTTGGGATCAAGATAGACTAAGTTATTTTCAAAATAAATATTTTGATTTATAATTTCTTACCAGTCCTTTTGCCATTTTCTTGGTAATCTGGTGAGGAGAAGAGAGGAAAAAGAATGGGAGAAGAGGGAAAGATAGTTATTTCTTTTGTCCAGAATCTCTTCCTTTCCCCTTATCCTTGTCTGTTGAAATCCTACTTATCTCAGAGCTCAAATCTTTATCTTCCAATCATCTCATCATCCAGTAGTGCTCACTCCTTGACTAGAATTCCTGGAACTTAATGTAATCTTATCATATTCTACATTATGTTATAGTTATTTGTATACATAAATCTTTTCTTCTGTACCAGACTGGAAACTCCTTAAAGGCAAGGAGTTCATTCATATTTAAATTTTTACCACTCTAGGTCTTCAAGGTGAAGTTGGATGATCTTTTTGAGGGAATGATATAGTTAGGATTCGGTGAAAGTTGGACTAGATAATCCCCAAAGTCCGTTCCAACTACCGAATTCTATGATTTTATGAAATTTCTTGATGAAACTATTTTTAGTGCAAATAAAAGGACCTTATTAAGTTTCAAAAACAGATCCTACAGCTTTTTTCTTGTTTCACAACGTTCTTGGATGCTTCCTGTTGATAGCTAAGGATAGGCAAGTTTTTAAAAGAGATATTTCTATTTTTTCAAGTAAACAAAGAAACAAATCCCACACCTTTGCAATGGGGAAAAGGCATTAAAATGAAGTAAAATTGAAATACATTTCACAAGATCCTGATACACCAAGACAATCATCAGTGACTTTACTCACTTTAGGCTCAGATATCATAGGTTCCTCGCTAGGAGTGCTTTGAGATGGTAGATCGAAAAGCAAACATTTTCTTGAGAAAAGAAATAAGGATATGACGGTCAAGTACTTGAAGCCTGGGACCCAGATTCCCCTTTGGCTCAAAAGAATGAAGGATGATCTTCTTATAAATGTATATGTCAGCCATCATGGTTAAAGGGTGACACTGGCCTTGTGACTTCACTGGCAGAGGTAGCACTCAGATGAGAAAATTCCCTGTATTTATCAATGCAGGTAAGCATCTTCTCTGAAACTCAGTCTTAAATAGCTGCCTAGAGCATGGAGTTGACTTTCCCGGTGCCATCAGAGATGGGACTTGAAACCAAATCTTTCCAAATCCAAGACCAACTCTGTATTTACTATGCCAAGTAGCTCTATTTCTACAATCAAATGGAAATAAATAAATAATGAATAAATAAATAAAATAAAGCTCTCTTAATAAAGGAATCTGTTAACCAGATTGACACACTCTTTAGGGCCACATATCTTTGTTGCCTGGATTGATCTTGACTTCCCTTTCAGCAGTATAATAGTTAAAGAGAAAATTTTCAGATAAATAACACAACATCTGGTTAGGCATTAGATACACTACCTTTACAGCTCTTGGCACACACATATATGTATGAATCTGAAGTAATAGCATCAACAGAAACGCAGCAAATCTAACACCTGAAAAATATTCCAACTATATTTTAAAAGTCAGCTTTCTGACACAGGAATCATCTTGAAAAAAAAGAAAATATTAAATTCAGAAACTTCATATGACAGGCAATGTGAAATATATACTATTTAGCTGATTTTGATATGTGGAAGCATATTAAAAATCTCATTTTTAGTTTCCCTAGAAATATTAAGAAATAATATTTTTTCTAAAGCCTTTTCCAAAATCCTTAGATAATCCCCATGGAAAGGTGAGTGATAGGTTGAGTAAAAAGGATTTTTTCTTTAGGGAACTAGGTTAATTACTTTAATTCAGAGTAATTCTTGTCTATTTCACATCATTGTCTCCCCATCCACCTTTAGTGATCTGTGATAGGACTTGCTCTTCTTTATTTAGAAAAAAATTAAAATATTGATAAAGGAAAGAAAGAGGTCCCTTTGTTTAACTACAGAAGGAGGGAAGAGGTTCAGGAGGGATGACAAATTGGTTACTTAACAATTCTAGAGGGAAGAGGCAGAGCCAAGACAGCAGAGTAGAGTAGCTTTCAGCTGAGCTCTCCCAAATTCTCCTATAGACAACTCTAAAATAATGTCTCAGATTTAATTCTGGAGAGACACAAATGACCAAAAGAGTGGGTAAAATGACTTTTCCTGCCAAGACAACTTAGGAGGTGTATCAGTAAGTACTCCAACACATACGGGGTGAGGGCTAGGAAAGGCAGCTTTTGAGGGGTTAACAATCACTTTAATCAAGCACATGTATCATTCCTTTAATCAAGCACATATGTTCTCCTAATTCAGGGGATTCAGCACCCTGAACTTCAGAGAACACACAGAGAAATCAAAGATCAACAAACATGGCTTCCTCTTCCTGACCATAATCAATACATACATTGCAATTCAACAGACAGGTCCAACTGTCTGATTATAGCTACCAGAGAGGGAAGCACTGACTTTTGGGTCTTCAAAGAGGGGAGGAGGGATTCCTCAGCGGCTTCCGAAAGTCATTGTCTAGTCAAAGAAACACTTCTGGTCACTGAGCCCCAAAGTAAAACCGCAACTCAGACTTTTTATACACTTTTTAGAGCCAGAGGATATCACATCCCTAGAGAACCAGCACCTCATTAACAAAAGGTGTGGGCCTTCCTATAAATCTTCCCAGGCCCAACAATGAGTAGGAAAGATCTCCTTAAACACACTGAAATAGAGGCATTATACTTCTTGATTACACTAAAACAAAAACAGGAAAAGATCCTACTTCACTTGGCCTCATAGTAGGTTGGCAGGAAAGGTCTATCTCACAGAGGTGGTGATTAAGCCTGGTGAGCAGTGTAGACCTCATGGCACAGACCATGGGACCCTGCTAACAATGGGCCTTAGAGGTGGCTTTGGGAGCTTTTAGCTGGGGGTGGGGGTGGGAGTGGGGGTGGGGGGTGGGGGGAGCCGGGTTGGGGAGGGGGACTGGTTTGAACAACTGGTTGAAAGGATACTGCAGGGGACTCCTTGTTAGCTCTAGGTTCAGAACCCTGTTGCATTTCTCATATGCAGTTCAGGGTCACAATCTCAGAACCAAAAGAAGCAAACAGAATCAGGGGCCCTGATTATGGTCTAGGGCAGAGAGGAGTGGTTGGGATTGCTTATAGAGCAAGTAGAGACCAAAACAGAGGGGAGTACTTTCACTTGTGGCTGCAAGAAAGTGGGGGACCTGGTTACAACCTGGTCAAAATCCTAGGACCAAGAGAATTGCTAGCATTTGTAGCAATTGTAGAATTACTACAAGAGAACAAGGTTTCTCCCCAGTAAAGACCAGAGAACAAGCCAGAAGAGAAGTGACCACACATTTCCCTAGATTGTACCACCCTGGAAACAGAGCCTGCTCTGAAAACAGCAGCAAGAAAGGTCTAAAACTTAGGCCTTGGTTTCTCCTCCATTCTGGGAACAGAGCCCAACTTTAGCATAAAATTAAAAATCAATAAATAGGCTGGAAAATGAGCAAATAATAACAAAAAGAGCCTGACTGTAATAAGTTATTATCGTGTCTGGGAAGATCATGACATAAACCAAGAAGACAACAATGTCAAAACAGACACAAGCAAAGACACAAAGAAAAATGTGAATTGGATACAAACCAAACAAGAATTAATGGAAGAGCTTAAAAAAAGATTTAAAAAATCAAAGAGATAGAGGAAAAATTGGGAAAAGAAATAAGAGTGATAAAAGAAAAATATGAAAAGAGAGTCAATATCTTGGTAAACGAGGCACCAAAAATACTGAAAAAAAATAATATCTCAAAAAATTATATTCGTCAAATGGTAAAAGAGGCCCAAAACTCACTGATGAGAACTCTTTAAAAAGAAGAATTGGTCAAATGGAAAAAGAGGTGCAAAAGCTCACTAAAGAAAATAATTCCTTATAAGGAATTCTAAAATTCTAACCTAAACTAATTTTATACATCTTAAACATTTCTTTCTTTAATATTTCTATAAATGTTACCTGGAAGTATCTTGAGGCAGTCATGTTGGAGGACATAGGGGACTATGCCAGTATGTACATCTCTTTCCAAGCTGGAAATGATTTGCATATGTAGATAGATAAAATAAAATTGTTTCTGGAGACTTGATCCTAAATTACAGAATACAGAAGTAATACTAAAATTAACATGCACACACACACACACACACACGTATATATGTGTTTGAATACCCATATGTATATATATGTGTGTGTACGCGCACACATTTTCTTTCCTAGGAAGAAAGAGGCATTCTTAGCTTTAATTATTTTTGTCTTTTACCTTTCTGGGTAACTTAAGAGCTAAACTGCATACTAAACCCTTATTTCCTATTACCCTGCTCTGTAAACTTTACAAGGCATTTTGTCTTTAACTATTTACCTTGAAGAGGAATATATCTAAGAAGTCTAATAGGAGGGCAGATATATTACTTGGTTTTGACCTGAAGTTTGAAAGTTAATTTATTGCTTTATAGAAAGAAGGGAAGAAACAGCCAATTTATATACTTCATATTAAATTACTTGTCTGTCATCATTATAACATTGCTTTCAATACTTATAAAGCCCTTGTGTCACAAACTGAAAAAAACCCCCACACATACAAATTAATATATCAATCCTAAAAACAACATGGTGAGCTAAATAGATGTAAAACAGTCATAGAAGTAGGTATGGAGCTGGAAGGGACAATTTTTGTTGAGTCATTTCAGTTGTAACTCTCTGTGTCCCCATTTGGGGTTTTCTTGGTGAAGATACTGGAGTGGTTTGCACTTTTCTTCTCCAACTCATTTTACAGATGAGAAAAACAGAATTAAGTAACTTGCTCTGGGTTGGATTAAGTATGTGAGGCTAGATTTGAACTCAGGAAGATGAGTCTTCTTGACTCCAGGGCTGGCACTCTATCCACTGTACCACCTAGCTGACCACAATATTCTTTCTAGTACATCACAATGCCTCCTCACAGGTAGAGTATCTTAAGCATGACAGCACTTCTTAACTTTCCCAGGATGAATAGAAAAAATTAGTGGCTTGGGACCATTAGGGGAATCTTAGAATTGGAAGATACCATAGAGACCATCCAGTAACTTTCTACCCAATGAAGAATTTTCTTCTACAGCATCTCTTATGTTTTCAAACTTCAGTCATAATTGTCAGAAAATTCTTCCTTATTACTAAGCCTAAACTTGGTTTTCTGGAAATTCTAGTCACTGACTCTGCTTCTGTCCCTCTTGTTTAGATCACTGCTATAAATGTTTAAAGGCTGTTGTGATATTTTCCTGAATCTTCTCCTCTTGATTATACATCTCTTGTTTCTTCAACTGCTTCTCACTTAACATAACTTTATTATTATCTCTATGAACAATATTCATTAAGAAACTCTATAGTCAGGGGTAGCTAGGTGGTACATTGGAGAGAGCCCTGGCCCCGGAGTCAGGAGAACCTGAGGCCAAATCTTGTCTTAGACTCTTACTAGTTGTGGGACCCTGGGCAAGTCACTTAATCCCTATTGCCTCCAAAAAAAAGGACGAAAACAGAAACAAAAAGAGAAACTACACAGTTTTACCTAGGAATACAAAAAGGCATAGGCTAATATATAAATAACTTATACAAAAACTGGGGCCCCTAACTTCATTTAGCTTACCAGTGATCCTCAGTTTCTATTCCATCAGACTTGCTATATTTTTTACATTTTCATAGCTTCCCAGCACGTGTAAAATCATGATGACTATAAATAACCTGTACATGGCACTTTTAGATTTATAAAGTACTATCTAATTAAATCCTCTAAACAACCTTGTCAGGCAAGTGCTACAGGTATTGTGCATCTCATTTTACAGAAATTGAAACTGAGGTAGAGAGAGTTTAAGTGGCTCACTCCAGGATCATGCAACTAGTAACAGAAGTGGAATCGCACCCAAGTTGTGCTGACTCCAAGGCCAGTCCCCCATTTGCCTTATGATAACGATTCTCAAAAAAAAAAAAAAAAAAAAAAAAAATCAGAGCATCCTCCTACAAGCATAGTTTATAAGATTTTATGTGACTGAGTCTTGAATAACCATTTTAAAGTGGTGAGAAACGATAAAAATAGGGGCTCCCCTGGGCTGGGTTAACTTCATAGGCCAGTGATATCAGATGTTTGTTTCTCTGATTCTGGGGGCAATAGCATGGAGCAAAGCACATCTCTGCTTCTCTATAAGTACATGCCTCCAATTAGTGAGAATGTGGTTACTAAAATAAAATTTCCCCTTACCTCAGAGATCATTCTTCTTTCCTTAGATTTTGAACACACTAATCTTACTGCAAAGATGCAGTAGTAGTAATAGCAGTAGTAGTATTAGTAGCAGCAGCAGCAGCAGCAGCAGTAGTAGCAGCAGCAGTAGTAGTAGTAGTAGGAATAGGAGTAGGAGTAGCTAGAATATTGTCCTGGTAGCCTGAGGGTTGGATTTGGAGTCAGGAACACCTGGATGCCAGCCCTGCCTTTGACTTTATGACAATGCATAAGTTACTTAACTTCACAGGGCTCCAGACAACTGCCTAAGGTTCGAAGTTGCAGAACTGGTGCTGATCTGTATGAGTGAACTTCCTTTTTTCACTGAATTTCCTTTACCAGTGAAGATAGAGGTTAGGTCCAAAACATCATCAACAACAACTTCAAGCAACCCAAACCTTAGTTGTATGAATGCCCATGTTCATGAAAGGCCAATTTTTCTTCATCTCTGCCAAGGACATTTCCGCATTATTAAGTTTTACAATGTGGAAATAGGCAACCGTATAATTTCATGAAATCTTGTTCTCTAAGTATCTTCTAAATAGAGCTAAATTAAATGTAATGTAATCAAGAGAACCAGAGGGTCACAGAAAATCACAGCTCTAGAGTTGGAATGGACCTCACAGACCATCAAACCTAACCTTTTTATTTTACAGATGAGGAAACCGAGGATGTTAAGTGATTTGCTCCAAATCCTACAAGCAGTCATTGTGTACAAGGGTGGGATATAAACTAAGTGATCACTCATTGCTTCTTTCAGTTACTTATTCTGTGAAACTTTACTTTTTCATAGCACTTTAGCAAAACAGACTCCTACTTAAATCGAAATTTCTAAGAAGTAGAGCATATTTTCTATAAGTGATATACAGAAAGAGTAGAAGCCAAATGACAGAGAGCCTTTCTTTCCACCTGAATCATGATCATTTCTCAGCAGTTTGATACATTTTATAATTTATTATTATGAAAAGTAAATTCAACTGGAAATGTTAAAGAAAAAATTCTGTATGGCCAGACAATTTTTTTTTTTGCTAGAGGATTATGTATATTCATTCAGTTCCAAATAGTAATATTAATTAAAAGCAAGATGAAAAATTCTCTAACCTAACCCCTAAGTTATTTTGAAAGCATGTTGCATGTGACATTTGCAATCACTTTTTCATAAGTCTGGAATTGAAGTTTAATATTCTCTACAGACTGCTTTTTTCTTCCTAGGAATTTTGCCTGCAGTTCAGGTAGTTAAAAAAGCTTTCTTCCTACACTGATTGGTTTTTAAAGAATACCATGAAAACTATGGCTTGAACGACATAATTTATTTTATTTTACTTTCTCCCCTTAGGGTCTAAAAAAGTAATTTTGGAAAATCTAGTCTTTGTCTTAGGTGGGGAATAGAGAGAGGGGATTTGTCCCTGTCTAAGTCCAGGATCCAGGAGAAATGGTGTACCCTGGAGGCCAGGCAAAAATTGGTAACAGCAGTAGAGAGAGAAAGCCTACCAAGCCAGGGTATGTAGTGGTACAAACTTATTAGAGAAGCTGGGAAAATTTCAGAGACTGTGGCTTGGAATTCAATTAGAAGTGTTGCTTTCCCTTACTGCTTGCAGTAATTTCATAAAATCACAGAGTGGGTAAGGACTTCAGGGGCCATTTAGTCCAGTTTAAAATTGAAAATTTTCTTTGCACAACCCTCAGTACACAATTGTGCAGTTTTTGCTGGAAGAGCTATAGTAAAGTGATAATAACCCGGTACTTTCTGAGGCAAGAGGTCCATTTCATTTTTAATAATTAGCCTATTCTAATTATTAGGGAGTTGTTCTTATATCGAGCTGATATTAACTTCTAGTCATTATTCCTAATTCTGCACTTTGGAGGCAAGCAGAACACATCTAATCTTTTTTTCACATGACAGCCTTTCAAATACTTGAAATACTGAAACATCTCTTCAATAGATTAAACAGAATCCAATGCCTGTGACCAATTCTGGCACAGTGTGACCTTGAGGTATTATGTCATTCTTAACTTTTTGGGAGTCTTTTATTTTTATCAGGTTAAAAGTTATTGAATATGATTAAAAAAGAAGTTAGTCATATGACAAAAGTAGGGAGAAAATAACAGTGTCCTTTATTGTATATTATAAATATCAAGAGAAAGAAAGGAAGACATACTCCCCCTCCAGCATGTTGGATATACTCCCGTATGGTGGATATATGGGTAGATATGGACATGAGTCACTCAGGACAGGCAGGCATGGATGAGCTGAGATCTGTGTCACTGGAGAGAATATACCCATCAATGAGATCACCGATCCATTTAAGCATTTTAATAATAGCTATTGTGATTCTTTATATTAATAAAGCACTTGCAAAGAATAGAAATTCAACAAACTTTCCATATATACATACATATATACATATATATGCACATATATACATACATATACATATATATATACTTACATATATGTATATATGTATAATTCTACCCTTAACAACACAGTATCTTACTTTATTTTCCTTTATTCATTTGTAGTAGATGAGTCAAAGAATTCCTTACATTGTTTGCCCTTTTACATATAGTAATATTTGAACATCCTTAATATGTTCTATTTAATGTGTTTTCTATCAACATAATTGCTGCACACACTATGGGCAATACAATTAAATCTAGTTAATTAAAGAAAAGCTTTTACAAGGAATTTAAATCAGCACTCTTTAGCATCTGCAAATAGAAGAAAGTCACAAAATTAATTACCTAATGACTGACATTAAATGAGGAAGTCTTCAGTCTTCCCAGAAAGACATATTATTTAACACCTAAATTCTGGATATATCTCCTTCTGTATCTAATGAAACTCGGGTTTGATTTACCAAAAGCCCTTGCAGACAAACTACATCTTATCCTATAGATCAGTTGAATATACCTCAAAGGGAAAAAAATCCATCCCTTTCATGAAAACTTCCCAAAAGTTATATTTTTAAAAATATATCCTATTCCTTTTTTTACCCTTTTCTCCTTAAAAACATTCCTGGAAAGAGAGTAGCATTCTTAGCTTTAACTTTTATGGTCTTTAACCTTTCTGGATAACTTAAGAGGTAAAGTATACACTAAACTCTTTTATTTCCTGTTCTGCTGTTCTATTAGCTTTACAAAGGCATTTTCTTTTTCACTATTTACCTTGAAAAGGAACATGTCTAAGAAGGCTAAGGGGGGAGCAAAGCCCATTTGAATTTTAGTTCATAAAGATTCACTATTATAATCATTTAATTTGACTAATTAACTGTCTGCACATGACACTATATCCCCCAAAGTGTGTGGAAGTGTTTTAGGTGGTATTGTAGTGAAGGCTAAAATAAATATTTCTGGGCTTAAGGAACTGAAGCATTGCTACTCAGAGCAAGGGATTCCTCTCCCTTTCTAGGGTTCAATTTTCTCATCTGTAAAATGAGAGGGTTGGACCCAGTGACCTCTATTGCCTTACAGCTCTAAATTCTATGATCTATGGAACTGTCTTCAATTCAAGGAGTTGCAATCAGATGGAATTGGTCCATATAGGGTAGAGGATGTCTACACTGCCTTAGGACCAACCTTTTTCACAATAGAGATGTCTTTAGGAACTTTGAAGAAGGTTTAAAGGAATACAGGACTGCAGAGTCAGCATCACAGGCTTGAGCTTTAAAAAAAAGTGTAGGTATGCTTACTATGTCAAAAATGGCCAATTGTGGGAAAAGATTATGTAATCTTAGCCCTATGTAGACGCTGGCCATTCCTGAATTTGGAGGAATAACACAACAAAAATCTTAAGATAAGGCTTGCATCCTGAATATGCAATAGCAATCAGTTTCAGAGACTATCACAAAATCTACAAAAATAAAATGAAAAAAACCCACTATCAATAGACAATACATAATCAAAGAAAAACTCTAAGGACAAAGTTTTAAATAAATAGAACTATATAGACATAAATTGGTATATTCTATCTAGTCTAACCAACTTAAAAATCACTCCCCTATTTACCCTGACCCTGAATTTCTTTCTTAAGTCTAAAATATAAATATGTTCTTATCTGAGTAATCAAAGTTTCTGAAATATGGTTGCTCTAGCGAGAAGGCTAAATCTCTGTGTAACCGGAATTCCCCTCCCTCCCCAAAATCAAACCTTGTTCTTGCACTAATTACCTTAATTAACTCATGAAAATTAACACCTAGAGCTATGAAGAGCATATTGACTTTTTTCACTAGCACTGTGAGTTAGTCCATTTAAAATTACACCTTCAATTTTTGTCTTGCTTTTTCCTTCAGTGTCTGAAGATGAGGATAAAGGGTTATTTTGTTAACTAGTAGCATCTAAGTGTTTCTACCTAATCCTTTGATTTTTACCTGTAGTTTTGACAGAAACCAGAGTGTATCAGCAAGTTCCTGCAGCTCGTTTCTATAACTCCCCTACAAACCCTATTGGGACCAAATCTTGCCTTTTTAATGTTTATCCATAAAAACTACTGTTCAATTTCATTTTCTTGTTGAGGACTGCATACAACGTCAAGCATTACATACACTCTCCCCTCAGTTTTCTCATTTGTGAAATTCAGATGACTGGTCTTGATGTTCTCTAAGGTCACTTACAGTTGTAAGTCTATGATGCTACAATATTATTTTACTTTAGGCAGATTAGGAATAAGGGCATCTTTTTTCCAGTTACCCAAAATAACTACTCCCAGAAGGTCAGAAGAGGATGAGAGTTGGAGATGAGAGTATCAGCAGATAGAATATGGGATACCTTGGGAACTGGACCAGCCATGGAGCAGCCAAACATCTTCTTTGCCTCCAACTAGCCCATCTCATGTGGAGCAGTATTTGTTTTTCTTCCCTTATGACTCACCACTTCCTTTATTTGTACAAAATAGTGAATGATCATACACTGGCTGGAAACAAACAAACAAACGAACTGTGATTTAGGGTTTAAACAAGTCCTGTCCTGTAGCATCTATTTTTAAGACTTGGGACTAAGCAGCTTTAGCCTCAGGATGTTTGGGTTTGGACTTGGCAAGTTCCGGGTCAGTACACTTAGCAACATTGGAATCAGTGGTCTTTGTGGCCTTAGTCAGACTTGGGATTGGACTTGGCAGCCTTGAAATCAGACTTGGCAACCTTTGCATCATTTGGTAGCCTTAACATCAGATTTGGTGGCCTTGGGGCCAGATTTGGTAGCCTTGGGATTAGATTTACTAATCTTGGCAGCAGATTTGGTGACCTTGGGGTCAGTAGGTTTGGCAGCTTTGGAGTCAGTGGCCTTGGTGGCCTTGGGACCAGTGGACTTGGTAGACTTGGGATCAGTAGTTCTGGCAACCTTAGAGTCAGGCTTCATGATCCTGGGCCTGGACATTTGGTGCTAACCCTAGAGCCTGGATGTTTGGTAGCCATCTCGTGGCCATCACGCCAGGCCCTGGCCGGGGGGACCTTGGGCATGAGGAACTTAGCCTTGGAGGCCTCGATTGCCTTTGCTTAGGCCTTGGTGGCCTTGGTGTTGTTGGCCTGCATCTTCTTCAGCTCCTTCTTGTGTTTCTTGACAAAGAGCTTGTTTCTCAGAAACTTGGAGTCAACGCCTTTCGGAGACTTGTATCTCTGTGACCTAGGTCTCTTGATGAAATTTCTGCACCAATTTCATGATTGGTTGTGGGTGGTATGGTTCTTAGACTTAGCTGTATTTACACTGCAGCCTGTATTAACAGGTACTCTACCTACTGGAAGAGGCCAAAGTGAGACAGAGCAGCAGTCTTTCTTCATAAAGGCAACTAATAACACATTCCTACCTCCTTTTATAGCATATTCTGTTTAATTAGCACCAGAAGAAAACTGAAATCAAATCATGTTGAATCCACCTTGTTAATATACATCTGAGTTATTCAACTTTCCTGGTACTTCTAATCTTGAGAAAGAAAAGCCAAACTAATATTTCAAAGAAATAAAGTCGTTTCATTTGACTATGACGTTAACATATGCATAATTAGTCCATTATCCCACATGTTGTGAAACAAAGAGATGAAATGTAATCTATGCCATTTTCCTTTGGAAAGGTTTGCAGGTCATTGGCAAAGTGAAGGTAATAAGGTCTCAGGTATAATTTCAAATTCCGATTGGCTGCATTTAGATAAAAACTTGTTTCAACTATAGTTACTATTATTTTCTGAAAATAGACACAAGAAATGAAATAAATCTCTTTTGTGGAATAAAGAAGGACCTCAAAGCACCTACTTAATTTCAAAGGTAGGATATGATTAGTTGAAAAATGCTGAAAAACAAGAAAACAGACCTACACAAAACATATCCATGAAAACAGTTCTAGGAGACACAAGAGAATTTATATTTCATCCTACCGGCAGCAAAGAGTCAGGGCAGATTCTTGAGCAAGAACTGAACTTTAAGAAAATTATTTTGGAAACTGTTTGGAAGATGGATTGGAGGGGAAAGAGACAGGAAGGAGGGAGACCAATTTGGAGGATATTGCAGTTGCTCTAGTAAGAGGGGGCAAGGGCCTTAACTAGGATAGTTACCTCGTGAATACAGAAGAGGAAATATTAGTAAGAGAAGCTATGGAGGTGAGATCAACAAGACTTCACAATTGATTAGAAATGGAAGGCAAGGAAAAATGAATAGTAAAAGATAATTCCAAGGCTGTAGAGCTAAGTGAATTGAAGGACGGTGGTGACTACAATATATATAAGGAAGTTTAGAGGCAGTGAAGATTTAAAGTCAATGATATTAAACACAGTGAATTGAAGACACTCAGGGACATCCAAATAAAGATATCCAGATGTCAGCTGATATAGGAAAGGGATTCAGGAGCAAGATGAGGGCTCAATATGCAAATTTGGCTGTTATTTTCATATAAATGATAATTTGATCTTTGGGAGCTGGTAAGGTTATCAAAAGAGAACATAGAAAGGAGAAGAGACACCATCGTAGATTTTTTTGAGGGGGTTCCCATGTTTAAGAAGTGGGAAATGGATTATGATCCATCAAAATAAGCTGAGAAGAATTGATCAGATACGTAGGAAGAGAATGAAGGTAGATCAATGTCATGAAAGTTGCAAGAGAAGAGTAGCCAGAAAGAGGTGGATGGTGAACAGTATCAAAATCTCCAGAGGAATCAATAATGAGGTGGACTAAGAAAAGGTCTTTTTAAATATATATATTTAATATATATTCAACATTATTTATTTATTATTTATTTAATTAAACATTAATTTATTTAATATATATTAAATATATAACATATTTTATATGCATATCTATAATTAGTATAATACATATGTATATATTAGTAATTAAGATATTGTTATCCCTGGAGTGGAGTTTCAGGTGAGTGATGGAATTAGCATCTCATTCTGAAGGTCTAAGAACTGAGTGGGAAGTATCAAAGTAAGGCAAGAAGTATAAGAGCTTCTTCAGAAAATTTTTTTTTCCATGAAAGTAAAACACATAGGTCAATAGAATGAAGGAGAGGATAGTAAAGTCCTTTTTTTAAAGTTAGGAAGGATCTGAGGCACGCTTGTAGGCAGCAAAGAGAGTTAGTATATGAGTTATTGAAAAATTAAAGAGATGATTGACAGGGCAAGTTCCTTAAGGAGATGGAGAGGATGGGATCAAAGACATGAGAAGTATATTTGGACTTCACAAGGATAATTTTCAATATTGCACGATTCCTCCAGGAGTTCTCAGTAATCCATGAAGAGGGTCAGAGTAGGTTATGGTGCTAATAACTTTTTATGAGATATATATTTTAGGGATTGTTGTTGGGGGACCTGGTAGGTAGTATCTATTGTGTTGGTAACAAATGTATGAATAAATTATAACTTGAATTATAATTTGAAAAAGTTAGAACTTGTCTGTACACATATGTGTGCAAATCCATACGCATTTTCGGCTAACCCTCACCCATATGTATGTATACATATATCCATATATATATATGTGTATACACATACACACATATATACACACACACACGCATACACAGATAGATGTACATATTAGTGGTATAGCATAAATCCTTTCACAATTACTTAGAAGCCTAGGAACATAACATTCAGTGTAGGAGTTATCAGTGTCTATATTTTTATGAAAGTTAATACACAGAGAATGGACCACTTATGTCACTGGCTCTAAAGAAATCTTTAGGGATTTATTCCCTGCTCTTTGTGATGATTTATCTCACACAAAGTGCTCATTATTGCCTCCATTAACCCTAATGGAGAGGTGGAAAGATGAAATCACTGGCTGGTTGTGTTCAGATGTTCTAAGATGATTACTCAGACTTTGCCAAAAAAAAAAAAAAAAAAGCTTCTTTCTGAAACTTTTCTAAAGAACATTTAAAGACTTGGGTTCCTGGCTGAAGTTTCACTTTGGCATTTTTTCTCTCATCAATAAAACTATTCTTTTTTTTTTTTTAAATGTGAAGACATCTGGTAATTATCTGGGTTTTACTCAATAAGATTAATTGAGTTGAGCTATTGGTGTCTTCATTTCTTCTTTCTCTTAATCTATACGCAGAATTGCTGCACTTTGCCACAAAGCAGTGGCCCATGATCAGGGCCATGAAGCATGTACAAAGCAAGCTAGGTATTGTCCTACGATGCCAGCCTACTGGGCAGAATTTATCATGTCACCAATGTTCCTTTTCTCTCTTTATTTCTTATTCTTGATAATATTTGACATTGTTTTGATAAAACAACTGTGTAGCTACCTAAATGTTTGACCTTCATCTGGAATCTCTTCACGTAGAGTTTGCATCATTTTTATTTCAAGTAACATTTATTAAACACCTACTATGTTAAAGGCATTGTGTTGGGCACTGTAGACATAAAGATTTGAAAAATCACATCTCTGTCCTTAGGAAGTTAAAATTCAACTAGGGTTAAGGAAGGAGTGGTTATGATAGAATCCCATAATTTATAGTTGGAAAGGCTCTGAGCAGCCATCTAGTCTAACTCATATTCCAAAGGAATCACCACCATAGCATACTTGACAAGTGGTCATCTAACCTCAGTTTATAGAGGATGCCCACTGCTACTTTAGAGAGTCCAGTTTGCTCATGAGCAGCTCTAATGGTTAGGCAGTTTTTCCTGACATCAAGTATATTTGTCTATTGGCAATTTTTCCTTCACAGTAAAAATAATACTACAGATACATAGCAGCCGGTAGAATACAAAAGGACTATTACCTTAGGCAGCGTGGTGTTACAGAGTTCCAGACTTGAAGTCAAGAAGACTTGGGTTTGAATTCCACCTTAGGAACTAGCTTTGAGACCTAGGCAAGTCTTTTCACTTCACTTGTCCTCAGTTTCCTTATCTGTAAACTAAGGTAAATAAGCCCTTCCCGGTCTAGAAATTTTATGACCTATTGTGATCACACTTTTAATCTTTCATTTAATGTAAAGTCCCTAATGGAGCAGAGGAGAAACCGTGTGGACATGAGAGACTCATAGGTTTAAAAGATCAAATTAATTACTGCAACAGGATGTTATATCTTCCTTACCTGAACTAACTATAAGCTCCTTGAAGGCAGGGATTGTGACTTTCTCGAGTGATTCACTACAATCATACATTGATCAAACGAGAAGTAGAGGCATGTAACACAACAGGTTTTGTGACCAATATATTTCACCATAACGTTATTAATGTAATTTATCAAACTCCACTGGTGAAGCTGTGAAATGCCCAATATAATGTCATTAGGGAAATGATTCATTTAGAATATTTATAGCATCATTCCCATGGAACTAACTGCATCTCAGTGCCAGAGGAGAGACTGAGACTGATACCACATTATGGATGTGTGAAGATGACAGAAGGAAAAGGAAAGGTAGGTTCCAACAAGTCAAAGATAAACTTTGGCTTATTCATTGTTTAGCTTTCTCTCCTTTCTCTTCTCTTAACATTATTTTTCCTTCTTTTCATTGAAAAGAAGCTAGGATATTCTGAAGAGCTGAGAGCCCCTTCTAACAGACATGGTCAATGTATAGGAATGATCTAAGAGCATTTAATTCTGAGAAAAGAATGTTCTGAAGAATCAGGAATATAGCAAACAATTCCAGAGATATTCTGGTTCTGCCACTAACTATGTGTTTAATTTTCAGAAAGCCCCCTATCTTCTCTTGGTTTCAACTTTGTCATTAGTAAAATGGGGTGTTGAAAGGTGAACTAGATGAAGATGGCTACATTAGGCAGCTAGGTAGCACAGTGGATAGAGTGCTGGGCCTGGAGTCAGAGAGACTGATCTTCCTGAGTTCAAATCTGACCTCAGATACTTACTAGCTGTGTGACTCTGGGCAAGTCACTTAAACCTGTATGCCTCAGTTTACTCATGCAAAATGATCTGGAGAAGGAAATGGCAAAGTATTCCGTATCATTGCCAAGAAAACACCAAAGGGAGTCACAAAGGATCAGACATAATTGAACAACAACAAAAGTCCTTCCATTTCTGGAATTGAAAATCTATGATCCTATGTGCTTGGCACAGGAAGATATGAAATCCTAGTGAGGGTCAGAGCCCCTAAAATTATGTTAAAAATAATAGTGAATTGGATTTAAATTTCAATGCTGGAGAGTTTGGAATGAAACAGTTTTAAAATGGTAGGCCAATAAAGCAAAATAACATATAAAAGGGTAAGTGCAATTAGCTGTAAAATAGAAGCGTGCTTTTAATCTGATGACAGCTGTGTAAACCCCAACACTCAAACTTGAGACAACACAGTCAAAAAAGAGAAAGATTCCAGGAATCGAGAGTCCGCCCAGTTGTCCCTCAGGGCATATAATGTCCTTTTGTAGAATACTCTATGTTGAAAAAGTTTTTTAAAAGTATTCAAAAATTAAAAGGTGTTACTATTAGCCGGTGAACAACAATATGGAGAACTAGTTACTTTCTACAGTTATCTCCAAGACAAACCAAATCAAAACGGAATAAAAAAGCAAAACTAGAGTAATTATGTGCCAGAGATAAAGCAATCGTAGCGATTTTCACTGAAAAAGGAAGAACCCAACAAGGTAAGAGCTTGTGAATTAGTATTAGCCTTGAAGAATATGAATCTCTAATATGCTGATTTTGCACTTTTCTTCAACAGGATTTAGGTACCAACATAGTGTAGAAACTAATTCAATAATTCATGAATTTGTGATTTGGGAACCACTTGGGGATTGCCTTTCTTTGGAAGTCTCTGCAGGTACACCCTGCCCCATCACTTCTGCAACATCCTGTTGAAGTATGGAGTGAAACTCAACTTTGTCCAACTCTGAGGGTAGGAGGGAGAGTTAGAGAAAGGGAGGTACATGATGTATTGCGCTTCCCTTCTGCCTGGATATCTCCCTAAATTAAGAAACCCTAAAGGAACAGAAACTGCCCTGAACACCTACTTGCCCTCCCCTAAGCTTGCCAAAAATAGCAAGTACCAATTCAGTCTAGTCAGAGAAATAAAAATTTGGAAGTCTTGGGGCACTAGGTCAGTGTGCAAAGCTGAACCAGGCCTGAAGGATGGAAAATTAGAATCCACATGGGACTAGTACTTTCTTCTCTGGAAGTTACCTGGGGCAGGGATCAAGTCTGATGAAAATTGAATTCCCTATTGTAGGAGGTGATTGAGACATATTTGAGGTCTAGCCCTAGAGGTAAACCTTCCATCAAAATGGAAAAAGTCAGATATTGAAACTGCCAAAGAGACAGTTCAGTTCAAAACCTAGGATACAAGAAGATAAATCTACAAGGGATATACTATACAACAAGGAATATACTAAATTTAGAAGAGAAGATGAATAACGACATCTAAAAATGGAAACAGTCTAATAAAAAGTGTAAAACAAAGGAAATTAGTCCAACACCTGTTTCACCACTGGGTTCTATGTTTCATCATAGAAGAGAGAGCATGAGCCACAGAATTTTGTTTCCAAATGGTTCAAGAGAGAAATAAGAAACTTGAAAGAAGTTTACAGGAAAAAATGGCCTGGAAGTGTCTTTGACTAGATTTGAACTTTGGCCAGGTTCAGCATTCTATCCACTGTGCCACTCAGCTGCCCAGAAGACTACCTCAGAAGACTGGAAAGGTGTGTGTGTGTGTGTGTGTGTGTGTGTGTGTGTGTGTGTGTGTGTGTGTGTGTGTGTGTGTTGAGGAAAAGAACAGGTTAATAGGGAGTCACTTGAGTTCATTGACTGTGGGTGGGGTGGTGTAAGAGGTTGGGGTTGGTGTGCAACATGGTCAGAGCCTTCGCTTTTGCAAGAACTTCTTGGCAGATGAGTTGAGGATGGACTGGAACGAGGAGAGATTTGTGGCTAGGAGACCAACCAACAGACTGCTACAAATAGTCCAGGTGTGATGGGATGAGGGTGGTGGCAAGGTCAGAAGGGAGAATATTTGCTTTTGTTTGTTTACAAAAGATGTTACAAAGATTAAATTGACAGGCCTTGGCCACAGATTGGATTTGGGGATGGGAGACACTGAAGAGTTGAGGATGACACCTAATTTGTGTAGGTGGATTATGTGGTAGATTGAGAAGAGGCCATTAGATTTGGATAATTTTGAAAGGCCAGTTATTATAGACCTTTAGGCTTGTCTGCCTGTCAGATTAACAGTCAGAAGTAGAGACCCAGAGGACCTTTGTAAAGTCTACTGCCTTCCCCATCTTTTATAAAGTCCCTCATCATGGCTTATCGTTAATCTCCTTGAAACATCTAAAAGGATGGGGTGAGTACAACCATGTGGTCGTCTCCCCACGGGGTCCTGGAGGTCCCTTAGGTATTGACATAAATGAAAAATGGTGGAAATTTGAAACCTTAAAGGGGGCGTTGTATCAGTGAGCTCCAATCTTGGCTCTCAGGTGAGGAAAAATAGTAGGGGCTAAAACGTACACCATGTGGCATCACCACAACAAAAATACAAATTACAAGTTGGTAAACCTATCAATTAATAATGGCCCCCACACAAATATGCTAAAAACTAAACCCTACTCTGTCTTGGTCTCCTTTTATTACCTGGATCTCCCTTCTTTTGCTTCTACCTTAGTCAGGCATGTTCAAAGCTAGAAGGCAACTGTTACCTCTCTAAGTGGCTGTTTATGAAATTTTCCGCCTCCTTTTGTTTCAGAAAGCTTTCAACAATGTTCATAATTCATTTATTCGTGATAATAAATGTTAAGTATTTACTGTGAACAGAGTACTGGTTTAGACCCTAAGGAGCAGTAGAGAGTTTAGCTAAGATCCTGCCCTCAGACAGTTTGCTGCCTCAGGTAAGGATAAGACATCATTATAGATATGACATAATACTCTATTTTAAATTACATTCATAGAGAGGTGCCCAAAAGGTGCTATGTGAGGTCCAGTGTTACAAGCCAATAAGATACAAGAAGGTTTCATGGAGAAAGTGACTTTAGTTGGGCTTTTAAGGCAGAATAGTTTTTTTTTTTTTTCTGGGCTTTTAAGATAGAAGGCTTTTAAAATTTGGAGTGCAGGGAATGCAGGGGGAGAAGGACATTTTAGGAATAGGTAACATCAAAAGCAAAAGCACAGAGTCGAGGAAATTCAGGCTGGGTTTTCAAGATAAAGAGTAGTTGAATGTGGCTCAGGGTTAAGTAAAGGACATTAAGATGAAAGAAGACCGTGCAAAGGAAGGGTGGAGCTAAGCTTTAAAGTGCCTTGAATGTAACAAATCTCTTCTTTGATTTCCCTTCTTCAGATAGCCTCACACAACAGTACTGCAGGATCCAGGGTAGGTATAGCTTGGACCACCAGGACCCAGGCAGAATGCAACTAAATTACATCCCAGAGAACCTTCTAGATGGGCAATCTCCATTTGAAGTAACTACTTGCCCCAGAGATCATCTTAGCTCATTTTGGGACACTGCATAGTCTTTCCTACATCGTTTTATCTAGTTGGCATGGTTACCCCCTCTTTGGTCAGCATATAAAATTCTAGGTCTTAAAAGGCTCAATTGCTTGTACATTTCATACCAATGGTATTTCAATTTCAATTATTGATTACAATATCCTAGAGCAGTTACTTCTTATTTGTCCTGTCAAAGTCTCAGCTTTGACTTCTGATCATTTACTTTTCTGAGCCTTCTTTCTGTGAAAATGTTTTAACCAGGAAAAGACAATTGAACAAAGATAATAAAGGTTAACATGATGGATGATGATGGATAAATGGCCAACCTAAAATTTAATCAGATTTATTATTATCTCCATTATCTAGTTGGTTAAGAATGGCTACTTAAAAAGGACATTTCATATTTGTTGTGCTACTGTAATACAGTTAATGGGGAAAAAAACAACCTGATATACCTGAAAATATATAGAATAAATCACATGAGGAGAAGCTTATGGACTCTTATTTCTCCAAAGAAGTATTGAAAGATACATACCTTAAGAAGTAACTTCAAATTTATTATTTATTAAAGGTAATAGAGAATTATTTTCAATTGAGTCCAATTTCATGGAGATTCTAACTTCCCTGAGGGCAGGGATTATTGATGTTTTGTCTTTGTATCTCTAGCATCAGGTACAGTATCTGTCTGTCAAATTGCGTTCAAAGTCAGTCAATTCTGATTAGCTAAGAATTGACTAGATTTTAGGAATGATACGAACCCAGGAGAGAAAAGAGACAATGATTCTGAAATGTATCTAAATACAATGTGGAACTATATCATGGAAAATATACATCAAACAGAGCTTCAAAGAAGGCACCAACACAATGTTTAAATTGATTATGCTGGATAACAAAACTGGAGTATGAATTCATGGCTAGAAAGATAACAGGAAGCCTTGGCAATCCACTTCAGTATCTCTGCCAAGAAAACCCCAACTGGGGTCAAGAAGAGTCAGAAATGACTAAAAACAACTGAACAAACAAAGCATAGTCATATAATATTCCAGCAATCATCCTTTCCTTCCTCTTCATTTGTTTCCCTCATTCATTCAACAAAAATTAACGAAGCACATCATGAATATACAAGAGACCCGCAGTGGGTACAGTACTGACCTTAGTGTTAGGGAGACTTCAGTTCAAGTTTAGCTACTGATCCATGTTGGTTACCAGTCATATCCATGAGACTTTAAGTATTGGGGCCAGTGTTGATATACACTGGTAGAGTGAATGTAAATACTAAATCGTAACTGTTTCTCTTCCCTGAGAGTCTTTCTCTCGTAGTTTGATTTTGTTATTGTTTTCTTTATTAAAAGGAGCCATCCCATGAGTAAGTACTTAAAGTACGGGTGTATCTCACTCAAAGTGAGAATCTGATAGACCTTAGCCTAAAACAGCCAAGGTCGTACATTGCATCCTGGGCCATCTGCAGTTGTCCTGACGAATATCTGGTCACTGGACTCAGATGGCTCTGGAGAAGAAAGTGAGGCTGGTAATCCTGCACAGCCCTGCCTCACTCAAGCCAAAGTCAAGTGCAGTCATGTCATCATCTTGATGTCATGGTCCTCTTCGCGAAAGACAAACAAACAATAATACCGCTAGCGTGAGTTTCCTTACTAGACGTCTCCCATTCCAGTGAAACCATAGGTCTGGTTCCAAATAAAAAAAACATACAAAGCACTGTGCTGGACCTGAGTGGAGCTCAGGGATGGACCTTGGACTCAAGGTCTTATGAATCCAAAGTTCATGTTCTTTGTTTTACACCGTCCTCCCTCCTTGTGATGTTGCTTCCTTTAGTCAACCAGTCCTCATAGTTCTCAGTTAAAAAAAAAAATCCTATTAATTATACATCTAGAAGAGCTTTTTAGCATTTTATCACATCATGAGATCTGAAGTGTGGCTTTTTCTGACATTAGGTGTCATACTAATAGCTTGAGTCAATGTGAAACGTTATTTTGACTTCCACAAGATGCAGGAGAAGAGGGCATGTTGTATGTAAAATGTGGATTCTGAATTCATGGAGCAGGAATCTCATTTAGCAGCATGCTCTGTGGGCTTTAGAATGGCAGCAACATAAATGCTAAATGTAAAATAATGAGTAGGAAACTTTGCTGCCTTGGGGTAAAATGTTAAACAATGGGTAGAAAACCTTGCTGCCACTAGGTGTGATTTTTTTTTTCATATTCTGATAGCTTAATTGTGTTCTTAGATCCATGAGTGGTTCTGTTTTAGTTATGATGCATTTCACAAAAATATGGTTTACATGTCTTCTATCCACAAGTATGTTCCCCACCTTAAATCTTTTTGAAATTATTTACCTATTTTATAAACATTGACTATTTCTCCCTACAGTCTCTTACCAATAAACAATAAAAACAAACCTCAAACCCCAAATCAAAACTGAGCCAAAGAAATTTTCACATTGGCCATGTCCTAAAATTCATGTCTCAGTCCGGATCTTAAGTCCATCACCTATCTGGCAAGAGTTGGGTAAAGCAATTCATCTTTTCCACCTTAATTCTTCAGGGATGTCTGCTCAGGGAGGGAGTAAGCCCTGGGATAAACCGCTGGGCTCAGTGTTGGTTATATGCAAAACACTTAAGACAGCAGAGGTTTTCCCTTCAGCTTTGACTCCACCCGTTTCCTAAGAGATCCAGTGCTCTAGAATGACCTTACCTAGCACTAGAATGGTTTCTTCATCAACTGCCCAGTATGTGTGTGTGTGCATGTGTATGTGTGTGGGTGAGTGCGACATCAAATTCATCACCTCTCTCCAGCAGACACCTAATACATCTAGAATTAGCAACAATTCTCTCTCTTTTTCCCCAAATTCATAGTAACCTCTTTTAAAAGTTTTTCAAAAAACAATTCTGACTTATACCTGACTTGGGTAAAATTAATTTTAAACCCCTGGCATGAAAATAACAAAACTTTCGCTTTCTACATAACAAGAGAGAAAATTAGTTATTTTCTTAAACATAATATGTATTCAAGTTTTGCTTTCTAGCATTACATTATAAGTTCTGGCACAAACTACTATATGATGAATATCCAGTTCATATATACAATTCTCCGACACCTGGTTGCTTTTTGAAACTATAAGTCTCAGTTTTCCAATTTCCAGATGTTTAAAATATCAATGCCTACACTGCACTGATTTAGATGCTTGCTTGAAGATGTTGGCTGAATGCAATTGGCACCAGTTATTCTTTTACTACATGCTACCACCATATTCTGCAAAATATTCTATGAATGACTTTGAATGCTTCCACCTTAGGAGATATTGCTGGAAACTGAGAAAAAAGTTAAAGAAGAAAAATTAATTAATGTGTATTGATGCTTCTGGCATCAGGGAACTACCACTAAACAGGTCCTTGCTCTGTACTGCCACCTGCTGCCTGCTGGGAGAACAAGGTAACATGTCAAATATGACTACACATTAAAAATTCTCTTCTAAAGACCTATGGATCTAGGTTGTAAGATGTAAATGATCTGGATGTTCACATCTCCTACTTCCCTATTTCAATTGTGACAGAAGTTTTTACCTTTAGATTTATATGCACCTATTAAATGGAAACCACACTTTCTATTCCTTCTATGTAGCTGTTTATATTCAATATTTTAGAATGAATTGAATTCTCAGTTTAGTTTCTTAGAATCCTAAGTGGAAAAGCTTAATGATCTCTTCTTAAAACTTACTGCTTCCAAAAAAGCACATTTCTGAATCTCTCAGAAACTCTAAGGGCCTTTCTAATTGATGATAATCTAACTCCACCACTTGGGAAGGTAAGCATCAGCCATATAAAATTCAGTCATTGTTCAGTTATTTGTCATGTCTGACTCTTTGTGACCCCATTTGAGGTTTTCTTGGCAAAGACACTGAAGTGGTTTGCCATTTCCTTTTCCATCTCATTTTACAGATGAGGAAACTGAGACAAACGGGGTTAAATGACTTGCCCAGGGTCACATAGTTAGTAAGTATCTTCCTGACTCCAGTTCTGGTGCTCTATCCACTGTGTCACCTAGTTGTTTGCTATATAAAATTTAGGTTCAGATAATTAAAGCTAAGCCTATTTATTGTAACTCCCCCCTTCCCCTCCTTGACGATAGTACATACCTCTCAGTCAAATGCTAGACAATGTTCTTTTCTTTGAGGCAAACTAAGTCAAGGAGGCAGTGTGGTTTATGGAAAAGAAAAAAGAAATTGAACTTAGATTAAGATCTGGGTTCAAGTCTTGCCTCTGACACATACTGATTGTGTGACTGCGGACAAATCCCTTAATGCCCTCAGTGCCCCAGACAACTGTATAAGATGGCGTTTTACAACAGCTGCTGATCTGAACTGCTGGAGAGTTTCCATACTGGGAATTTCCTACACCAATGACATCCTTTCTGGTCCAAAATAAATAAATATACAAACAAAGCTAAGTTAAATGCCACCTTCTGAGGCAGAATGACATGACTGATTAGAACTGGGTCAGACGGCTGATCAGGAAGAATCTCTTCGTTTGGAGTACTCCTTGAAAGACTGCGAACTGAACTGAGATAAGACATATAATTATTATGAACTTAAAACAAAGCATGAGATCTTAGTGGCTGAATGAAATTTCTTTTGTTAAAGCAAAATAACTTAAGAAAGCCAGTATCTTGGAGCTTTTATGGAAGATAAAAGATCTTCACAAACTTGGACTTTGTGAGATAAGCATCACTAAAAAATAAAGAATGACATCTAATTTAATTGATGTAATTATGTCTCTTGATCAATTTAACTCCAGTGTACGTCTGAATGGACTTTTGGGCGCTTGAGGACATTTAATCAGCTTCCACAGGGAAGCAACAGACTTCTTTGAAATCATGCTAGACAGTCTAGTTACTCTGGCTTTCGTGAAAGGCAAGGTAAGGTAGGTCATTTCAGAGAAACTGACTCAGCTGTCATTGTATAAAAAAGCAGAATTACCTCCAGTGATGGTTCCATTATTTTAGTGATGAATGTTTTACAATACATTACCAGTGACAGTATTTGTAAATCCCTTCTGCAAGAAGATGTGTCTCAGGCAATTGAGAGGGATCAGTCTGGTTTGTCTGAGGTACCATGGAGAGAAGAGGAAAGCATTCAGACAACGAATGACACCTCGATGCTTTCAGGCCTTGTCTCCTTTTCCAAAACTCTTCAACTGTTCATTTATCTTTACAAGATAATTCCTACTTTTGTTAGTAGGAAAACTAAGATGATCCTTGTGCATAATGTCACGGGGGCCCCAGTTCTCAGGGAAATTTCTGTTGATCTTTGCTGTTCTTTGCAATTATAGTGCTGTCACTGAGAATACTCTTTTCCCAGTTCCCCTCATTTCCCTTGGCAGAGATTTCATAATCTCCCTAGGTTTCTCCTCATATTCGTCTTATGACACAGTATTATTCCATTTTATTTATTTACCACAATTTTTACCTATCCTTTAATCAATGGTCATCTACCTAGTTTCGAATTCTTTGCTATTAAAGAAGTGTCACTATAGATATCTGGCACATGTTATACCTTCCTGGTTATCTTGGACCCCACCAGGGCATACGTAAAATAATGGGATCTCAAGGTCAAGGGGAACGGATATTTCCCTCAGTTTCCCAGAGAGCTCAGGGAGTTAGGTGGTAGAGTGGACAGATACCAAAGAGGCTACTGCTGCTGCTGCAGTTTGTCCTTCATTCTCAAAGACCATAATATCAGGAAAGTGATGCCATGACATGCAGGTGAACTGGATGTGAGTGAGGGAGGGCTGTGCAAAGTCAACCATCTCACTTTCTCCTCAGAAGCAGTCTAGGTCCAGTGGACAGATATAGATCAGGGCAACTGGAGATCACCCAGGATGCAATGGAGGACTTTGGCCTTTTCCAGCTAATGTCTTTAACCTGTCTCAGTTGGACCTGGAGTCAGAGACACCTGAATTCAAATCCAGCCTCAGACACTTAGAAGCTGTATGACCCTGAACAAGTCACTTAACCTCTCTTTGACTTAGTTTCCTCAACTGTAAAATAAAGATAATAATAGCCTCTGCTTTATAAAGTTTATATTATATCAAGCAACATAATATATGTAAAGTACCTAGCATAGGACTTGGCATGTAGTGGATAGATGCTTATTCCTGTCTCTTTCTCTTTCCTGCTACTCCTTCTTAGCATTATTCCAAATTGCTTTGTACAGTCATTAGACTAATTTACAGCCCCAACAGCAAGTATATTAATTTGCCCATATTTCCACAGCCCCTCCACCAGTGACTGTTCCTAAACTTTGTCAGCTTAGTCAATTTGCTGAGGCAAAACCTCAGAATTATTTTGGTTACACTGGTAGGTGCTAGGCAATATGCTCAGTGTGGAGGGTATAAAGACACCAAGGAAACAGTCCCTGTCCTAAAAGACCTCATGTTCTACCGAAGGGAAACAGCGTGTACTTAACTAAGTATAGACAAAACATAATTGAAATAAAGGTGAAATATTTTTGATGAAGGAATGAATTTACATGCATCAGGCAGGGAATCGTGCAGGAGGCAAGCCCTGAACTGTGCTTTAAAGGAAGCAAAATTCAACAAGGTGCAGGAAAGGAGGGGACAGATGTCAGGCATGAGGGAAAATCTGTGCAATGTGCAGAGATGAGAGGCAAAATAGAGTTTACATAGAATTGTAAGTACATAGATCAGTTTGGTGGGAATGCATAGTGGATGAAGGGGAAAATGGGTGATCACTTTGAAAAAACAGGTTGGAGCTAGCTTGCAAAGGGCTTTACATGCCAGAAAGAGCTGCCTCTAATGTATACTGAATGAAGCAGGAAGCCACCAAATGCTCTTTAGCAAGATAAACGATATGCTTAGATCAAAACTTTCTTTGTTGTTCAATCATTTTCAGTTGTGTCTGACTCTGAGACCTCATTTGGGATTTTCTTGGCAAAGATACTGCAGTGGTCTGCCATTTCCTTCTCCAGCTCACTTTACAGATGAGGAAACTGAGGCAAACAGGATGAAGTGACTTGTCCAGCATTACACAGCCAGTAAGTACCTCAGGTCAGTTTTGATCTCAAGATGAGTTTTTTTGATTCCAGGCTCAGTACATTATTCACTGTGCCACCTAGTGGCTCAGATCAAAATTTTAGGGATATCAGTTTGGAAGCTTATGTGAAGGGTGAATTAAAATGGGGAGAGACTAGATGAAGGAAAAACAAGGAGGAGGGAGGCTATTGCAATAGTCCAGGCAATGGAGGCCTGAATTGAAAGATGAACTTAAGATGGGCTGTGGTGATAAAATTAGACTTGGCAACTTATTAAAAATGGGGTGGTTCAGTATAAATGGCAGTGATGACTCCAATGATAACTAGGGGTGTGGGGGCTGGTAGGACTGTGATGCTTTACCCAAAATAGGACAGGTTGCAGCAGGGACAAAGTGTTACTGGGAAGATAATAAGTGCTGTTTTGGACATAGTTTGAGATGTCTATAAAACATAAGAAATGGAGATGGGCAACAGGCAGGAGTAGATTGGAAGTGGAGAGATAAATGCCAGATCTGTAGATTCAGGGATTCATCTGAATACATGCATGATAACTGAATCTGTAGTTGCTGATGAGATCACCAAGGCAAAGAAAGAGGAGTATCCAGGATGGTGCTCCAAGCTACACTCCACAAAGGGGATGGGACTTGGCTGATGATCCAGCAAAGAAGAATGAGGAGATTATACATGCCTTAAACAGACTACATCTGTTTTGTTAACATGAAAGATAAAGCCTCTACCTCTTTGCAAACAGCCAAACACCATATTAAAATATCCTGTCATTGTCAATATTGCAGATTTTCCAAATACAAGATGACTTCCATTTAATTTCATAACTTCACACTTTCAAATCATGTAAGTCACCTTCAGGCCCCATACATCTAGGGAGAATGAAGGAAAATAAAGACAGAAATGTATCTAACACTCTGACACTGATGTGATAATGCATAAATCAAGGTGACTTTATTTTTAATGCTCGCTAGAAGCCAAGTGCCTTCAATTTCAACAAACCAATGGAGAGAAAAAATGAAAATATAAATACAGGCATTGTAGTGACTACGGGGGAAGAAAGAGAATGACGGAGCACCAAAGAATCCACCCCTCATTTAATTGAATTTAATAGTGCTTAAGAAAGAAAAATTGTTCTTATAGAGACTGGGTTATTGTTCAATTCAGATGCATAAAAATGGCAAAAAAAAAAAAAATCTCAAACTTTTCACCACCCTGCCTTCCATGAACTAACTAAAACAAGAAAAAACCCAAACAGGGTTAAAATTAATTCAAATACAGATTTTATTTTCAAAATAGCTATTCAGAGTGAAAAATGAAATTCACTCTAGTGAAGCTAGGTCAATATCTTTCAGTACACACATATAAGGTAATGATTGATGTTTGGTTTTTGAAGATATTCTTAATGACCCGTTTCAAAGAAAATTAATGAATAGTTCACCTGAAGTAACAGAACACAAATTCTGTTTACTCTGATAGATTATTTCAAATGAGCTGATTAAAATCCAACTGTTCTTCAATACAATACTTTGTAAAGTCTGAAACATTCACTCCTAGAGTCATATCTTCCTATTGTGAGATAGATAGGTCAACAGAAATCACAAGTTCTCTATTTTCAGAATTTTAAGGTTGAAAGGAGTAGAGAAAAGTGTTTTTAGTGATTCCATCATCCACAATTTGACCAGGTCTCTACCTAATGCACTTTAAGAGGGTGCTTTTCTTCTACCATTTTAAAGGCAAGTATTCTAGCACTTCACAACTAAATTGGCCCAGTAGATTAAATATTTCATTTGTTTATAATTTGGATCTATTATTCTGAAGCTAATTCGAATGTAATCTATGCTCAAAATAATTTAGGATAGCCTAAATCTCCTTATCTAGGAACATACATCGATTGCAAAACATCGTGTAGCTATACTGAAACAGCATAAACTATTTTGGGATTATTTGTTGTTAAGATGGCTCTCAAAAACTGATGTGAGGGAGAAAAGGTGACAGGCTTTTTTGTTGGTTTTTGTTTGTTTGTTTTGGTGATGGTGGTGGTAGTAGAAAAAAAAAATAAGAAAGTATGTGTAATGGACCAAGAAGGTAATGTAATTTTTAAACATTTTATTTTATAGAGAAATTACCAAGCCTAATCAGTACATGAGAGGCAACATGGTCAGAAAGAACAACGTTCAAGTAACCAAGGACTGTTCCTTTCCTGACTATTCATTGTCCCCTGTAAATCTCTAAGACTAGATGACACAGATGAGCCATGGATTGACTCAGTGGCAGAGAGAGGTCCATACTAGGAGATAAAATCACAGGTCTAAACCAAAAAAGTCTAAATAGATTCACCAAGAAGACATCATAAATTCCTACCCTAATTTGATTAGGCATGTATCCACCCAATGCACACAGTAGTCCAACTCCCAAGGCAAAGCTTTTCAGTTGGTGGGAAATGATTATTCCTCTTAAATCTCAGTGAATTTCATTTTTCTTCAATCTTGTCCCACTTCACTTCTAGTTATTCGTATACTTCTTTTCTCTTCCCTCCTGGACAGTGAGTTTCTAGTGGGCAGGGACCATCTCTTATTGATCTCTGTATCCCCTTCCGGACCCAGCACAGTGCCTTGTATTAAGCAGACATTAAATAATAAAAGCCTTTGGAATAGAATCATGTTGATCTATTCTTTTACCTAAAACATAGCTCTTTATGGTTTGAAAACTCTAATTTTAAAATTTCCATTGTGACCATCATCTCTCCACTAAAGTCTTGGTTCATTTTGACCTGGAGATGACCTCAAGTCCTTTAAGGCTATACAGCAGAGCAAAGGCTCTGATGGGTCCTATCAAACTGAAAATGCTTTCGGTATTCTTCTGGCTGGGATTGTAAGTCTGTTTTCTGAGGACCATCCTAGCTAAACTTAGGCTCTTTACCAAGAGACTGGCCCTTGGGTGATAATTTTTTTTCATTTGCAACAACTTGGGAAGACCATCTATTGAGGCAAAAAGGAGTTTTGAGTTTCATCAAGAGATCCTACATGTGATGAAAGTACAGAAATGAGAGGTATGTCATCATTTGTGTTATTGTAGGCATGGAATAGATCAACCAAATGAATTGGTCATTATTTTTCATAAAAAAAATTCACAACCATATAGGGAATATTAAAATATCAAGGATTAGGAATTCTGAAAAAATAAGTTAGTTACCTTCCACCCATCATTTTTTCTTCTTTTCTCTATTAAAATATTTATTTCTCCCCAGAGGATCATAAGATTATTGATCTAGAGCTGGAGACATCAAAGGACATAGGATCCTACCCTTTCATTTTACAGACGAGGAAAACTAAAACCCAGGAAATTAAGTGACTTGCACACTTTGTGGTCAAAAGTGTCAGCACATGAACTTTAACCCAGGCCCTCTGAATTCAGAACCAGGACTATTTCCACATGACTATAACATGCTACCTCAGTTCAAAACAAATTCTTTTGGCTATAACTAGGCACATACAGAGTAAAAGGGTTCCTGTAGATCAGGAAGTCAATATTCAGAATTCTCAGGAGTGGGGAAGTGAAAATTTTGCCCTTTTTTGTGAGGTGTTAATGGAATAAGTATCAGTTATCAACAAAGTTTTAGTAGAGACATAAAAACCAAAACCAAAACCCTAGCCCACAAAAGAACTATAAAGGAGGTATAAAGAACAAAGAGAAATCCTAGAAAATAGCCACTCCTCTTCCCCTAATGCCCAGGAGCAGAGGGATTCCCTGGATCCCTGAAAGAACTACCTGAGAGGTCAGTGGTGAGGAGCCACAAGTAGAGATTTGGCCAGCAGGAGAGCCTGGAATCAGTGAAAGAGAGGCACTGGATGCTGGACTGACAGGGTGCTTGAGGTAAGAGCCACAGGAAAAAAGCACAGGTGAACTCAGATGACTTGCTGGACTTGTGTTTTGATGGACATTTGAAGCTGTGACCAGACAGGAGCCAATTAAGATCTGGTTTGGGGATGCTCTCATTTAGGTTTATGTGGACTTGAGCATTAATAGGTGGGGAAGACACAATAAGCCTGTTAGGGACTATTCCTTTGTTCTCAGTTCTGTTTGTGTCATGAAACCACCTCTGGTACTTAGTAAACAGCACACATCTACGGGCAGGGATGGATTGTCCTGTATTCTCTAGACAGTTCTGAATTGAGATTTTCACTAGGATTTTGGGAGGGGTCTCTGTGTCTCTCTGTCTCAGCATCATCAAAAAACGACCCAGCCCTTTCGGGACAGAGGAAAATCTGAAGTAAGTCTAATATAAAATGACCTAAACTTCCTATTTCTTTGGAAACACAAAGTAGGAAATAAATTATATTTCCACAGATGATTTTCCCCCTTGTTTACCAGATGGGGGCAGCCATTTGACATCAAACAACTTCTTAGCATCATTAAAAAACACATCCTACATTTTCTCAAAATATGCTTCCTTTTTTCTTCCTTTTCTTTATACCATCAGGTACCCAGAAAGTCTTATTTAAACATTTAAATTGTGACTATTTTTTTTTTTTTTTTGCTTCTGAGCTTGAAGAAGGTCAAATTCTGCTCGGGAGGAAAAAAAATTAACTAGTTTAATGGATAAAACAGTGTCCTATTTCTTGTTCCTCCCAAAACATCAACAACAATGACCATACAAACACACACACCTAATAGGAAACAGGGATTATGAAGGAGTCATAACATCTAGGGAGAATATTCCACTTACGTAATCTCACTCTGGAATTATCCATCAGTTTCCTTATGAGCCAAAGGAGAATCTAATGTAATTGGGTCTCAGTTTATTTTGTTATTTTAGTCCTAGGGATATCATTTCTAAAATCTGTAAGATAAATATTGAGTGACAAAGACCTCATTTAAACAAAGCCCACAGAGGCAGCTTGTTATGTTTAGCCTCATTAAGTTGGAGGAGAGAGTCAGGCCCTCAACTCTACTCAGTCATCCTAACCCTAATTATGAATAACAGCATTAAATGAGGTCACAGTAAATTCCACTCTGGCATTTCTTTCTTCCATAAACAAGCCAAAAGTCCCTTGATGCTCATTATAGAGGAGAAGTACTTTTACCCCCTGATTTAAATGAAACCTGAGCTACTTATGGCTTATAAAAAAATACAGCTTGCTGAAAGAAGCATCCAAAGTCATTTTTTGCATTACATTATATTGTTTGGAAAAATGTAATTTTAAGATGTCTTGCATGCATTAAATAATTCAAATTTCTTTCCTATTATACTCTCTAAAAATCATGACTGTTATTTTTGATGAGTTCCCTGACGCTTAATCTAGTGCCACAAATTCATACCTGAATCCTCCAACTGGTTTTTGGAAGGCAGGGTGGTGTAGTGGAAAGTATGCCAGACTTAGAATCATAGGATTTGGGTTCAGAATCTCTTTCAATTACATCCTGTGTCACCTTGACCACAGCACTCAAAGCCTCTGTGCCTCAGTTTCTCAAGTATAGAAGAGACTGAGGCTTGATGTCTTCTAAAGTTCCTTTGATTTCTAAATTTATGATTTTATGATTCTTCAGACTTTTATTTTCTCACTTTATAACCAAGTAACTACAATAGAGAAGATCCTCAATTCAAGTGGACTACTTGAGAAACTGACTTGGAGAAAATTTGATTTGAATTTAGGTTCTGAAACTCACTAGTTGGCAAATAACAATCTCTCTGACCTTCAGTTTCCTTACTGGTACCACGGAGATAATAATAGTTTCAACAAGCTTTCACAGAATGGTTGTGAGTATGACATAGAATAAAGTACAGATTCACAGATCTAGGGTTAGAAGGGACCTTGGAGGCAATCCAGTCTGCACGTAAAGCATTTTATAAAGTATATAAACCTAGGTCTTGATTAGCTTGAAAAGTGAATCATGAAATAGTCACATTACTTGCATATTTCCATTGATCTGGGACAAATTGCTATACTTCACATATTTTAAACTTCTCATAATGCAAATTAATACATGTGACCACTTCATGGGATTCACTACTTGCATTAAACAGGAACTAGCTATTTTTATTATTATAAGAACACTAACTTGCTAATTTGGATTATGAATATTCACAAACACAAAATTTTTGTTGTTGTTTAACAAAAATTTTGTAGAGTATTCCCTTAAAAAATGAGTTCTAAGGATTAGTTCTATACCTGACGCTTCATTGATCTGGGAAATTCTTGCTTGAGAAACACCTACTGCTACAGTTCAAGTCCTTCTCTATAACTTACAGTCTTACTGAGGTGCTTTAGCACACTGAAAAATCAAGTGGCTTTCCTGAGGTGTGAGATTCATTATATGTCAGAGGCAGGGCTTCCGTTTAATATTTCTTAGTTCTGAGATCAGGTTTCTAGGCACTACACTGAGTCTCAGGTTCTTTCAGTTCATTTCAATGGAGCTGTCTCCTAGTCCATTTAAAATATAACAATAAAAAATATAGCTACAGATTGTAAGGAATACAGCTATTTCAGAAAGCAAGACATGAAGGTATAAAATGTATATTATACTGGTATCTGGTGAAATATAATAGTCAATTAGTCTGAGGTTCTGAAAGTGACAGATTGGTGAGATAACAGTACTTTATTTTCACAAACTAACACTTTTAAAATTAATAAAAGGCTGTCACAAACTTGTAAGATATCTATATGTCACAGAAGACCTCAAGTTATAGCTCTTCAGCTTTCTTTTGCCCTGGCATATTTCATAAATAAATCATGTGGAGTCTGTTAAATGTGTTACTACTAAGATTCAGCAGGATGCATCTAGTTTGTGAAGAAAGTGGTCACAAGACAATAAGAGATTCTGATACTTTTTGGCTACACCTAGATGGAACTATCACAATTATTCCTTCATGAATAATTCTCATGTATAGGAAAACAGAGAGCAAGCCCATTAAGCAATAATTCATATAAAAATAAATAATTTATAATATCAGTGCTTATTTCTTTCCTTCCAATAGTTGACCAATAACTGGGGAGAGGACTGAGAATATGCTGACAATCTTGGACATCCACAAATATCTGTTATTGTAGAAGTAAGTAGCGTTTACTTTTTAGGATTCACCCTGGAAGATTGGTGGTGGCAGGGCGATAGGGCTAATGAATGACTAATGACTCTTAGGTAGGGAATTGATTTAACTGAAAACTAGAGGAAAAATACCTAGTCTATATAAATCATTGAGCACATCTATTAGGCTACTTTCATACTGTTTGACATTATGTGGGTACTAATGCAACATGCTGACTATCCATCTATCACCCTTAGGCCTACTTAACTCTCCACTAAGGACAAACAATGAGAATGAAGAATGCCTGTTGTCCAGATTGTGAGATATAGCTGGCTCCATGTCCCATAGAGTTGGTTCATCAATACATATACCTTCAGAAGACACTCCAGATGGAAAGCAAACTGGGCTTTTAATTGAACAGGAGGAACAAAGTGGGCTATCTTGCATTTGGGAAATTATGCAGTCTTTTCAATGATTCTAAACTTCTTCTTGAAACAATTTTATCTAACACCAATATTCTTCTGGTCATACTATAGTCATAAAAAAGTGATAACAGCTAACACAAATTATCTCCTTTGATTCTCATCACAACAATATATGAGTTAAGTACTATTATTATGTATCATTCTTGATTTCTGAGGAAAATAGAGATTAAGTAACTTGCTTATAGTCACATATATGTGAGGATATGAGCTTTGATTTTCCTGATTCCAAGACTGGAGCTCTATCATCTATACCAAATTGCCTCCAAAGACACATATGCTATGTGGTAATATATCATGGAATACCAACATCTCAGAAGGCTTAGAAGATAATATGGGGATGAAGAATGGGCAAGGTCAATTTCAAATGATGATCCCAGTTCCACAAAGTAATACAGAATATATCAAAGGTATATCTCTTACCTTATATGATGGAATAAAATAATATTTATCCTGGCAACAATGATCTCAAGGAATAATACTTCCCATGTCCCTAAGGATTTAATTTGCTAGGTGCAGTAACAGAAAATTCTATTAAGATAGAGCTGTTGGAAATGTATATCCTTTCATGGTGGCCAATCTATGGGTTTTATTTCATGAGTACTTGGACAGTAACTATCCCCACTTCAAGAAAATCATCTACATGGCTTTTGGAGGCCTACAGTTTCAAAATTAAGTATTAATTCCCTCCTTTCTCCCTTACTTTCTGGGCTTACAGTTATTTGTATTTCAATATGAATAAATATTCTTCTTAGATCTTTTCCTAAGTACAATTTTTTTTTTGACAAAGGGGTGAATGCGTGTGTAAAAAGCATGAATTCAATGGGCACATGGAAAGTAGAGAAGTCTTGGAGGAGAAAAGGGAGGAGAAAGAGAAGTCTGGGAGTGCCAAAGATTAAAACCTTTTTCTGTTTCCCAATTTTCTTTTGGGGTGGACAGTTGTCATCATCATCATCGTCATCATCATCTGCCTTCAATTAAATGATTATTGGACAAATTCATACTAAGAGTTGTAAAAAGAAATTTAACACAGGCAAAGTCCTTTACCTCTAAGAGACCACAGTCTAAAATCAATGCAAATACAGATAGAGACATTAAGGATATAACTTAAATATCTGAGTAACTAGGTTAATTATTTATAATAGTTGTTTATTAATATGATGCTAATTCAAGAGATATTCTGACCTAATGAGTGAATGAATGAATAAATGAGAAATCATTTATCTAGTTCTTATTATAAGTACACTGCTAAGACTTAAGGATACAAATACAAAAGCAAAGATAGTCCCTCTCCTCGAGAATCTTCTATTTATTTCAGTGGAGAAAACAACACATACAGGGGTGTGGTATCCAGGGAAAAGAATACTTTGAAAGGTTTCAGGGATGGTGAGTGGGGCCATAGGGGAGAATACTGACACACCCCATAGAGAAACAATGAGGGGGGGGAAGGTATAGTTGAAGATAACATCCCAGTTATTGGTCATGTTTAACTTCTTAAATCTTCATAATGATATGAATAAAAAGAAGCTATTCAGGAATAAAAAAGATCAGGATACCCTTAATGAATACAAGCTAATATTCATAGGGTATTAATGGGGATCACTTAAGCCTGCTTTTGAGGACAAGAGAGGCTACCCCCTTAGCATAGGGCAAAAGGAAATTGTGAAGACTAATCAATGGGAGCTACATCAAGTTAAAGCAAGAAGGTATCATCACCCACTGTAAAATATAGGTAGAACTCTGAAGTTAGCATTCTTGCTGCTAAGTGTGTCAATGAATTTTAAAATTAATGGAGTACAGTTTACAGCAGAAAAAAATAGGTGCTACCTTGTGCTGTGATGTTGTTTTTTAAAAATAATTTCAGACAAGTGGATCCCTTTTTCAGAGGAGTCATAGCTCTTAAAGTTTTAATAACACTGCCATTGGGTGATCTGTTGTCCAGGACCCTTCTATGTAAATGGAAGCTCTTTATTACTCATAAAATTTTATCTTACTTAATGAATGATGTCATGACTACATGATGGCAATAACATCACCTACAGCCAACTGCTAAGCTGAAGGAGAGAAGAGCTCCATTCATTTAATAGAATCATGTTGAGCTCTAAGACACAACAGACTTGGGCAAAGCTGGAAGAACAAGAAATTGACAAACTTTTTCAAGTCAAGAAATATTCATGTCAAGGGAAAAAAAAGAACCCACAGAACCATAATAAATGTTAAGTCCTGATCAGGAAGGAAACTGTTAAATACTTTATTAGACAAATTGCAAGAAAGAAATATTTATATCATATCAATGGATTAACATGGTTAGTACTATGGTCATGTTAATATGATTCCTACTATGTGAAAATGACAGGAACAATAATAGTTTAAGTTACATTTATCAGTCCTAAGGTAGTTAGATTGAGGATTGAGGCTGTGCAAGTTGCAGTAAAAATGTCTTTTTCCTTTGTATATTGTTCCTTACTCAGTTTGTCAGTACTTACAATGTTGCTAACTTTTTTTCTGAAATTTTACCCAATGCCTAAACATATGACCTTCATTTTTAAAATACTCTAGGAACACTAGAAAAATTTCCTGAACCTTAGAGTTTCACGAAACTGTTTGAAAAACTATAAAATTTTTTTAAAAATTGGGTTAATAAACTTGAGGTCATGGGTATATGTAACATGTTGTTGATCCCTATAGAATATCAGTTCTTAGATATGGGAATTGATATATTTTCATCTTTATATTCCTAGTGCTTCAAAGTGTACCTGGCACAAAGTAGGCATTTGATTAAAGGCTGGTTGAGTTTTGACTGATTAGTTGGGTCAATGTTTAGGTCAGCCAGTTAGGTTCTCTCTGGTTGGAGGCTTAATACTGAATTCCTAAATGCTAAATATCTTGAAAATGTGTGCTCTTAGGCACAAAGACACCGTCAAGACAATGGGATGAATTGGCTTAAATCATAGAATCAGAGAACATTAAAGCTGAAAAGGATGGTGAAAGTAACCTAGAGTAGGAGTTCTTAACCTGAAGTCTATGACCTTTAATATTTTGACAACTGTATTAAATATAATGGTTTTCCTCTATCATTCTATATATTTTGTTTTATGCACTTAAAGACATTATTCTTAGGGAAGGGTCATTAGTTTCAACTGAATGCCAACACAACACAACACAAGTAGGATAAGAACCCCAAATTTAAACCAATACCTTCCTTTTACAGATAACAAGACTAAGCTCTAGAGGAGGTTAAATGATGTATTTAAGATCATATGGCTGGTTAGTGGTAGGGAGATCAGAACTAAAATTTTGGCTTCCTTTGTTTGTAGTGGTTATTTCAATATTCCCTATTGTTAACACGTTTTCTTCACATACCCAATACATGAACAACACTATGGAAACTTCTCCACCATTTAAGAAACAAAACAAATTTTGGTATCTTTTATGGTAAAAACAGATGAAATATCAACTCAGGAAGAGAATGTTTTAAGAGAGAGAATAAAGGGGACTGAGTGATAGAAAGTACTATTAATTCTTAATTTCCTGTTGAAACCAGACCTGATTATGGGCTTTATGTCTGACACAGAGGGCAAAAGAAATAAAAAGACAAGTTTAGGATTAATTTAAGGAAAAACTTCTTAAACACTGGAGAGGTCCAAGAATAGAATGGGATGATTTGGTGGATACTAGGTTCCACCAATACTGAAGGTCATGAAATTTAGGAATATTATCCAATATGGCTTCTGAAGTTGTCATTTCTGAGCTTCTGTGGTTCTGCCATTCATGTGAATGCTAGCAATGCTAGATAAATTCATCACCTTGTTGGTCCACAAAGAGATGTTATTTTTACCTATATCACCTTTCCAAGACCATCTATTATTTCTTGGGGATGGGGACAAAGGGAAGGGGTGTTATTTTCTACCTCAGATAGCTAAGTGGTTCACTGGATAGAAATGGAATTTGGAGTCAGGAGACCCAAGTTCAAATCTTCCTTCAGACACTAGCTATGTGATCATGGGCAAGTCACTTAACCTCACTGTGACTCAATTCTTCTATCTGTAAAATGGGGATAATAATAATATCTATTTTATAAGATTATTGTAAGGATCAAGGGAGTAAATATAAATACATCACTTAACAAATCTCATTCCTGTTAGTGTAGTTTTAAATTTTAATAACTTTAGAAGCACAAATATTCCAATTTTTTTAAAAAAAGTCACTTGGAAATTTCATTATTTAAATTTCTTTTGCACTGATTTTTGTGGATTTTGAATAATGAAATTTCAATTTTAATAAGACTAGGCACCCTGTCATTATGTGTTTCATGAGTAACAATTTCTGGAAGACACTTTCTTGAGACCAGAAGACTGTTGCTTGACCAACTTGATTATCTCATCACAAGCCTTCCTTGTTACTGTCAGCCTGGCTCTGGTACATGCTGCTTACCAGTCATGTGTTGCACTTTGGAGTAACATTATTGAATGCTGATCTGATCTACTTAGGAATAGGAGGAGAGTGGTGTGGAGCAACCTGCCCTTCAATGAAGTTGAGTTGGCAAAGGGCATGTTTCCTTTAAATTATAAGAGTTCCATTAATTTTTTATTTTAAAGGTGGGATAGAGGGAGGATGAGGAACATAAGCTTGTTGCATGAATAAATGGGTAAAATGGGAGTAAAATGAGTATAAGGAAGGGTTCCACGGAGTTTGTATTGGAGAGGGTCTTTAGTATAGGCATTTCGCCTCTGACTGATGGGACATTTCATTGAAATAGGCACCTTGATAAATAAAAATTCCCTTTAAATAGCTAAACGGGTTTTAGTTATGCATTGACTAAGTTTGCTGTAATGGACCTGCTCTACTGAAGTGTGGTAAATTGTAAATAAAGCATGCAAAAGTTAAAAAAAAGTCCATTAGGCTTTTTTGTTTGGGGGTCACATCAAAACTATCATGTATGCATCAAAAACTCATTCTTTGGATGATCTTAAGGCTAGAATTAAAAATGTAAAATGAGATCCTTTCAGTCACTGAGCAGCAGTTAATTAAAGTTTCTACAATGTTTAAAAATCAACTAGAGTGATAGACAGCACAAGACATAGTTCTGTTGAATTCGAATATGAAATATATCAATTTTTAAGAAGTTAAATAATTACTCTTTCAAATATTGTTCTTTCTAAGATTGCAGCATTTATATATCTGAAGCTATGAATGGTTATGACTGAACTAAGATTTTTGGGACACCTTGTAAAAATGCCAGCTCTTATTCTAATCAGAAGAGCATACTCATTCTTATTAAATCATCTGTTTAAAAGGACATTTATAATTATTTGATGCTATTTTTACTTTTGAAAAAGACTCAGTGTTCAAAGTGAAAGCTTCCCAATGAAGCTTAACTAAATCTAATGATGGCTATAGCTCTAAACAACACCTCCTTTATGAAAAATATTGCTCTCCTCTAGTTAGAGAGACAGTTCACTGCACATAAGGAGCCAGGCCTTTATGGTTAGGTATGGTAAAATATGGCAGGTGGGTTCTTTTAGAAGGTTTAAAAGAATCTTTAAAGGTTCTTCTCAGTTATAAAAGGGAGGGTTCCATTGAGTGTGTACTAGAGAGAGTCAATTATTGGAAAGTCATAATGAGATAAATAGCAAGTCTCTGTAACATCCAGGCACATTGTTTTTCTATGTAAAGGACTGAGTAGGTTAATAGATGGTAGGGATCTTGGGAGTTTTATTTGCCCTGCTAGCAAAGACTTATAGCATTGCTAACCTGAATATTTTACCCTATGAACTGGGAGACTGTTAGTTACAGGAGTAGAAATGAGAGAACTATGGAGAGGTAGGGGGAGAGTGGCACACTAAGCATTTCAAGGCCAAAAGGGGAAGGGGACAAACTTGTGTTAAGCACCTACTATGTGCTAGATACTACGCTAAGAGCTTTGCAAATATCTCATTTGATTCTCGTAACAACCCTGTGAAGTGGGTGCTATTATGATCCTTATTTTATAGTTTAGGAAACTGAGGCAGCAAGACCTAAGTGACTTGCCTGGGGTCACACAGACAAGTGTCTGAGGACAGATATGAGCTCATGCAGGTCTTCCTCACTTCAAGCTCAGTGTTTGATCCACTGTGCCACGGAGAGGCCTCTCTTCAGCAGATTAAAACCAGGAGGCAATTTTAAGGCTCCATTTTTGCCACTCCTAGTATCTGTCACTTTGTCTATTAGGCAAAGTATTTGAAGTACAGAATTACTCAGCATAAATATTCATTGACTTGATGAGCATAGAAAATGCCTACACAGAGGGGCATACAATTACAATACAATATAATGTTTGTGCTTTGGGAAGGACAATTCATGCCCTCCCTCCTAAGAAGTTCCACTTGAAACCTTCGACAATCACTCACTTTCCTTCTATTTCTAACTAAAGGTCTTTACAGACTTTTTAACGAGTGGAAGTCTCGCTGTCATTTGAAGATTAATTATTGTTCAATTCAGGATATTAAAATGTTTGCTCATCAAATTCTCCTTCATTAAGCCCTGTTCAGAATACAAGCCAAGATAAATTCACTGTCATAAATCATGAGACTCATTTTTTAAAAAGAAACTTATTTCCTAGTTTTTAAAAGTTCCATTTTTCTTCCACTAAAAATGCTTTATGACATCTAGTGAAAGAGCTTATGTTCTCATTTACCAGGAATGTGAATTGAGGGAACAATACATTCAAAGACTTGAGTGGCTAAAAATAGCAATTAACTTGTGGTGCTTTGCTCCATGAAATTGTCTTTGAAGAATCAAGATTTCATTTTAAATCTTATTTCACTGTGCCTGTTGACAATGGCTCTTAATGAAATACTTTCAGGTAATTATTAGGAGAATAGGATTTGAAAGAATTGCTGAAGACAAATGAAGAAAACCTAGACTTTTCTGGAAAATGGATACATATTCCAAATGTCACCGCACAAATAAGATGGTGTCGTATAGTGGATGAAGGGCTTTCCTTCATCCAGGAAGACCTGGGATCAAGTCCTGCCTTTGATGCATTCTATTTGACCCTGGGTGAGATACTGGATTATAAACCGGAGAGAAGATTGGAAGAAGGAGTATCTTCCTGTGTGGGTTCACTATACCAAAGAAATCACAAATCTAGTCCCTGCTCCCTAATGTATGTTAAAATGTTAAGGATGACATTAGTTTCGTAGGTTATTTTTGAAGTAATAATTTTGCATAGAGTCAATAATGCTACTGATCATTTGTCTATAAGGAAATAAGGAGGATGGCAATTAGATATAGGAGTTGTTTCACATTTGAGAATATTGTACTGGCCTGATGATATAAATATATGTACAAAATAGGATTTGTTTCCCCGTATGCTTTAATATTTGTAAAGCACTTAACACAGTACCTGACACATAGGTAGGCACTTAACTGCTTATTCTTTCCTTCTATGCAATTATGATTTGCTTTTCGTTAAATTTCCCCCCTTTCAGTGGCATTTTAATTATTCTGATTATGTCAGGGAAAGATCTGCTCTACTCCATATCTCCTTTTAAAAACACTGACTTCTGCAGTATGTGTCCTAGTGAGCTTGTTCCAAGGAGAAGGGGGGCAGCCATGGTGAGTTGGGTGAGATGTTGAAAATATTAAACCCTGAAAATGATGAATCTGCAAAGGGAAAGTTTCCTGTTTAGGGAAAACATAAGTAAAATACAGACCATTATACTTCCTCTTTTAAACTTTGAAGAAATTACTAAGGCACTTTTGTTTTCCTATGGGTGCCTTTGAACGGTAAGCTAAATGAATAAATGAAAGGGAGGGAAAATACCATTTGAAGACTCTTTTCAAATGTCAACTTTTGCAAAAAAAAAAAAAAAAATTCAAGAAACCAATTCTTTACTGCACAGACAAGTCTCCATGAGGGGAAAAAAAAATAATGTAGGCGGGTTTGGGGTTTGATTACTTAGCCAGAGTAGTGATTACATGCATCAGCATCCCTTACATGCTAATTAGTAGCTTTATCTCCATTGAAGACTCTACTTCCTTTGTTAAAACTCAGCAAAGCCAACTTAGATCAAGGGCTTGGTCTATAGAAAGCCTTTTGTCTCCTCATCACAGAAGAAATTCCACTTTCTGGGACTAGCTTTCAAGTTTATATTTAGTCTAAAGAGTTGTACAATGCTTTTAAAAATAGAGCTGATAACAACTGAAACGATCAACACTAAAACAAATTCTAACTGATAAAATGTGTTTTACAAATTTTTCAAGAATCTGTTCCCCTGATGTAGCTTTTAAATCACACACCCCTTGTTCGCAGCCATCACATTACTTATTCTTGGTCTGTTTGGAATAAATCAAGACATATTTTCCACCTCCTAAATAGAAGGGATGACCTTAGGTAAACCCAGAACTTGTTTATTTAGTCTATTTCAATAATCTGAAGCTGACAGTTCTTGTCTTACCTTCTTTTTTCTTGGTCATTTCAAAGCCCCCTTCATATACATGCATCACACATACATAATACCTATGTATTTATGCAATATGCCAGATACATAAATGCATGTACACATGGCACATAGTAGGTACTTAATAAATACTTGACTCAATGATTACTTTTCCTTTTAGGCTCGTCCAGATCAGTCCTAGACATGGGGCCTTCTATGTGCAGAAACAAGTAGGACATGGAAAGAATTAAACCAAGGGAATAAGACAAACAATCTACATTAATCTGCATTAATCCCATCCTCAGCCATCTTCTTCAGCAGACTGCTCTTCCCTCTATGTCTAATCTCAATCTTTTCCATTTACCAGTTGCTTCCCTGAAACCTATAAACATGTCCTCAGAAAGTCTTCACTAGAGCCTACTTTCCATGCTCACTACCTCCTATGCTCCAGCCTCTCTTAAGCTCCTTGGAAAAAGCTGCCAGCACACTAAGCCTTTACTTCACTCCCATCTTAGCACTCTGCAATCTGGCTTGGGATCTCATCACTCAACTGAAATCATTTTTTCCAAAACTGCCAATGGCCCAAAGGCCAAATCTGATGGACTTTTGTCAATCCTCCTCCAACATGATCTCAGCAGCATTCGAGACCACTGCCTATCCGTTCTTCCTGGATGGCTTCTCTTCTCTAGGTTGTTGTGACAATGTTTTCCTTTACTTTTCCTCCCACATATCTTGCTACTCAATCTCAGTCTCCTTTTCTGGTTCATCATCCATATCATGACCACTAACTGAAGGTGTACCCCAACATACTTCTCTTTTCTGTCTATACCCTAACTTGATGACCTCATTAGCTCCCATTGGTTCAATTATTATCTCCATACCGACTCCCAGATCTCTGTATTCAGCCCCAGTCTCTCTCTTGAGGTTTGTAGGAATCTCAAACCCACTACGTCCAAAACAGAACTTATTTCTTTCTTCCCAAAGGCACCCTTCTTCCAAACCTCTCTATCATCGTTGAGGACACCACCATTCTTCTAATCATGAAGTAATCATCCTCAATTCCTCATTCTTGCTTATTCCACATATCAAATTAGTTGCCAAATCTTGTCATTTCATAACAAATCTGCAATTACCAATTAGGACTCAGAAATGAGGACAGGGTGACCTACTTTTCCATCAGGATTTTTGTTTTTTTGGTTAGGTCCTTTTTGCAGGAAATCCTCTAGTTATCATTCTCTTTTTATGCAATGTACTCAGGCTTGGAGTCTATTGATATAAGGCAAATAAAGCATGCAATTTCTGAAATCATGTATGGTTAAGAGAGGTGACAGAGTGTAGAATCTGACAAGGAAACAGTTGGATCACCTTTCTGAAGATGACCCTTTAATGAATTACATTATATTTCAGTGAGAAAGGAAGGTACTACATGCCTGGTCAATTCATTTGCAAGAAATAATATAAAACATTTCAATGACTAATATGACAATTTTGTCTTTGCAGTGTCCCAAGTAAATGGTAATCAATGGGCAAGAAGAAATGAGATAATAGATTAAAGTAAGTATCAGGGAATGTAGCCACATACCATTCTTTTAGTCTCTCAGTTTCATAATCTCAGTGTTATTTTTGTCTTTTCACTTTCCCTCAATTCTCATATCCAATTAGCTGCCAAATTTTGTCATTTCTACCCCTACAACGTCTCTCACATCTGACCCCACCTCTCACACAACCACCATGTTAGTTCAGGCCCTCATACCATGCCTAGATTATTGCAACAGCCTTCTAATAACTCTCCCTGCCTCAAGTGTCACCCCACTATCCTGTCCTAAATAAACTGCTAAAGTGATTTTCTTAAAGTGCAGGTCTGACCACATTACCTCCCTATTTAATAAGCTCTAGTTTCTTCTTATTGTCACCAGGAACAAATACAAAACTCCTCTGCTTGGTATTTAAGATTTTTAAAAATCTGTTCCTTCTTCCCTCTCCCATCTTCTTACATATGACTCCCCTCCATTAGTGCTTCAGTCCAGTCGCACTGGCCTAATTTGCATCCTTTTGCCATCTCCCATCTCTGCGCCTTTGTACTGGCTCTCCTTCAATGCTGGCATGTCATTTGGAAGCCCGAGCTCTTCTTGTCATTTCTGCTCTTCGCTCAAACTTGGCTCAAACAACATCTTCTGTAGGAAGCCCAGCGCTTGTGACTTCTCATCCATGCCACATATCTGCCTTTTATGGGTCAGGCATAGAGATATTTATCTACGTGCTCTCTCTTCCACTAGAATGTTAACTTCTTAAAGAAGGGACAGTTTCATTTTTGTCTTTGTATCTTCACTACTCAGTCCAGTGCCTTCCACCAAGTATGTACTTAATAAGTCTCTTGATGGAAGAGAAGAGGAAAAGAAAGGGAAGAAAATAATCATTTACATAGTACTCACTCTGTGCCAGATGCTGTGCTAAGCATATTTTCCAATATTGTCCCATTTGATCCCCACAACAATGCTGGGAGATAGGTGCTACTATTATCTCTACTTAACAGTTGAGGAAACTGAGCCAAAGGGAGGTCAAGTGACTTGTCTGGGGTCACACAGGTACTAAGTCTGGGGCTAGATTTGAAATCGGGCCTTCTTGACCCCAGACCCAGAGCTCTGTTCATTGTGCCATTAGCTGTCTTGGAACTGGAGGGAGCCAAGGGTAAGGGGTGGAAGGTTCAGACCTTTATTTATACAGTGCTTTTTATTTTCTTATATCCCATGTTCAAATATAAGTTCAAAAATACATTCCAAAACCAAACCTAAACTATTTGGGAATTATCCATGCTGTTTCTTCTTCCAATATCATAAATTCTTTGTTATGCAATTGTTGCTAATTTATCAAACAAGTCCAATAACCAAGTTGTGTGCATGTGTATGTGCATGTGCTTGTGCACATGTATGTGTGTGCATGTACATGTGCATGTCTGTATGTGCGTGTATGTGTGTGTGCATGTGTGTGTGTGTGTGTGTGTGTGTGTGTGTGTGTGTGTGTATGTGTGTGTGTGTGTGTGTAAGGGGACAGTAGAAGGTGGGAGAGCTGGGAGGAAGTGAACTATTCTCAAAACAGAGTAAAATAGATGTGAAAATGCCTAATTTAGAAAAGTGGTACAAGATTAAATCTGATTAATAGCTGTTCATCCCTCCCTCTTCTCTTCCATGTTGGCATATACCCTATATCTATCTGATGGAGGGTGGGAGGAGAACTGTGACACAAATTCACAAACACAGTTCCTCTTGCATGAGTGCTTAATGAAAAATTAAGACTGGTCAGCCATACACTTGCTCCAGCATTCATACCCTCTCACTCTTATATTACTTCCTGAATCGCTTTATAATGAATAGACTCTCACCCCTGCAACTGCTCTCTGATTCCATGTGTTGACTCACAGATTCCCAAGCACTTAGCATCAACACTCTCTCATCCATACAGACTCTTCACAAATACTGTACCATAAGCCAACATGTAATACAGACTCTTTTCATCGTCAGCCTACCCTAGGCTAGGACACATCTGGTATCCTTAAAGTGGCCCTGGGAATGACTTAACAAAGGATGAGGGACCCTAAAACCTTGAGAACACATCTCTTCCTCCTGTCCCAGAATCCTTAATCTATGACAGTTCTTGAAGGCAAGAACTGTGTTATTTGTTTTCCTTCCTTCCTTCCTTCCTTCCTTCCTTCCTTTCTTCTCCTCCTTTTCTCTTCCTCCTTCTTCTCTTCCTTCTCCTCCTCCTCCTCCTTTTTCTCTCTCTCCCTCTCCCCCCTTCTCTATCTCTCTCTCCCTCTTTTCTTTGTCTCCATCTCTCAGACCTCTCCAATATATGGACATTGAGTGAGCCCATCAGTCTACAGATCTTGGAGAGCTACAGCAGGAATGTCAAAAAATTGAATAGGAAGAAGGGAGCAGCTGCATTACATTTGGGGAACTGTATAGGACTTTTAAAGATTTCAAGCTATGGTTACATATAAAATTCCATCTTTCTAATACCAATATTCATTCTGCTGGTAATGCTATATGATCACAAATCAAGGAACATAAAAACCTCTGAAGAATAAAAATTGTTGAGTGATCCAAAGAGCAATGGAGAGTTTCATCGTGGGTGTAAGTAAGCTGCATGCAGCGTATTACCAAAGATGCTTTTTAAGTTTAAGAATTGGCACAAAAGATATTGTCCAAGAAAATGTATTATCAGAAATGGAAGCAGGTTGAACATATAGGGTGATCAGGGAATAATGATGGATAACCAAGTCTACTGCTTCCATGGAGTATTGTAAGACACCTAGCAAGGCTTCCAGCACATGGGGCAGATTGTCTGGGAAAAGTATATGGGATATATGGGTGAAAATTACAAAAGAGAAGAAGGTACATGTTTTGTTATGATCTCTACCACTACAGAAAGTAACTGTGATAACAAAATAATTAATCTTTGAGGTTCTGAAGCATCTGCTACAAGTTCTGGTGGGTGCTTATTAAAGATTAAATTGAATTATTACATATAAGCTAGAACTGGCTGGTTAAGAAATAAGCCTTCTCTGTTAAATTTTCCTTACCTGAAAAAAGAAACCAAAATACCTCTAAGATTTCTCAGTTTAGCAATTAAACATTTTATATTTTGTAATAGATTTTAGAAATGATTGAACTAGACATTTAAAGGCTCAGGAAACCCAATCACCACAATATCCTTGCAAGATATAGACCATGCAAGAATTCCTTCTGTTTGTGTGTTGGAATACATGACCATGGAGGTCTCTTCCAACTCTCTTATTCTGTGATTCCAAATCCTTTAAAACAAACAAACAAACAAAAAAACAGATGAGAAAATGAGTCCCTGAGACAATTAGTGAGTCTCCATGGCAGGATTCAAACACAGTTCTCCTGACTCCAAATCTGGCATTTATTCATTTTACCACAATGCCTTTCAATGTTAAGAATATTTAGTCTAGCTCCTTCATTTCATAGATAAACAAAATAGGAACACTTGATGACCTAGAGAGTCTTATTAAGTGACTTCTTTAAAGTTTATAAAACCAGTTTGCTAGTTACTGACAGAACAAATGGATGTAGGGAGGAGAGGAGGCTATTTATATAACCACAGGCCATTTTAAAGTTAGGTATTAGTAAGCAGAGATTCTTTCTTTTTTAACAATTGATTTTTTTTTTAAGTGTCAATTTATTAAGTGCCTATTTTGTGCAGGACACCATGCTAAGTGCTGTGGATACAAAATGAGGCAAAAGACAGTCCCTGCCCACAAGAAACTTACAATCTGACAGGGGAAACAACATGCAAACAAATGTATGAAAAGCAAGTTATATATAGGACAAATAGGAAATAATAAACAGATTAACTAGAATTAAGAGATGTTGGGAATAATAACAGCTGCTAGCATTTATATAGCAGCTATCGTTCCAGGCACTGTGCTGAGTGCTTTATAACTGTTGTCTCATTTGATCTCACAACAAGCCTGGGAAGTAGGTGCTATTGTTATCCCCCTCTTATAGATGTAGAGACTGAGGCAAACAGAGGCTAAGTGACTTGCCCAAGGTCACACAGCTAGTTTCTGAAGCCACATTCGAATGCAGGTCTTCCTGATTTTAGATCTGGTACTCTATTGCTCCACCAGCTGTCCTGGAATCTAGAAGGTTTCCAGCAAAAGGTAGGATTTTAGCTGAACTTTAAGGAAGCCAGTGAATTTAGTAGTCAGAGTGGAGGAGAGAGAGCATAATGTCCAGATCTGAGAGATGGAGCATCTTGTTCATGGAATAGCCAGGAGGCCAGTGTCATTAGATCCAAGACTACATGTCAGGAGGAGTGAAGTATAAGAAGACTGGAAAATTAAGAGAAGGGTAGGCTATGAAGTCATGAAGGTGACTAGGTAGTGCAGTGCATAGAGAGCCAGAACTGGAGTCAGGAAGACATCTTCCTCAATTCAAATCTGGACTCAGGCAATTGCTAGCTGTATGGACAAGTCACTTAATCCTCTTTACTGCAGTTTGTTTACATCATCTGTAAAATAAGAAAAAGGCAAAACATTCCAGGATCTTTGCCAAGAAAACCCCCAAATGGGGTCATGAAGAGTCAGAAACAAGTGAACAACAACAAAAAAGTGATGAACGGCTTTGAATGTCAAAAGGAGCATTTTTTACTTGTCCCTAGAGGCAATTGGGAAGGAAAGGAAGGAAGGAAAGAAAGAAAGACAGAAAGAAAGAAAGAAACAAAGAAAAAGAAAGACAGAAAGAAAGACAAAGCCTTTGCTTGTTCCTCCCTCTCCTGATCTGCATGGGCTCACAGAATCATACAGTTTTGTACCTTCAAGGTACTATGGTTAACTCATTCAACCCGTTAACTTGTCCTGTTTCCCTGGCAAGTTTACTTCAACCAAACTCACCTGGCTGCCCCTCACACATGGCAGGTACCTTTTCTTTGCCCACCCTACATGCCTGGAATCTATTCTCCTTACCTCCATCTCTTTGGACCCATTGTTTCCTTTCTTGCTAACATCTTTCCCTCTCAAATTTTACACTGTATTATTTTGAATATAATTTCATATATTTATGCACGTCATCTCCATAACAGAATTCGAGTTCCCTGAGGGCAGGGCCTGTTTCATTTTTGTACTATCTCTAGTGCCTAGCCCCATGTCTCCTGAGTAGCAGGTGTTTAATGAATGTGTTGATTGATTCCATTTGCATAAAATAATGAAGTGGTTTTTAGGAGTTGGTGAGCAATTTCTCTAAATCTCTTATGTAGATTTTGAATATTCACACCAGCAAAACTGAATTCTTTATATTCATAAATATTGGGTCAAAGCCTTATTTCTTTACACTAAGGGTTAGCTGTGTAATTAAGAGAAACCTCCACAGATGGAAATCAGAGTTGATTTTAGAACATAACAGTCCTCATCTTCTCTAAAGAAAATTGTAAAAATTATTTCATGAAAAATAAGTTTGCTAATTCTTAAGTATAGGAGTATGTACTTCCTAGATGAGTTGCTTTTTTTGTCCTTTGTTCTCCTTTCTATCCCCATTCAATTTTCTCCAGAGATCTATCATATCTACCTTATCCAGAATTTTGTTCACTTCCTTAACTTCTTTCTTGTTTATTTTAAGGTTAGATTTATCAAGTTCAGAGAGGGGAAGGTTGAGGTCCCCCACTAGTATAGTTTTGCTATCTATTTCTTCCTGTAACTCCCTTAACTTCTCCTGTAAGAATTTGGATGCTACACCACTTGGAGTGCATATGTTTAGTAATGATATTGCTTCATTGTCTATGGTGCCTTTTAGCTGGATATAGTTTCCTTTATTATCTCTTTTGATTAGATCTATTTCTGCTTTTGCTTTGTCTGAGATTAGGATTGCTACTCCTGCTTTTCTTACATGAGCTGAAGCACAATATATTCTGCTCCAACCTTTCACCTTTACCCTGTGTGCATCCCTCTGTTTCAATTGTGTTTCTTGTAAACAACATATTGTTAGATTATGGCTTTTAATCCATTCTACTATCTGTCTCTGTTTTATGGGAGAATTCATCCCATTCACATTTACAGTTATAATTACTATCTGTGTCTTTTGCTCCATTCTCTTTCCCACCATTTGTGCTTTTAGTTCTCCCTTCTCCTTTCCCCTCCACAATAAGGTTTTAATTTTTTACCACCACCTCCTGCAGTCTTCCCTTACTTCTTTCAGCCCCCCTCCCTTTTACTGCCCTTTACCCTTACTACTTCTTCCCTTCCTTTTAGCCTCCCTTCCCCTTTCTTTCCTCCTTCCCCTCTTACTCCCTATAGAGCTGGTTAGATTTATATACTTAATTTTGTTGTTCCCTCCTTGAACCAAATCAGATGAGAATGCTTCTCAAACTATGCTCATCTCCCTCCCCTCTTTCCCTCCACTGTAATATAATTTTATACTTCTTCCTGTGATATAATGTACCATTTTCTACTTCCTCCTTTTCACATCTCCTGTTATAATCCCTTTGAATGCTTAAACCACATTTTTATCATCACATAATTTACTTTATACCTGTTCCCTCTATCTCTTTATATTCCTTTTATATTTCATAATAGATATACAATTCTCAAGATTAATGAGTATCACCTTCCCTTATAGGGAGGTAAACAGTTTGCCCAAATTGAGTAACAAGTTTTCTTTTCCCGTGTTTACCTTTTTTGCCTCTCTTGAGACCCGCATTTGAAAATCAAATTTTCTATTGAGTTCTGGCCTTTTTATCAGAAAGGTCTGAAAATCCCTTATGTCATTGAATGTCCATCTCCTTGCCTGAAATGTTATGCTCAACTTTGCTGGGTAACTGATCCTTGGTTGTAGTCCCAGCTCCTTTGCCTTACAGAACATCATATTCTAATTCCTTTGATCTTTTAATGTAGAAGCTACAAGGTTCTGTGTGATCCTGACTGTAGCTCCTCGATATTTGAATGGTTTTCTTTCTGGCTGCCTGTAGTATTTTCTCCTTCACTTGATAGTTCTGGAATTTGGCAACAATATTTCTTGGTGTTTTTAGTTTGGGATGTCTGTTGGGAGATGAACAGTGGATTCTTTCAATGACTCTTTTGCCCTTTGGATTTAGCACTTCTGGGAAGTTTTCCTTGATAATTTCTTGAAAGATATTGTCCAGACTCTTTTTTTCATCATGGCTTTCTGGTAGGCCAACAATTCTTAAATTTTCTCTCCTGGATTTATTTTCCAGGTCAGTTGTTTTTCCAATTAGATATTTTACATTTTCTTCTATCTTTTTATTCTTTAGATTTTGTTTGACTGATTCTTGATGTTCTATAGAGTCATTACCTTCTACTTGTCCAATTCTAATTTTCATCAAATTGTTTTTTTCAGTTGACTTTTGCATCTCCTTTTCCATCTGTCCAATTATTCCTTTTAAGGAATTATTTTCTCCAGTTAGTTTTTGTACTTCCTTTTCCATTTGTTCAATTTTCCTTTTTAAAGAGCTGTTCTCTTCAGTGAATTCTTTTTTCATACTTTTAAAATCACTGGCCATTTTTCTTCTATTTCCTTCTTCAGCTGTTCTAGGAGTGCTCTTTGTGCATGTGAGCAGTTCATAGTCCCTTCTGAAGTTTCAGATGGGAGTACAGTCTCAAAACTGACCTCTTTGGTATTGGTGTTTTGGTCTTTGTCCCCATAGAAAGATTCTATGGTCTCTTCCTTCCTCCTTTGTTTCTTGCTCTTGATGGTGAGGTTTTGTCTCAGCTAGACGCTAAAGAACTTGGTGCTGAGCTGGCTGATATGAGAAAGCAAAGGTGAATTCTCTTTGTGTTTCCTGGATTAGTCCTGGAGCAAGCTTGTTAAGTGTGGGGAAGGGGTAGTCTGGTCAGGAGAGATCTCCTCAGCTGAGTTAGAGCAAAGGCAAGCTCAGTGCTTGGTGATCCTGGGCTGCTCTATTGTCTTCCTGTTTCTCCTGGAGTGCTAAGGCATGCCTGGGTCCTAGTGTGAGGCTCCACCCCCCTGGAGCTCTGGCTGTCTGGGACAGCTCCATTCCTCCACCACAGGAAGAGAAATATTCTTTAGCAATTTTCCTAGCCTCAGGCGTTACAAGACTGTTTGCCCCTTCTGCTGATCCCACTGATTCAGGATTTTTTTAGGGAAATATTTTATGATTCTTTCAAGGGCAACAAGGGGAGGAGGAGAGAGCATTTACCAATCACTCTGCCACTTTGGCTCCCAGAAGTTCAAGGAGGTGACTTACAGACATTTAATCTGCTGGCTGAAAGTCTCAGGTGCAGCTGATGCAGACACCTGAGCCTCCTTCCCTCGTTCTCACTTGCACACTTGACTCTTGCCCTGAGCTGCTATCCTGCCATGCTACTGCTTTCTCAGGCTTCCCTGGGGCTTTCCTGCTCAGCTATGCAGGGATTCTGTGCTGTGTGCTGTAAGCTCCTCCACCCTCGTGGAATAGATTCTTTCAGTCTGTCCTGGGCTGTGATACTGCCACAGTCTGTCTCGTATTGGATTCTGCACCTCCAAAATTTTGTCAGATTCTCTTTTTAGAGGTATCTGAGGGAGTTTGTCTAAGAGCTTAGGTGAGTAGTTACACTCACTCTGCCATCTTGGCTCCCTTGTCCTCTGTTCTCAAAGAGGACCTTGACATTGGGGAGGTGATGCCATGATATGCAAATGAATGGGATTTAAGTGAGGAAGGGCTGTGCAAAGTCAGCAGCCTTACTTTCTCCTCTGGAGCCATCTGTGTCTAGTGGCAAGATATAGATCAGAATGACTGGAGATGAGCTAGGATGCAGTGGGGAGCCTAAGAATTACAGGACTTCACTTAAGGGGTGTGCTGGGAGTTACCCTATCAGGATCTGGTATTTGTTGTAAGAGCTGGAGGTTTCAAAGGGAAGCCCCCCTGTCAGAACTAGGGATTTCAGGGGCTCCTGTCAGGTTTAGAATTAAGGAAATGTCAGTAAGTGATTCCTGTTAGGGGTTGGAAAGGGGGATTGAGCTCCTTCTTAGGTTTGAAAATAGAAGGAGTATCCTGTCAGAACCTGACTTGCTTTTTGCTTTATTTTGGTTGGGGTGGCAGTCCAGGTCCAAAGGTTTCAGAGTTGGTAGTTCCAGGGGTTCTTGGCACCTCAGGGAGGCTCCCATCAAGACCTTGCATGGGGTGTGGTGGGGTCTAGGACCTGTCTTGTTAGGACCAGAGCTTTCAGGAGGCAGAATGGAGAGAGTGCAAGCACAGTGCCTGGCATACAGCAAGTTTGTGAAACACTTGTGGACTGACTGATCAAATGGACTAGTTACAATATTCATATAGGAAATACACGAAGTCACTATATTAACAACTTAGGTTATATGCCATTTTTCATCAGATTTTGAATTTCATCAATCTTTGTCAGTTCTATAGTTAGTTATTCAAACCTTAGATTTTTATTCCCACAGATGGGACAACAGCTGATGTACTGTAAGAATAGGAATGTTGAATTAATTAATGATCTTTTTTATATTTTGCATAATCTTTACGTATCTACCACCCCCTCCTCAACAACAACAACAACAAACCCTGGTGAGTCAGTAGACCCTCATTGTGGACTAGTTATCCCAGGGAAGTGGCAGAAGACCTTTACTTAGATAGTCAGTCATAATAAAAAAATCATTCTAGAATATGATACAAAGAATAATTTTTACTAGTAAGAGGCTGGAGCATCCATTCCTTCAGTGTTCTTCCCACATGTTTTATCTCCTTATTAGAATAAAAATTCCACAAGAATAAGTACTTTTAATAAATACTTATTTAACTGAACTGAATTAAAATCAAATGAAAGATTAATTGAGCAGTATTATCTATAATTTTCTTTGTCCTATTCCCCCAAATGAATCTGAAAGTACCCTCTTCAGACAACAGAGTAGCAAAATGGCCAGGCGTTTTCCTAACCAACAACCACTTTGGTTGTGTTTTTTGGAAAAGGTCATTCGAGCTGTAGATAAACTTCCTTTATGCAACCAAGAACTCTAACAGAAAACAGTGGTACTTGAGTATAATGCTTTTCATTCATGAACATACTCAATGTGCTTTTCTTTGTATTCTCACTTTAAGAAGAGGAAGTATTCAGGCTAATCTGAAGCTGAGCCTGCATCTGAATATATATCAGCATGGAGAATCAAATATCCATGCAATATTTTACATAATTCCTCACAGTGGAAAAACAAGAAAACAAAACTAGCTTTCTAGCCCAACAATGGAAAATCAAGGGCTGTAACTTCAGTGCAGAAACACAAGAATAAGCAACAAATTATCTGTTCAGATCTGTCTGGGTTTGAAATGGATTCTGTGATGAATACTGAACTCTTGTTGTACAGTCATGTCCAATTCTTCATGACCCCAGTTGAGGTTTTCTTAGCAAAGATACAGGAGTGATTTGCCATTTCCTTCTCCAACTCATTTTACAGAGGAAGAAACCAAGGCAAACTTTGTGAAGTGCCTTACCCAGGGTCACATGGCTAGTGAGTGTCTAAGGTCATATTTGAACTCAGGTCTTCCTAGTGCTCTAACCACTGTACCATTTAGGTGCCTAACTAACTCCACAGACACTCAAATCAGATGCTTGCTGCAGGCACTTGATGAGTAATTTTTTGGCTATTATGTAGGTTACTGTTTGAAAATGAAATGTAAAACATTCACAGGACTAGAGTCATAAATCATGTCTAACATTTTATCCATGGTATTTAAAACCTTATTATGGCATTTATCCATGGTTGGATTTGTGACTAAAATGCCTTAAAGATGTGTTAGAAACTTTAATTCAACTATTAATTTTCCAGGAAACCCAAAGAAGCATGCAGGTACACAAAATTGCTAAAGAGCTGTGATTCTGTCAACATGGGAAATTCTCAGCATGAGAAGTCTTACTAACAAAGTCAATACCAACTAAAACTTGGAGGAATTCTAAGGAGTTGCTTGAAGCCCAGATCAGGTGGCCTGTCAATGTTTATACAGCTAGGATCAGAGACAGGAATTTTAATCCTGGGTTTCCTGACTTCTATACGTCCCTCTATTCAATGGACTGCTAGGTTGCCTATATAGGACTGGAATGCATTAATATCAAATATATTAAAACAAGTTTCATAATTTTTCTCTAATACACATATATGTATATATTAGAGAGAGGGCAGCTAGGTAATGTAGTGGATAGAAAGCCAGGCCTGGGTAAGATGAATCTTCTTGAGTTTAAATCTGGCGTCAGATACTTACTAGCTATGTGACCCAGCACAAGTCACCAAAGCCTGTCTCTGTTTCCTTGTCTCTAGAATGAGCTAGAGAAAGAAATGACAAACCACTTCCACATCTTTGCCAAGAAAACTCCAAATGTGATCATGAAGATTGAGATATGACTGAATAGCAAGAAGAAATATATTAGATAAAATATCTATCTATCTATCTATCTATCTATCTATCTATCTATCTATCTATCTATCTATCTATCTATCTATCTATCTATCCACCCATCCATCCACCCATCCATCCACCCATCCATCCATCCACCCATCCATCCATCCATCCATCCATCCATCCATCCATCCATCCATCCATCCACCCATCCATCCATCCATCCATCCATCCATCCATCCATCCATCCATCCATCCATCTTTCCAATTCCCCAAAGCTATGGTAGAGTTAGCATGAGAATACCAAAAGAGTAGATAAAACAAGGAGCTATCAGCACTATCTAGCTAGGCACTGGGTGGTGGTTAGGAAGCAGGCAGAGTACCTATTAGGTGCCAGGCAGTGTGCTAAGCCTCTCTCCTTTATTTTTTTTTAAACTTCAAAGACAGTAATCACTGGTAGGAGTTTTAGGATAGCCCATGGAATGCCGAGTTGTCTTATAAGGCACAGGCCTTCTTAACTTTCTCACAAATGACATCCGATCTCCCATCTCTGTTCCTTACATGAGTTGAACCCCATGCCTGGAATGTACTATTTCTGCTTTTTAGAATCTCTTGTCAAGTCAAAAAGCATTTGTAAAATGTTTACTAAGAGCCAAACACTGTGCTAAATGATAGGGATGCAGCAAAAGACAATCTCTTCCATCAAAGAGTTCCCAATCTAATGGGGAAGACAATGTGCAAACAGCTACATACAAACAAGCTATGGGGCAATTAGGAGTGTGGCGGATGAAGCACCTAGCCTGGAATCAGGAAGATCTGAATTCAAATTTGGCCTTAGACACTTACTAGCCATGTGACCCTGGGCAAGTCACTTAACTCCTATTTGCCTCAGTTCCTCATCTGTAAAATGGGGACATGCTAGAGAAGGAATGGAAGACTACTCCAATATCTTTTCCAAGAAAAACCTATGGACAAAGTCCATATGGGGTCACAGAGAGTTGAACAAGACTGAAAGGCTGAACAACAAAAAAGGCAGACATTTCCTTCTCTCAATGAGAGTAGAGGCACAAGGTGCAAGGCAGACAGGGAAGAGATTAGGACAAGGAAAGATGTCTCATAGAAAGCAGGATTTTGTTTTCTTCAAACTTCTCTTCAAGAACACCTTCAACATGAAGCTTTCCCACATGATCTTTTCACACCCCTTCAGCTCCTAGTGCCTTCGTCTCCCAAATTTGAAAAATTTGTATGTACCTATTTAGGCACAGGTTTTCTTCCTAATCGGATGCAAGCTCATCAAGGGAAGACAGCTTCATTTTTGTCTCTGCATCCTCAATTTCTGTCAAATGGTAGGTGCTTAATAAATGCTTGTTGATTGGCAAGCTTATTGGCAAGACTGATAAATTGTTCAAGGCATTTCTTGTCATTTAGGCTCCTGAGCTCTTTCTGAGAGTTTCCAGTGTAAGCTGTCACCTGTAAAATATTCTTCCCAATGAAGCCCACGAGAGGATGGGGGGTGGGGGTGGTATGTACTAATGTTTCTGGATCAGCTGTATTTTTTCAAAGTCCTGAGCCTGGCCATCACCTTCCCCTTGATTTGGACAAGCTGCCTTAATGGCATTTTATGGAAGGGTTTGCTTAGAGTCATAAAAAGAGCCTCACTAGATTTGAGGAAAAACAGTTCCATTTGCCTTTGAGTGATGTTAAACTGTCAGGCTGTATTTCCTTTGATTCTTTAAATCACATAGATAAGACTTTGCTCCCTTCTGTGCCACAAAACTCCTGAACCCGAGAGTAATACTTCTGTTCAGGTACCAGCAGGGGGAATAGTGGGGCATGAAGCTTTGCTAGTTTCTTGGCTCCATAAACAACAATTTCTACTTTCCCCCACCCCGGTTCCTTTTAGAAAAATCTGAAACAGAAATTGGCACTTTTAAAAAGAAAGAAGACAATCCATGTGACATGTGACTTTGGAACGCTATTTCTATTCTAGTCTTTGACATTTTAGATGTAGAGACTTCTAATCATCCACTACACCCCAACCATGCAGAGGCAGAGACAGAAGACAACTGCACAAAGTGAGTCCACCTCCACTATCCAAATTTGAGTCACTCAGACTAAATCAGAATTTGTTTTTGGGCTTCCAGAAAGGGAAAAAGTCCCTAAAATGTTGAACTGTCACCCCATGGTACCAGAGCTTAACCAGCCCAAAGTGCAAAATTCTTTCAGAATGCTTTCAGTACTTTTCAGCTTCTTATGAATATGACTTCATGCATTGCAATAATTTGAAAGTATTCTTCCTTTAGAGTTTTCACTGTTTGGTTTCAAAGCTAAAAAATCTAGTAGAATTCTTCTTTCAAAACCTCTAAGATTTAAACAGTTATTTTCATTGCCTAGATAACAATATAACTCCACATATGATGACAATTGCCTTTCTGCCAAAGTCACACATACTCAGCACAGCTTTTATTCCATTTCCTTTTGCATGCTCCTCTCAAAACAACCAAAAATATGTTGTTGTTATTCTTTATGCTAGAAGAGGAACAAATGACATTATGATATCAGGGTCAATGTACACTGTTGTCTATGGTATCTTTATTTTCTTTTGAGGAAATCAAAATTAAGTGACTTGCTGGGGGTCATACTATTAATATTGGAGGCCAGATGTGAACTCAGGTCGTGCTGACTCCGGGACCAGACCTCTCTCTACTGCACCACCTCCCTGCCCCTCAGTGTGTCTGACTATGGCTGATTGGGCCAATGTGAGCTCAGAAGGCTCCACCACAAAGCTCAGGCACAAACAGTCCAGAAGAACTTTTGGAGCAGAGATATCTTTAAATTTGAACAACTCACATTTCTTTTGAGCTACTGCAATTTGGCTTTGCTTGTAGAGAACAGAGCCTTCTTTGATGCAGGCAGCCTATCAGAGTTGTGCTCTCTGCAGTAGAGTTTGAATGCTTGGCAATTTAGCTAGACAAAGGACCTCAGTGTCCAGTACCTTATCCTGCCAGGTGATCTTCAGAATCTTCCTAATACAAATTCAAGTGAAAGAAGTTTGGTTTTCTGGCATGGCACTGGCTGTCTGTCTGGATTTCACAGGAATACAACAATGAGGTCAGGACAACGGCTCTGTAGAACTTCAGTATGGTAGGCAGTCTAATACCTCATCTCTCCCACACTTTCAAAGCCTGTCAAGTGCTGAACCGGCTCTGGCATTGTGTGCATTAACCTCAATGTCTATGTGCACTTCTATGTATACTCTTCTAAAATGCTTTAAAAGCTTAAATGGGATAGCACAGCATATTTTCCAAAACCTAAATTTAGCAAGGGAAACACATTTACTTGAGATATCTCCATCAGTCTAGGAGAATCACAGGAGACCACTTACTCTATAAAATACCTTCATAACCAAACTGCAACACAAACAAACTAAAAAAAACTAAGGATTTTACTTACCCCAACTTCCCTATCTCCTGGTATCTTTCAATTCTATTATTTTGTTTGTCTTTACAGTTTAATAATGATATTTATTAAAATTAATAATCATATTATTAAATTTAATAACTTACAGTTTAACAATTTAATAATTAATAATAATAAGAGGCAGAATTAATTTCTACTTCTTCAATCCATTGTAAAACTTGGGTAGTATTCCTTTTCTTTCAAATGGTCATGGTCATGTTGCCTACTGATGACTTTTTAAAGCCAAAGTAAGTCAGAACAGCATCTGTAACTGCTAGATTCCACTTCTTTTTCAATACCTGAAGACAAAAATTATAACATTTAAGATTTTTTGTTTCCTCCCTCACTCTCCCGTCAAATTTTCATCCTTTCTTTGGGCTGTCTAACAGTTAATTGCTTTGGTTTCTTTTGCTTCTACTCTCATAGTAATTAGCAAATAAATTAAGCATATAACTCATCCACAGAATATGCCCAATGCCATTTCATACTTATCTAGAATTTCTTATTTAACTTAATGATAGATTTTTTCCTATACACCTTCCTCTATGCACATGACACCACTCCTAAATACCCATAGCTGCCATTACAAAATAACTGCCTAATATTTCCTAAATGAAAATGGCTCAGTTCCACTTGCAAGGCTTGACACACGCCAGTCTTTCTACTTTGGATGCCTCCTTCAGCATCCTTTGCTGCAAGGAGTGGTGGGATTATGGGGGCAACAGGAAATACTTCTGCCACCTGATGGACCATTTTAGCTTAGTTCCTTTAGCTTTAGGCTTAGTCCACGGTTCAAATGCACATACCACTGCAAGACATTTCAGTTTCACCTCATTTAGACTTTAGTATGAGGCTGATGCTCCCCAAGATGTTCCTCTTGGGAAGAGGTAGCTTAGCAGCTAGGTGGGTTCCAGGTCCAGAGCCCTGGGCCTGGAGTCAGGACGTTCAAATCCAGACTAGATACTCACTAGCTATGTGACCCTGGGCAAATCACTTAACCTCTGTTTGCCTTAATCCACTGGAGAAGGAAATGGCAAGTTACTCCAGGACCTTTGGCAAGAAAACCTCATGCTGGTGTGCTACATCTGGTACACGGGATCATGAAGAGTTGGACATGGCTGATCTGCACTCCTAGAGACTACTAAGAGTAGACTGATCAGGTGAGACAGTTCTCTCCTTAATGAGCTGTGAATTTATCTCACAGGTGGGTGACCAAATCCCCAAGTCTTTTGTATACTATCACCTAACCTAATCTGTATGGCATCTCTGATTGCTCTATTATTTGCTTGCATTGACCAATATGTTTGCTTGCTGTTCTGATGGTCTCTTGTTTAATAAACATGTTATGGTAAGGGAAGCTAGGCTGAGACTAAGTGAAACATTATCCTCTAAGATAGGGTGAAAACTATTCCATCCCTTTCCCCAAATACCAGGAAAAGTCACTTTTATCCTGAAAAGAATCATATATCTGGACTCAAATATCTCAGGTGTAAGATACAGAATTCAAAGCCCAATTCAACCCATTTCTGCCAGTTACAGAGAAAACACATGCTCAAGAAAGAATTTGAACTTAGTTTCTTTTCCTCTAAATGCACTGTTCTTTACCCTGTACCACAGCAGAGGAAGGTACTCCAAGGCCCTCAGAGAAAAGGAGGGCAGAAGAAGATAGTGACTAGAGAAGAGTTATGGCTGAATTTTCTGAGTGTGATCAAGTATGGATATAATAGAGAGCCACTTTTGCCACTCATCCCAGGTATCACATATGGTTAAGCAGCTAATCCAGGGACAAGAGTGAATGGGTAAGGTATAATATGCTTGTATGAAGGTTCTCTGGCAGAGGGATGTAATGGCCACAACTCTGTTGGGTAGCAGCACAGGAAAGAGAGTCGGCCAGCAGGGTAGCTGGAACTGAGTGAAAATAGAAGAGCAGGAGGTGTTCCCTCTCAAGTGGACAGAATTATGTACCTTGGAGTTTTGGTATATAGGGTATAGCCCAATGTCCTCTTGCTAGTACCAGCTCTGAGTCTTATATACACCTCAAATTTTTGGAAGCTGATTTTAACATGTTCAAGGACAACAAAATAGGATGTCATGGCCTCAGATTTTATAGGGGAAGTTCACTCAGGATGTATAAGAAGTTCTCAACAAGGAAACTCTGAAGACACAAACAAATAATTCCAGTGTAGAGGAAAAGAGGAAGTTGTTTAAAGAGACTAGTTACACACTGTACTAGGAATCCATCAACAGAAATAAAGGTAGCAAATAGAGCCTAAATACAAAAGTGGCCTAGCGCTGTAAGAGGAGCATCTAGAGCCATAAAATCCAGTATAAACTGACTTCTGCGATGAATGCTAAGGGAAATCCAAAGGGGTTTTTTCAGGCTATGGAGTACAAGATTCAAGGGATTACTTTTCTGAAAGATGAACAGCTTATCCCTGGAAAGGAATAGAAAAGGAACTTTGGTTTAGTAAATACTTCAAAAATCTATGTATGAAGAAAACCAAGCACAGCTAAGTGGTGTAGTGGATAAAAGAGCAAGCCTGGAGCAGGGAAGATTCACTAGCTGTGGCCCTGAACAAGTTATTTAACACCCTTTGCCTCACTTTTCCTCATCTGGAAAATGAGCTGAAGAAGGAAATGTCAAACCATTACAGTATCTTGGCCAAGAAAACCGTAAATGGGGTCAAGAAGAGTTGAACCTAACTGAAACAACTTAACAACAATAGAGAAAAAGAGGTTTTTGATGGATGTGAGTGGTTCTAACTAGTGCCTGTTAAGGCATTTTTAAGAGTGATTTTAGTGAACAGAGCACTGATCCTGGAGTCAGGAGGCCCTGAGTTCAAATCTCACCTCAGACACTTGACACTTACTAGCTGCGTGACTTTGGGCAACCCCAACTGCCCTGCCTTCCCTCCTATAATAAAAAAAAGAGTGACTGTTAGTTGAAAGAGCTTCATTGGTATAACAACAAAAGAAAAGAGGATTTGTAAAGCTAGAGCGCAATGAATGGAGATTGAAGGAGAGAAGTTCTCGAGAGGTAATTCCATGTGTTACAGATGTTCCTGGATAGACCAATGATATTGTCTACATTCTAGGGTTGTAAGTTATCCCAAACACCTGGATTTTTCTCAGTTATGTGTCTCTCTGCCAGGTTTCTCCCATGCTAAGTGCACTCTGTGATGGAAGAATGTGAGCAAAGTTTTTATGTGTATATTGATTATTTCTACTTATCTATTTCTACTTAGTGGCTTATAGATTAATGTAAGATAAAAGAATACAGTTATTATTTATTTTTCCTTGTTGCTAAGTAAATGATTTTGTTAAAGATGTAAAAGCGTCATCATTGTGAGTGCTTGGTTTTGTTTAAATAGAAGCACACTGGTGAGGGTTCAACAACTTAAGTGGTGAGTAAGTAGAATTAATTTCCCCTCAGATGTGTTAACCCTAGGACCTAAGAGAGTTTCAGTGTAACTACGTGGTAGGGGTTTCTTTAAGTAGACCTGGATTTTCAACTGCAGCGGGAGATCATAGAGAGTAAGTCAGTTCAAAGAGTGAAGGAGTAGGTCATATACTGTGCTGGGGAGACTTTTGGGGAGTGGGGCCCAGGCATTCCATGAACCTGATACATTGAGAAAAAGTGGAAGTTCAAAGAAAAGATAGGACACTGAGCAGGGCAGATGAAATAATGGAAGATAACAAGAAGGCACTTTTACTTGGCTTCTGTTTTCTCTTTAAAAGAAAATGGTCTTTGGGTTGGAAAGGAGAGAATAAAACTTACTAAAGGGAAGTTGAAACCTATGAAAACAAGGCAATAAAAAAAGGGAGCACCTTCATACCCTTAATGAAATCAAGTTATTGGATCCAGAAGAACTCTATTCCAGATGGCTTTGATTGCTGACTCAATGCCAATTATTTTTGCAAGATCCTGGAGACCAGGAGAATAGCTACTAAACTGAAGATGGAGAGATGTTTTCCTGACTTTCCAAAAAGGAAAAAAAAGGACACCTACAAATGATAAGCTAGGGAGCTTGATTTGGTTCTTGACAAAATTCAAGAAACTCTTTACATTAGGGTTACTGAACATGTTGAAAAGGAAGTCATGATTTAAAAGAGCCAGCATGATTTCTTCAAGAACAGGCATACCAGAATGACCTTATTTCCTTTTCTGACAGGGTTACTAAATTTCATAAAAAATTTGATAAAATATCTAACATTATCATTGGGAATAGTAAGGAGATAATAGGAGTCAGGTCAATTTAGAAGTGGTAATCATTCATGATTCTATGTTAACTTATAGGGAGATCTCTATACGAGTAATCCGAGGATCTGTGCTCTCTACCACATTTAACAATCACTTGAATAAAGGTGTAGATGACATGTTTATCAAATTTTTATAGACAATAGTAATATACACTCATAGAAGACTTTTATAAGGAGCTTTATACACATTTCATCTTCATAAAAGCCATGTGAGGAAGGTGTTACAAGTATTATTATTCTCATTTACCACTGTGAAATCTGAGTCCTAGAAAGGATAAATGACTTGTCTATGGTCAATTCAAGAAAAGAAATATTTATTAAATGTTTATTATGCACCATGCACAATGCTAAGTGTTGGCATTTCAAAGAAACGGAGGGCCATACACAAACTAGTGAGAGACTAGAGTTCAGACCGCTACTGTCAACTGTCTTGATTTGAGATCAGTGGTCTACGGACAAAGACAGGATTGGCAGAGAAGGACATAATGCCCCCCAATCTAGAGATGACAGCTCCGTGATATCTGCTTTGGTAAGAAGATAGCTGTAGCACTGGGCTCAGTTCTGGGCCTCATACTTACAGTTGCTAAGCTGCATATGACACAGAAGAGTGAAACAGATGAAAAAAGGCCTTCAGTTCATTTCATCTGAGGATGGGTTTAAGGCAGCTGAGATGTTTATCCAGGAGGAAAGAAAACAAAGAGGAGAATGATAGTGTTCTTCAGGTATTTGAAGGGATGTCATGTGAAAGAGGGATTAGATTTGCTTTGCCTGGTCCTGGAGGGAAGAACTAAGAGCAATAAGTGGACAATGCAATGATGCAAATTTGCAATCTATGTAGGGAAACCCCAAACCAAAACTTCTAAATAGTTAGAGCAATCCAAAAGTGCATGGTGCTGCCTTGGGAGGTTTCTGCTCATTGAGGGGTCTCTGAGCAAAGTGGACTCATTGCTAGTGAGAAAGGATCCTTGGTCAGTTACCAGTTTTATGAGACCGCCTCTGAATTGTTTTTTCCCATCTTGGAGATGCTGTGATTCTGTTATTCAATTTAATTCCATATTTAATTAATTAAATTAATTCCACATGTAATTCCAATTAAAAAGAAAATTCTGGATATGAAATGATGGGAACCTTGGAGGAAAATGATTGTGCCATTTTAGATTACGTTATCTGTGTGGATCAACTTGTCTGTCCCTCAGTTTTTTCATCTGTAAAATGGGGATAGCTATACCTGCAATACTCAATATCTTTTATAAAGCACTTTATGAATCTTAAAGTACAATATTGGTAGTTGTTGTTTTTGTTATTATTATTCCTGTCCTCACAATCACCCTTCTGGGTGGCTCAGGGTATTATCATCCCAATTTAATAAATGAGGAAGTTGAAGTACAGAGAACTTAATTAAGTTGGTGAAGGTCACTCTGCTACTTAGAAGCCAGGGTGCCTGATACCCAGCCCGTGCTCTCTTGTTCTGCTTCCCTGCTAACTCATCTATTCAGGAAGAAACTGACTCCTCCGGAAGGATCTGGATCATTATTTAAAAGAACATTTTTCGAATTCTATTGCACTTTAGAAATACCAATAGCAAATTGTGTTTTCAATGGAATTTCCTAGGAAATGAGCCATCTTTTGTCGATATGAATGTTTTCACTTAGGGAAATGCATGACACACACCCATTCTTTATTTGATTTAGTGACTGAATTTTAAATGTTTCCTTGAGGTAAAAAGGCTATTTAACAAAAGGTGGGGTAGGGGGTGGGAAATTCTTTGAATAGCATGTATGTATGTGTGTGGGGAAGGGAGACTGGATGAATTTTTTAAAAAGCAAACAAACATTCAATTATAGCTTATCCTTTAACTTAAGGATTCCTTCAAACATATTCATTCCAGTGAAAAAGCATGTTTACCAAGACTGTAAATTAATGACAGGCAATTATAATACTATTTATCTAGAGACCTTTAACATTCATGTCTTTGGAGAAGAATGACAAAATAAGACTGCTACTTTTTCTAACATTTATCTTAACAATTGTCAAAAAAATTCTCAAAATGCCACTAATCATTATCAAGCTTCTCAATTAAATTGTTACAGGTCATCAAATAAAATCGATTGGGTGGATAGCCAGAGGTGATTCTTGTCTTCTTTACAAAAGGAATGCTTAAACAATAAAGGTCAGGTATTTAATCCATGTCATGACAGAAAACCAGTATGAAAAGGTTAGGAGTGAATCACATATCACACACATTTTCATAACCATTGCCTACAGCTTAATTTTGTGGGTGAATCACTGAAAGTTCTAAGTGTTGAAAAATCAAATCTGATTTGTAAATCTAGCAGTAGCATGATGAGGGAGGGGCTAGGTCTCCAAACAAGGGACAAGGTAATCCTGGGATTATATTCCAAGTAAAATGGACACAACTAAGACAGCCTGGGGTAGTGGATAGCATGACCATGGCATCAAGAAGACCCAGGTGCAAGTCCTTTATCTGACACATACTAACAGTATTAATCTGGACAAGTCATTAACTTCTTAGTGTCTCAGATAACTATAAAACATATAACTAGGAACCTGGAACTTAATTGGCATAAGAAACTTCCAGATAAAGAAATTCTCTTCACAAATACAACTCTCATCTACAACTTTCATAGCCTTTGAGAGTTGCTTAGAGCAAGGCTTCTTAAACTTTTTCTCCTCACAACCCTTTTTCCTGTTTTGGCAGCTTTATATGTCCAGAGGGCATGTGCAGTGCAAAGTGTGCATACTTTGTGTTCAGAATCAGGCTGCAGTGAAGTTGCACAATGCAACACAGGTGCATTGCCAGAAACACCTTGGATTCATTACACGTTTGATTTTTAGTTCACTTTTCGTTGTTGCATATTCAGAAACCTTTTACTGTTGCCAAAATTTTCAAGACCCTACACAGAGCAGCGACTCATGGTTTAAGAGGTGCTGGAGAGCATAGAGAGGTTAAGTGACTTACTTAGGGTCAAACAGATAGCATGGGTCAGAGGTAGGACTTGGACGCAAAGTCTTCCAAGTTCTAAGGCCAGTTCTGTATCCACCATTTCACATTGCATTTCTGGATCACATATAAAGATAAATATAGCATACGTACACATATATGGATATAAATATCCATATACATGATATATGTGATATATATTGTGATATAATACAAACACAAAATAATAAATAATACAATAATAGAATATAAGTGTATCAGGGCAGTAAGAAAGTGAAAGCCAATTTAAACCAATAAAAACTTATTGACAGCTACCCTGTGAAAAATAGTGTTGGTCAATGGATTGGATTGGAATAATGAATAACTATATTAGAAAGGTTAAAAACTAAGACTATAACTTACAGATGAGTTGCTAAAATATGTGGAATAAGTTTCTAAATCAGGATTTCTTTCAAAATCTCTTCCCCCCACCTCTTATCCTCAATAACAAAGGAAGTGAAGGGAGAGAAGAAAATGAAAGGAGAGAATACAGGAATAAGGACAGTTTGGTGAGACTACTTTGGTCTATTTCCAAATGGATTAGGTTACATCCTCAATCTGCCAGGTCAAAAACGAATAGGCATATTAGAGTGGGAACAGATCTCAGAGATTTCCTAATCCAACCTTTCCCCAAATCCCCACTGTTTTACAGAGAGGGAATCTCAGTTCTAAACATATGAAATGATTTGCCTAGAATGACATATGAGATAATGGCAAATCTGGGAGTAGAATTCAGGGTGGCTGACTCTCCATCAACTAAACTGAACTTAATTTAATTTAACCTGCATTTATTTAGTCCTTAAAGTTTGGAAATCACTCTTTGGTACCTGAAGCAGGGAGTGACACAAGACTTAAGTAAACTTAAGTTCCTAAGTGCAAAGGGCTTAAAGTCTGGTTGGGGAGAGGTAGTAAGACATGTTCATGGATAACTATAACATACAATAATACAAATGAAATTTGATACAATACAATAAGTATTATCAAAGTATGAGAAGGTGCTGTGAATTGGATTTGACTGGAATAATACATAACAAGTATATTAATAAAAAGAAGACATTTATATAACATCTTAAAATTTGAGAAGAGCTTTACACATTCTGTCTTATTTGATCTTTACCACAACTCAGTGAGGTAGATACTATTATCATCTTCGTTTTACATATTAGTAACCTGAGTTTGGAAGAGATTAAGTGAATTGTCCTAGGTCATACTGTTAGTAAATATTTTGGACAGGATTTGAATTCAGATCTTCTTGAGTACAATCTTTTGCTCTGTCCACTAGACTATTCAGCTAGTCTAGCTGCCTCATAAGTCATATATTAGAGAACAACAATAGGAGCTAATGTTCACACAGCACCTACTATGTACCAGCCCCTGTACTAAACACTTTACAAATATTATCTCATTAGATCTTTACAACTATGGGTAGAGGTGCTATTATTCCTGTTTTACAGGTGAGAAAAGTGAAACAAGCAGAGCTGAAGTGACTTAGCCAGGGTCACATTACAAGAGAAACTTTAATCCAACACAACAAATATTTATTAAGTCTTACTGTGTGCATAGTCAATGAGAGAATGTTTTTCTTGAATTTGCATACCTGTTACAAGGATTTTGTTGCTTTTATTTTTCTTTGTCTAATGGGGTTGGCAGGGGAGCTGCAAGGGAATGAGAGGTCCAAATGGGACAAGGCACATCAACAAAAACTTCATGGAAGAATTGGCTTTTGAGTTTGGAGTATGGAGAAGGGTAGACATTCAACCTGGAAAGAGGGATGGGGGTAGGATATTCCAGGCATAAGGATGGCTTGGGCATGGGGCATGTTCAGAGGAGAGACAGTTGTTTGGTTGATGCATAGAGTGCATGTTTTTGAGGTACTTTTTTGACTTGGCCCCTGTGGTTACAACTGCAGTTACTACAGTCGAGATTTTGTGATTTTGAATTTTAAACTCTTTGAATATCAGGCAGAAAAAGATTGAATGTTTGGAGTATTTATTGTGGGCCATGCACCCATGCTCAGTGCTGGGAGATACAAACACAGATTGAAAGGTAGTCCCTGTACTCAGAGTTTACATTCTAATTGAGGAAGACAACACATAAACAAGTAGTGAGCAGAAAGGTATGTTTTGGCCAGGGAAATCACAGGGATTGTGAGTGGAGTAACAGAGAAAGGGGCCCATTTGTCCTTTGCCAGAACAGAATTTATGACAGTTCCAGGAACTAGAGAAGCAATAAATCAGGAAGCTAGAGAGGGAGGTCATAGCGTAAAGATGGCCAAAGAGTAGCAGTGGATTGAGTCTAGGCTGGAGTACAAATGCGAACTGTCGCCATTAGAAGCTCAGGGCTAAAGACTCCCAGGATGAGAGCTGTAGTGCTAGGTTGAGATGGAAGCTTCAAGGCTGGAGGACAGAAAGATGATGGCTGGAAAACAGCCAAGACTTGGCAACTGAATTTAACAGGCAAATGTATGATAATCCAGCAATGGAGATGGGAAAGAAATAGTCAGACATTTAGGAAGAGAAGCAAGATAGACCATTAGTAAGTAGTCAAAGGTGATGTGATTATTCTGTTAAAAGGGTAGCAGTCATAGCAATAAAAAATGAGACGTCAAATAAATAAATCCTTTCTAACACCATTTCTTTCATCTGATGTCATGATCCTGGTTACCCTTGATGTTCCCCATCAATACTCTGCCTATCCAATAGCCTAAGTAGCTTTAGGATATATTGAATTTGGCATGAAACGCCAGACAGGTAGAGATATCTGATACACAGATGGAAATGTGAGGCTGGGATGCAGAGAATAAAGTCATGACTAGATATAGACTGTAGAGTCATTTGAATAGAGATGGCAATTGAAATCATGGAAATAAATGAGCTGATCAGCAGAGATGCAAAGGGAGAAGAGGGTCAAGGACAGACCTTTGGGAATACCCACCTTTAAGGGTCAAGAAGAGTATGAATACTCCTCAAAAGAGATAGAAGAGTGAGGGGAGAGATAGATGGAGCAGTGGATAGAGTGCATGACCTGGAGTCAGGAAAACCTGAATTCAAGTCCAGGCTCAGACATTTACGAGCTATGTGACCCTGGACAAGTCATTTAACCCTATCTGCCTCAGTTTCCATACTTGTCAAATGAGTTGGAGAAGGAAAAAGCAAACCACTCCAGTATCTTTGTCAAAAAATCCCACAATTTCTTTGTCAAGAAATCTTCCAAATCTGGAAGAGTTGGATGCCACCAAAGGGACAACAACAAAAAGAGAGGTAAAAGGAGAATCAGCTGACTCTGGTGTCAAGCAAAGACAGAGAAAACAAGTGATAGGAAGAGGTCCTTAGGGTAAAATGCAACAAAGGATCTGGACTGAAAAAGAGGATCTGATGATTAAGTCATTATGAATGAACAACTGTAGGTGGAGGGAGGGCAAGGCAAATGGAAAGGGGCTGGGAGAATCAAGCCATGCCTGTGTTTGGGGAGAGTAATTCAGAGTGGACTGTGTTACCTTCTTTCTATACTAGCCAGCATGCTAAAACAGTGACTCTTACCAGACGATTCCTCTTGTACTCTGCCTACTTAGCTTTGTAATGCATGTGCCCCCTTGGAAGGCTGTGTCTCAGGACATCACAAGCTTCTCACCAGAGAATGAAACTTATTTATGTGGGTCCCACTGACTTAACTTAGCGTTTCTTTTTAGTGGTTCTCTACCCCTTTTTAAAGACCAAATCCAAGTTTCAGTTCAGGTATCACCTTTGTCCGTTAGACAAAAAAAAGCATTAAAGGGTGAGGCAGGTGCCTGTACTGGTAATGTCTCAGCGTTAAAATCCATTCCCAAGTTTATTTCTTTGATAAGGTATGAATTTTTATGGCCCTGGGTAGGATCTTCACCCAAGTTACCCTTATTAATAGGAAGTTAAACTTGACAAAAGTTGTTAAGCTCATCAATGCATTTTATTTCATTAAGGAGACCCTGAGAAATTCAGGCTAGTGCTAAAGACTTCTACTGGGTGTATTTTCTATAAGTGAATCCTAGAATCTTAGACTTGATTTGAGAACCCATTTTGTCAAATCCATCCCTGAATCATGAATATTTTCTACAGTGTCATCAACAAGTAATCATACAGCCTCTACTTGAAGATGTCTTGTGATGGTAATTTCAAGACTTCCCAAAGAAATCCATTCTACTTCTGGAAAAACTTAATTATTAACTATTTTTTTCTGGAGTCATGGGGCTGCCTCACTGAAGCTTCAAGATATCACTCCTAGCTCTCTCACAGATGCAAAAAAGCTAATCTCTCTTTCACATGAAAGCCCTTAAAATTTTTGAAGAGAGCTATCTTCTTTCCCTATGTCCAAATATATTTTTTTTCCCCTGTAGGCTAAACATTCCTCTCCCTTTCAACTAGATTTTAGATGGCATGATTTCAAGTCTAATCATCATCCTGGTCATTTTCCTCTGGGTACTGATAATGGGAACTGTTTCCTGTATCCATAGCTTCTATAAGCTTCTATAAAATTCTATAAGACTCCTGTCTAGCAGGAACCAAACACAAACAAATCATGATCATGGCCAATCGAAGCTCTTTTTTGGAGGAGATAGGCAATTAGAGCACAATGCCAAGGTGAGGGACACAGTTAAAGCTTCTAATACACAAATCTTCCAGAATAAAACAATGGTTAAAAAAAGTCATGCATTTAAGATCTGGCCAGTCTCCCTACTATTGATGTAAGCAGGTCATATACTAGTCTGGAAGGGCAGGGATAGCAACAGAGATCTCATAAGAACAGAAGTCTATTTGTCCTAGACTATAAAATGACAAAATGCTTTAAAAAGGCAGTCAATGTTGTCAAATATTACACAAAAAAATGAAACACAAACTGTTTCATAGTTTTTTTGAAACATTTCCTTAATTATTTTTAAATAAAGAATACTTGTTTCTGCTTTGAGAGTGTGGAGGAATGGAAAAATGGGGATTTATTTTTAACCACACTATTTACAGTGTTCAAAAGTTGACATTCTTTCCCCTCATTCTATTCTACTATTAAGAATTCTCCTGTTTCTTAAATTTGGATTCAGATATAGCTTCTTCCTCTGTCTGAATGCATGATATGCCAGAGAACTGTTGTATAACCTCACAGGAACACATCATTACTATAACAGTGTTTACATGTAGTGTTGAAATAGATAATTTTATATTTGAAGTCATACCCAAAGTAAATATACATCAAAGAAACTTTTGAGAAAGAAATTATATTCCATTCATAGCCCAGAAAGTAAGAATAAGATCCCTTCCAAAAGCAGCTACAGATTAAGAATGCATTTCTAGTCAAGGGTAAATGGAAATATCCCATAGAAAATATCAAATGGAAAATAACCAGAACCCACAAAAGACTAATTTAATTTTATCAACCAAACTTGATTTTTCAGAATTTTTATGACAGTTTTCTTTCAGTCCCACTTTAAGCAATACATATTTGCATATTAAGTCTTTTATAATTTTACCCATATGCACCTCAGAATATTATCATACCAACTAAAAATTCTAGGAGCACCTGCTGCTTAAGAAGCTGGAAGTAGAATAGGAAAAATATATCTATAGATCTATCTACATTTCTACATCTCTCTCTCTCTCTCTCTTTCTCTCTCTTTCTATCTATCTATCTATCTCTCCCTCTCTCTATCTCTTTACTTTCTTCAAGAATTCATAGTATTATCCATTAGGATTCTTTCTTCCCTGACATTTATTCATTATTAAATAGATCCACCAGTTGCAGTAGACAAAAATTCATTCCCTAGTGTCTGTCCTTCAAATGACAAATATCTCCAAACACCCAGATTAGTCCTCAGACAACAGAATACAACTATCCTTCACCATGGTTATGCTTTGGATTGCAGAATTATAGATTTTAGAACCAATAGGGATTTTTAGAGACCATTAAGTCTAATCTCATCATTTAACAGATAAGGAAACTGAAGCTCAGAAAGTTACACAGATTTACATAGGGAGGAGTCATCAGAGGCAGGATTTGAACCCAGGTTCTCTGAATTTAAACCCAGTGCTCTTTCCACCTCATCACATTGCTTCTTAGAGACTGGATTATATTGTTCAAGATCTCAGGATCACTGTGATGAAGTATTGGAATGAATGCAGTGGAAGAATTCTTACACAATTCCTCACAGATACACATACACACATATAGATATCTATATATTTATACTTATAGATATCTATATCTATAGATATACACACCTATTTATGGCTACCTTGGCTGCAGTAAGGGAGATGCACTAGGTTCTGAAAATTCTGTGGCAGACATAATCCTACCTATAATTCCACCTTTCATAATATTGGATTGTTTAATGGATTTAATAAATGTAGCCCAGTGCTATTCATACCAGAGATGTCTACCCCCTTCTGAGACTCTTTGTTATGATTCTTATACAATACTGACTATTCTAGAAGATAAGATGATGAAGTATGATACCCATTTTCTGACAGAAAGGTGATGAATTCAGGGTATAGAATGGTATATATGTATATACATACATACATACATATACATATATATGTATATGTATATATGGACATAGTCAATGAGAGGATTGTTTTTCTTGAATTTGAGTATTTGTTACCAGGGAATTTGTTTTTCTTCTAGGGTGAGCACAAGAAGGGAGAAAATAGATTTCATTACAATATAAAATTTGATTAAAAAACAAAAAAAGAAGGGCAAGGAGAAAAAGTAAAAAAAAGGTAAAGGATGGAGAAGGGTAAACAAGGAAAGAAAAGAAGTTTTAGCCTTAACAAGATCTTCTGGACATTTATGTGTACCCACCTCTGATTTGACTGGTTTTCAAAAATCAAAAATAAACCTAAGTTTTCATAGCTGCCAATGACTAAAAACAGTTTTTCCTTCTTTCCCCTCAGCGCACTGGAAGTCTTTTTTTTTTTTTTTTGGTGGGGGGGGGATTCGAAGTCTCTGACATAGTAGGTGAATGGAGCTTGAAAACTTTACTCCCTAGTATCTATGAAACAACACAAAATGCCAATTAGTAACAAATGCAAAATAGGCACCGATATATTAAGTCACTGGAAATCAAAGTGTTAATTGGCTTTTCAATGGATAATGGATTTTCTATAATGGATAATTGAATCTTTGTAAAGGAAACATATTTGCTACAGAAAAGGAAAACATAGAAATTAAAATATGAGTTGGCACTGTTATTTTTTCTAACAATACTAAGTTAACAATTGAAGAAAGTGGGTTCTGAAAGAGGGAGTTTCCAAGTTACATATGCTAGTACAGCAGGGACTGTGATCAGTATTCATGTACATTTCTTTTTTTTTACCTTAGGCATTCAACTGCAATCATTCATTCAGAAAGAATGGAAACATGCCACAGAGCAAATTCATTCTGCACGGGGAAAGACTGTTTAAAATAGGTTCATGTGTCAAAGTAAATCATGGAGAAGTTTTTTCAAAAGTCCTCTGAATTTGATATGTACCTTATTTTTTTTAATGGGGCTTTTCCTTCCTTTTGTTAGCTACATAATATTTCCCCAAGTACAGTGCTAAATTCAGTAACAGCATTCTTTATTTTTGTTCAGTAGAGGCAATTATGCATCTCTTGTAACTGTAGATTTCACACATTAAAAATATGATTATAGTACTTACCATTTTTATGTCACTTCCGATTTTATAAGTGCTTTGCACCCGCCTCCAATGATTCAAGTAAGTAGAAAAAAGAAAGCCTGATAGGTGGGAGATAGCTTTAGTGGTTGAGTCTTTGAAAAGATAAGCCAGTCTGAAAAAGTTGAGGGGGATGTAGGAAAGCAAGATGTGGGGGAAATGTTATCAGTAAACCCTGTCTGATTTAATTTGCACAGCATTCTGTGGAGCAAATAAAAAAGAAACTGTGTGGTAGAGGTGAGGAAACTGAGATGGAGGTTAAATGAATTTCAAGAGTAAGTACAGAAATTGTCAGTGAAGTCATTAGAAACAGGAGATCTTTGGCCTGACTTGTATAATATGCTGGCAGTTAGGTGACACAGTGAATAGAGTGGGCCTGGAGTCAGAAAGACCCGAGTTCAAGTTTAGCTGCACACACTCACTAGCTGTGTCACCTTAGGCAAGTCACTTGACCCTGTTTGCCTCAGTTTTCTCATCTGTAAAATGAGCTGGAGAAGGAAATGGTGAACCATTCCAGTATTTTTGCCAAGAAAACCTCAAAGAGGGTCAACAAAGAGTCCGACATCCTTGAGAGAAGTGGAGATCTTCCTTGGGAAGTAACCCAAGATTGAAAGAGATTAACAGAAGAACATATACTGGCTCTGGAGGTAGAAGACCTAAATTTAAATCCTACTTTTAAAGCTTATTTCCTTGATGACCTTGGGCAAGTCACTTACCCTCAATGGATCCCAGTTTCCTCATCCATGCAATATAGGGACAAAAACCTAAGTGAGATTGATATTACAGGTGTCATTCCCCCTACCAATTTCCTATTTTTTCCAATATTCAATACAATGTATATATTGGCATTTTTCAGTCTAAATATGATTGTTTTATGGGACATAATGATTTTCTCTTTAAAATACAAATGTGAATACTCTGATACCATTTTAGAATAGGATTATCTTAACTCTTCTATAGCTGTAGAAAATTAAATTACTGTCTCTATTTCACGTGCTGCACATAAAGAATATGTAAAATTCTTTTGACCATCCCTTCACTTTTCCTGACCTGCCTGAGGGTATCATATATATTCTTTTTATGTACGTGAATGCTGACTGAACGTTAGTCATATAGTAATGACTAAATTTAACTAATATATTATATATGTTGGCATATATATATAAAACTAATATTTATATTCAAAATCCTCCACAATCTGGCTTTATTCTGACTTTCTAGCTTTTCTTCATAATACTTTCTGTTATATAGTCTACACCAGGGGTGGAGAACCTGTGGTTTCGAGGTTGTTTGGTTTCAGTCAAAGAACCGCACTTGAGGACCTACCTAGAGGTCCACACATGGCCTCCAGACTGCAGGTTCCCCACCCCTGGTCTACCCTTCATCCTCTGAGCTCATTCCTTCCTTTCATGGACCAGGACCTTACCTCAGGCCATTCCTTGAAAATGGAAAATTTTCTCTACCTTCTTCATCTCAACATTTAGCTTGAAATCCTCTTTCATAAAGCTTTCCCCCATTCACCCATTTGATTGTGTTTACATCAAGTCATCATCTTTAAATGAGTTTGAGGTCCAAAATCTGAAGTCATGGCATACTCATGTTTCTCTTATGTATCTAAATTCTAATTTGTATGATAGTCATTTGCGTGTGCATGTGTATGCATACATATATAAATATAGAAGCATGCAAATTGTAACATGTAATAACTGTTGAATGAATGAATGAGGTCATTAATGTAGACTAATATAATCTGTAGCAGTATATTTGAGAGAATGGAAGGTAGTTTCCCTATTAGACTGGATAAAAGGATGAGGTAGAAATAATTACATTTTTATAGATTTAAAGCTTTAAAGAATATTAGCGGTCATTTAGTTCACCAACCTAATTTTAAAGATAGGGAATCAGATCCAGAGAATATCAGTGACTTGTTCAAAATCACATAGTTAATAAATAAAAATGCCAGCACTTGAATGTAGGGCCCTCTGACTCCAATTCCATGGCTCTCTCTATACCAGTCTATCTCCCAGTGAGTTACTAAAGCTAGGAGCAGCTAGGTGATGTGGTGGATAGAGAACTGGGACTTAGAAGACCTGAGTTCAAATTCTGCCTCACATATATTCTAGCTGACCCTTGGTAAAGTCATTTAACCTTGTTTGCTTCAGATTCCTCATCTTCAAAATGATGATAATAAAAGCACCTCCCTCTCAGGGTAATTGTGAGGATCAGATGAGATATTTGCAAAGCCCTTTGCAAAATTTAAAGTGCTATATAATTATTGCTAGCATTATTTTTATTACTATAGTTATTAAGCTCAAGAGTCCATTTTGGTCCCTTGAATGTGCAAAGTAGAATGTAATTAGGAGAATGCATTGTTTTCATGGCCTTAAACATAAAACCCTGGTTTTCTGCAAACCACTACAATTTGAAAAAAAAAACAAAGAAATGACAGGCTGATATCACTGTTGGTGATGGGGAAAACATTAAGATTTGTGCCTAGAGCCTGGTTTTGAATCATCCTACTAATCCATAAGACATGAAGTATTTGCAAATTAGTGCTGTTTCTGATCCATATTACAAACTGAAAATCCAAGGCTTCCGCTGTGCCAGAAATACTTTGGGAATATGGGACTTCCTATGCTATCTGGAAACTCTGCATCAGACATCTGTGGGACAACAGAAACCTAATCAATAGACTGTTGAGTTGACTTGTCACATTCTAGAATCTAGATCTGTGTACAACTATTAGAACAGAAAACGTGCTAATGAGGCTGTTTCTGTGTTCATTGTTGTGTTGACATGACACTTGACCCGGTCTATCTAGGCTTATAAGACAATGTGAATACCTAAATGGGACCAATTCATGTATCACTCATATACTGTTTGCTTGATTTTTTGAAAATTGGAAAATAAAATAATTATTCTCTGACAAAAAAACCAATCTACAAGGTCACTGTAATGTAGCCATACCAAAGAAATACAAAGGTGAGGGAATTAATAATAGCCTACCTTGGTGGTCCAAGTTTACTACTTCAAAATACTTGAAAATAAGAAGTGAATATTTAGCTGACTTATTACTTTTTCTTGTCAGAGACTGAGTTATAAACATGAGGACATTAGCAAAAATGAGTAATTTTAAAGCTAGAAGAAATATGCTAGGAACTGAAATCAAACAGTTTAGCTAGTGTGGCAAAGCAAAAATGTCAAAGAATTTGACAAAATCTGTTAGACTTTATAAAGTGCCTTTAAAAAAAAACTTTGAATCTATACAGACTAGGGTAGGCCACATTGCTCTGTGTGACTGATTTCAGCACATTTGCGAAGAAAGAGAGGCAGGTTTTTTGAGATAATGAGAGGCCAAGTTGGATACAGTCAACTAGAGCATTTTAACTTAAATTTTGAGGCATGTATGTTTCCAGCACAGAAAGCCACACAGGGGTATAATGGTCCCAATAAGGCTAAGCCTTTAGAGAAATTGTATTTAAACAACCATGAAATAGATTGAAAAGTTATTGGGGCTTAAATAATAAAGTAAAAGTAAGATGACACAATTTAAGTAATTAACTAAAATTAATTACTCTTTTTATAACTCAAACCTGGATCATTGATCAAGCCCTCAAGCCTTGTAATTATTAAATATAGAATCTCCTTTCTTCTTTTGTCGTTCTTCATTAATGTGAAGACATTTCCAGAGAGTTTCTTTTTATTTTTTCATTAAATTTCGATATTTTCAATTAACAAAAACAGTTTGCCCTACTCCTACTTCCTTCACCGTTGAAAACAAGGAAAAAAACCCAAAATCTTTGTGATCAATATGCATATCAAGTAAAATAAACGTCTATAATGGTCATGTCCAAAAATATGCCTTATTCTGTACCCTAAGTCTTTCCTCCTCTTTCAGGAGGTGGGTAGCAAGCATGATTCATCATGGATCCTTTGGAATCATGGATAGTCACTGTGTTAATCAGAATTCTTACAGCTTTCAAAAGTCTTTGACATGTTGTCACTACTGGGTAAACCTCTCTCTTGATTTTAATTTCTTCACTATGAGTCAATTCATGTAAATCTTCCTGGGTCTCTCTGACACCAACACCTTCATAATTTCTTAAACACAATAGGATTTCATACATCCATATATCATAATTTGTTCAGCCATTTCTCAATTCAGCGTTAGTTATTTACCACCACAAAAAATGTATAGTTTTTTAAAGTATTTGTATTTTTCTTCTTATTTGATTTCTTTGGTATATTGACCTAATAGTGGTATCACTGGGTCAGAGGTCATTCACAGTTTAGTTTAGAGGGCAGAGTTCTAAATTATTTTCCAGATAGGCTATACCAATTCAAAACTCTACCAAATGAATTCTGCCTCCAACATCTGTCATTTTTCTTTTATCAGTTCTGTCAGTCTGATGTGTGTGAGGTAGAATCTCAAAGTTGCTTGAATTTACACTTTTCTAATTATTAGTGATTTGGATTTTTATTATAATTATTAGTGATTTTTCATAAGTTAGATTTCTTCCCTAGAAAAATTTTCTATTCCTATGCCCTGTTTCTCAACAGGGGAATCTTTTAATTTTGTTCATTTGAATCAGTTTCCTTTACATCTTGGAAATGAGAACCTTATTGGCATAATTTCTTGCAAAAATTTCTTCCAGTTACCTGTTTCCTTTGTAGTTTTAACTGCATTATTATGTGTGCGTCTGTGTGAGTGTGTTTGTGTATAAAATCCTTTTAATTATGCAATCAGAATTGTCCATTTTTATCTTCTGTGTTCTTTCTATCCACTCTTTGGCCAAGAACTATTCCCTATTCATAAATTCAAAAGATAATGTCTTTCTTGCTCTTCTACTTGGTTTATTATGCCATCTTAATGTCCAAGGCATGTATCCATTTAAAGCTTACCTTGGAACGCAGTAGTGATGTTTGCTGGACTACTGCCAAGTTTTCTTAATAGTAAGTACTCTAAGACCTCTGATCTTTGGGTTTATCAAATCCTAAATTATTATGTTTGTTTGTTACTATATATTGTGTGCCTAATCCACTGATTTACCTCTTTATTTCTTATAGAGAGCATCTTTAGTTTGAGCTGATATCAAAAGTAATGGGGTCTCTACTTGTGCAAGAGGAGAAGGTTAGAGATTAGTTACTGTACTACCACTAGATCCTATTAAGTGTCTGGGTCTCAGATTGCAAGCACTCAAGTTCTTTTCTTTGGTTTGGCAACCATAAGCTGCCTTGTACCAGCAGACATAAACAGGGAATTGGGAAATCCGTTATAATAAGGCTAAGCCTTTGCCTCTCTACTGAGGTATAATTACCCTGTATGTATTGGCAAACACATTCTATTGTCTTTTACTCTCTGTCTGCAATACTGTTCTATTTAATTATGTCTTCTACGGGGAAAAATACTACCTGGTAAGGCAGATTTCCTGATCAAAGTCTTCACAGGGTCTTAAATAACAATGGGAAATTAAAAAAATACAATCTGAAACTGATATTGAGGTTTAATAAGATATATATTTTGATATATTCGTTGAAAGCTTAGGAACATTAAATGTTAGAAAAAGGAAAATGTTACATAATGAATATTAAAGATGTTTCTTCATTTCAACTCATTTCTAAGGGAGAGAATGATGGGACCCTACTACTGCATTAGTGGTAGATGCACACATGGCATCGATTCAGTGTCCTGCTTCACTCCTGACAAGTCAGGGCTAGGTTCTGTCAACACTAGCGCTTACAAGAGCATCCTTAAGTTTCTGGCCATCTTCTGTATAATCCCAGATTTTATGGAGGAGATTACTTCACTTTGCTCTATGGATTTTTGCTTCACGTGTGCTCATTCAGAACTCTGGTGGGGAAGGTTGGTGGGGACGGAGATGGGGGGCCACCAGGATCTTTCCTTTCCCCATCGTAACCTTCCAATCTATTTTTTCATGAGCATTTGTCACTTCTCTGTACAGAACTTTCACTCTATTCAGACTGATATGCTCACTGTTCCCCTAAAACCATCTTGTATTTTTCTGATTCTAAACATTTGCTCACACCAGTCTTTTAATTTTGAATTCCTTTCTTCCTCTTCTCTGCTGACTGATATTCACTTATCCTTCAAGTTCTCTTATCGCTGTTTTACTTGCTTTAGGTTCCCACAAAAACTAATACAGTGACTCATATATGTAGGCATTCGACAAATATTTGTTTACTGATTAGTTTATCCACTTCGTTAGGTTTGGATTTCAAGGATCACTTTGTTTAATTTTGGCTACAAAATGTTATCAACTTATGTTTCTTCTCTGTGGAGATGCCAGGATATTGATACATGTCTGATTCATTTCAGTTCAATGAAAATCTATTAAAGGCTACTATGCTAGGAATCAGAGATATGAAGACAAAAAAACAGTACACCTGACTCAAAAAGCTTATGTCTTATTGGAAGTCCATACGTATCATGTATAGTCAGGTAAGTGTACATCATTGGATAGAGTGCTGAGCCTGGAGTCAGGAAGACTCATCTTTATGAGTTCAAATATGGCCTCAGACATTTACTAACTATGTAACCCTGAGTAAGTCACTTTACCCTGTTTGCCTCAGTTCCTTCATCTGTAAAATGAGCTAGAGAAGGAAATGGCAAACCTCTGCAGTATCTTTGTCAAGAAAAACAAAAATGGGATCATGAGGAGTTGGACACAACTGAAAGGACTGAACCATAACAATGTAGTTGAATTCTGGTTTTAGGTAAGATAAGGTGGAGTTTTACTTACTCTAATCCAGAAATCTAGAGGTAGAGTCTAGGTGAGTCAGAATTGAGGAGGATATTCAAAGTGAATGCCCATGGTTTAGAAAGGAGGATTTTCCAGTGCCTTGTTTCCCAAGTAGGGGCTTAAACAGACTTGCAAGGGGAAAGAATGTTTTTCTCACTGTTGAATGAAAGCTAGGTTTGGACTTCAGAAAAACACACCTACACAATCATAGATCCACAAAGACAATCTAGGGGAACATATTCATAGTATCAGTGTTCTTGACTAGTTGTCCCAGGTGACTGGCACCTTCCTGGACTCATACATAACCATTTGTGCTTTCACTGATGTGGGCGTTCTTTGAATGATGCAGAACACAACCCGATATCTTCCTGCTTACCAGACACAAGAGAAAAATACCCAAGAACCTTTGTCCACTGTGTTTATACTACTATACAGCTCCCGTGAGTCTTACTTGACATCTACTTCTACATTTATTTGACACAACTTGCTTTGTAAACAAAATTTAAGATGTCTCCATCCATCTCCTTCTCTGTTTAAGCCATATGCTGGTTGAATCCCCATGTGAACAGAATCCAAAGGATGTAGAACCCTCTGGGACCATTTCTGAAACTCACCTCAAACTCCCTACCTTCCCCCTCCCATGCTAGCCCCACTCTAAGAAAGCGTGATGTCTAGCAAATCACACTTAGAATTGAACATTATTTAATCAGAAGTGATCTTTGATTGGAATATAAAAATAGAATTAATGTTTGGTAGCCATTCATCTATCTTATTTTAATGTGAATTAATTCTGCACAATGTTACTATTTTTTGTCTTTAGATTTTACAAATTGAACTATACTTTCTCCTCAATTAAAAGAAAGAAATGCTAAGTGAGTTGGGAACTGACAATTTTGTTCTCCTAAAGATGCAGAACCCTGTAATACTATTATGTTAAAATTTACATGATATGAAACAGAAATTTCATCTATGTATATTAAAAAATTAGTCATATGTATATAGGCAAGACATGCATTCTTTCCAGAGGCTCTGTTTGCTTATTTATTATTTATTGTTATATCATATTTATTATTATTATATGTTATAACTATATATTATATATTATTATATTTTTATAATTATATTATTATATATAATGTTATCATAATATTACTTATTATTTATATTATATTTATTATTTAAGGAGAGATCTGGCATGCCTATGGATTTGCTGACATTTTGCATTGCCTCTATGGAATACTGAGAATCATGAGTGCACATGAAATCTTCTGGCTTTACTTACATCTCCCTTAATTTAAATACCGTGTGCAACTAGTCTCTGCACTCCTAACTCTCTCTTCAGAACACTATTACTGCTTTGTTGTTCATTCATTTTAGTTGTTTCTGACTCTTTGTGACTCCCAAATACTGGGGTTTTCTTAGCAAAGATACTCTAGCGGTTTGGTATTTCCTTCTCTAGCTCCTTTTCCAGATTAGGAGTCTGAGGCAGAGTCAAGTGACTTGCCCAGGGTCACACAGCTAATAAGTGTCTGAGGCTGAAATTGAACTCAGGAAGAGGAGTCTTCTTCCAGGTCCAGTGCTCTATCCATTGTGCCACCTACCTGCCCTTTCTCTCTCAATGATTAGAGACATATATAACTTTTTCCACTAGGATGTTTACAGAGCTCATTCAAGTCCTCTGTGGTTTGGACAGGGTTAGAGTTTCAGAAAGATGTCAATCATGCGCTCAGGTTCACTAATAGCAGGGGTAGTGGAGTGTGGCAGAAAGAACCATGGACGAGATTTTAATAGACCTAAGTTTTTATCTCGCTTCAGATATTTATTAGCTGTGACCATGGGTTGATCATTTAATTTCTGTGAACTTCACTTTCCTCATCTATAAAATATGTCTAATAATGCTTGTGCTGCTGACTACACATGGCTATTGTGAAGAAAAGTACTTTATAATCATAAAACACTATATAAATGTGAGTGTATAATTTGATTTTTCAAGACCTGATTTCATTGTTACAAGCCTATAGGAGGCATATTCAAATTATTATTATGGAAAGATAATCAGCATTACTGACCATTCAAGGAAGGAGTTTTCTAGAGTACAAGAGAAGAGGAACAATTGCTGACCTTCTTAAGTCTGAAGAATTCATGGATGGAAGAGTATTTATTAATTTCTACATCCCCATTTTGTCAAAACTTCATATTCACTTCTGATTCGTATAGCAGGAAGTTGGATGCCATTTGCAAATCTTCTCAGGTTTCACACTGTAGGAATCATTCTTTGCTATTTCATTATTATCAGCCCCATGAGGAATCAAACCCAAATACTTTTGGCTTGATGGAAAAAGTCTTCCTAGGCTAATTTATGGACATTCAATTTTTAAAATGGTTGACCTTGAAAGAGATGAATGAATATTCCTCTTAACACACATACATCCTAAATTCTCATTTTAACAACAAACACATCATTCACTTAGCCTCAAGATCCTGGCTTGGGGAATGGACCTCACACTGACCATATAGCGTAACAGTTAAAATAATGTAAACTGAGGCACAAATTTCTGAGCACGATCAACTTATTAGTAAAGCATGAATTTATCAATAAAAATGATCTCTGTTTCCTCAACAAAACTAAGACCCCAAATGAGGGGGGCAGTTCTTTTTTATAGTTTTGGGAAATATAGAGCAAAGAGCAGTACTTCATAGGTGGGGAATTTTAACTGTTTCAAAGAACATGATATCATGAGTGGTGAAATCCACATGATTGGTAATAGAACTGAGTTGCAGGGGACAATATGATTGGTTGGAAATTGGGAATGAGGGTCCAACAACAATCCCCTCCTTCACCCCTGTGACTAAGAAAAGTTCATTGTTTCAATCTACCTGAGACAGGGGACCAGACATCTTTGGACAGCAAACTAGACATCCTAGGAAGATAGCTTGGTGCTATAAAGATACCAGACCAGATTCCCTACAATCCACCTGCATCTCTCAAGGAGAACAGATTTCTTTGAGGCAAGAATGGAAGTGTGATTAGCAGAGCTAGATTTCCAAACTTAACTCCTCACAGGCCAAATGAATTTCAGAACTAAGTTCTAAGACAAAGAACCATGACTTAGGCAGTTACAGGACAAAAATCAATTTACTGTAAATAGGACCAATGAGAAAATGGCATAGATCCATCTGATCATTTCAATAGTAACAGGATCATAGGATCCTGGAATCATGAAAAGCCGTTGAGTACACATCTTCATTTTATAGATGAGGAAACAGGTGAAAAAAGAGTGAGTACCAGCAGAGGTCACACAGCTAGTAAGTATCCGAGGAGGTATTAAACATATATAGATCTTCCTGCCTTTAAGTCCCATGTCTATGCAGTAGATATCAATAAATATTTGATCAATTGATTTTCCCCTACCTCATATTCGAGGTGCCTTTGGGGGTCCTATAGACCTAGGCTTGCTGAAGGAAGATATCACACTTCAGTAAAGTGGAGTTGCCATAACCCAAGCAGACTCCCACAGTCATGTAGAAGTGTGGAAGTAATCACAGAGCTTCACAGTAGCTGATGATGCTCCAGGTATGGCTCAAAGGGACCACATGCCTGAAGCCACCCTGTAGGGAAGCTGCTATCCCTGCCATGCCTCAGTGACTCTAAGAGCCAGAACAAGATGCCTTCTGATACAGGTTACAAAGAACCCGTGATGGCTCTCCTTACCAGCCCCACCCACCCTGGTGAAAAGGATTGTTTACCCATGAAACCAAGAGGTCAACCTGCTATGATAACTTTTGTCTGAATAATCCCTCTTTTTTTTTTTCTTCAAATCTTAATTCAGATGCAACCTCTTTCTTGATGCCTTTCCTGATGCCCCTTGGTGAGAGGCCTCCTCATATGTCTCATGGCAAGTTTATGTATGTTTTTCTTCCCTTGACCCAAGGCCTTGGTTTGTGGTATTCAGTAGATGTTTCTTATCCTCATATCCTTTCTTTGCATATTTGTGAAGCACCAGAACTGGGGGTCCATGGACCTCCAAGTGGGATGGGTATAGATTTCAGGGAGCCTAGGAAGTTGGATGGTGCTAGATTTGAAGTCAGGACAATTTGAGTTCAACTCCTGCATTAGACACTTACTTAACTGGGTGACCAGGGGCAAATCACTTAACATCTTTTAGGCTTAGTCCTCTTATCTGTGAAATGAGGATAATGACACCTATCTCATAGGGTTATTGTGAGAATAAAATGAGATAATCTATATAAAGTGATTTTTGCAAATCTTTAAGTACTATATAAAACTACTGCATCTTAAAATATTATTCTGAGAAAGGATCCATAAATTTCATCAGACTGACAAAGGATTTCATGACACAACAAAAGCTCTTTGCTTCTGCACCATAAATAGCAGAGGAATCTGGAGGCAGATCCCGAAGTGCCCATTTTACCTCTGGTTGTGTGGCCGCTGATGAGACTCAGTTTAATTAACATGGACTTCTTGGAAAATGTGGTCAGAATCTCCCTCTCCCTGCTTGCATCAGAAGGAGCAACATGAGGGAATGATGTGACCTCACATGGCCTATGTAAGGATATGAAAAGGCTTAATTTTGGGATAGCCCAAATGAAAAACCATAAATGAAAGTTTTTTTGCTTTTTTTTTTTTTTTTTACAAATTCCTCGTGATTATTGTTATCATCTCTGCTAACAAAGCTTCAAGAAGTTTTCACCAGAAATTTCTAAGTCCAAATGAAATAGTAAAGGGAAAAAATTACACAGAATTCTAAACTTATACCTTGGTTTTAGTTCTAGGATAAACCAAGAAATAGGCACAAAAAAAAAGGAAATAAGATCAATTTACCAAGCTGACCACAGGATGACACACATTGAGAAAAGACGCACTTAGAAATCATGCAGTGTAGATCCAGGAATACGTTTCCTTGCAAGAAACTGAGAAATCAGCAGGTTCCATCGTCGGAATTGTGAATAAATGCTTAAGCTGTGCTGGGGCTGCAAAACATACACTTAGGAAGATCTTTCTGCAATAGAATGAATTCAATAGATGTGATTTGCTAGCTAATAGCTCTTTTATAAAATAAGACACACCATTTCTCTGGAAAGAAATTACAATTTTTCCCAGATGCACTCAATTAAATAGTGAAAAGTATTTTGTATAGCACATTCCTCATTAAATATGTATAATTCTATTGATACACATCCACTCAAGGCTTTCAGAAGGTAAGATTATTCCCTCCAATAAGACACACAGTTTTCTTTTAGAGAGGTTCTGAGTTAGGCAGTTAATAAATGTTCTTTATAATAGTCTCAATGAATGAGGAGGTGAGGGGAGGTAGGGCATAGTGGAAGAGAGGAATTCTTCACTACCATATGACTTCAAACTTACAGAGTTTGGAAATGAAAAGGGGTCTTGGAAATATTTCGGTCCAAAGTATTGATTGTATAGATGTGGAAACAAGACACAGAAAAAACAAGTCTCTTATCCAAAGTCACACAAATAGTAAGCAGAGAGCTGGGATGCAAGCAGGGATTCTCTTGCTTTCCAGTCCAATATTGCTTCCGTTAGATCATGCTTCCTTCTACAGGAACAGTTTCTCTTTCAATACCTAGGGAACCACTTGGCTCTCATTGAATTCTCTCATTTCAAAATCAGTGGGAACTTGGCCTCAGAACTTAGATCTACATGGGAACTTAAAGCTTATTCATCAGATAGAGAACCTGGGCTTAAATCCTACCCTGGCCATTTACTCCCTGTGGGACCTTGTTTGGTCACAACCTTTCTGGGTGTCAATTTCCTCATCTACAAAATGCAGAGTTTAGATAGGAGGATCTCTGAAGTCCTTTCTAGTTCTAAATCCTAAAATTTGATGAACTGCTTAATTTTTTGGATAAGGAAGCGGGTCCAGAAAGTTGAATAATCTGCCCATGATTATAAAACTCATTAGAAGCAGAGATAGGTTTAGATTTCCTGCCCCCTAGCTACAATTCTTTTCAGGGTTGCTCATGATTGCTCCCTTGTATACTGGCCAACTCTTCATCTAAGAGCTGAAACAGTTTTTCACCTCAGTGTATAACTTCTGTTTCTAGTTCCAGATGCTTGGATTTGTCTAAAGACAATTTTGCTGGTCCTTTGGAAACCTGGTAAAATGATTCTTCTCTTTCAAGTGTTTAAAGTGTTATCAAGGTTGGGCTATATAAGATAGTCTGAAAGATTTCCAAAATCCTAAGTAACAGGACAAATTTCCAGGGCAAGCCTTCAAATTATATTTGTGTAGCACTCAGACCATGTACAATTCTTCAGAGCTTGAAGTATTTCCCCCAATATAAATTTCCCCAATTTAAAAACAATAATAAAATTTTAAAAATAACAAAATTTAGCATACATGCAAATAAATGGATGGGTCATGTAAAAATCTGTCAGCTGAATTAAAAATAAATTATTTTTCAGTTGTTTTTTAGTAGTGTCTAATTCTTTGTGACCCCATTTGGGGTTCTCTTGGCAAAGATACTGGAGAGGTTTGCCCTTTCTTTCTCCAGTTCATTTTATAGATGAGGCAAACAGGGTCAAGTAATTTGCTCAGGGTGATACAGCTAGTGAGTATCTGAGGTTGGATTTGAATTTAGGAAAATGAGTCTTTCTGACTTCAGCCCTGGCATTCTATCCACTTTGTCTCCCAGCTGCACAACAAATTATTTAAGTACAAATATCTCCATGTATGTGTATATATGTGCATACATGTGTATATGTATACATATACAGATATATGCATGTGGCCTTATGGAACCTTTCTCAATGACACAGATGGAAAGAAAGTAGGTTATTGTCGTTAAAGGACATGGGATCCAATCTTCTCTTTGCTAGTTACTATATGTGTGACTATACACAAGTCACACAAGTTCTCTGGGCCCAGATTTTTCATCTGTAAAGTGAGGGGGTTAGAATGAATGACCTCTAAAAGCTCCCTTACAATTCTAAATCTGCAATCTGATGACCAAAGCACATTTCTTAGGTGAAGGTCTCTCAGCTTGAGAAATATATTTTTGTTCCAACATCTATGAGAAAGTTTTCATATTAAATTATTAGGTAAATGCTTCATATTTAAGCACACTGTTTTCTTCATTAAATATCCTTCTGACTCTTGGGCTCTCAAAATATTTTCTTAATGAATAATTGTAATTTTCTATCTGTCTGTCTATCTATATCATCTTATTTCAGCTGGAGACAGCTGAATGATATACTGCATAGAACAATAGACTTGGAGTCAGGAAGACCTGAGTTCCAATTCTGCCTTGGACGCTTAGCAGCTGTGTGGCTGACCCTGGACAAGTCATTTGACCTTTTTGTGCCTTTGTTTCTTCATTTGTAAAATGGGGATAATAAAAGCTCCTACCTCATAGGGATGTTGTTAGGATTAAAAGAAATAACATGTATAGTACTTTGTAAAACTTAAAGCTCTATAAAAATAATTACTATTTCTTCTAAAAAATGATTCTTCTTTTGACTTCTGGTTTCACTTTCTGCTGACTATCAGATTCAGATACATCATGGGGAAAATCCCTTTTTTCTGGCCAATTGTATACCATATTTATAGACAGTTTCTTCCCACAGAACAATGCTTTTCCTTGCCTTCCCTCAGCTTGCCTCCTCTCTTCATTTATCTCTGACCACACATACCCTTCACTGCACTCTTGCCCCCTCTGGTCTACCCTTTTCAGCACTCCTTTCATTTTTTCCCCTCTGCCCCCTCACTGACTTTGCCTTCTCTGATCTTCTGCTTTCTGGGGTTTATAAGACGAAGCTTTTCTAGCTTCTTGACTAGTCACCAGCTCATTTCCTCCGTCTCTGGAACTTCAGTTCTTCAAGGTTAATCACAATTGCAGTGTTTCACTGAGATTCATTAATTTAAAAACAAATCAAAACTCCAAGTCATCTCACTGGTTGTGGTTTTTTCTGATGTCTATGCTCAGAACCGAATGAAACCAAACCAAACCATGCAATTACTTGAGAGTGACAGTTCCTTTGGTTTGGGTTGGTTTCTATTTTAATATTTCCTCTGTCCAGTGGGAATAGATCTGTCCTCTACAAAGGACAGTTTCACAAAGCTACTGATAGATACAGCCTCTTGGAAATGTGAGTTACATGCACAATGAAACCATGTTATAAAGACTCATAAGCTTGGTGATACAAAGGATTGAATCATACCTCAAATTTACAGTGCACTAGAATAGTTAGTGACTCTCACACAACATGGTGAATTCTAGGCAAAACATACAGTTACTTCCAAAGCTGCCAATATAATGGAGGTGGTAATGCATTTGTGTACAGTTCTTTTATCTCTATAAAAGATGTGATACATTTTCCCCTTTGAAGACATTTTATTCAGGAGAAAAATGGTAGGATCTATCATAGAAACAAGGATAGATAAAAACTGACCTGTAGTTTCTTTGTCATAGAGAACTCCCAGTAAGAAAACTCCCTCTACCAATGCAGGTCAGCAATATCTCTATAACTTAGCGCTGAAGGGATCATGAGTGTGAAATTTAAGAAGCCCTGTGCCAGTATGTATTAAAGAGGGGTCTTGAAACCAGGTCTTCCTGACCTCATGAACAGTTCTCTATTCACTACACCACACTGCCTGAAACAAAAGCAAACGTAGGCTTTTAACAATATTAAGCCATGTGGATCCACTCCAGAACTTATTTAATTGTTGTAATATTTCTTATTTCTGAACATGCCCCACAGAGTTCCCCAAGATCAGGACCACTTAAATACTCTGCTAATGCCCTTGTCACTATGCTTCACAAAGAGAAACAATCAAATTTCCTTTCAAATCGATCTCCCAGAATTTTGATTTTCACTTATACTCTGAAACTGTTTTTGGCTCTTCCAGATTCTGGCTTGAATCCCATGGACAACGCATAGATTCCTGAGCTCCCTGAATGGTTGTTATCCTAATAAATTTTCTCTCTACAAGTATGTGTCTTCCATTTCCCAGGTATGATGAAACACATTTTCATGATCACATCCCTCATTAGACTCCTCTATGGTGTTGGCCTAGCAATTTCCATCTGGACTTTTTACTTAACCTACCTACTTAGATGAATTAAACCTATGCCCAAATCCCTTACCTGACCCAGGTTACTATCTTCTATTATCTTTAGGGATTACCTGCTTCTGACTCTTAGCTGCCCCCTACTTGGTGCTCTCAGAATTAACCCACTGTTGAATTTTAACTCCTGGTGAATTCTGACCAAATTGCTCTTTGCAGAGGAGTCTGGATGGGTGCAGAAGCTTTGACTGCTGATATCAGTGATCAAGGTCATTATCAAGGTCATTACTATCCGAGGTTCAAGTTCTAGTATTCCCTTCCTCAGGGTTGATGTGTCTATTTGTTCTTTTATTGTGATCTATCCATCTTCGCATTCCTCTAGGCAAATAAAAATTCCATTCTATTTCATCTGTCGCCACAGTTACATTTTATCTTTAAGCTCTGTAATTCTGCAATGATCTGACTCTTTGCAATGACACATATCCCATCATTTTGCTCACCATTTCCTTGGAATGTCCTTCTCAGAAACAACAGTGATGACAACAAAATGAGTTAAAGACCTACACATCGATTTTGAAAAGGTAACCAAGCCGTTGCAAACTTTTCAACAACTCAGTCAACAAAAACTACACAGTCAGTCGTGCACTGATCACCGGAACAGCAAATTGGAAAAGTTCTTATTTCTATACTATGGAAAGTAGGAAAAAAATGCACCCCGAAGGAGGAGTCAATAGTTCACCTTTTTAAAAAGAGATAAAAGAAAAGAAATGGATTTTACCTTCTTCAGTCTTCCATTTTAGTAAGTTGCAAGGCAAGCAAGGAGGCAAACTTTGTAGAGCTTTTAACGCAGAATCCTTTATAGTGCTGGATCTTCAGCTTTTCTGAAAAATAATCAAAAGACAGTTGTTAAACTATGTGCCTGAAATGAGGAGAAACATGAATAGCAGTCTCAAAAAATACTCTATCAACTATGAAATTTATTGATGTTAATAGTTTTCTACAGTAGTACTCTTAAAGCTCATCACATTTTGAGCACTTAGCCTTCCCAGAAAACAAAATTAGATATAATGTTGATGTTTCTAATAACCTGGGTCTAACACTCGATTTATTTATTTATTTATTCACTAACAAACTCTTTATTAGCAAGGACATTTCTGATTTCTTTTAAACGCAGTTGAAGAGAAGTAGGCAAATATATGATTTTGTAAGCAAAACCACACTTTGAATATTACATTTTCTTTTTTTATTCATCTTACAACTACCAGGAAGCAGCTGTGACTACAAAAAGGCTGGGGGAAAACACAGAATGCAGCAATATAGAAAACAAAGAAGAGAGCCTGGAAGAATAATGAATCATCAGCAGCCATGCTGCTTTGGGCTGCATGTGCCAAACAAGTAGGTACTGGCTACTCATAGCATCTGCTCAACATAGTGACCACAAAGAGGAAAATACAACTGAGGCAAGTGCTAAGAAAAAGAGTGACTGATCTTGTACCTTATTTCCTAAGGCATGAAGCATAGATTTGATATTATTTGAATCCTTAGTGGCTAGCAGTGTCTGGAATATAGTAGGTGCTTAATAAATATTGTCACCTGATCATACAAATATGAAGCAGTCATAATTCTTACTTTATGCAGATTTATAGATTTCAGAGCTTGAAAAAACATTAATGATAACTTAAATCAAGTTCATCTTTTAATAGACAGGGAAACTAAGACCCCAAGAGATAAAATGACTTGTCTGTGATAGTAGATGGCAGAGCTAGCATACATTTTGCTCTTGCCATGATACCAGGACTTGGTATCCTTCAATAATTAAAGGGAAAAAAACCATGGCAATTGTGTATTGTCAAATGACTCATGTCAATTTCTTATAAGAAAATGCTTTGTCATGTACTTTCAAAGAATATGAAAATAGATGAAGTAGTTGAGGAAGATTAAATAAAAAACAACAATCTACTGAGCAGAAATAAAATGGTATTCAGGAATGAAAATTTGCATATTGTAAAATCAGCAATTATATCATCCCTTCCTCCTTTTTTCTTTCTTTTTTTTTTTTAAAGAACACCTGTCTCCTAATAAGTTATTTTCCAGAATCTGTCTAAACTACACATTAAACTAGAGATGGGTGACAGATGTTGGAATGAGGTGCTGGGAATATTAAATCAAAGGTGGAAAAGCAGCAATGGAACCTCATTTTTGTTTGACAGGGATGTATTGTCAGAGTGTCGGATGTGGGAATGTTGTGCATGAGAATTTCAGAGTCCACTTTTAGATTCACAATTTCAGTCTCCTGTCACATATCCCAACACCAGTTGTATGTACCTCAGGCACATGGTTCCTAAACTTACAGAGCAGCTCTGAGTAATTCCCAATTTCTTTACTTATTATTCTATATTTTTTTGCTTTCTTGACAGATGGAATAACTGAGAACCAAAGGTCTAGTGATTTAGAGTACACTTTTGTGCCCTGTTTTCTAGTCCACGTCTCCTTCCGTTAAGAAGTGGCCAAAATTAGTCAGCACTTGAGCATATCCCCCAAGAAGTCAAGATCAGAAATAAAGGTCCAGCATATGCCAGAATATTCAAAGAGACATTTTTTTGTGGCAGTAAAGAACTAAAAACAAAGTAGCTTTTCACTTAGGAAATGATTAAACAAATTGTAATAAATCCATCTCAGTATTCCTGTGGAGAAGAAATAGTGACTATGAGGAATTCAAAGAAATATGGGAAGATGTGTATGAGCTGATGCAAAAAGAAAAGAACAGAACAAAAAGAACAATATACAAGATGGTTACAACAATGTAAATAATAGTATTGCTAAAACAAAAATGAACTCAGAAACTGAAAAACCAGTAATGACCTTGGACAACATCATGAATGGTCACTGTATTGAGTATTTCTCCTTGACTCTTACTTTGTCATAAAGTAGCATTTACTTTTTGGGGCTAAGAGGGTATTTCTAGATGTGATGGTAATTTTTAAAAAGTTATGAATTAATCTTTTTTTAAAAATAGCCAATTAATATGATTGGCAAGATGATGAACTGGTTGCTTTTAGTGATTCTCTGCCACTCCCAAAACTCTGAAAAAAATTTGATAAATATAGAGTAAATGAAGCTGAACCCACAAGATAAGAAGGCTGGAATACTGCATAGGGTAAAAACTTTAAGAAATAACATCAGGGAGCTTCATTATTTATAGCAGCACTCAGTGCCCGCACTTCCCAATCTCTATCACGTGCCAGGTACAGGGGGCATAAGCAAACTCATAAGTTTGTAATTCAGAGTCTGGTTCTGGGGACCTTGGCTAATTTCCCCTATCTCAGTGATTTTATTTGAATCATTGAATCATTTGAATCATGGACTGAAGACTATAGTAGGATTATATGAAGCAGAATCTGCTAGGAGAGAGCAATGGAGTTGCCTGAGCCAAGGGGACTAAAAACACAGATGGTGTCAGTCCACGGGGCCAGTTTCCTCAGATCTGAAATTCAAGCCCAGTTGACTCCGCTTACCTCATAATACAAAGAGGCTAAGAACAACCAGTATGCCCAACTCTGGGCATCTGGGCATCAGTGGAAATGGTAGAAGTAAAATACTGAAGAAGGAAACTAGTCGCAAGCAACATAGAATACAAAAGAAAAGGCTTAAAGACCAAAAGTTCAAGAGAGAAAGGCTGAATTAAAAACCTAGCTCATATAAAGGATCATGAAAAAAGAAGGAAAAGTGAGTAAAACCTGAAAGAGAATTCAAAACACTATGATATCTGTTATACTATAAAGAAAACTAATTAAAATTACTCAGTGAAAACGAGAACCCTGAAAACTCTCCAGACATTATGATAGTAAAAAACAAAACAAAACAAAACAAAAAAAAAGCCCCTCCAAAATGATGTGAAAGAGAAATAAAACAGAAAAAATAAAATAGGATGAAAATAGTCAGAAACCAAAACTCTCAAACCCTAATTAAAACTGAAACAACAGAGGAAGAAATTTGAATATGTTCTAGATAGTTTCTCCATAAAGTAGAGGATCTGAGTAACAGAATAAAAGATAATGGAAAGGGGAAAATTAGGAGCTAAAGACAGCAAATTTAAAGGGACAAAACTTCTATACAAACCAAAGCATGTGACCTTGAAGGCAGGATGTACAGAGATAAGAATAACTTGTCCTTGATAAGGATAATATGTGCATTAAGAAACCACCTTCCTTGAAAAAGAGTTTTACTTCCATGGATACTATCTTGACCCAATAAAGGGAGGAGGGAATGTGTAAGTCCAAAGTTCAACCCATAACATGACTTTAAGGATCATGTAAGGGTAGGGGTTAGAAACAGGTTTCTAACTTCGGATACAAAGTGATTCCTACTGTATAACATGTTTCCATCTCAGGTTTCAAGAATTTGATTTTTCTAAGTTTGGGGCACTGTAGAAAATAAGGAGGATTGTGTAAGATATACAAAGGTAGTACCATAGAAATGAGAAAGAAGAGTTCAGATTTGGCACTTCAGAAACTTTGTCTTCAGAAAGGACATATGAAAAAGAAAGAAAGGACAAATAAGGGAATAAATAATCCACCAATGGGAACATAATATTTAAAATAGACAGGCAAGGCAAAATAATGAGGACAAAACAAAAGAAAACTTAATGGGACGATGTTATACTTTTAAAAGATTGAGGGGGAAGCAGGGAGGGAAGATTTTGATCTACTTTGTTCACTGGGTTGAGAAAGAAAAATGTCAAAAACAAGGAGAAAAAGTAAATAAACTTTAAAAAGGAAAGAGAGAAATAAGCAATTTAAGTAAATTTAAAGATCTTGTCATAGATCGTGTAAATGGGATTGCAGGGAGAGCCTGTGGGAATATATTAACATCCAAGTAATGCTAGTGATTACAGCAATAAAGAGGAAAATTTCAAAAATCAATATAATCAAAAATGAAATAAATGGAGGAAAACAGTACTAATAATCATAGTTTTTAATTTACATAGATTAAATAATCCAATAAATGATTGTAACAGAATGGTCAAGGGGAAAACCCTCCCCACCAATATGCTCCAAATCAGAACACATCTAAAAAATAAAAACATGTACAGAATGAGAATGAGAGACTTTACCATTCACTAGATGATTCCAAAAAAGTAAAATTTCCCTTATATAACCAAGTCACTATTAATTCAAGCTTGAATAATGTGTAATTTGCTTTAGTTTGAATTCTAAAATCACATCAGGTCACATTTCATTCAAGTCAATATTCAGTTAATTCAATATGTGCAAGTTAATCAAGGGCCTTACCATACCTCTACGGCATCAGTCTATACCTGCCTATCCTTATATGTGGATAGGCTATGCTGCTGTGCACCATATTACCAACAGCTGTGTTCATTTGTTTTAAAAGTCTTAAACAAAATGAAGAAAAGGAAGAATATTTCAGGCAGAAATACTGCCAACATAAAAAAGATTGATCAATACAAATTTATTGAATATCTACCTGGTACCAAACACTGTACCAAGCACTGAAATTGAATATTTAATACAGCTAGTCAGTGTCCAAGGCAGGTTTTGAGTTCAGATTTTTCTGACTCCAAGACTGAGATTCTACCCACTGTACCATGTAGATCTTTCCATTAGAGAAAAGAGTTGATGTAACTGATCAACACGAATGCTACCATGGTAAATAGTTACTAAGATCATGCTAAGATCTTAGACTGTCTGAATCTATGATATAAAATATTATAAAGAAAAAGAAGTCCAGGTAAAAATAAAAGGGCAAAGTTGGATCACTTTTTTATGGTTTGGAAACAACTAGAAGGAATAGGGGCAGTTAGATGGAGCAGTGAATAGAGCCAGGACCTGAGTTCAAATCCAGTCTCAGACATTTACTCGTCATATGAATCTAGGGAAGTCATTTAATCTCTGCTTGTTTTAATCCCCTGGAGAAGGAAATGACAAACCATTCCAATATCTTTGCCAAGAAAAAACTCTGGATGGTTTGGCTGATGGGGTCATGAAAAGTCAGACACAACTAAATGATTGAACAACAAGGAACAGAAGTATATAGAAGTAACATAATGAGAGAAATGGAGGATCTTTAGCTGTATGGCTTGAAGACTACAATAAAAAGTATATTTCTCTCAGTAGAATAGACATTGAGACAAAAGCTTCCAGTTTACTTAAGTAAAGTAAATAAAATGAAAATTAAGTGCACAGGGAAGAAACTTTTACTGCAAGCACTGGTTGACTTGGTTGCTTTAAAAATTGTGTTCAACTGCATAATGTTAAAATTGCTGGAAAGGTGGCCAGCACAGATGAGGATACAGTAGCCAAATATCCTGTTTTGAAGAAAATAACCAAATGAATTATGTCTTACATATAATTATAACTCCAAATAGTGTGAATTTAAATAATGAGACCACCCATAGGATCCATTATCTGAACTAAGTGGGACCTGGCTACTCTCAGACAATGTCAAAATAAAAATCCACAATAACCAGAAGAGTAAAGGAAAAATGCATTACCCTTAAAAGAACCATAGACAAGGAAACAAAAATTCAATATTAAACAAATGGTCACCAAATGGGATATAGCATCTAAATTCCTAGAGTAAAATTTAATGGGACTGTAAAAGACATAGATAATAACAAGTTGATTGCAATGCTTATCTCTCAGAAAACCAGATAAATATAGCAGAAAGATAACCAAAAAGGAAAATCTAGAACTGAACAAATTGTCAAAGTCTATGGCATACTTTGCATGATCACATTAAAGAATACACATATTTCTCAAAAACAAATGGTAACTTTAAAAATTGGATCATGGAATAAGTACAGATAACTTTTAAAAAGCAAAATTTCTAAAAATTAAATATTCAAAAAGCAAAACACTAAATAATTCCTCTATAGATTATAATATAATCAAAATTATAATTAATGCAAGGAACATAAGCTAGAGGTACAGAACTAAGTGGAAACTTAATAATGATATACTGAATAATGATGAGTTAAGAACAATTCATAAAAATAATAACTATGTGAAAGTAATAATGATGATGAGAAAATATATCAAAACTTCTAGGATGCAAATAAAGAAGATTTTAGAGGAAAAATATACCTCTGAAGGCAGAATAGATAAAGAACGCATTAATGTACTATGAACTCAATTTGAAAAACTTGAAAGTCAACTAATCAAAAAATTCAAAAGAAGCACAAAAGAAGAAATGTTGAAAATCAGAGGAGAAATATGTAGAATGCACAACCAAAAAAGATTATAGAAATGATAACCTTTAAGTAAGCTAATTCAAAAGAAGAGAAAAATGAAATTATCAAAACAAATGAACAGAGTAAGCTTGCAACTTAGAAGATTTAAAAATATCTACATAATTCTGCATCAGCAAAATCTGAGATTGTAAAGTAAATGGAAGATTAATATATAAAATATCCTTAGAACATGAAATAGCAATCTTAAATCCATCTCAGAAAATAAATTCGAGTGTGTTTTTAAGGAATTAACATAGTAAAGAAAAATGGTAGTATTGACTGGTTTTAAAGGTGAATTCTATCAAATATTTCAAGAAAAATATCTATGCTATATAAAATATTCTCAAAAATTAATAAAGAAAATGACCTACTAAACTCTTTTTATGAGATAATCATATTCTAATACCTAATCCAATGAAGACTAAAGCAAAGAAAGACATCTATAGTCCAATAAAGTGAGTATTGATAAAAATGTTTTAAAAGAAATCCTAGCAAAAAATGATACATAGCTATGTATGTGTACATATACATATATGTGCATATATACATATATAACCACACATATGTATGTAACTATGTATATATGCATATATATACTAACAGAAATCTAACTTGATGTTAGATTTCTATTAGTATAGACATTTCAGCATTAAGAAAGGATGAACATAATAACATTAAAAAGTACTACAAACCACACAATTATATGAAAAGTAAAAAAACTTGACAAAGTATAGCATTAATTTATGCTAAAACCCTATAAAATTTATGTAGAGAAGGACATTTGTCATGATTAAAAAGTAAATATATAAAATCAGAAACTAATATAATTTGTAATTGGGAATCATTCAAGGATATCCCAATAAATATAGGAGTAAAGCAAAATTCCTTCCCTTCCTCATTGTTACTTGACAGAGTTCTAGGAATATTAGCAATAGTGATACAACAAAATAAAGAAATGAAAGATAAAAATATTAAGTAGGAGAAAGGAAAATTATTTGTGTTAAGCTACTGACATGATGGTTTATTTAAATAACCCCAGAAAAGAAAGAGACAATTAAAAGCTTCAGTAAAGTCATAAGAAACAAAATAAATCCATGGAAAATTTTAGCATTTATAAATAGTGCTAACCAAATCCAGGAGAAAATAATAAAAAGGGAATAATAACATAATAATAAAAAAAAAACTGAAAAATGCATAAAATATCCAGGAGTCAATTTACTAAGTCACACCACCAGACAGATATCTCAAAATGTGAAAAGGAAAAAGAATAATCCCATGTACACCAAAATATTTATAGAAACATTTTTTGCAGTAGCCAAGAACAGGGAAAAACATAGATTTTCATCAATTCAGCAATTGCTAAACAAACTATGGTACATGAATGTAATGTAATTTTGTTTCATCACGTACAATGATAAATAAAATTCCTGAGAAACATGGGACAGTTGTATGAACTGATACAGAATGAAGAGAGCAGTACCAGGAAAGCAGTATGTACAACAACCATAACAACATAAATAAAAATAATTTTAAAAGTGAAACAACAATAATTATAATGCTCAAAGTTGGCTGCAGAGGACTGAAAAAAAATACATCCCTGTCTTGATGTTTCTTTGATGTGAGGGACTATGGGCATGGAATATTGTATATTCTGTCAGACACAGTTGATTTGCTGATTGGTTCTGCTACACTGCTTTTTTATCTCTTTTAAAATATTTGTTGTAAAGGATGACTCATTGAATAGTGGAAAAGGAGAGACAGATTTGAAAAGTAAGGAGATAAGAAAACAAAATATATCATTTTTTTTTAAGTAGAAAGAAAGGGTTAGCAGTGACTTGAAGAAATAACAATGGTTTGGATTGAATAGACCTGCATTTAAAGTACAGCTCTATAAATTAGGGATGATAATACTGTGTACTTTCCAGGGTTGCACTGATAATCAAAAGGGATAATGTACATAAAAGTTCTTTGTAAACATAATATACTAGGCAGATATAAAGTATATTAATAATGGGAAAGGGAAGGCAGTAAGCAACTCCCATATACCAGACACTGTACTAAGAACTTTTACAAATATTTTCTCACTTGATCCATTTGAGGTAGGTGCTGTTTTCATGTCCATTTTACATTTGAAGAAACTGAGGCAAGCAGATGCTAAGTGGCTTGCTCAGGGTCACACATCTAGGAGTTATCTGAGGCCAGTTGAAATTCAGGTCTTCCTAATGCCAGGCCCAATACTATATCCATTGTACCACATAGCTGCCATTGATATACATTGATACCTTGTTGACATGAATAGCTTGCTAGCTGGAGGCTCTTAAAATCTCTCACTATCAATTACAGCTGTATATTGGTGTTGATAATGATGATGATGAGAATAAGACCTGGAATATTTAAAAAGCAATGATGACAGGAGAGAAAACATTTTTAAACAATTGACAGAATACTAAATTTACCAAGCAGGTGTGGAAAATGGAGTTTCTTCAGCAATTTCATAAAGTGGATAGAACAGCTAAAAATCAGCCCTCCATCATAGAAGACTGATTTTCTTAAGAAACGGCTTGTAAAGATTCTATTGACCTTGAAAACGATATCATATACACGATAAGGAAGAAATTCACTCCTCTCTAAGCCAATGTCTGCTTTTTCGCAGGATGTGTCTATCTCCTTCTTCTTGATGCCTTTATGCTGACATGTCATTCAATAATCCTTTACATCTCTCTCAGGTCTCAATTGCAGATAAAAATGAGCTCAATTAGTAATGTTGCTTCTCCTTAATAGCTCTTGAAAAAGACTCAGCTGAGCATGTTGGATAATATTAGACTTGGAAACATAGGCATACTCACTTTGTCCCATAGATCTAGTTCTGAAAAACTGCTTGGAAAGTCGATTAATTTTATTTTCTTATTTGCTGGTGAAACACATTGTTTCTTTATTTCTTTTACTGGCATAGAAATAATGTCTTTGCATGGTACCTTTTGTAAAAGAGGCACCTGGTGGTATAGTAGATGGAGCACTGAACCCCAAATTAGGAAGCTCTCAGTTCAAATCCTGCCTCAGAAACTTACCAGCTGTGAGACCCTGGATCAGTTACTCAACCTAGTTGTCTCAGTTTCTTCATCTGGAAAATAGGGATGATAAAAGACCCTAGCTGTTATAGTTGTAGCGAGGATCTGCAAAGCACACTTTGCAAACCTTAAAGTATCATTTAAATGCCAGTTATTACTATTTGTACTAGATGCACGCTAAGGAAAAAAAAACTTTAAGTAGATTAAATTTAAACATTTTCTTCGGATACTAATTTTTAATTCAGAATCAAGTAAAACTACCTTCAATTCTGTTTTCCCCCCAGGAAGAAACACAACTCAGAATAAACTGATTTAGGGAAGCTGGTGGCCCAGTAGGTAGAGAATTGGGTCTGGAGTCAAAAAGACTCAAGTTCAGATCCAGCCCCAGACGCCCACTCATGAGCTGTGGCCCTGGGCAAGTCATTTAATCACTGTTTCTCTTTAGTTTCCTCAACTGTAAAAATGGGGACGATAACACCTACTTCACAGGGCCCTTGTAAGGATCAAATGAGATAATATGTGTATAAAGAGCTTAGCGCAGTGCATGCCACTATATAAATGTGTGATTTCTTCCCTTCCCCTCATTCGTCTGCTGAACAGGAGTCAGTAACGTCTCATCTCTAAAATGGAGTTCTTACTTCACAAGACTGTTTAGCAGCTCAAATGAGGTCAAGAATGTATTGAACTTTGCAAACTTTATAGCACTGTCAGATATTTATCATAATCATGTAAGTATGGTTTGGAGTAAAAGATCAGAGAGCCCTTCTACCCCTCAAATTCTAGAACATTTTGTATCTCATAGGACATAATGCCTGGCACCTAGTAGGCACCTAATTGTGTTTGATCCAACACTGCTATACCAAAATTAATTTAGGATCAGCAGAAGTTCTACTTTACATTTAATGATTTTTATAACTAAAAACTGATTTTCTCCAATGTCTTCCCCAACAAGATATAGGGAACTCATCAGTATGGTTGACATGAACTAAAATGTGTTTGTTTTCTTTTTAAGGAGGTACACGTAAAGACACCACCCAAAGGCACATTGTTTACTTTATTTCAGTGCTAAAGAAGTAACATTTATTTTAACAGCGTTCTGTAAAAACAAAATGGATGGCATTTTCATGAAAATGCATATCCAGCTGGAAATTCTGCACTGTACTTTGTACCCCTATGCCTTCAAAACCATTGGTTGTTAATTACTAGAATGATTAATACCAACACTTCTAAAGGGACTGAGAAGCCCTTTAAAAAGGTTCATTGGCGAGCGTGGTGAGCCAAAGGGCAGTTTCTGTTTTCTGTTGATTGTCTAGCGGTGTCACTGATTCTGCCCTCTAAAAAGAAAGCTATTTCTCTGGCAACATCCAGCATGTTTCACTAGGCTGAAATTCCAGGATTAAGACTAGGCAATAGAGCTGATAATCCAAAAAAAAAAAAAAAATCATAGATATTATAAATCCTAAGACTGAGTTCTGCTTCCTAGAGTGGCTAAAGTCAGAGTTGACAGGGATTTGATAATTTATTTATTCCAACCCCTTCATTTTACAAAGGAGAAAATTGAGACCCAGATGAAGATGTGGCTTGCCAAGAATCACAAAGGAATTCAGTGGCATAGGTTGACCTTCCTCTAAGTTCCTGCAGTGTCCTTAATCAAGGTCTAGTCCTCAGGACAGCCTGGTTTCCAGGCTACTAGCAATTGACATCTGCTTCTGGGAACACCCCTTCCAAGCCCTCAGTTAGCCGCTGATCTGACATGGTCTCCTTCCTTTAGAAGCACCAAAAGATTAGCAGATGGTCAAGGGTATGACCTTCCCCCAGGTGCCATGATGCTCATTGCCCAGGGAATGCTCCATCTTCCAGGGGAGGGATTTGTCTTGCCAGAGAAGAATTGGATGGATGGGTCAATCTACCTCATCTTCCTCTTTTGCAAACCCATTCTAGGCCCTGGCTCCAACCAAAGAGGTTATAAAGTAGGTCAAAGATGTAACTAATTCCACTTCATGACAGTAAGAAAAAAAATAATGCTATAAACTACAGAAAAAATTAAAAACTACACAAGTGATAAACTGACAAGTCTCAAAATAAATACAAATCTGAATTTAAGGCAGCTAGGGTTATTTTATTTTCCAGTTGAAAAAATAGGTTAAAAGCCTGAATAAAAATAAAAGCAGAACCTTACACATTGTACTCAAATGTCATTTAAGATCTAACAAAATTCATCATTGTAGGATTTAGAAAATATTTACTTGTTCAATTTTCCAGTACTTTCTAGAAGCTGCTGGCTTTCTGAAACTGAAAATGTGCTTTGGGCTAAAGTGAAGAGAATAAGGAGAAACCCAAGAGAGGCAGTAATTCAAAACACACAAATAAATTAAGGAATGAATTTGCCATACCATCTGACTGAGAGGTCCTGGATATATTGCTTTTAATGGCTGCCTTATTCATTCCAGGACAGTCTTCCAGAATTGTAGCAGTGCTATGGAGTATTCTCAGCCACAGTATTTGTCTTGCCCTGCCACTGGATTTACTCCCAGTAGGTCCAAGGGAAGAACACAAAACCAAGGATAGTTCAGAGGACAGTGCTAGAACCCTGTCAGCAAAGAGTAAGCAGACTGTATTAGCAGCCTGGGCCCAGCTCAGGAGACACAATACCAGTGTTCCTTTAGAATCACTGGACCTTTTTGAACCTCAGTTTCCTTCTCTGTAAAATGAAGATGGTTTGCCATATGACCTCTGAGGTTTCTTCTTGCCCTAAATTTATAGTCCTAATTACTATATAAGTTGACTGACAGAACTATGAACCATACTGGGAAGTGTTTCAAGTACCTTGATACAGATTTCAGGAGAGTGATGTCCTTTTTCTTTTATGTAAAAGCTTTCTCTGGTTGCTCATAGCTATATACATTCAGGTGGGGAGTTTGCACCTGTCTTCTGGGCTGTCCAGAGTGTTTCAAGTTTCTAGGCAGAATCAATCCTTTAAAACTTGCTCTGGGCTCTCCAAAGCCAGAGACTCCACTGCAAAATTACCATAACTCAAGGGTGCCTTTGCTGCTGTCATTCAGTTATGTCCAATTCTCCATGATCCCATTTAGAGTTTTGGGGGATATTTTTTGGCAAAGATACTAGAGTGATTTGCCATTTCCTTTTCCAGCTCATTTTACAAATGAGAAACTGAGGCAAACAGCATTTCTTTTAATTCTGACTTCTTAGCTATATGTAATCTATAGTCTATACATAAAAATAGGGCATGGCAAATTGTCTCAACAAAAGAGGGCCATTCCCTCCCCTGGACCCCAAAATGAAGAAACATATCTACTTCCTCAAAAATTCTTTGGCATAATTAGCCATTGGTCATGTGAGTACTCCTCATTAAATCACTGACCAATACAAACATCTGCATTCTCCACATTTTCTTTACCATTTGTACCATAGGTGATTGTGAATGGTGGGTATGCCTCCACCCACTTCCTGTGCAACAAGATTGCAAGGTGGACAAAGTTTGCCTTTGATATCTTCTCAAAGAACTGCCTCATTAGATGTCCCCAAATTAATCATTCTAATCCAAACTCCCCACCCACCAATGTCAGCATTCTAAATTAGGTGCTGAGAAAAAGACCAGAAAACAAGGTGGGCTGGTGTGGCAAGAAAAAAGTTAACTAATAGACAACCCAGCTGCTCCGTACAAATAATGTAAAAGGAAACTTTTACATTTTTTAGCGTAGTAGATCCCTGGACAATCTGGTGATGCCTACAGACCCCTTCTCAGAGTGTTTTGTTTCTTTTTAAATCAAAAGAATTGCTAAATTTCAGTTGTACATTAGTGAAAATAAAGGTGTATTTTCCCCCTCCTCCAAGTTCAAAGTCCTCCTGAAATCTATTCAAAGACTACAAATCTCTGATCTAGAAGAAAGCTCCTCATATATTCTGTGACACTGACCTCCTTGTTGTTCCTTGCACAAGACACTCCACCTCTAGACTTTGGGCATTTTCACTGGCTGTCCCCCATCCCTGAAATTCTTTCCTTCCTAATCTCTCCCTCTTGACTACCTTCAAGTCTCAGCTAAAATCCTACCTTCTCCAAGAAACCTTCCTTGATGTCACTCAACACTAGTGCCTTCCCTCTGGGGACTACTTCCAACTTATCCCATGTATATCCTGTTTGTGCATAGTTTTTTTCATGTTACCTCCCCTATTAGACTGTGTGCTGCTTAAAAGCAGTGATTATTTGCTTTTCTTTGTATTCCCATTGACTAGCACAAAACCTGACACTTGGTAGGTGTTTAATAAATGATTACTGACTGACTGATTCAACACAAGGAGAGGGCATGAAAGCTGCATCATTGGTAGAAATACCCACTTCAATGAGGTCACAGACCCACTGAAGTGTTAAAGTGACTTTTGGATGCAATTGTCAAATTTGTATTGTGATTCCTAAGAATTGATCCCATACAAAAGTACTTTCAAATCTATGCTGTAAGAGAAGTTGGCAATTAAACTTTGATTGCATTGTTTTTATTATCTACTCCACAGTCTTTGCTTCCTCTCCTCCTTCCTCCATCACAGTCTTTGGCAGGTTCTCAATGATACAAGTATAGCCAGAAGGACTCTCCATGCTGAAGCTTAATGTACTGCTGCCACACCCGCTATGCACTCTGTGAGCAAATGACTTAGCATTCTGATTGAACAGAAGGTAAGTAATGATTCATGGTGAAATCACAAATGTTCCCCAAATACATAACCTTACAACAGTTTTTAACAACCTATCTCCAATCCATGGTGCACTATTTAATGAATATCTTTTTCATCATTGGAGAATGAATAAGGAACCTCAGATCACTGAATTTCTGAGGTCTAGGTGTAGTGGTGGTCATGAATACCCTTGTGGAATATGGACATATGGAATCATAACATGAGGGTGCACAGCTACTGTATGCTGACTTTTCAAGGAGACTGGCTCTGTGTGTGTGTGTGTGTGTGTGTGTGTGTGTGTGTGTGTGTGTCTTGGGGGGAGGGATCATTGGCAGTTAGTTCATCCCCTAATGCCATTTGTCTTTAAAGGAAATCTTATAGTAGTCAATAATTACCTTTCTAAGGAGAAAAAAACCATACATTTTTCTAGTACTTAAGAATAAAAAATAAAGTTTGAAACATGTCCCTGATCTTCAGTGATGGAGAAGACACCAGAGACATATCATAGCTGCTGAGGAGTCCTGCAGCATTTCCACTGGCTTGTTTGCCTATGCAGCTCCAACCAGGAGAAGCACCCTAAGTTTGTCCAGTGGTCCACAGTAGTTACTATAATAACTAAATGTATTCAGACTCAGAATTATTAATAGCCAATATAGTTGTGAACAGACATTGAGTCTTACCCTTTCATAAATCAGCCTTTAGTTAGTGAAGAAACAGATGCTGGTTCAAAATGGGAGAAGATGAATCTAAAAACTGAAAAGTCTAAGTTGTGATGTACCTAGCTTTGATGATAATATGCCACATTCATTTTTCCACTTTGAAGAAACACTTTCCTAATGGAATGACATTGATAGAGATGACTCAGTGAAGAACATGTGGTGGATAAAAACAAACGGAGTGGCTATAAGGTAGGGCAAATGAGCTGTATGATTAGATGACAGAGAAACAAACAAACACCACTCTCCTAGCTGCAAATATCCTGGGTACGACCCATACAGGGGCCAGAATTAACAAGTTTTTGGTAACCAAATGCCCTGAAATCCTGACAGAGAGAAATAGGAAGATCGGTTAATACTAACAGCACCCCTTGGTTCTGGATAGTGATTAGTACATAGATAAAAGAGTAACCTTATCTCATAAGACTGAGGAGAAATTAAAATCTTTGTGATATTTTTTATTAATAAGAAAAGGAGAAATATTATCCCATAACATAATTCCAAAATATAAAAATCTAGTGTTAATTTCTCTCCTGAGTTCCAGTTTCAAATAACTCCCATCACACTAAACATTTCTACTTGGCTCATCAAATTTGCCATGTGCAAAGTTTGTGGCCTTAGCCGCTCAAATGACAAAACTGAGCCACAGAAATTAGATTACGTTCCCAAAGTCTCATAGTAGTGAGAGTCACAGCTAAGAACAGAACCCAGGTTCTCTGACTCCAGTGCCGCTCCTCTTGCTTCACTCACTGTACCAGATGCTTAATAAAGGTTTTTTAAAATTGAATTGCAATCCATAGAGTAAATAACATCTCTATTTAATCATATTTTTTCTTATTTTTCTATGATACAATAGGGGATTTTGGTTTTTAAATTTCAAGATATTCTAAAAGCATGTGTACTTTTTGATTTTCCTACTGAATTCACTCTAAATATCATAGATCTTATTGAATACTCTATTCTGTTCTATAATATCTTCCTTATTTATTTTTAGAATAATAATATTCTGATAATTATAACATTATAATTACTATATAAATTGTTAATATATTAATTATACTATTTGTAATGGCTAATACTAATAAAAACTGTGAACTATACAGTTAATATTATTATAAATTAATTAAAATAATGTAATCATTAAAAGATTGATAAAGTAGTTAATAACTAAAAATTACTAATGTATTAATGATAACATTAACAGAGTACATGCTATATAATAATACATAATATTACTAATACTAATTGTTTAGTTTTTTAATCTCTCTATTGTGAACTTTTCTATTGATTTAAAATTTGCCTTGGTCTTGATAACAAAAAAATGGAGGAGCATCAAACAAAATCTAATTGGAACCTGAAACTCTATTAGAGGAGATAAACAAGGGCACTTATTAATTAATTCAACTATGTGGCTCTGCCTCTGCACTTGCTCCTCTCTGTTCCTACCACAATCACCCTAACACAGGCCCAGCTCCCTTTGCCAAGACGATACCATGAGCTCTGAAGAGGTCTTCCTGCCTCTATTCTGTTCCTTCTCTAATTTCCCTAATTACCAGACTCGTATGTCTTGTGAATAGATCTGGTCATACCTCTCCACAGCTCAAAAATGTCATCGGTGCTCTATTATTATTGGTTCTCCAGTGCCTGGCACATAGCAGGTGCTTAATAAATGTTTACTGAATGGTACTATTTTTTGAATTATTACCTACAAAGGAAAGTTGTAACTCCTTTGCTCAGTTTTCAGGGACCTTCATAATATATTACCTGAAGTCTTCAGTCTAATGCCATATCATTCCTGTTCATATAATGTGTGCTCCAGCCTCCTCTTTGTCCCTCAAACATGCTCAGTGCTTTCTTACTCTGTAACTCTGTACTGTTTCCCAGGTCTGGGATGCCTCCCTTTCTATCTTTATACTTTGATTTCTATCTTTAAACACTTACTAGTTGTGAGATCCTGGACAACTCACTTAACTTCTGTCTGCCTCAGTTTCATCATTCAAAAAATGGGGATAATAATGACAACCTACCTTCCAGGGTTGTTTTAAGGATCAAGTAGGGGCAGCTAGGTGACGCAGTGGATAGAACACCAGTGCAGGAGTCAGGAGGACCTGAGTTCAAATCTCACCTCAGACACTTGACACTCACCAGCTGTATGACCTTGGGCAAGTCACTAAACCCCAATTGCCTCATCCTGGGTCATCTCCCGTCATCCTGATGAATATCTGGTCACTAGATTCAGATGGCTCTGGAGGGGAAGTGAGGCTGGTGACCTGCACAGCCCTCCCTCACTCAAAACAAAGTCAAGTGCAAGTCATGTCATCATTTCTCTGATGGCATGGTCTTCCTCGGGAATGAAGGATGAACACACACACACACACACACACACACACACACACACACACACACACACCAAGGATCAAGTAAGATGATATTTGTGAAGTGTTTTGCAATACTTCAAGTGCTATGTAAATGTAATTATCATCATCATTACTGTTATTGCTAGTAATAATAAAACTATTCCACTATATCATGCTGTTTCTTAATTACAAACACCTAACAAAGTGAATTAGATTGTATGGTCAATATATTATATTAATTACATTTCAATTCTTCAAGGATCTGAGATTTCATCTGTGTGACTAGTCCCTTCACTGATGTAGATTGAAACCCCCTATGCCTTGATATACGATCTTTATGAGTTTCTGTGACTGAAAACATTCATCCTATGGTAGCCAGCCTTTTAAGAAGGATCTTCCCCCAACTGAGCTAGATGAGTACATGGAGAACATACAGGCAGAGTGCCTTTCAGTCATTACTTGATGCCTTTTGAACTTGATAGAACCTGGTAGTTGGGTAGTTAGATGGTAAAGTGGATAAAGTACCAAGCCTAGAGTCAGGAATACCTCTCTTTGCAAGTTCAAATCTGGCCTCAGATACTTACTAGGTGAGTGTGACCCTGAGCAAATCAATTAACCCCTTTGCCTCAGTTTCCTCATCTGTAAAATGAGCTGGGGAAGCATATGGCAAACCATTCCAGTATCTTTGATAAGAAATCCCCAAAAGGGATCACAAAGAGTCTGACACAACTGAAAAATGACTGGACAACAACAAGTTGCCAGTGTTCTGACTCTGTTGTCCTTCAAGGCATGATTGGTCAGCAAGTATTGATTAAGTGCTTAGTCTGTGCCAGGGGCACTGGAGTGATTAGCAGTGGCTGTTCATCAAAAGTTCTAGAGTGAGCGGCTTGAGAGGAATGTTAGCAAGATTAAAGACGAGGGCACTAAAGCAAGACAATGCAGTCAGTTAGTAGCAAGTTCGTACGATCTTTCCAATAAGTATTCAATGAATGCGTAAGGAAAGGGGGTTAAAAATATGATTCGTTGTCCTGCCCAGTGCTGTTTCTTTTGCACTATTTCCCTTTGCTATGATAAATTTTCAACAAATATTAGTTATCTGCTGTGTACCAAGAATGAAAACCACCATGATGTGAATAAAAAACTATCCTTGGACTCAGGAAGACCTAGGTCCAAGTACCACTTTTGATATTTACTGAGCACGTTGTCCTAAGTAAGTCGTTTGCCGGGCAGTTCTCTAAGACTACAAGTTGCATGTTGGTTACTAAACAATATTGGTGAATGGTGTTTTCACATTGAAAATTCTGTATAGAAAAAATTACACTTCTGAAACACAATCACCCCTCTTCCCCATTAAAAAACCAAAAACAAGGTACTCTACCATATTTACAAAAACATGGAGAACATATAGCTCCTGCTATTAAGGAGCTTTCCAATCTAAATGAAAGCTATATTACATATCATTATTTTTCATAAAACTTCATTTTTCAAATAATATTTCTCATCATGACTCTTAGAACTTAAAGTGCAAACTTGTGAAACTGCAATAAAATACAGATAAATTTAAAAAAGTAATATGAAATCCTAAACACCTAATTAAATATTCTCAAATTCAATTACTTAGATCCTTTATTTTACAAGCTTGCACACACAAAAATAATTTTATTTGTCCAGTGTATATAAACCATAATTTTAAGTTTGAATTTGACTGGACTCATGATTTCGTTGTGCAGAGAGCTCATGGCAGGTACCTACTCTGTGACATTGTCTTAGAGAGCTCCATGGGCTAATGAGAGATTCAATGACTTTGTCAGGGTCATGAGAGGAGGATTTAAACCCAAGTCTTCTTGATCTTGAGTCTAGTTCTTTATCCAATGTCGCACTGTGCCTCAATATTTGTCACTAAAAATAATAAACATACGTTTATTTATCTACTATCCTCCCCCCACCCCCAATAATAATCATACTACATTAAAAAAAAAGAGGGGCTCTATGAAGATTTTGTTTCACACTGACTGTACTTGCCACTTGTATCAAATCACTATAAAGTTGTAAGGACTACTAATCAATACATTTTGTAAGGTCCTAAAAAGTTTATCCTTTAGTTATTACCTTTTGAAAATAATGTCATTATCTACTACTATTTGCAATCATGAGTTTCTGTAAGTAAAGACAATTCAAAGTTAAATATACACTTACGTGACAGATCAGCCTGCAGACTTCAGTATTTCTAACTATTGAATTCCCAAAGTCTGACCCTCATTCAATAACACACAACAAAGTCCTTCAGTTTAAGCTTTTCGGAACCTTTGGTAAAACACAAAGAAAAGTCCCTGTACTCATGGAATAGTCACTTCCTGGGTCTGTCTGGAGTAAGATTATGTGTGGTTTCACTCTAAGTAACTTTCTTCAGTACAGATGAGAGCACATGTTACCTTACTGCTCTGACTTTCAGACATGGTACTAAGGTATCCTGTAGGCAATGTATGAAAGAAGTGAAAAAAAAAAAACCCATAACAGTATGAACTTTTATAAATTTTACAAATTGTCTTTTTTCCATGGCTCATTTACCTTTTGTTTTCACATAGCAAAAGCCCAGACGGGTTAACTGCTGATATGTACACACTTTTTACACTTCGAAACATAATTTATCCTCTCACATACTCCCTGAATCCTATTTCTGAGACATGAGTACATGCCATTTTTATATGAGCTAATTAATGCCTGAAGTTATGAGGAAAGTGATTAGGTCCTTTATTAATACTCCCTTCAGCTGCCTTTCCTAAGTATTAAGAAGCTCTCCTGGGGAAAATTAATGCTCTGAGCAAGGATTAAGCTTTCTTACAGGCAGTCCTCTGGGGTTCACTACTGTTAGCAGAGGAAATGCAAGTCATTTACCCACATAACTCCCTCTTTTCCTGTAAAAAGTGACCTGTCTGCTAAAATCAAGAGAAAATAGGTGCTAATATGGGAATTAGAGGGAAGAGGTCCAGCCCAGTGGCAGGAGTAAAGATAGAAAATCATGACACAGTTTTCCCTGTCGTCAGATCTATCACTGCTAGACTCATAGTCATTCATTCAGCATGCATTTATTAAATGCTAAGAGGCTGAAAAATAGAGTGCCAGGCCAAAAATCAGGAAGACCTGAGTTTAAATCTACCTCAGCCATTTACTAGCTGTGCGACTCTAGGCAAGTCATTTAATCTCTGCCTTCTTCAGTTTCCTCATCTGTAAAATGGGATAACAACAGCACTTATCTCCCAGGATTATTTTGAAGATCAGATGAAATAATTTGTAAAGGGCTTACAACAGTCCAAGGCATTTATTGGGTGCTTACTGAATGCTTATTCGCCTTTCCCTTGTGCCTGCTTACTCTGTACGAAACATTATGCTAAGCTCTGTGGATACAAAGAAAGGCAAAAACATGGCCCCCATTCTCATACATGATGAAGGCAATTTGAAATGAGAAGGCGTTAACAACTAGGAGACCAGAAAAGGGTTCTTTTAGAAGGTGGGACATGAATTAAATATCTAAGAAATGAAAGGAAAGAAAATAATATGGGGGACAGAGAACTGCAGGCATGGAGGTCAGACAAAGCAAAGGCACAGAGATGGGAGATAAAAGTATCATGATTGAGGATCTGCAAATAGAAATAAGGCATAAAATTGGAAAACCAGAGATGGGCCAGGTTAAGTGCCAAATGAGTTTATATTTGATCCTGGAAATATTAGGGAGGCATGCAGAGTACCGAGCAGAAGGTGGTATGGTCAAACCTATGCTTTAGGAAAATCATCTTGGTGACTGAGTGGAAGATGGACTAGAAGGGGAAGAGATAGATGCAGACAAGAGGTAATCAGGGCCTCAATTAAGGTTGTGGTTGTATGAGTGGAGAGAAGGGGTATTGTGAAGGCAGAAGTGATAGCCCTTAGCCACAGTCGAGAAATGTTGGGTGAGTGAAAGTGAGGAGGTGGGGATAGCATGGATTAAAAACATGGATTAAAAACAAGACAGTGAATGGGGACAATATTGGGGAAATTTTGCTGAAGTTAGAGATGGATGAGATCAAAGGCACATGTTGAAAAGTCTGTACTGGAAAAAGGACTACGTCATCTGAGAGTGGAGGAATGAAGAGATAGTGGAGGAATATGTCTGAATGGTATGAGATAAAAAATGAGAAGAGGGAGATCTCAGCTAATGATCTCAATTTTGGGGGAGTCAAGTATGAAGCAGGATCCTAATCCAAGAAGTTTGGGGGAGAAGGTGCTGTTGGAGGCTTGAGAAGAGATGAGAAAGTCTGGAAAAGTATGGGATTGTGAATAAATTAGGGAGGAATAGAATATTTGCCTTGCTGCAATGAGAGTCCAGTTGAGACTAGTTGAGTTGGTTCACCAACATGTTGAGATAGGAAAGGGAGAAGAGGAGTGTATCCAGTATAGGGGTAATGGTCTGAGGAAGAACTGAGGGTTTCAGGTTAAAATGAAGATGAATAACAGGTTTAGGAATTACAAGACATAAGGAAAGATGGAATGATAAAAGATTATGATTAGATAAAATAATTTCAGATTCCATGAACTTAGAAGTGGAATACTTGTGAGTGATGACAGTGTCAAAGGTCGGATCATCTTGGTCAATAATTGAGGTGAAATAGAGAAAAAGATGATGAGAACTGGGTGATTGAGGGTCTGGGAAGTTAGATTATTTGAAGGAATACATTTTCCTAGCATAAGGGTAGAAAAGGGGGAAGAGAAAAAAATGTGAACCAAATGCTGAACTCCTTGAGGAAGGAAGGAGAATGTTTTAGGGTCTATAGATAACAGTCCACTAGGATCTGAGTTAAGTGATGAAGTTGGATAGCCTGAGCATCAAAGGAGGAATGAATACTTGGGGAAGGGTTGAGGATGGATCTGGAAGTGGCACTGGGGAGCAAGAAGTATCTCAATGCCTGTTCATGATCAGTGAATTGTGGGAGAAAGCATAGCCAGTTCAGGATAGGATGGCAAGAGAAGTGAGGGAGGGAGTCAGATCTTGACGAGGGACAGAGAATGGAAGGAAGTGAGAGTTTTAAGATAAGTTTTTAAATTGTGAAGTGAGCATTCCAGAAAGAACTGTGGAAGGGGTAGGAAGATCTGTAGTTGGACATTGTGAGGCAAAGAGGGATTGGGGTAAAAAAATACCTGAGGGAATGGGGATACCAAGATGGGAAAGGGAATTTGTTAAATCAGCAGTCTGGTTTCAGAATTTTGGGGATGGGGAGAGGCAAAGGTATTGTAGCATGCTAACTATGGAGTGTTATCCAGGAACAAGATAAGGGACAGGAGAGAAATTTACGGAGAGAAGCAAGAGTTTAGACCATTTGAGGTGCTTCTGTGAATTTTAGCCTCCTGGCAGATCGAGATGTGGTGACAGCTTACCTCTCAGCAGGCAGCGGTAAGAAAGGAGGTATGAGAGGTTATCAGGTTACAAGATGTGGAGGAACCTTGTCTGTCCTGGAGAGGGCACTGGAAGCAGAATGTCTTATTTGCAGGGCAATCCTTATTGGAAGAAGGCCCTTTTGAGGTGGGAGGTAGGCAGCGAGCCCAAGTGTGGCACTGAAGACCCTGGAAATCTGGAGGGGCAAATAGGGTCTTCCCTTGTCCCTGACACCATTCCCCTCTGTGCTAGAGCTAGTCCTAACTCAAGGCCTAAATGGGAAGACGTGGCAGGAGCACCCCTCATGTCCCCCTTTGCCCATGGAAGGCATGGTATTGGATCATAGATCATAAAATTTGGAGCTAGAAAAGATTTTGGAAATTATCAAATTAGAGGATGATGATGAAACTAAGGCTTAGTGAGAACTTGTCCAAGGTCATACAACTAAAAATAAAAAGGTTACAATTGCAGGGTCATTTTTAGGCAAAATATTAAATCAATAGTTTGTTTTCAGAACCTCTCTGTAACTTTCCTATTTGTACCCTTATTTCTTTTCTGAAATCTCCTGCCCTAGCTCTCTCACGATGCCCTAATGATGGTCCAAATGACTGCCTCTTCTTTGCTCTCTCTCATTCATCAAAACTCTCCTTTGGTGTTGTGAACTAAGCAAGTTATCAAAGAAAAACATCGGATAAGTTAATTCTCATTAGGTGTGAATGACCTCAAAGAGCTACAATGTTACCTTTTCCAGTGATATTTACATTTGCAATTCTTGTTAACCAGGAGGGCTAAATCTCATTAGAGTATTCTAGGCAGTGTGACAGGCAGATAGGACTGACATTTCTGAAGGCTGGCATGTCCCTCACATCTCATCACACAAGCAACTGCCCACACTGACTATCTCTTAGTTTTCTATCTGAAGTTGTGATAAAATATTTCCTTAACCAATTCCAACAGATAAAAATAATTCATAACTCCAGAAAATTCTTTTTTTTAATTTTTTTCAGAAAATTCTTTTAATAAAGGTCCTATGAAGTATATGTAAAACTCTTTGATTTCTTCTAAGAAATGAAGCTTAACAGAGTCTAAAGCATTAACAGAAACCAAGACTGGGAAAGGACTCTTGCAGAAGGTAAGATTTGAGTTTAGATTTGTAGGAAGTCAGGGAAGCCAGGAGGCAGAGGTGAGGAGACAGGGTATTCTTGGCATGGGGAGACAGCTGGGGAAAAAGCATGAAGTCAGACGATGGAGTGTCTTGTGCAGGGAGAAGCAAGAAGGCTGGTGTCTTGGATCCCAGAGTATATAAGGGGAGCAAAATATAAGACGCCTGGAAAAGTAGGAAGGGGCCAGGTTTCAGAGGCCTTCAAAAGCTAGATAGGATTTTATATTTGATCTGGAGGTCTCAGGGAACCCCTGGAGGTCATTGAAGAAGGGGGTGATGAGACCAGGCCTGTGTTTTAGAAAAATCACTTTAGCAGCTGAGTGAAGGGTGGACTGGAATGGGAAGAGACTTGAGGTATTGAGACCAGCCATCAGCCTACTATAATAGGCCAGACATGAGGTGATGATATACTTATGTGAGTGGTAGAAAAATATGAGATGTATTCAAGGTAGAAATGACAATACTTGGCAACAGATTGAATATGTGGGGTAAGTTGGAGAAAGGAGTTGAAGATGACATAGAAGTTGTAGCCTGAGTAACTGGAAGGATGATGGTGATCTTGACAGTAATAGGAAAATTCTGAAGAGGAGAGGTTTTTGAGGAAAATCATGAGTTCTGTCTCGATCATGTTGCATTTGAGATATCTATAGGATATCCAGTTTGAGAGGCCCAAGAGGCAGCTGGTGATATGGGACTGGGACTTGACTAGACAGAGAAACATGAGAATCCTGTACATAAAGACCATCACTGAGCCCATGGGAGCTGATAAATTCACCCAGTGAGATAGTATAGAGGGAGAAGTCCAGGAAAGACTTTTGCTTGATACTCACAGTTACAAGGTATGATGCAGGCGAAGTTCAGCAGAGTATATAGAGAAGGAGTGGTCAGATAGGTAGGGAAAGAACCAGGTGAGATCAGTGTCACAACAAAAATTTAGAGGAGTGTGACAAATGAAAAGCCCGAGAAACAGTTTCTGGATAATTAATAATTTATTAATTAGGCTAACAAATAATCAATAAATTAATGGTCAGTGGTTTCTCTCAGTAACCAAAGATAAAACCATGTTGCTATCTAAATACTTGAATAGTTTTTGGAAAAGGAAGTATGCCTGACAGGTGAAAATCAACCCTGAATGATGAGCAATTAATGAGGAGGTGGGCTAAAAATCTTTGGCTTCTCCTGTTGAGAACATGACTTGATCATGAAACTCAGATGTCTCAAGTAACCTGGACAAAGGAATCCAAATCTACCCAGACCACTCTGTTTGGTTTTGTTCTTTATAAGATGGGTCACTCTAAATTCTGATGGAGGATCCCAAGAACAAGAACTTATTTCTAAAGGGCAAGAATTCGCCTAGATTACATTCTGTTTGCAAGGTCTTCTAGTTGAGTAGGGTGCTGCCCAAGATCACAGAGCATGTACCTGGAGAATTTGGGCAATCTCAGCTATCAGCAATGTCCTTAAGAGACTGACTGAATGACCTGTAAGGGCTGGTCTCTGAATGAGGAAATATAAAGGAAAAACTGCAATCCTAATTTAGTCATTGGCTATTAATATAATCAAAAATAATAATTTCTCTCAAGAGAGAGTATCCAGGTGAAGAGTGTGATTAATAATGTCAGACGCCAGAGAGAGCTCAAGAAAAGGGGACTGTTTTGCTAACTCAGCCCTATGACCATGGGCAAGTCAGTTAATCATGTAAGCTTGAGTTTTCTCATCTGTAAAATGGGGATAAATAACACTCTACCCATCTCATAGACTTGTTGTGATGAAAACACTTTATTAATCTTAAAGCATTGTATCAATCAATCAGTAAGCTCCCAGGAGCTATGTTAAGTGCTAGGGACAGTAAAAAGCACCAGCCCTCAAATAGCTTATGTTATCATGGGGAAGTCAACATGTTTATAAGAAATATATACACAATACATACAAAATAGACAGAAGGTAACCCTAGAAGGGGAGGCACTACCCCAGAAAATGCCTTCAACAGAAGGTAGCATTAGAGCTGAGATTTGAAGGAAGCCCTAGATTCTAAGTAGTGGTAGGGACAGAGCCCTTTGGAGGCATGGGGGACAGCCAGGGTAAAGGCAGGGAAATGGGTAGATGGACTGCCATGAATGAGGGAGAGCAAGCAGGCCACTATGGCTGAAAAACAGGTTGTGGGGAGGGGAGTAATATGCAAGCAGCCTGAAAAGATAGGAAAGGGATAGGATATAACAGGAGTCATTCCCATTATCCCTTTGTTGCCACAGTAATGGGTAAATTGGATCGTTTGTATTTGGCCTGCACTTAGGATTTTATTCCTATTGTAGGCAAGATGTTATATTAATATTAAATAAGGTAAACTGAAATGTACATTAAGGGAATTGCTATTAAATCAGTGTTGGACTGTGTGTACATGCAGTGGAATAGGGAGTGCTGTTTCACATTTTCAACCTGCAAATGAGTCATTTTGCAACTGTGATCTCAGGTATCACTTTGCTTCCCAGCACTGCAAACTTTTCTATGTCAAAACGAAGATGCTATTGCCTGTCCCTATCTCCAAGGCTTTCCGGGGGAAAAAAGTATCATTTGAAATCCTTTAAAATTCTTAGAAAGAAAGGTAATCTTTGAGGGTTTTTAGGGGAAAACTCACAAAACCGCACATCCCCCGACAGCACAAGAGGCCATGTATTTTCAATTCTGCTATTTTCATACTGCTTGTGCATACTTTTGATTTTCCCATGGCTCTCGCATGCACAACGAAGCAGACTTCAAAGTATATCCATATTTACACTGACATAGGAATTTTCAAATGTCTGTTTGCTTTACCACCATAGAGCAGGCTAGGAAAGTTTTATGACCTCACAGGTCTCTTTTGTTATTATTTCCTAGCTCAGACGAAAAGACTGTATTGCAGAATGTATTTTGCAACAAGGGATAAAAAGAAGGAGGCTGGAAGAGCCCATGGAAATGAATTCCTTGAAAGCATGCCTAGATATATACAGAAGGCAGCAAGATACGGTAGAAAGAGCCCAGACTCCATTTAGAGCCACAGAGCCAATGTGTGAATCACAATTTGGCTACTCAGGCAGATAGCCTAACCTCTCTTGTTGTCAGGTTCCTCCTCTGTCAAATACAGGGCTTGAATAAGATGACCTCTTAGGTCCATGTGCATCCAGGGGTCTGAAGGTTCGCTGCTTCAAGGAGTAGCGAGTATAGCTACTGCACTGCTCATCTATCAAAGTTTGCAAATGGGCAAAGTGGCTCTGTAACTGATGGAATGAAGTTTAGAACATGTTTACCAAACCCAGACATAAAAGCAAACTTCAATATTGTTCTCTGACTATAGATGGGTGTGAATAAATGCCACATTGCTAATATATTGGTTCTTCAATATTAATCAGAGCCTGATATTTTAAAGAACACATCATGATTTTTGAAAATGACTCATCCTCACATAGTGGTGAAACATATTTGAAGATGGTTTAATTTGCATCAGCACACGGAGGCTGTGTTCTGTTTATTCATGCAGGCTGAATGATTAAACTAATGAACAGGTTTTGTTGCTTAATCTAATACTAAATATATAGCAGGAGAGAGCAGAAAGACCTTTGAATTTTGTGGTTAGCAGGTCTGAGTTCAAGTCCTGACTCTTAGTTTGCTACCTGCGTAACCTTGGCCAGCTCATTTATCCTTTGTGAACCTTTTTATTCAGTCATTTCAGTCATACTTGACTCATGATTGCCCTTTCTTTCTCCAGCTCATTTTACGGTTGAGGAAACTGAGGCAAACAGGGAGGGTGACTTGCCCAGGATCACACAGCTAGTAAGTGTCTGAGGTCAGATTTGAATTCAGATCTTTCTGACTGCTGGGCCCAGTGCTCTAACCACTGAGCTACCTAGCCACCCCTGAGGTCTATAGAATTTATTCATCTTTAAAATGAGATATTTGTACTAGATGACCTCTGAAGTCCTTTGGAGCTTTTAATCTAGGGGTATATGAATGATTAGAATTAGAGAAAGAAATTTCCATGATGATAAGTAAACTTTGACTGGATTTCTTCTCACAACCAATTTATTATCATTCCCATAGAGACTGAAGAGATACAGAAAAAAGAGATTACCAAAAACACACAAATAAGAGGTATAATGACAGACTAGCTGAGTTTCACAGTTAATTAATCATACAACTAGGAATTCTCTGTGTTCTTTTGAACTCTAGAGGAACAGAAAACTGAACTTTGGGAAAATGAACCTTAAGCCATGATCTAAGGTGCCAGTAATGACAGACTGAAACTGACCAACATGTTGACTGTCATCTGAAGCGCCTGTCCAGACACTGCATACATGTCAATATAATCAAATTCAATGATTAAATGTCTGTTTTTGAAATATGAATAAAAAAATAACAAAAATGATTTTTGTGAGTAAAGTCAGTATCACTGGTTAACAGCCATTATCTTGAATGTGTATGTACATTAAATGTGTTTCTAAATATATAAACATTTATACTAGCATGTGGATTTGTAAATGTATGTATGTTTGCTTCACACAAATTCTTTGAATGCATGACAAGCCTTCTACCAGAGAGGCTCTGCATCTGTCTCTATACAGCTAACTTTAGCTTCTCTAAAGCTGATCTATTTTATTGGGCCTAACAATCAAATTAAGTCAAACAGCATGGCTCAACATAGAAAAAAACGTCAACCAGGAACATAAGGGCACTGAAATAACCGGTGCTGATCTGGCAAACACCCAAGGTATCCCCCATAGCAACAGGGCTCATGGCATAGCAACAGCCACTACACCACCACAGAAAAATCAGGAAGAAATATTCTGAGAGAAAAGCATATTCCACATTAAAGTCAAATATGACATTTATCCTCAATAAAAGAAACTCTGGAAGCACATGTGTTAAATTATACTATTCCTTGGCACAACCTAATAAAATTACTTCTCATCACAGCACTCAAATTCAATTCCTTTTAAACTAAAATGTTTCAAGTTGTTCTCTATCAAACAGTGGCATTTCTTAAAAGGACTGAAAAAATCCTGTTCTTTATGCGAGAGAGAGAAAGAGAGACACAGAGAGAGAGAGAGAGAGAGAGAGAGAGAGAGAGAGAGAGAAAGAGAGAGAGAGAGAGAGAGAGAGAGAGAGAGAGAGAGAATGAATTTATTTATTTTTGGATCACCTCTGTGATGTCACTGATATAGGGAATTTTCAGTGTGGAGATTCCCTCTACTCATATTGCTTACTCTGCAACTTATTGTCTTAGAGAACTGCATTGGACATTGAAAGTTATAAGTTAAATGACTTGAAAGGATGTGTCACTGGTGGGAATTGAATTCAGGTCTTCCTGAATTCAAAGCTAGTCTTTTAATTATCTCCTACAACAGAACTGGCAGGCCTGTGGGAAGCAATGGCCAGAACTAGATGAAGATATAATTTGGAAATGTTTAGCAAAATACAATGTAGATAATGTTAACTTGTGGTTTTCTAAGTCAGCAGAGAGCCAGCAGGGACTTGTTTCTATTTGACACCACTGCTCTACATCACAGTGCCTTGTTGCTATTTTGTTAAGATATAAGAAAAGAGATTCTACAATTATTCCTTGAAAGGTAATAAAACAAATGTAACAGAAATTGTACAATCAAACCTTATGTGTTCTGTGGCTCAGAAACCCCTAATGACACTTGTGTTACACATAGCTTCTTGGAGGGGGAAGATTTATTCAACATTGTGTCTTTTGCAGAAGGAGGAGTATTCCCAAGAAGGACTCACCAAGGAGCTAAAGGAATGAAATCATGCTTTTGGGGGAAGGAAGTGAAGGTGGAGAGCTCTGCATCTTGCCAAGGTTACACTGTGCCTTACTCAGTGCAGGTCCCTGAGAAGGGGATTGTGCCTTCCACAGCTCCCGAAGTGTGCTTACCTTCTAGGTGGAGACTAATGGGCAACTTGAATCCTCTCTTTTCTATTATAGGAATCAATATTGCTGTAACTCCTTTGAGTCTTATGTATTTTCTATGGGATGAAATATAGGCTGAACCATACCCAATATGTTTTTAGTATATCCAGCTCCTGTGTGGGATTTGGAGACCCTATTTGAGGAAATCTACGCATGAGCTATATATGTTTTATATTTAGAGAACTGTGGGTTGTTGCAATGCGCCAAAAGACAAAAATGACCCTCTTTTGGTCAGGGCTCCAGAATTTGACTTGGTCCTTTTCTTTCTCCATACTTTTTCTGGAAAACCTCAGTAAGCAACCATAGGTTTGCTTATCATCTGCATTCAGATACCTCCCAGATCAATGTATCTAGTTCTAATCTTTTCCCTGAACTTCTGTCCAGCATCACTGATTGACCATTGGACATTTCAAATTTGTCTCAGAGACATTTCAAACTCAACATGTCTTATTGTCGTCTCTAGAAGGTAATCTCCATGCAAGTAGGGCTTGTTTCTTTCTTTGTACTTGTATTCCCAGTACTCAGCATAGCTCCTGGTACACGGTAGGTGCTTAACAGTTGTTGATCAATTGCTATGCTATATCACCCTCACATGTGTTTATCAAGCCTAGGGTTCTGACGTTTTCCCAAAATATATCGACAAGTCAGACACAGAGAATACTTCAGATAATCACTTTCAGTGAAACAGCAAATTATTCTGGGGCCAATCCACATGTGTAGAAATTTATTATCAGGTCCCAGATATTACCAAATGAGGACAGATTTCCAATTTTTTCTTAATACTTGCAGGGCATTTGTCTACTTGGCTATTTGTGAGGCAAAAAAAAGGCTAATCTGAGGTCTCCATTTTTCCTAGGAAGCAGATACAAGATTTTGCTCCCAGGCCTAAGAGTTCCACCGGAAGTCAGTTTTAGGGATAAAATCGTCAATGTTCTGGGTGTCCTCTGTTCATAGTTCTATTTAGCATTTCTCTTCAGAAGCTATCTCATTGACTGCTGGTGACTAGTAGATTTAAGTAGAGTTTTTGGTGTCATTATCTGAAATATTTTAGAATTCCCTGTTATAAGAATTGGTGCTCAGGCAACAAAATGGTGTAGATCAGTGCTTCTTAAACTGTGAGTCTCGACCCCATGTGGCAACAGTAAAAGGTTTCTGAATGTATAACAACCAAAAATTAATTAAAAATCAAATGTGTAATGAATCGGAGGTGTTTCTGGCAGCACTTGCCTGTGCTACATTAACTAACTTCACTGCAGCCTTGGTTCTGAACACAAATTATTCACACTTTGTACTGCCCATGCCCTCAGGCAATGCAACACCAACAAATGCTACCAAAACTAGAAAAGAGGTTGTGAATGAAAAAAGTTTAAGAAGTCCTGGTCTAGACTGGGGGTAAAATAAGACAGGGAATTTAACCGCATGGAGTCAAGCTTGGGAAATAAGTGATTGTGTAACTGAGATACTCAGCAAGGGGTCTGGTTACTGGAGGATTGGGATAAAAGGTGGGAACCTAAGACAATGAGGATAAGATAGGACCTAATGATTGAGAAACTTGGATGAATAAAAAGAGGTCAAGAAGTGAATGAGGAATCAGAAAGGAGAAAGACATGTAGTTAGTCAGAAAAGAACCAAGATAGCATGATGTCTTTGAAACCAAGGAAAGAGAGTATTGAATGATCTATGATCCCTTTCTGCAAAATATGTGTGATCTCCAGAAAGGGAGAATCCATTATTTCCTGAAACAACTTGTAAAACAATTGAATAAACAATAAATAAATATTAAAATAATTTCTCAACTATAAAATGAGTGAATTAATGTTGGATTAAATGACCTCTGAAGTCTCTCCCAACTCTAAAGTTTTGAATAGTACATAGGGACCAGAAGGATATTTTTAAGTTATATATTGTGGAAAATCATTAATTATAACCTAAGGATATTGAACATTATATGATAAAATTTTAAGATCCATTCATTTTCATTTATTATAACTAGTTATAAACATTCATAATATTAATAATAAATAATACTCATCAATTCTGTTACATTTAAGAGTCTTTTATTTTGACTTTCTCAATTGTTGTGCAGTCATTTTTTCAGTCATGACCCCATTTTGAGTTTTCTTGGCAAAGATACTGGAATGGTTTGCCATTTCCTTTTCCAGCTCATTTTACAGATGAGGAAATGGAGGCAAACAGGGTAAAGTGACTTGGCCAGGGTCACAGAGCTAGTAAGTGTCTGAGGCTGGATTTGAACTTAGGAAGATGTCTTCCTGATTCCAGGTTCAGCACTCTATCCACCGTGCCACCTAACTGCCCCTTGATTATCTCACCTAAGGTTATTTATAAGACTAGGATTTTCAAATTTGTCTGAACATGGAGATTCATTTATCAAACAATAGTCTTACTATACTTATGAGTAAATGGGATGATTAAAAACCAAGGACTGTGAAGAGAATTGGACCTCTGTTATTTCCTGTGATGAGACTAGTTTCTTAGCTCAGTTATGCAGGAGAAGATAAGTAGTTGAAAACATACTTTATTCCTTAAACTTTGAAATCTAGCTTTCAATTATCACTGAAACTTCTCTAGAGATGCATTTAAACAGTTTATTTCTTATAAGATACAAACTAACACACCATATCAAACAGCTACAGGGAAAATTTTTTTTAATTTCACAGTTAATTGAAAATATACCATAGAGGCATAGAAGAACACATATAATAGCATAACATGAGTATCACAAAATTAGAGATCAACAAATGAGGAGAAACCATATGATTCTGGCTCATGACATTTCTGTTCATACCAAACCATTATATTCTATGCCAGTCCCTCTCCCAGAACCTCAATGACCCCATTTTTGAATTCTTATACAAATAAAATGAAGCAAAAATCAGCTTATAATTTATTTGATGGCTCCCTTGCTAAAAGCTTCATGTCTGGCAGCAGTGAGCAATGGAGAACAATGCTTGGAATGGAGCAAATCAGAACCATTGATGGGGAAGAGATCTAATAGAGAGGAATATGATTATATCAAAAGAAGGCAGCAGCTCTCCCATGTTAGAGGGCTAAATTAACCTTGTTTAATTAAAATATATTTGTTCTAAATTGTGTATCCTATAACTGTTAAAAAATAACACATATTGGTAGGAGAACCTAGGGTAGATGACTAGGATCCCAGACAAGAAGGTCCTACAGGAGGCAAAGATAACTGAGCTTCTAGGAAAATTTAATAGATGGCACTCAGGAGGATTTGATTCCATATTTGTTTGTTTTTTTTCTCTAAATCCAGCACTTTTTATTAGTTTTCTCCAAGAATGAAAATGAGTGAAAGCCTTTATTGAACTGGTTATTGTGTCATGGTAATTAAATGACCAGAAATGTCTTTGGCAATATCAACTCAGGTTATTAAATGCTAAAAACTTCACACTTCACATTTCAAGTTCCAAGAATTTATCTTAGTGTAATCATAATGGCCCCACTAAGAATCTTCTCTACTATCTCATCTTAACATATAAGTGATTCTTCTTCTCAAAATCCATGCCTACAGAGTACATATTTTGGCAGGTCCTACCAATATGGAAGGCAATACTGTATGTTTGTCACAACTCTCTATGTGTGGAGAGGCAGGATCATCACTAGAGGCTTAGCTACTGGGTGATAACATTTTGAGTTATTAGTAACTCATGAAGACTGTCTAGTAAAAGATGAAGGGATTTTCATCAGCATCAAAGGAATATTCACGCTGAATAAATCACAAATCCATGAAAAATTATAATCAGCTTAAGGGTAGGTCTCAATGGATTCATTTTTGTCATATGTTTTAGACCATAATCAAAGATTCATATTTCTGCTTTTGTCTTTAATCTTTTAAACACAAATTGTTATCTAGCCTCCTTGAAACTTTAAACTGCCTTATTTCAAAATGAGGTAAGACTCTTGTCAGACTTTCCTGTGTATTATTCAATTCAGAGATGTTGATATGATTACTATTTTGTAAAGGAAAGATAAATGTATTTTCCTCCATCTTTGTTATTTATAGAAACTACCTCTGTGTGTGTGTGTGAGCCTGTGTATTTGTATGTGTTTCATTACCTTTTAGGGTTTGGGAAGGTCATTTTTAGACCAACTATTCATAATGTATTGTGCATTTTCTCAGAGAAATATTTATATACAACTGGTGGATTCCTCAGTTAGCGGGCAAATATCTATTTAATTGAAGTCTTGACAAAACTATTTTAGATCGAGGAATAAACCCCAAAATTCAGTGAAAGATTAGTTCTTTACCATTCCAAAAAAGAAAAACAAAAGAGAAAATAAATTGATAGTGTATAACCATATGGAAGTGATTTCTAGCTTCGGGCTGGGATCCAAATTAGGGTCATAATAACAATAAACATTAATTAAACACTTTTTTTTTTTTTACATAAAAGCTTTGTGCTGGGACAGAGCCAAGATGGATGGAGAAAAGGCAAGGATTTGCCTGAACTCTTCCAAATTCCCCTCCAAACAACTTTAAAGCCTCAAAATCAACCCTAGAGTGACAGAAACAACAAAAGGACAGGCTGAAACAATTTTCCAGGTCAAGATGACTTAGAAGATTGGCAGGAAAGTTCTTTTGTGAAAGGTGAGAGTGGAATATAATCCAACCTGGCCATGGCAAGCATTTATATTAAACACCTACTATGTTCCAGGCACTACGTTAAGCACTGGTGACATTTTCCACTGCCTTTCCCCTCTAAAGGTCTTTTTATCTTTATTTGGCTGTCTTTTCTAGATCCTCACTTATTTTGAATAATACTTACTGTAGTATTTAAAAAAGTCTGAGAATCATAACTTCTGGGTAATTTAATCATATTTTTGATATTGCCAACATTTTAATAAAATGATGGTCACTTGGTCATATCTCTATTAGACCATGGTGGGAGGCTCACACTTCTAAGCCCTTTGGGGAGAAGACTGTTCTTTAGGGTGACAATCAATTCCTATTGCCTAACAATTAATGACAGAATAAACATTACAATAAGGGGCTGAATCTGAACTTTGATTATGTCACTTACTCCTAAGTTAGCCCCAGCCTAGAGCAATCCATTCAAAGAATTTATCCCCACCCATACCATAGTAGTACACAATAGCTGCCCCACTTAGGTGGGGATCTAGATAGAGGAGAAGGTTAACTCAACCTTCAGAGATTGAGGTCTTGAAATTAGTATAAAAGAAAAAGGGGAAAATCTAAATCTCTCCAAATCATTGGTTAGTATGATAATTCTTCTCATTTTTTTTCAATGTGCCTTTGTTAGAAAGATTCATGAACAACACACTTTGCCTTTTTTATATACAGAATGCTGTAGAGTCAGAAAGAACATCATTAAGAATTAAGGATTTCTTCTTCAATGTAAGCTTCATGAAGAATCATTCTTTTCTAGTAGTACTAACTGTATGTAAAATCTGTCATGCCTAAACTGATCAATCACAGCCATTTACAATGTATTGGGCATTGTAAAAAGCTGTGGGGATACAAGGAAAAAGCAATGTCTCTACTCAAGGAGTTTACATTCTAATGGGGATAAACAATATATAAATCCATAAATACAAGATTACTATGGAGTAGATGAAGGTATTAAAAATTAAATGTGTCCTCAGTCCACTTCCAGGCAAGAAGCTCTTCATATTTTTACTCTCAAAGTCCAAAGCATCATTATGGTTTTTTTAAACCACTCAATAATATAAAGACTGGAATGTATTTTCCAATCTTTTTTTCAGAATTACTATACAGTAGTTGCATAAATATGCATCTGGGAAAAAAAGGATACTCTACCTAGAGTCCATTTTTAACCTATTTGTTCATATAAGCAAATATACATATATATGAAAGAAAGAAGAGAGAAAGAGAGGGGAGAAAGAAAAACAGAGAGAAAAGGAAGAAAAGAAAAGAGAAAGAGAAGAGGGAGGGAGGGAGAGACAGAGAGAAAAAATAAACCTCTGTCCTATAGAGAAGGTAAAAAGAGAAGTCATCACCAAGAAGGCTAACCCTTGGCATGAACAATTCAACAATTCTGAAGATAGATACCAGAGAAATAATCAATATGTCTAATGTAGCTTTACAACTGCCTTACCTTTTATGAAACTTCCCAGAAATACTCCAGTGTAGCCATTTCATAAAGGAATTTGAAAACTCTTATTTATACTTGGTATTAGAAAGGAATTAATTTTAAGTTCAAGATGTCTAAATTCCTATGCTTGGCTTCGCTACAGTATTAACTCTTTGAAACAGTTTTGTTTGAATTTTTATAGATCAAAGACTTCTTGTTCTCTGAAGATTTCCAGCTATGAAAGGGAATAATTAAAAAAATATATTCTCTAGTTCTTTGTCAATTTGCCATAATAACAACAGATGAGTAAAAATGGTGACAATTATAAATCCCTTTTTGTTGTTGTTCGCTTTTGTTAGCATGCGACTAGCAGACTGGCCATTCTGAAGACATTGATTTTTAGTCAATTTAGTCAAACAACAAGTTTGACAGCTCCCCCCACTTCAGCTAACTGCAGATTTGTTTAACTGAATTGACAAAATTCCCCAGTTATTTTGGTTCCCAAATGAAATTGCCTGATCGCTTTCTCTATGTAATTAAAAGCTCTAAATGAGATGTCTATTTCCCCTTTCGAGAAAGATTAACTTTTAGATCATTATATGTTGAACATTACTTCACACTTATTTTATACTAAATGCCAATTTCCCTGACCAAGTACATGTGATGCATTGGAAAGAAGTCCACTTTGTCAATAGAAGACATCCAAATCTGATCAAGAGCCTCCTCCTGCAGTGTTTTCATGACACTGTTTTGTTGAATTATTTTCTATTTGTTGGATCAGTTCTTCTTGGTCTGTTTTGCAGGCTCATCAGTCATAACAAGCCTCCTATTCATATGTGTGTACCTTAGCACTCTCTCCTGGGCTTTGTCCTCTACTTTGGTTGCACACTCTCTTAGTGATCCTATATATTAAACTATCATCTTTATGTAGATGATAAAGTGCTGAATCAATGTATCTAGTCCTCATCTACTTTTTGTGCACCAGTATGTTATTTCCTGTGACTTGGTAGACAACTCTACCTGAGTTTCTTACATTATCCTAGTTAGTCCAGGACTTCTATGTTAGTACTTCTTAAACTATGGGTCACTACTCCACGTGGGGTCATGTAACTGAATGTGGGGGTTGCGAAAAATTTGGCAACAGTAAAAGGTTTCTGAATGCACAACAACCAAAAATTAATTCAAAATCAAACACCTCATGAATCTGAGGTGTTTCTGGGAGCACTTGCCCATGTGGCATTATACAAGTTCATGCAGCCTCTGTTCTGAATATACAACGTGCACAACTTGTACTGTGCATGCCGTCAAACTATACAACACCAATGAATCCAGTCAAAAGCACTTCGGCTCAGATTCAAGACTATCATATGTTATGAACTGCAATGTTTTTACTGTGCATACAAAGTTTTCTGTTCTTACAGAAACATAATAGTTTAATTATGGAAAATAAAGAGCCTTAGTAGGTGGGACTGTACCTCTGTAATATGGTTTTCATTCTTGTTATTCAGCTAAAACTGTTTTCTCCAAAGCTACTTTAATGTATGTGTAAAGAAATGCAGCTGTCATTACTCAGCATGTAAGTAGCAAATTAGTATGTCTTTGAATTGTATTGTTAGAATATTTGATTTTAAAAATTGCTGTTTTTGTTTATTTACAGAAACATAAGTATATTGCAAGTAATGACAAAAATCTTTTAATAATATTTGTCTACATCACTGTTGTATGTGTAAGTATGAACATTAGTTTTTTAAATTAAGCACAAACGTAATTTCATAAACTAAAGCTAGTATTTATTTGAGAAATTATTAGCAATATTTATTTATATTTTAGATAAAAAATATTTTTTGGTTATGTTTAAGTGACTATATTTAGACAGAAGAGGTGAAAATACTAATGACAATGTGACAGAGGCTTCGCTATCAGGTTGTAATAAAAACTGACATGAAAAGGAAAACATGTTGAATCATTTTTCCGATATGGTTTTATTTCCAATAATGATGATCATGTGGAAAAGCCTCTTTGCTTAATTTGTAATAAAGTTTTGGCTACAGAGAGCATGAAACCAGCGATACTAAAGTGATATCTTAATACCAAATGTGTAGCATATTGCAATAAACCAAAGGAATATTTTGAACAACTTTTAAAATCTTCAAATAAAGAAAAATACTGTTTTTAGAAATTTGTTACTGTCCACTAAAAGTATTTACCTACAGCTTGGGAAACTTCTTATTTAATCACAAAAACTAAAAAGCCCTACATGACAGGAGATTTCCTACTACCTGTTGCTATTAAAATGTCAGAAATAGTTCACGGGAAAAAGTATGGGGAAAATATTTGTAAAATTCCTCTTTTGAATGATACTGTTTCCAAGATGATTTTTGAAATTAGTAATGCCAATTCCTGGAGCTTATTACCAGACTTAAGAGCAGCTCAAATTCTGAAATTCAGTTAGATGAAATAATTGTTTCTAACAGAGTACAGTTGTTACTTTATGTAAAACATGCTTATGAAGGAAGCATACATGAGGAATTACTGTTCTGTCACTCTTTTCAAGGGCACACAAGAGGGGAAGATATATATATATATATATATATATGTATATATATGTATATACATATATACATATATATACACATATATATATATATCTTAAAGTTGATGCATTTTTTACTAATGAAGGTTTATAGCAGAAAAGCTGCATTGGAGTCTATATAGACAGTGCTGGTGTGACGATGGGTGAGAATGTTGGATTTATAGGCAAAAGTTAAAGCTAGTGGCCATGAACATATCACTTTTATTCAATGCATGATCCATAGGCAGGCATTCGTAGCCAAAAAATATCACCAAAGTTTGATGTATGTCATGATACTATCAAAATCATTAACTTCATTAAAAGCTGTGCCCTTAACTGTTTTCAGACCTTTGGAAAGACAGACTCCAGTTACAAAAGCTTATTAGTATGTGCAGAAGTAAGGTGGCTCGCAAAGGGCAAAGTTTAAATAGATTACTGAAAATGAAAGATGGAATTGTTATCTTTTTGACTGAGCAGAAATCCAATTTTGTTAATTTTTTCATAATGACTTATGGCGTTCAAAATTCTATTATTTGTTGGATATTTTTAAAAAACTCAATGATTTAGACATGTTGTTTCAAGGAAAACATTGCGGCAGATTAATGTTAAAAGATAAAATTGAAAGTTTTACTAAAAAAGTTAACATATGAAAGAATAGGGTGAAAAATGGTTCTTTAGAGATGTTTACAGCTACAAATGATTTTATAATTGAAAATAAGCTTCCCAAAGATTTAATTGCAAGAGTTATAATTAATCATCTGAAGTGCCTGGAGACACAGTTTCAGAAATATTTCCCTTCAAATTTTGATATTAAAAACTATGTTGGATTCATAAAACATTCTCAATTGAAACAACAAAGAAATCAATCATTTGCCATTAAAAGTTCAAGAAGAATTTACCAAATTATCAAGTGATAGGTTTAAAACTTGAGTTTCCTAAAAAAAGTCACTAAATTAATTTTGACTTAGAATTGGGACAAAATTTTAAACAATTTCTGAAATGGCTCTAAACATACTCCTGCTATTTTGTACTATAATTTATGTGAAGTGGCAATCTCAGCATTGACGATTATAAAATCAAAATTCAATCAACTCTGAAAAATGTTGAAGATTCTTTATGTCCTGCAGTAGTGAATATTCTGCCAAGATTTAATTCTTTATGCAAAATAAACAAGTGTATCCTTCTCATTAGTGTGCAAATTTGCTTTTATCTTTAATAAATGGTAAAATTATATGTAAACTAAAGAACTGTTTTAAAATAAATTTCTTTATGATTTATTATCAGTAAATGTCTGCTTTGTATATCTATTTTATATACCTACATATGTGAGGTCACTTAAAAGTTTCTTGGGTGAAAAGGGGTTGAGAGTGAAAAAAGTTTAAGAAGCCCTGTTCTATATCACTTCTATTTTTGGCTAAACTGCTTGAGAAAGCCACTGATTAGGTGCCCCTCTCCCCCTACACTTCTTGATTTCTTGCAAACCCTATGTAATATGATTTTCATTCTTATTATTCAGCTAAAACTATTTTCTACAAAACTACTTTAATTTATGTGTAAAGAAATGCAGCTTTTATTTGGTTGAGAGACTTCTGAGACAATCTGAGATTAGAGTAAGATGACTACAGGAAACACCCTCCTTTTCAGTGAAAGAGAAATATACTTGCCGCCTCCTATTCAGTTAAGATTCTGGGAGAAGTTCCACTGATTTCTCAAGGGCAATGGTCCAGGAGGGAATGGGATGGTGACTTGATTATTTAACTACTATGAAATATTAAATCAGAAGTGGATTTTTACATATTACAATTTTTTTCTTTGGAATTACCTAAATTTGTCTTGGGGTAGACATATGTTAGAAGGCATGGAAAAGTGATGCTATTTTGGACATCTGTCTGCAAGTCAGAAATTACCTGGAATTAAACTAATCTTAAATTGAATAAAATTGTGCCTAAACACAGAGTATAGCATTAAGAAATTTTTCTTAGACATAGGCTAATGTGCTACTTGTAAACTTGTGACATGGGTTAAATATACTACCTGTTATACTGTTAGATTACCAAAGATCTCTTTTAAAAAATGTTTTTGATATTTTTTGTTTCTTACATCACCATAGTTATCCCATGTATCCTTTCCCCCTCTCAAAGGGCCACTTCGTATGACAAAATATATTTTTAAAGAAGAGAAAATGTCATCAGAATTGACTGATACACTGAAAAAGTCCAAAAATAAGTGAAATGTGTAACCCTTGGAAATGACGTGATAAAGGTGTCTTCTTATATTTCTTTAGTTGAGTCTTCCTTGGCTTTCTAATTTTGTTACATTTGTTTTTGATTTTTTGGTGTGTAATTATTCTTTTCCTTTTAGATTGCTATAGTCATTGCGTATGAAGGCAGCTAGATAGCTGAGTAGATAGAATGCAGATCTAGATAGAGGAAGATCTTAATTCAAATTTGGCCTCAGACTCTTATTAGGTATTTGACTCTGGGCAAGTCACTTAACCTCTGTTTGCCTTAATCCACTAGAGAAGGAAATGGCAAACCACTCTTATCTTTGCTAAGAAAACCCCAAGGACACATTGGTCCATGGGGTCATGAAGAGTAGGACATGACTGAATAACTGAAAAGCAAGTCAAGGTGTATATACTCTTTCACTACTTATTTCTTGACTGTTGAATTTAATAGACTTATCCTCATGTTTCTTTACTTCTCTATAGCCTTTGACATTCACTGTCAATCCCTGACTAAATCCTCTTGGGTGCTCTCTCTTTTGCATGATTTCATAGTCTCCTTTGCTAGATCATCATCAAGGTCCCACCTACTTACTACTGCCCTTTGGGGGGACACTTGAGAGTGTCCAAAACTGTGGGAATACTCAAGGTTTTCTGTCTTTGGCCCCGTCTCTTTTCCCTCCATATTATTTTGTTTACTTATTGCATCAGTCGCCATGGGTTCAATTATCATCTTTGTATATACGATTTCCAGTTCTATATACCCAGCCCTAATCTCTTCCCAGAGTTCCAGTCCCAACAATTGCCCTTTGGACATTTCAAACTGCATGTGTCATAGGTATGTCAAACTTAACATGTTGAAAAATTAATGAACTGAACTTTCTCTCCAAATCTTTTCCTCTTTCCTATACTTTCAAGCATTCCACTGAATTCCAAGTCATTCAGGCTTGCCATCTTGACATCATCCTCAATCCCTTACTCACCTCCACCTCACATATCTGCTGTTAAATCTTGTTTCTCCTTTCATAGTATCTATCATATGTATTCTCTTTTTTCTAATCATTCAGCCACAACTCCAGTACGTGAGGTTGAGAGTAAAATGTAAGAAGACTAGAAAGGTAGAAAGGGGGTAGATGATAAAGGCTGTGACAACCAGAGTATTTTGTATTTTACATTAGAGGCATTAGGGCCATAGAGAGCTGCTGGAGTTTACTGAGTGGCGGAGGGCAGGGGGAGGAGGATGTTGACAGGATGGAGACCTTTCTCCAATTTCTAGTGCCTTTCCTCTATTTATCTTGTATATGTGCAGTCATTTACATGTTCCCTCCTCCATTAAAATGGGAGCTCCTTGTGGGCAAAGACTATATTTTTGCCTTTCTTTATATCCCAGACTTTAGTACAATGTATGGCACAAAGTAAATCGTTAATAAATGTTTGTTGATTGGCATATAGTAGGCACATAATGAATATTTGTTGATTGACTCTACCTCCTCAACATCTCTAGCATCTCCTTATTTCCATCGACACGAAGAAAGCATAAGTTCTGGATCTCATTATCTCTTATTGGGACTACTACAATGGCTTCTTAAATGGCTTCCTTGCCTTAAATCTCTCTCCTCTCCCATCTGTCTTCCACATCTTCCACAGAAAATAAATAGGTTTTCCTAAATCATAGGCCTGACCATGTCACTATTGACCATGAATGGAAGGCACTCTTTCTTCATCCAGTTCTCAGAATCTCTACCTTTGTCTCCAGTGCCATCTGCAGTTGCACCTGAATTGCACCTCCATATCTCTAGTGGCTGATGTCTCTTTCCCAATGACTTATTTACTGTAAATGTAGACACATATATGCACCATTATGCAAACATACCCACAATCACACACGTCACACTCATATACATGTATATATATAAACAAGTAATATACATGTATACATATACATGCACACATATACATGCATACATGCTGGCATACATAAATGTATGTGTGTGTGTATGTGTGTTTCCTCTAATAGAAGGTAAGCTACTTGAGGGTAGATGCTACTCTCTTTCTCTATTCCTATTCTTAATGTCTAGCATATATTAGTGCTTAATAAATTTTTGATGATTGATTAAGAAACTCTAGTAGTTCCTTCTTGTCTCTAGGACAAAATACTCTGTTTGCCTTTTAAAAGCCTTTCACAGCCTAGCTCCAGCCTACCCTTCCATACTGACTGTACATTACTCTCCTTCAAACACTATTAATTACAGAAAACAGCCTTAATTGCTGCTGTCCATACAGACCATTCCTTTGTTCAGGTTGGAAGCCTGGAACATACTCCCTCCTCACTGCCACCTCTTAGAGTCACCCTTTTCCCTTGTTTACTTAAGGAGCATCTTCTACAGATTGGTCAACATGACAAAACAGGAAAATGGTAAATATTGGAGAAGATGCAGGAAAATCTGAACATTAATGCATTGCTGGTAGAGTTGTGAACTGATCTAACTATTGTGGAGAGCAATTTGGAACTATGCCCAAAGGACTATAAAATTATGCACACGCTTTGACCCAGCAATGCCACTATTAGGTCTGAATCCCAAAGAGATTCTAAAAAAGAGAAAAGACCCACATGTACAAAAATATTTATAGTAACTCTTTTTGTGGTGGCCAAGAATTGGAAATTGAGGAGATGCCCATCAATTGGGGAATGACTGAACAAGTTGTGGCATATGAATGTAATGGGAATATTATTGTTCTATAAGAAAGGATGAGCATGTGGATTTCAGAAAACCTGGGAAGACTTACATGAACTGGTGCTGACTGAAGTGAGCAGAACCAGGAGAACATTGCACACAGTAACAGAAACATTGAGAGATGATCAACTTTGATAGACTTAGCTCTCTTCTCAAGCAATGATCTAAGACAGTTCCAAAAGACTCATTACAGATGCTATCCACCTCCAGAGAAAGAACTATGGAGTCTGAATGCAGATCAAAACCTACTATTCTCTCTCTCTCTTCCTTTCTCTCTCTCCCCCTCCTTCTCTCTCTGCCTCTCTTCTTTTCTTGTGGTTTTTCCCTCTTGTTCTGATTCTTCTTTCATAACATGACTAATGTGGAAACATTTAATGTGGTTGTATGTGTATAGCCTATATCAGATTGCTTGCTGTCTTGGGGAGGGGGAAAATTTAAAGCCCCAAATCTTATAAAAGCAAATGTCAAAAACTAACAATAAATTAATTTTAAAAAGAGGCATCATCTCCTATAGCACTTGTTCTGATCCCCCTAATTCCTGGTGCACATTTGTTGAGTAATTTTTCACTTGTGACCAGCTCTTCATCTGGAGTTTGGAGTTTTCTTTGCAAAGGTACTAGGGTGGTTTGCCATTTCCTTCTCCAGCTCATTTTACAGATGAGGAAACTGAGGCAAATAGAGTTAAATGACTTGTCCAGGGTCGAACAGCTAGTAAGTACCTGAGGCTAAACTTAGGTTTCCCTGACTCCAAGGCTAATTCTCTGTCCGCTACACCACCTAGTTCCTACTGCCCCCTCAAAAACATTACTCAGGATCTCATTTGTGTTTTATTTTACATTTACTTTTCTGTGAACTGCTTTTCCCTCACATCCTTTTATAAAAGTAATTTCTTAAGGGCAGGCATGAACTGTTTCAGTTTTGACTTTATATCTCTGGCATATAGTAGTCACTAAATAAATGCTTGTTGATGAATGAATGAATGAAGAAATAAACAAATGATTTTGGGGGGTTAGAGGTGGGGCAGTTCCAGACCTACAGCTTCAGTGGTGTGGGAAATGTCAAGTGGAAATTCCCTTCACAGATGCAGACCAGCAAATTTTCAGTTATTTATGTTGTTAAGAGAGTTGCCTGGGGACACTGAGAGGTAAGTAACCTGACCACAATTCCTTAGATAGTACATGATCAAAGGCTAGATTTGAAGGGAGATCTTACTGATTCCAAGGCCAGTACATTAGCCACTACTACTTCTACTCCTTATTAAAATATTCGTATGTATTAGTATTACTCTAAAATATTTGAATAGTTTACTTAAAAAAAACAACTGGTTACTTCAAGGTGGCAAACAGCCATTCTTGCAGTCTTTATTGTGAATCCCAAAAAATTGTGTTTAAATTTTCATAATACTTAAAAATTATGTCTAAGTTTTGATGATATTATAAATAACCATTGTTTTATATCTACTTAGCCTTTCTGGACCTCAGTTACCTTATGTGTAAAATTAGATAGAGGGATTAGATTATATGATTTCCTTCTGAGCTCTGTCATTCATAGACTAGAAAAATAAATTCTGGGAAAACATTCATAAAAATCACAAAGGATGGAAAAACCTCTACAGTGGTTTGGGACTACATTGAAGGAAGCCTACCTACAGATGATGTAATAGATCTGGGAAAGAATCAGATTACAAAAATTCTTCATATTTAGCTATAGCAAATTAAATTATATTCTGCTGGCTTGAAAGAGTTAATCTGTTTTCCAAGGTACCTAGTTTAATTTCAGGAAGTGACAGGCACTAGGGAAACTCCTGTTCATTATAAAGCTGTCTTTCAGTAATTGGCAAAATGTCTCCAATTTTCCATGAAGGTATATCTTTTTTTTTTCCTCAAAAACTTCCTGCTACATTTAGCACATCAAAAGACACATTTACTAGGGAGTCAGATACAAAAGACAATTTTCTGATTGAAGAATTTGCTTCTACAGTTCTTAGGATCATCATGAATCTTGATATTAAATGATCTTTCTAATAAGCCATGCCAACCCCTCCTGAAATTTCTCATATCAAATTAAGACTGAACAATGTACTATGAGAAACATAAATTCTTCTTATTCAAAAAACAGAGCCAAGTGGGGGGGGAGGGGGGGAGAAGGGGAAGAGCCAAGGGAATCATACAGTGAAGGGCAGAAGTCAGGTGTGAGTAGGTAACACAACTGGGAACAGATTGCACCACATCTGGCTTGGGTCATCACTAGTTTAACTGACTTCCAGTGGTATTCTTATGAATACCCACCCTCAAGTGATCTGTTTGACTTTATTTCCTCCCACTTTATCATGGGCTCTTCGTTTAAATAAAACCCAAGCCTTATGTCTATTCTTTGCCCCTTTCCCCCACTTACTTGATGAGTTAATTGACTAAGAGAAAATATAAATGTCTTCCCGAGGCAATGGTAGCAATTATTTTGGATGGCAGGGGTGGGTTGCTCTCAAAGAGAATGAACAGTATTTGATTAAAAAACAAACCCAACAACAACAGAAAACCCCAAACCCCAAAGCTGCTTCACCTCTTCTCCCAAACAAACTGTGCTCCTTTGAGGGCTACAGTCATCAGCTCAATTCACTTCTTCAAAAGAGATATTTCCTTGTAATATACATTTCTCCTTATCCACATTTTTGAGCTAATGTTTGGGAAGTTGGTTTCATTAACTGCTTCACCCACTCAGGCGCTGCCAGCCCTGTAACTTAGAATAAAAGTGTAACATCAGAGTCTGACAAGAATGATCTATGTTTCACAATGGGAGTATTTTTAAACTTTATTTAAAACTTGATGGTCAAGACTTGCTTATTACTCTATAAGAACTTAGGACTCTGACTAAAGTGCTGCTTCACTGGGTTAAATAATCCTTAGTGTGAGAGACAGATATAATGCTCTCATATGCATATCCAAGGTCATTAAAGTTGGACCATTACTATATAAAAACTAGGTATTTATAATGCATAATTTACTCTGAAGGTCTCCATCATATTTCTGTTATGTAGCTTAAACCCCACTAAATTTCTCATTTGCAAAAGGACACTGATAATCCCCCTCTCCTAAAGGGAGACATATTTTACTTCTCTTGCAACCGCAAGGCTTGCTGGGAAGAAGAATGAGATCTTTCTATGTGGGGTTTCAGTTTTAACTTCCAGAGTTCATCCCTTGCACAGGAAGACTCCTGTTTATCCTGCTGACTCAGCCAATGAATGACTTTGGGAAGCTGACTTAACTCAGTAAAGTTATTATTCCAAAATGAGATTCGTAGAAGTCTCATCAGCCTCCAGGCTCCTTGATACTGAAAATATTTCTTTGCAGCAATCTGAAGAAGCTGAGGGGACACAGGCCCCTCGTAGATTTCAAAACCAGGAGGAATTTTTCTCCGACTAGGAAGCAGAGTCTGATGTCATTTCTGATGTTTGCTTCCCTTGCCATTTTCTCAAAATCAGGCACAAATATTTGAAACTGGGTCTGAAAGTTAAGTACCAGATAAAGATGATTTATAGTGTAACTGCATTTGCTGAGTCAAAACAGACAACATTCATAGAAACCATTTTTTGCCAAAAAAAAAAAAAAATAGTAGTTAAATTGTAGCACAATTACCACTCTGTGAAACTGCTCTAAGCAACAGCTTTAGTGAAATAGCCTAAGTGGACCATCATTGTTATTGCATCTGGAATCCATCATAAGACGAGAGAAAAATAATGGCTCAATAACAAAATAAAATAGTTTTATGCTGTTTTGTGAACAAGAAGAGTTATAAAAGAGACAATAAATGGAATGAATGATTGACAAAGCAGGGGGGCAGCTATGTGGCAAAAATGAGAAACAACGGATCAGTGCTTGTGCTCCACAAGAGTCTACAAGTGTCATGAATTGTATGGAACTTTAACACTAGCAATTGCATGTGCATGTATGGATTTTTTTTCCTTGCAGAGTATCCAGGATCCATTATGTCACTGAGAAGCCCTGCAATGGATAGACATTCCAAGTGCTCCATTGGTACCTCTGAGATATTAAAAGACCCAGAAGCAGGTCTTGGCTGGCGCAATGGCTGAATCATTTTGGGGAAGATTTACCAGAGGAATGCATAACTAAGAGATAAAGACTCTGATCCACCTGAGAAGGAGTGCCCACAATGATGAGATTACAAATCTCTGGGAAGTATGAAGGAAAACAGAAAAGTGGTACGTTTATGGTGATGTCTAAGGATGCACACTACAAGATTTAAAAGAGACAGCAAACTTTGATATACAAAAATTATGGGGATGAAATATAATCTTTGTACATGCTCATAAATTTCTGTACACTTCTGTCAGATTGAGCTTCCCAATGCACACACAGAATCATGTGACTGTGCTGTTCAAAAACAACTTCAGGAGTTCCCTATTGTCTACTGAATAGAGTTCAGATTCCTTAGGTTGGCATTCAAGGTTCACTGCAATCTAGTTTTAAACTACTCTTTCAATTTTGTCTCACAATATTCCCCAGCAGATACTCCATACAGGAGACAATTGACTCATTTGTTACCACATTTGTGCCTCTGATCTTGACATTCCCTTTATCTGAAATGCGCCCCTTCTCTTCCCCTCTTCTTATGTTAAAATTCCACCAGAAGGGGATCAAGTACTCATGATTTCCTTAGAGTTACCTCCCAATTGAATCCAATAACATTTAAATAGTCTGACTCAGAGGTCCCCCTAGATGGCACATTCCATATATTTCAAAATATTTAAACCGTAGAAGCAAAATTTACAGTAGCAAGAAAAAATTAAAATGGAGGCAATGTATATAACCATTGTTTGGGCTAAACAAAGTTTCATTTATGAAGATAATGGAACAATACTGCATTTTAAGAAATTATAAATATAAATATGAAGAAGCATCGGAAAATTATTTGAACTAATGCAAACAGAACAATGAAGCAGAACCAGGAAAAAGATATGTAATGATGACAACAGCGTGAATTCAAACAACGATAATACAAACAACAAAAATAAAACTGAATACTCGTGCTTGGCTACGTAGAGTGAAGGAAAAAAGTATACCACTCTTCCTTCGCTGAAGAGATGGGAACTATGCACGTGCAGCATTGCAGATACTTTCTGACTCAGTCGATATGTTCGTTTTGCTAAGCTATTTGTTTCTCTTGTCCCTAGCTGCAGGAGGTGGAAGGTATATATCTGGAAATAAAGGTGATATAAAAACAAAAGATATATGTACATATGTACACATGTAACATGTAAGTATGCAATAAAACATAAATGCAAGTAATATACTGATCCACGATAAAGTCTAGTAGAATAAGAAACTGAATGTTTTAAACTTTTTTTGCTTTTATATTATGAAAATACAAAGAACTTTGATTCTTAAGTTTTAGTGGAGGAGGGAAATACGCAATCAATAATTCAAAACATTTGGGGTTTTTTATTAGTTTTTTGGCTAAATTTTTACATACCATTTGTGTAGAGTGTGACCCTTGGTTATTAAAAAATAAAACAAAATAACAACAATAAAATCCCAATGTAATTCTTTGACATGATCAATTTTTGGTGATTTACTTTTGCAGAGGCAACATTACGCAAAAATAATGTTTTTTAACCATAGAGCTTTTTTTAGTTCCAGTAGCCATCTCTACTGAGCAATTATCAGACTCAGTAGGAGAGACCATAAAAATTCCTTTTATTTGATGAAAAATGATGTATAGAACAAAAGAACCCATACCATTTGCCCTGTGGAAATAATGTGTGATATTGGAAGTTCCTCAATACAAATAGGCATAAGTAAGTTAAGCAACAAGCCTCATTTGAGTTCTTTGGTATTACAATAACCTGCTTTTTTAGGTTTGCTTGAGATGGCTTCCATTATGTCTCACTTTGCTTTACCAATATGAGAAAGCAGGAGAAGCAGACAGAAGTTTGACATTAGAATGACAGATCCAAAAGATGCCTGAGAGATCATCTAACCCAATGCATTCATTTTGCAGATGAAGAAACTGAGACCCATGGATGGTCAGTGATTACTTTAAGGTCATTCAGACATAAATAATAGAAGATTTTGGGTATAGAAGCCCAGAGGGAGAATCTACCTCTTTCTATTATACTATACTGAGACTTTTGCTTATATATCATCTAGTCCTCAGCAGAAATCAGATTTTAGGAATGGATTTACTTCTTAGAATGCATAATTCTTTTACTTGTCAACTGGGCATTTTTTTTCCCCAAGGTAAGGAGAGCTGGATAAGGAAGAATAGTTTTATGGTTGAGATATAACAAGAAATTAAACATATCTATGGGTTATTTTGTGGTTTGATTTGTGTGAGATTCTTGATAGGGATAATCTGAATGTAGCTTCTGAAGGAATGTACAATACTTGTGTATTAATTAGGGCCACAAGAGAATGAGGGGTAGGGGTGACACTGGTAAATGTGAACTGAAACTATGCACATTTGATCAGTGAATGGAAACTCTTTGGGACATAGGGAATTTCCATGGGACATAGGATTAAGTTACTTGCTAGATGGATAACTTCCAAAGTGGAAGAGTCATAATATTTAAGGATCATAAGGTCATAGACTTAGGAGGGAAAGGCATTAGTATTTACTAAGCACCTACTATGTGTCAGGCACTGTGATAAGTGCTTTACAAATATGATCTAATTTGATCTTAGAGCTATAAGGGACTTCATTTTAGAAAACTTTGAAGAATATCATCAGGCTACAGTACATTGCAAACAATGACTTGTAGGTGAGGAATGGCACCCTTGATTGGCATGACCAATAAAAAAGATGAGGTTAAAACTTCACTAAAGTTTTTGGAACATCCTATTTATACAGCACATAGGTGCCACAATTCTTCCTTAGAAACTGTGAATATCACTTTTCTCTTCATCAATTGTAGGGGCATTCAAAGTCAACATAAACCCTGGAAAAGGGCAACATTACCCACTTGTCTAAGAACTGGTGCACAGATGCAGAAGGTGGCTGTTGCAACATGGGAGAGGGAGTGTTTGAAACCCAGCCCTAGGTTCTTTGGAGTGATTTCTCTGCTATATTTAGTTCCTGGCACCTGGGGAAAGAGCCTCAATTCAAACAGAGCTCTTGTATGAGTGGCATCAAGGAGAGAGATGAACAGCTGGCCTCTGAAGCATGCCACTGTGCTAAAGATGACAAGTGTATACAAATTTTCCTTATTTTAAGTGTGTTGGGCTTAGTAGAATAATTAGTGGGTTTCATTAGAGATTGTATTTGAATAATATATCAGACATGGCACTACCTATAAATCTTTAAAACAATATATAAGGACTGTTGCTGATGATAATTTTAAAATAATTTAACCTTACAAATGATGTTGATCAAATTTAATGAATTACATGCATTGCCCCAAATGTCAGTGAATTCCTAGAATCTTTTAATGTAATCCAGATATTATAGTAATATGAAGTCTTTACAAACACCTAATTACACTGAAATATATTATGATTATACAACAAAATTAGGGTCTTTGTGCCAAAGTTGTCTTCAATTAAAAAAAAAACAACTGCTTACCTATTCATTGTACTCAACCTAGTGTTGAGTGTACAGATTGAAGTCAGGAAGACCTGAGTTCAAATTTGATCTCAGACACTTAGCAGCTGCGTAACCATGGGCAAGTCACTCAGCCTCAGTTTGCCTTAGCTTTCTCTTCTATAAAATGGGGATAATAGTAGCACCTATCTACCATGGTTGTTGTGAGGATTAAGTGAGATAATAATCATTAAGCCCTTAACACAGTACCTAGAATGTAATAAGTGCTAGGTAAATGTTGGATATTTATTATCATTATCATTACACTACATAGACTGGGTTGTTAGCTTACCAATAATGATGCCCAAAATGAACAACAGCTGTGACATTACAACTTCTGGCTACCTTCACATTCTGACCTCAAAATCAACATCAGAAGCTGCTTTGGGTTCCTGCTGAATGATTTCCCTTGCTTTCACAAATTCTAACTCTTAAATCTGTGTCTACCGAAACATTGCTGAAAAATAAACTAAAGAGGACTTCTCTCTTTCTCTCTCAGTTTCTGGGTTATTAGAGAAGCATGGCGGAGGCAGCACCTTTTGTTTTGAAATATGTTGTAAACATGAATCACAGGTACATTTCTTTTCCCTGAAAATAATCAAGTCTCCTTGAGATTCGAACAGTTCAGCAAATAAGATTAGGGGGAAGGTGATTGTTGAAGTAGAATAGGAGAGAGAAGTTTGGTAGTTTGCTATGCTTCTTTCACTGTGAAATGCTTTACATGTCCCTATAGCTGCTTTTTTCAATAGGGCCATATTTGTCTCTAATTGTAATAAATGAGGTTATGGATACAGTCTTTATGTCTGTTTCAACTTAATGCAATGGTTTTCATATTCATCAGATTTAAGGGTCTGGTAAAGGTAACTAGAGAGGTAGAAGTCATGGTGAGTGAGGGTCTTAGACAAAGGGCTCCACCGCCATCTTTCTCACCCCACATCTAGTCTGAATTTGCACTTCCCTCTATGTATGAGTCACTATAATTGCCCTTAGCAACCTTTTCCTCAAACACTTTCTGTCTGATAGATTACAATCTGCTGTTGTTAAGTCATGTCCAACTTTTCCTGACCCCATCTGGGGTTTTCTTGGCAAACATACTGAAGCAGTTTGCCATTGTTCATTTTATAGATAAGGAAACTGAGGCAAATAGGGTTAATTGACTTGCACAGGGTCACATAAGTAGTGAGTATGGGAGGCTGGATTTGACTTATGTCTTTCTGACTCAGTCCCTGCACTCAATCTATTGTTCCACCTGGCAGCCCAGATGACAATTTAGCTAAAAGAAATAACAGATTACATGAACATAAAGGAAAACAGGCAAGAAAAACAGTCATAGACAAAAGACAGACTGATACAGAGGTGTATATGTTTTCTTATTTGTATGAACAGACAAATTGGTCACAGGTCAAAAGAAATCAGTTTGTGAACAAACTGATAATAGTCAAAAAATTAAATGTATTTGTGATATTGACTTGTAAATTGATTGTAATGTTGAAGACTGAAATCCTCCCACGCCTGTTTATCCTGTGCATCTCTTATACGTATTCTTTAGTAAGTTTGTTATAGCCATTAAGGAGGCCTTCCTTGATTCTTGATTCTTCAATTTCAAGAATACCAGTAGAGCACTCTGGTTATCTACCTGTTATCCCTCATCTTCACCATGTGATGAGTCCATCCTTTTTTTTCTTCTATCATTCACTTGCTTTCTTTTTGTTCTTTCATCACATTTTTAAGTCTTGTTCTTCACTCATAATATTTTCAAACCCATTCACATCCACCATGCACTTCTCTATTATCCTCCCTACCACTTTTAGTTCTTCAGAGACTGTTATATTCCATGGCTTGGTGCTATACATGAACATTAGTAGAATCTCAGTTGAAAAAAAAAGTCTTTCTACGACAAGTTTGCGATAAAGAGTTTTGAAGTTTCCTAAGCTAATCTGCCCCAGCCTCCTCCTGTTCAAATCTGAACCCCACTGGTTCAACTGTACTATCTATGCCAGATAAACATACCAATAGATAAACTCTATAGGTTGGTTATCCATCTGAGTCTATGGTAGTCAAGGTAAAGACATTCTTCATCAATTTGTTCTTTCTTATGTAGTGGGTTTTTTTTAAGTCTCAGCCACCAACATTTCATGTTAAAAATAGATATCCTGAGATTGACTTTCTTCAAAATGTGTTTCACGATTGACGTGATTGGAACACCAATAGCTATGAACTAATATTTATATGTACACACACATACATGTATATATTTTGTAAGGATAGATTAACTAAGCTCCCATGGTCTGTGATAATTGTTTTTATATTTCTATATCACTTGATTTGTGCTTTTTATAGGATTTCATTTGTTGCTGGGGGTTCTGTTCTTGGGGTTAATGGGGTGGGGGAGACAGGAAGTGATAACAGAGTAAGCTATTTCTCAATTTCAAGGAAGATTGCCTTAGTTCATTCTTCCCCTTCTTGCAATAGTAAGGCTTCAAACATCTCAGAATAAGACTTACTGAAAGAAATGCTTTGAAGAAGGTCAACAGAGAAAATGGTAGGGAGTGGTATGTAAGCAGGAAATGCAGGAAGGTGGGGGAGACATCATGAAGTAGAAGTGTGTGGTGGCAAAAAAAAAAACCACCAAGTGAGAGAAGAGTGACTCACCTAGGAAGGAAACAACTGCTCTTAATTGATACCAAAGAGGCAAGCGGTCCACTTAGGACGCATGTTTCCTCTTGTCAGAAGAAGCTAAATTTTTTTCTACTTTTCCAAGTCTTCATTTATACATTGTGTGTGTGTGTGTGAGTGTGTGTGTGTGTGTGTGTGTGTACATACACACACAATATAATAAGTATTAATAACAGACTTTTTATTAGAAATAAACATGCTAGTTTTAACACTCTCAGGGGAGAAAAGATGATTTAAACGCTGTAGCAGTATGCACCCTGACATACATAGGGAAAAAAGTCAGGACCCTGAACTTCAGAGAAAATACAGAGAAATCAAAAATCAACAGACATGACTTCCAACTGTCTGACCATAATCAATACATATATCACAAATCAACAGACAGGTCCAACTGTCTGACCATAGTTACCAGAGAGGGAAGCACCAACATCTGGGTTTTTCAAAACCAGGGGACTCAATGGCTTCCCAGAGTCTCCTCTGGCCAAACAAACACTTCCAGTCAGTAAGTCCCAAAGTAAAGCCTTAACTTTTAGAGCCAGAGGGCATCCCAACTCTTGAGAACCAGTGCCTCATTAACAAAAGTTGTGTTCCTAGAAATCTCCCCAGGTCCAATATTATTATGGATGGGGAAGATCACATTAACAACAGAAATACCTATACTGTTTGTAGTTAAAGAAACTCTTGTTTCTGTACTTTACTCCAAGTAAAGACTCTTAGTTGATAAAGGCAAAATTCAGTCAGAGGCACATGATTATATTAAAACAAAAATAGCAAAAGATCCTATTTTGCTTACCATTATAAACCCCATCCATAACCTTTCCTCAGAGGAATGCCATGAGGATTAATCGAATATATCCAGGGAAAAAGACAAACCCAAAACTAATAATGTTTTTGTTTTTCAGAGAAAACAATCAAGAAGTGAGGAAACCAGATAACCAAGTTACTAATTATACTGGTGGCTTATTCAGTCCAATTAAATTTATCATCTACGTGCCATATGCTGTGCCAAGTGCTGGACAACAAAAACACCATTCCTGTTGTCCAAGAACTTGTGCTCTACTTTTGAAGCAGTATGTACTAAGGTAAATAAATATGAAATATAAATGGCATGCTTTCCCTACAAGGGATGAGAATGGCCTGAACCTGCCTATATTACTGGGATTTGGTATTTTGCCATTGTTTAATGAGGTAAGAAAACATGATGGTTTAGGGCTGGAGCAAGAGACAGTTCCTTAAAGAGGAGAAAGAGAACAGGAAAAAGAGAAAGATGGTAGGATTTTTCCCAAGACACATGCAGCAGCAGCAGGAGGAAGGAAAAATAGGAATTTTTCTTTCTCAAATCCTATAATACTGGAGAGGATAATATCTACAGGGGTAAGTGGGAAAGTAAAAGACTAATCATAAGCACACTCAGGTGACTGAAGTAATGAAGAAAAAAAAGATACTGAGGAACTATCAGTCCATATTCTATACCAGTCCCCAGCACAATTTCCTCTGGATACAACTGGCATTTAGATGTAGTTGATCCCATCCAATGAATTTCTTTTGCTGTCAGCATGAAGGCACAGAGAGCTCTGGGAGCCACACAGGAGACAGTGACTTTTTTTTTTAAGCCTACAGCTAATTTAGAGGATTTTCTCTAACTGTAGACATAATCTCAAGTCACTCATGTGTTTCTTAAGTGCAATTCCAAAGGCTGAATTATTATATACTTAGATCTTTAAAAGTCTGTCTGATGAGTACAAAAACCCAATGTAGCAATTCCTAGTGTTAAACGTACAAAGTATAGGATAGTTTAAAAGACACCTACCACATATGGGACTTATGTGGAATTGAACGGGTCATTTGGCACACTATACTAGTCCACATTCATAGTAAACCCCTCTAACACCGATTGATTCATTAATTTATTCATTTTCATCTTGGACACCATAGCAATTAAGGAATACATTCTGATATTTCCTCAGAAATCAAAACAATGTACATAATCTCAATTTATCTCTGAACACACACCCTGGTTTAAAATTAATTATTAAATAAACCAGAGAAACTGATATCAACCCACTTCTACTTCATTTGATAGGTTTAAATACACATTAAGATTACTGGAAATGTTTTATTAACAGTTAAAAAAATAAAGCAACAACATAAATAATTATTTACAATGATTCAACTATGGGAAAGAGCAAAGTCAGAGAATTATATCTAAACCATCACCTCTGGAAACACTTAATCACCATTTAGCCATCTCAGTTTAAGTCTCTTATCAAGAGTTCTCTTCATATTTATTCTCAATATGAGTTAGACTAGGTTCTATCAAGAAATATCTCTTTCAACTCTTATTCTTTGACAAATAAGTCATTCAGTCTCTGAGGAAAGAAACTTTCTTAGTCCTTTTTCTCTGTCCTTAGCTTCTCTCCAACCAAAATTATTAAAACCAACTCCAGAATAACAGTTAAACTGCCTCTCTCCCAATGGAATCCTCATAGACTACAGTTAAACTGTAACTCTCCAAGATTCCACTCACTCTTAAAGCTATACTAACAGAATCGATTGTCCCTGGGAGCAGCTACTGAAACTAATGTTACAAAATTTCACAGGTGTGTGTGTGTGTGTGTGTGTGTGTGTGTGTGTGTGTGTTTCTGTGGTTGACAAATTAATTACCCTGTGGGTAATCTGATGATGCACTTATCTGACCTTTCTAGGATGAACTACAGATGACAAATATGCAGTTGTTTTGTTTGCTTATAATTAGGCATGTACTTAAAGCTTTTCTAGCTTAACAGGAGGTGCCATAGCTTAAGTTAAAAATGTCTTCACTGATATTTTTGTAATAACCCTTTATGTGACAGAACAATAATTTGATGTATCTGTGATTTCTTCAGGGTCAGTACTCCAATGAAGCATCACTCAAACTGTGGGATTCTAGTCTATCTTCCCCTGTAAATCTGCCACCCAGCAGAGTCTTCCTCTTGACATTGGAACTCATAAAGTATTTGCCTTCCCCATCAGTTTTCTTTTTCATACACACAGACACAGAGACACAAGTGCATGCACACACACACACACACACACACACACACACACACACACACACACACACACACACACCCCTACTTCTATTATAAGTACAATAGGGCTTTGCATTGTGTTTTTCCAGATTACTTAACATGGAAGCAGCCACAAGGGAGATGCCAGGGACATGCTTCTGGGAGAAGAAATTCTACGTTCTCCTACCACTTGGTTGGGAACACCATCTTTCCATTGGCATAAACACCACTGTTGGGAGCTTGAGTCAATGTCAGAGAAGCTAGACACTTCCAAACCTTATAACTTATAGATTTAATGTGTAGAATCCTGGAGGAGGGGTGAAATATAGTCTATGTGACCTTTAAGCAGTAGTCAGTGATATATATTCAAAAGCAGTAATGAGGTCTCTATACCTCTGAACACAGATCCAAATAACAGGTAGCTAGGTAGCACAGTGAATAGAGTGCCAGGCCTGAAGTCAGGAAGACTCATCTGCATGGGTTCAAATCTGGTCTTGACTTAAGACACTTACTTGCTATGGAGAAGAAAATGGCAAACTACTCCAGTTTTTTTGCCAAGAAAACCCCAAATGGGGTCATGAAGAGTTGGGCATGACTGGGCAAAAATAACATAAATAGTTTAAAATGCTCTTTATCTATAAAAGAGGCAGTGGACAAAATTCCAGTTTTCAACACTTTCAAAGGTCCCTAGATTGTAGCCAGGAGATGCCTTCTACACTTGCTTCAATTTCAGCTGAAATACTATCCAAATTTTCATTTTTTTCTTGGATGTCATACAATGACAATTTTCTCAACTGATCATATGTTTTTATTTTGATTTCTACTGATATTCTTTTTAAAGCATAATATGCACAATTAACAAGGAGATTCAGTAGACTCTTCATCTTCTAATCTTCAGTTCCTACAAATGATAAAGAACCAGGCTCCCCATCATTTTTAGCATTGGATATTAGAATTGAATACATGCCATATACACCATAATTAAAATTTGGTCAATAACCACACTTACCCCCCCCAAAAAATACAAATTGATTTAAAAAGCCATCCCACATAATATATCTGCATTTTCTCCAACATCTACTTATACTTAATATCCATTAGTCTTTCAACTGTCTGGAAACAATAGCATCAATGAAACAGGAATAATTTGACTAAGTATTTAAAAACTGAATAGCTAAAATATCTGTTTTTAAAAAACTTTAATAATAGCAGATCTCAAAATCATAGAGATAGGTATGCTTCCCATAGCAACCGGGTAAGAGAGTGGGGCTATTCTCTTCATTGTCAAAAGATGGGAGCACTGCCAAAAGAATTCAATGAACAGAAAGTCATTTTCTTAGGAAGTTTCAAAATGAATAAAAATTCACTCTGATTTTAGAAAAATAATAAACATTTAGTTGGCTTGATAAAGTATTTTTAAACTGCATGAAATTTTCTTTTGGTGCGATGACACAAATAGTTCCCCTACCCTAACTGACTTCTGGAATGAATGCCTAAGTATTTTTATTCCTATTTAAATTTGAATGGTACATAATTGACATATAAAACATTAGGAACTGAAGAACAGACCACTTGAAATTATAATGGAGAAAATTTTAAGTTTATTAAGATCAAAATCTGTTCATCTCAATGTGTCTCTTCAAAGCACTCCTCCACACTACTGCAATCTTTTCCCCATCCTGTTTCTTATGATTATCTCCCACATTCTATTACAAATGCTTCAGCTAGGATCTTTCCTTCTCACTACAGTAATGAAGTTATATGAGTTGAATGTGACAATGCTGTCCCCATGAGCAGAGCCCAGGCTGTGCTGGGACCAGCTTGAGCTAACTCACAAAAGCCGACTATTAGATTTCACTGTGAGCATTTGTACCTCAGAAATAGGCAAATGTCTGAAATGAGGGCTCGATTAATTATTTTGTTGATTATCTAGACTTAAAATGATGGAGAAAATGCTAATAATGCAGATTAAATTTAGAAGTTTGCTGGGCTTTCATTTTTATCCCCCAGAGGCATTCGTTAAACATCTGCAAACGTACTTTACCTGTAGTCCTACCTCCCCTCCTAAAATTGGGCCCAAAGTCAGTTTGCAGTGGGTAAAGAGAACAATAAAATTAGACAAATTTGAACTTTGGAAAAGAAAATTTCTTCCCACATTTAGATCTAGATGCGCACAAACACAAAAGTTGTACTCTTGCACCTTCTCTGAATATTATAGTCAAAGAACTGTCCATGTTTTTTCTTGTTTTTGTGTTTGTGGGTTTTTTTTGTTTTGTTTTTTGTTTTTTGCTTTTTATTTGTTTATTTTGCTCTTCTTTGTGTCTCTACCACTTAGCACAGTAACTGGCAGATCAAAGTGGCTTAATAAATGCTCAATGACTGACAGAGAGCTATCAGCAAATATATACATATGTGTATGCATGCTTATGTATATTTGTATTATGTATTCTGTGTATGCTTGTATTATATGTGTGCATGTATATTTAGGTGTGTATTTGAATATCTCGGTCATCTGGGTAGTACAGTGGATAGAGCTTGGAATCAGGAAGATCTGAGTTCAAATCCAGCCCAAGACATTTATTAGTGGTGTGATCTTGGGCTGTGTGACCTGTGTGATCCCTATTTGCCTAAGTTCCTCATCTGTAAAATAAGGATATCCTGGTATAGGAAATGGCAAAAACCATTCCAGTACCTTTTCCAAGGAAACTTCATGGACAAGTCTACAGGGTCAGCACACACGAACAATTAGAAGCATATGCACATATGAGTTGTGTATGTGTTTGTACATACAGGTGTGTCTGCATGCGGGTATGAATGAGTGCATTAAAGGTAAGTTGTACATCTGACACAGCATAGCTATGAGACCCTAGGCAAGTCACATAATCTCTCAATGCTCTAAGCATTGAGACTTAGACTCTTCAAGTTGCATCAAAAGTTTTAGCTTGCTTTGGTAGAGGGGGTTTCTGTACTCTGCAATTTCCTCTATCAATAAACTCATGGGTTCAATGATATATCCCTGTATGTGTATAAATAATAATTAAAATTATGATAATGATACCAATAATAGTAGCTAACATTTATATAGCTTTTACTATGCATCAGGCACTAGGCATCTGTGAGAAAGATTTTAGCTCAGTGTAAGTATGAGGGTAGAGTTCTTCTTCTAACCTTACTCAATCAATGAATAAAAAGAAGTTTTGAAGGTGTATGCAAGACTGTTTGCGGTCTGTGGCCTCTCTTCAATCTGTGAATTTCTTTGACTGGATCCAAAAAGAAATTGATGGAATGATCAGTAATGCCAATGAACCTATGTAGAAATTAGCAGTCAGTCCACTGGTAGGATCATTCTGGGTGGGTCTTACCCAGCAATAGAAGATTTCAGTGACGGAATTAAGGATTTTGTTCCAATACAGTCTCTGAGAAGGCTCTACTCTTGAAGAAAGGAGAAAGATTCTTTCTCTTTTCCTCCTCTACTTACATTGAGCATATCACTATCTAAAGGGACCAATGGGAGACAATGCATCCTATCTGGATCAAAGAGAGATGTACCAAAGACAAACATGGGCAGATGGATGCAGGAAGATATATACCCAAGGGAGGAAGGAACTTCAGGGTGCATGATCTCTTGAAACAACAAAATAATGCTAGCTACAGATTCAAGAAAGGCCTCTCAGGAACCAGGAGTTGTGAGTTAACCCTTTGGTCACATATGACCTCTACACATGTACCTACTATCATTATACTCTAAATTTAAGTCACTTTTTCCCTGCCTTCTGCATACTTGTGTGAGATTGTGGCCCTGAGATATTTTTGGAGGAAATGGCTGGAGTCAACCCTTTTTACTTTAACACTTTGTTAAAAGCTTAAGGAGGCTACAGGCTGGTAATCGTTGGGAAGTATTTCAATGGTACCTCTTGCATGACAGTGTTTGATATAAGTGTTACCTTATAACCTTGAGGGGAGAAGCAGTCCGTGGCCCTCTGGGAGTCCTAATTTGCCAGTGCTAGAAAAGTTGGAAAAGTAGTCCCAGAAGAAATTATATATATATATACGGAAGACATTTTAGAGCTTATAAAAAATGGAATGAGCTGCCTCATAAGTAGTGAGTTCCCTAATACTGGAAATGTTCAAGTATAATATGGGTGAACACTTGGCAGGGATGCTGGAAAGAGTTAATAAGCATCAAGTATTTGGTTGTAAAAGATTGCTTCTAAGTTTCTCTTCAACTCTGAAAAAAATTAATGATTGAGAATGATCACAGGAAAAGCACTGAATCCTGGGTGGTGGGAGGGAAACAGGGTGAGGTAGATGGGGCTTAAATGATCTTGGCCTACCCTCAAGCCCTGTGAGGTTATTAATGTATATATATATCCCCCTCTCTGGGGGATAGAATTAAGGGGAATATAAATCGCTTAATAAGTCCAGGATCTTAACATAAATCAGCTTTGCAGAATAATTAAATCACCTCCAATGAATTATTATTTGACATTCTTGATATGACACTGTATCACAGTCCATTAATATAACTTTCATTATAGTTAAGTTTGATCTTTTTTTTTTTTTTTTACAAGCACTTTTGTTCCTTTTGGAGGTCAGTTTTATTTGATTAAGAAATACAAAAACAGTTGCCATGATCTTGTCAAGAATAAAGTATGAGATACCTCCCTCTTCTTGGCAGAGAGGTAAGGGCTTTGGCCAGAATACTGCATAAATTGTCAGATAGAACAACTTATTTGTTTTTCCTTAGTTGTTTTTCTCTGTTACAATTTACAATCCTGGGGGTGTTGGTATGAATGAATGAGCATGGTCTAAAAACAAAAGACACTAATAATCTTTTAAGAGAGAGTAGTGAGAGTCAGCAGGCAGCTAGATGGTCCAGTGGATAGAGTACTAGGCTTGGAGTCAGGAAAGATTCATCTTCATGACTTCAGATTTGACCTCAGACATTTGCTAGCTGTGTGACCCTGGGCAAGTCATTTAACCCTGTTTGACTCAGTTTCCTCATCTGTAAAATGAGTTGGAGAAGGAAATGGCAAACCATTCCAGTTTCTTTGCCAAAAAAATTCCAAATGTGGTCCAGAAGAGTGGGACATGACTGAAAAATGGCTAAAGACAACAGCACAAGGCCATCAGCTGTGCATTAGAAAGCTCTAATTAATCAAATATTCTGGTTAATAATTGGGAGTTCTGACATATAAGGAGATGATTGATTTTTGGACTTAAAATTCAGTAGAAATATCATATAATGCATTTACAACAGTGGCCATTAAAAACTTAACTCTGCATAATTTATTCATTCTTGAATGATTTATAGGACCTTGGAGAATCTCTTAATACCTCAGGGTTATCATTATGAACACCAAATTATTATGGTACTGTAACCGTGAGGATGTTTGCATTAATAGAGTACAATTCAGATGGACGTCCACATAAACCAGCTTTTGTTATATTTAAGGTGATCTTCCCCTTTCCACCCCTCCCAATTAATTAGAAAGCTAGGGATATCCATTTTCCAACCAGCCACACTCAGACATGGATTAATTAATTAGACAGTCACTGTGAATGCATCTGAATGTAACTAGTGGGAATCGTGTGCGAGAAGGAGGACGAGGGTGCAATACTTGGCTTTGAATGTCTATTTCACACAGAGTGACTGTGTATAAGGCAATTTTGGATGACTTGTTTGTTCCTGGCAACCTACAAGGGAGCACAGAAAGTACTCACAGCATTTCATACCTTTCAAAGATGAAAACTCAATTGGTTAATTTTGTCCAATGCAGTTGTAAAATAGCTTTTCTCACTGAAATGGAGGGGTGCCCATCATACAGAGCTCTTACTTATTAGTACAGTCGGGGAACTAGGATTGATGAGTAGTTCTGGCTGAATCCACCATGGGGAACCTGGGTAATTGGCTTCATAATTTAAGGGAAATAACCCTTTGATTTTACCTCCGTCATCAGAGTGATTATGCATTGTGTGCAGTATTAAGGAGACACTAAAAAAAAAAAAAAAATCAAACCATAATAAATCTAACTTCCTTCTCTCCCCCTAACCCCTTCTGCCCCCTAAAAAAAAGCGAGACAGAAGAGGAAGAGAAACTACAGGGATAAAAACAGTGGTTGAAAATGGGGTTGTTTTATTAATACGTCTGACTTATTTCTTGGAAACAGTCCTTTGCTTCTCAGTGAATTCACTGTAAATGTTTGGCATGTTAGCTTCCCTATCTGTAAGACACAGGATACAGTCATGCCCTCCGTGAAATGCCGAAAGGTCCTCACTGATGGCTGATAAACACATTGCAATTACTTTATTATACTTCTACTTCAAATGACACTTTTTGTTTGAAGAATCTCCATTAAGTGACCCAGAGATCTTTGCCTACTGACAGAAGTGACAGCGTCATTCACTAAATCCGTTAGTACGAAATACTGCTATTTATCTTTATCTGTATTTTTATTTCAGTCTCCATCTTTAACTCTACCTCTAGTTCTAGATGTCCATAGTGAACAGAAGGCCCAGGAAAAAAGTAAGTTTCTGGAAGGCTGGGATGGCTTGTTTTTGTTTTTTTTTTTCATATTTAACCTTGGCCAGAGAAGACTTAAGTGGGGTACTGTAGCTTTCTTCAAATATTTGAAGTGCCTTATATCGAAAAGGTGCTTCCTAAGAGCTCAGAAATTATTACTCCATATATGTATGCTCATTTAAAAGGCTACGTTTGGCTTCATTTCTATGACTGACACTAACAAGCAGCTTTTAGACAGAGTAAGGCATTACTGGAGAAAGAAACAGTGCCTCCTTTTCTTTGAGTTCTCTAGGGTGATTTTTCTCCCAGGACCACTGTGTTACAAGATGGTAGAGGTAATTTACTTCAATAAAACTTAAAAGTAAACAATTTTTGCAAGGAAAATCATCCTTGATTCTAGTATTTTTAGTTCTCAGTGGCTAATAAAGGGGAATTTCTAGGTTCATTAAAATAGATAGATGTAGTTGCATATACAGAAACTCAAATGGAAGACATTCAACAATAATTTCCTTCCTCTGGGGATCAGATATCAGTAGATTTTTAATATTTCAAAGGCATAGACTTACTAATAGAAATTTCACAGCATAAATAAAAATTACCTCTTTGTTAGTATAAATCTTTCTAAAGTTACTCTAAAATAGTCAATTATTACCAACAGCAATAAGCCAGTATTCTTGCTATATCCTAAGGAAAGACAAGGAATTGTTTCAACTGTGAGGCCAGGTTGTCCCTCTAGAAGAGTGTGAACAGACCTGAGACCATTAAATCATCCAAAGCAACTTTTAAAAACACACAGTCGAACAGTATGCTTTAAACTTGGCTGCTAGGTGATGCAGTGGAGAGAGTACTGAGCCTAGAGTCAGGAAGGCTTGAGTTCAAATCCAACCTTAGGCACTACTAGCTGTGTGATCCTGGGCAAATCACTTAATCACTACATACCTCAGTTTTCTCAAGAGTAAAATGAAAATAAAGATAGCACCTATCTTTCAGGGCTTGTTGTGAGTCTCAAATAAGATATTTGTAAAGAGGTCCAAAATATACATATTTGTAGAAGTAGTTCCCTATGTCTGAAATATACCCTTTTCTTACCTTAAGGATCCCAGCCTTCTCTCAAAGCACAATTCAGGTATCATCTCATACATGAGGCCTTTTTTGAGCTCCTTGGGTCAGGGACAGAGAGCTCTCCTTCCCTCTTGCAATTATACAGTATTACATGGTACACATTTGTATGTATATTCCTGCATGCATGTTGTATCCTCCTAGTAAAATGGAAGATACTTGATGGCTTTCTATGCCCAAGACCTAGTATAGAGCCCTTGTCCAGCACTTAGTCCAGGGCTCAACAACATAATGATTAATAAAATATATAATAAAATGCAAACTTAATAAATGATGGTTGATTGTACAGCATGGATATTTAATGAATATTTAATCAGAATTGATTGATTGAATTTGAATTGAATTGAATTTTTGAATTGAAGCAGAATTTTTGAAAAAAGAAAGGCACTTGAACAAGTATCCAGGGCAGACCTCAAATCAAAGAGAGGCTCTTGAGTCTAGGAATAGAGTGGAAAGGTCCTTAGATCTGGGTCAGATCTAGTTCAAATCTTGGCTCTGCCTATGTGACCTAGACCAAATTATATAAACTTTTAGGGTACAGGATGAAAATAAAAGCATGGATAGGTTGGTTGTACTATTGTCTACTGTAGGATACAGCAACATGATGAGATCACAGTTCTCTCTCTCTATATATATTCTCTCTCTCTCTCTCCCTCCCTCCCTCCTTCTCTCTCTCTCTGTCTCTGTCTCTCACTCTCTCTCCCACCCCTTTCTTTATTTTTCCTTTCTTTCAGTACTGAATAAATACTAGAGATAGGAGAAAAAAATCTTCAGTATTTCATAAACATTAAAGAACTATCTCAATATCATTATAATTATATCTACAAATTTATATAAAAATCTATCCTGACAGATAGGTAGCTCTGTGGATAGAGTGCTGGGCTCAGTCAGGAAGACTCATCTTCCTGCATTCAAATCCAGCCTCAGACAGTTACTGTGTGACCCTGGGCAAGTCACTGAACCCTGTTTGCTTCAGTTCCTCATATATAAAATGAGCTGGAACAGGAAATGGCAAACAATTCCAATATCTTTGCCAAGAAAACCCCCAAAACAAATGAGTTATGAGGAGTTGGACACAGCTAGATGATTGAACCACAATATCTGGATGCTTAGTCATTTAAAATAACACAAGGTACATAACACAAGGTACTTATTAAGGTACTAGTCACTTAATAAACATTTTTAAAGCATTTACTATATGAGGAAAAAATATATCTAACCTTATAGCAGTGTGGTACAGTGAAAATAGGGATATATTTAGAGTGTGGGAATCTGGGTGAGAGTCCTAAGCCTGCCACTTATTATCTGTGTAATTTTGGGAAAATCAGCTTACCACTCTGGGTCTCAATTTCATCTATGAAATGAGGAACTGAACTCAATAATATGTAGGGTGTTTTCTGCTCTAAATTCTATGATTTTTATGAATGACAAGGTGAGCTCACAAGATGAAATTTAGGGAGAAATAAAATCTTTTACTTGAGTTTTTTTTTAAAAATCAACTCTATTAAGTATTGGAAAGAGAAACAGATACAGCAAGATAATTGTCTATGTGAAATAGATCCAGGAGTGCAAGTAGACAGCGAACTCAATATGAATCTGCCTTGCTATTGACCTTCAAAAAATAAGGCCGATTTTATCCTAGGCTGCATTAATTAAAATACAGTGATCAGAAAAAAGAAAGGCAAGTGAGATCTGCACTCTTATCTAACCTGATCAGGTTTCATCTGGAATATTGCATACAGTTCTGAAAAATCATAATTTAAAAGGGACATTGCCACATGAAGGTCTAGAAAAATGTAACCAGGATGATGAACAGAGCAGAGATCATGATATATAAGGATTTAAAGAACTGGGAATGTTTAACTTAGAGAAATGACTTGGAGGAAGGGCACACAATTGTTAAAAATGCAGTAAGGCTTTAAATTTTTCCACTTGTCTTTTAGGACCAATGAGTGGAATTCTGAAGGGGGCATGTTTTGCCACAGTAGGAGGAAAAACAAACTTCATAAATGGAATGGGCTATCTGGAAGGGAGTAAGTTCTTAGAAACAAAAGATCTACAGACACAGGCTGAACGACTCCACGTGTAGGTAGCTATAGGTATGATTCAAGGGGAATCACTTTGAGTAGAGGTTGAATGAGACATTTGAGATTCCTTCTTTTGATGATGAAACTGTTTGTTTAGAAAATTGGTCTGACAAGGAGCTCATCAAATGCAGTCAACCTGAATTCCAAAACAACTTCAAGGAATACTGAAAAGGTGGAGGGGGCTACTTTTTGACAAGGATATTTTTAATAGACACCTTGAGAATGAACTACTAAGAGTCTTCTCTGCCTCCCTTTTCACAGATGAAGGTGTTCAGAACACTCCTAATATTTCTAACTAAAAGGCATCAAAGGGATCTCATAAGAAAATTAATTCATGGTTTTCAGTTCTTCTCTCAAGCTTAGTGTCAGGATCTCCTGTCCCATCTGTGAGACAAAATGGTGAAGGTCGAAGTCAACAGATTTGGCCACATTGAATGCTGGGTTACAAGTGCTACATTCAACTCAGGAACAGTAGACATTATGGCCATCAATTATCCCTTCATTGACCTCAACTATGTGGTCTATATGTTCCACTATGATTCTACCCATGGCAAGTGCAAGGGCACTGTCAAGGCTGAGAATGGAAAGTTGGTGGAAGACCATTATCATATTCCAGGATTGGGATCCCACCAATATTAAATGGTGAGATGCTGGAGCTGAGTATGTTGTAGAGTTCACTGGTGTCTTTACCGCCATAGAAAAGGCTGAGGCTAACTTGAAATGTGGAGCCAAGGGGTCATTATCACTGGCCCTTCTGTTCATGCCCTTATCTTCATGATGAGAGTGAACCATGAGAAATATAATTCCCTAAAGATTGTCTGCACTATCAACTGCCTGATCCCCTTAGCCAAGGTCATTCCTAACAACTTTGGCATTGTGAAAGGACTCATGACTATAGTCCATGCTATTGAGAAGGCAGCAGATGGCCCTTCTGGCAAGTTGTGGTGTGATGGGCATGGTGTTGCCCAAAACATCATCCCTGCTCTGGTTCTTGCTAAGGCAAAGCTCATACCTGAGCTGAATGGGAAGCACACAGGGCATTCCGTGTTCCTGTTCTCAATGTATTAATTGTGGACCTGACCAGTTACTTGGAGAAACCTGTCAAACATGATGATTTCAAGAAAGTAGTGAAGCAAGCCTTAGAGAGACCCTTGAAGAGCATCTTGTGTTAAACAGAGATCCAGATTGTATCCTGTGACTTTAACAGTGACATTCACTCTTCCACCTTTGATCTGGCCCATACCCCTAAACTATCTGCCTATAGTGGGGATCCAATGCCACATTCATATCCTTGCCCCAAAACAAACACTTCTGTAGTAAGGGGGGGAAGCATAGAGTCCTAGAGTGTGTACCATCAATAAAGTCACCATATTCAGTGCAAAAAAAAAGTCATTTACCACTTCATAAATGAAACAAATTTGGAGAGGTACTTGTCATTTGAAAATGTATTAAGAGTTATGTAAAAGGTTAAAATTTCAAAGAGTTAGGTACCACAATTCACTTATCCATTCCAAAAACTTTTTTTTTAAAGAATCTACAAAATAAAAAGTACATTCCAGATTCTAGAGGATTCTTTTAGTGTAGGTAAGAAATGATTCCTGACTGTACTATCTGAAGTCTAGCAAAAAGATGAGACAGAAAGATAATCATGACACACACGATACTTGCTGAGAGGTGCAAACTGAAGTGTTTTTGGAGGTCAGAGAGGGAAGGGGAAGCATCATGGAGGACAGAACCATTGAGAATGTTGGGGAAAATCCAGCAAATGGAAATGCTATGGTTTTGTCTTCCATTTAGGCTCGATAAGTGTACAGAGCTAAAAATGTGTATCCTAAGGTCACAAACTTTACCCCAAATAGGAGCAAAATATCAAATGTATCTTGTTGATCACAAAGGTAAATTAGCAGAATTCTACCAGAGATAAAAACAAAAGTCAAAGTCACATTTTATTTTTGGAAGGTTAATAATTGAATTTTCATATAAAAATGACAACACATTTTAAAACCAAGATGTTACTGGGAATGCTTTTTAAAATATAGGGGAGAAAAGGTAAAAATCCATTAGAGACATTTTGGATAAGGGCAGGGGAGAGTGAAATGAATTAAAATATTATTTCAATACCTGAGCTTCTTGTTCAAAGGTAGCATCTTAGAAAACAATGTTAGGGGAATTAAAGCCTCCATAGGGGTCTTCATGGTAGAAATCATGATTAAAAATGGAAAAATTCTGTTGGCAGAGGCAAGCTTCAGTTCTAATTAGCAATGACACTTGCATCTACTTTCTGTCTGATGAAGTGCTCTTTAAACTAACAACCCTTAAGAACCTCTGCTTGAATTTAATGGGTATTTCCATTTGACAATAGCAAAGGCAAACTTGTGATTCAACACCAAGCAATGCTAATATTACATGGTTCAAGTGGCATTGGTTTTCAGTACGCCTCGCAGTTATTCATCCAATTTAATTTGGAAAGCACAAACATATGCATACTCTTTTCTGTTTCCCCTTCCCTAGGAAAATAATCTTACAATGGAAGGTTTTATCAGGTTTTTTTCCTCGGGAAAAGAAAGGAACCCATCAAATGGCAAATCTTTTATGCTCCTTTTGCCTTTGTCCTTAAAAATATCCCCAACAGCACCATGTCCTTGAGCCAAGTTTCAGCAAGTGTTCATTCTCTTGTGAGCAGGAACAACCAAAGGACATTACTCAGCTCTGATCTCTTCACCATTTTGAAACATCGATGAACCTTCCCAGTATCAATTAATTCTTACCCTATTGATTATTCCTCACAACATTTTGGTTAGATATGGACATTCACTATGTCTTTTCCCCTTTCCTCTTCCCTCACTCTAAGATAAGGAGCTAAATGCAGACCTATAGGGCCCATTGAAAGGAGTGATATGAGGACAGCAATACCTGGAGCGGAGGCTTTATTTAAAAATCAATCTTTTCGTCGTAAAGGATAAGTGGCTTGCCAAGAGTGTGTTTCCTTGCAACAGAGTTGAAAGAGCAGGAATTCTGGGCTCCAACATCACCTCTGACACACTCTGTGTTACCATGAGCCAGTCATTTATGTTGCCAGCCTCAGTTTCTTCATCTGTAAAATGAGGATAGTCTTACTTGAACTAGTAACTATTGAGTAAAGTGCCTTGCAAACCTTAAAATGCCATATAAATATGAATATTATAATAATGGCTGTGGTTGTTATTGTTATTTATAGCCAGAGTTTGGTCTTAAGCCCTGCAATACATAGGCTGACTGTTGATACTTCTCTAGAAAATAAACTCAAGGTGATATGTATCAGACTCCTTGATCAGCTATTGGACAGTATCATTAAATGGGCTCAGTCAGAGCTGTAAAGTACTAAACCTAAAGGCCACCCAAGCAACATACCAGCTTATTCCAAGCCAGCTATATATTCATCCATTCATATGACTTTATTGGCAATAAAGAAATTAAAATGATCACTAGAGTCAAGTATAGAAGTAATAATTATTTTTTAAAGGTAAAATAGGCATTTTCCTCTGGCATGCAAAGTTGTGGTGCTTAGGAAAATATATGAAATTTTCATCTGTTAACCCAAGTGTACTTGACATTAGAATGGGGGCACAATTTTATATTCTTGCTGCAGGTACAAAATTAGCCAGTTAAGGGCTGGGCATGCCCAAAATAGCAATGTGTTTTTAGGACACAATGTGTTGCAGGTGGTGAGGCTTTGCTAAGTAAAAGGAATAGGTGAAACTCAGGACATAACAAATTCAATTAAATTCAAGAAACATGTATTAAGCATCTATTACACATCCTTGGGCATGGCAAGGGGAGTTAGGTGGCAACAGTGGATTGAACATTGGATTGGAATCAGAAAGATTCATCTTTATGAGTTTCAATCTGGTTTCAGACACGTAGTACCTGGGCAAATCACTTCATCTTCTTTGCCTTAGTTTCTTCATCTGTAAAATCAGCTGGAGAAGGAAATGGCAAACTGCTTCAGCATTTTTACCAAGAAAAACCCAATGAATTGGACACAATTGAATAACAAAAACAATAAAAATTCTTTCCCTTACTTTGCTTCCCTTATTTTACATCATGCTGACTTCCTTTTTCGAATTTGGGCTTTTCCATACTCTGCAAAATTTAAATTTTAGAAATAATGTATAAATAACTGTAATTATAAATAATTTGTAAATTATTATTATAAACTATTTACATGTTTAAAATTTATTTTATTTGAGAAATCTTCAATATATTTTATAACTTAATTACTGAATATTTTCTAACTTTTTTGTTACTTTTCTAATAAATTTTCAACAATGATAGTAAAATTTTCACAGTATGCAAGCCTGACAGAGTGGTGGGATAGTATAGCACTAAACGGATAACACTTAGTGCCTCAAAAATCATTTTCTCTATATTAACCCCAAGAGGTAGGCAGTGTGAGTGGTGCTACCCTTATTTGGAAAACAAAAGTATTATGGTTCAGAATGAAAATAACCTATGCACATCACATGTTCAGACCCAATAAGAAGAGAATTTGAATTTAGGTCTCAATCTAAATCTAACACTCTTTTCCTTACAAAGCATAGGAAAGCAATCTCAGTCACCTCCCTTGACCAATATAATCTTCTCCTGTGAGGGTTTATATTTTCATTTTATACCTACTGTCATTTCTGTGGTTCATCCTTTATTCTTGAAAAGGAACAAGGACATTAGCATAGTGATGTCTGGACTTGCCAGTGATTTGGATTTAAATGAGGCAGTGTTGCACAGTCATCAGAGTCCAGTGACAAGGTCAGGATGACTGGCGATGGCCCCAGATGCAATGGAAGACCCTGGTCTTTTTAAGCTAAGGTCTTTCCCAGGTCTCCAATTGTTTGAAGCAATGCCCATTCAGCAGTTAAAGGCTAGGTAAGAATTGAAGCAAAAGATGGTCTAGTTTACCTTCATAAAAGATTTAGTCTGGGAGGGGAAGACCCTGAGAATATCTGGCCAGAACATTACTGTGGAACCCAAGACCCCTGAGATCAGAGAATATTGCATTTTTATCTTTACATCTCTAGTACTTATGTTGGTACCTGACATAGGAGGTGCTCAGTAAATGTTTGATGAATTGAACTGATTATTGAGATCTAATATTTGTGAAGGGAAGGTAATTCCACTGCTAGCTCTAGATCTTTCAGATGATCCCTTCTCACATTTATCCACACCCTGGCCAACTAAAGACGTGTCTTGCCTTTGGACCTTACGTTGCACTATCTGCTTTTGTTTTATGTATTTCTCCTGTATTATCTGGTATTGTGATCTGCATCTATATCAAATGCCCTAACAGACCATAAACTCCATCAAGGCAAGGAACATATTTTCTCTCAACTTTGTATTTCATTGAGCATCCAGTATGGTTCTACCCACACAAAATCTCAAGAAATGTTTGCTGAATTGCATTAGATCCCTAATTCTTGAACAATCTCATCAACCAGTATACAATGTAAGCTTCAAACATGATAGCTTCTGCAGTTTAAGTCTGTATGTTTCAGAGACATTGGGATACCCATGCAAACAGCTATGGCTTGGTGATCTGACATGGAATGCTCCCATCCATGGGGCATGGAAGAATTATTTTACTAATAGGTGAAGCACAGTTTCAGATGGTAGAGAATAGTTATATGCTGCAGAGAAGTAAGAGTTTTGGAAAGATCCATATGGAACAAAGTATGGAGGAACAGAGTGGACATTTTGTGGCAAAGGCTTCAGGAAAACTCCAGATCAAAGTTACAAGCAAAGTCTCAAACAGCAAACCAAGCTGGAAAAGAAAAGGGATGCTGTTTGGCGCTGTTCCAGACATGCTGTGGAAATACCTGCAATAAGGATGCACTAAAAGTCCCTTAGTGTCTTGAAATGATGAATGTAACCTGTCTAGGTACCATATTTCACTTGCCAACAGAGAGTGACATAAATAGACACTGAGGATTAGGCAGCCCATGGTCTTTGGCAAAGTTATTCCAAACAAGTACTTCACTCAAAGGAGAAAGGTCTTGCTTTTGGTTTTATAGATGACATTGGGATATCTCAAATATTTTAGGATTTAATTACTACGTGAAGTTTATTTAACACAGATCAAAAAAGACAGTGTGGGTTCCGAGAAACCTCTTGACTTTCCTTGTTTGTTTTTTAATAGTTTTTCATTGATATAGTATAGAACAGATACCAAAAAAGGAAGAAAAGTGTATAAAATTCAATTAAAAAGTAATATAAAATCATGAAGAGTTATCTTTCCAAACTACATCTAGCTACTAAATGGTGTGGTGTTCTATCTAAAGCATCACCGGAGACCAAAATGATAGAACACCCAAAGGACACTGCTTTCCTCATAGCACAGCATGGTGACAGCTGGCAGTTGCCTACAGATTTTCAGTATTTTAGTGTGATCCAAGCCTGAAAATTAGTTACCAAATCACTGAACTAATAAATATTTATTAGATTAAAAAGAGGCCTAGAGCTCCTCTATTCTGACCTTCTTTTGTGAAGTTGAAAACGTGATATTGAATCCCCCTGGCCATCAGAGGTGGGAAGAAAGTATGAATTGCCATGTTGGGTAAAAAACAACAGCCTCCATATGGATGGAGAGACTTACTATGTCAGAGTACCAAAGAATGCTTTGAAGGAGGGAATAGTTCTTGGTTATTACATATATGCACATATGCATATGTATATATACATATATGTAATAGGCATTTATACATGATATATAATACATTATAACATGTATATTAAGAGCAGCATGGTGGAGTGGGGAGAGAGTTAGGAATATCTGGGTTCACACTGCACCTCTGATACCTATGGGTTATATGATTATCTCCAAGACGCTGAGTTGCAGAGAGGGTGCTAACCTGTGCTGATTATGCTGGTTCATCACTGGGAGTTCCCGATAGCCAAGCCACATGTCTATTCCTAACCCTCATTCTTTTATGATCTAACTTTGTTTTGACCAAACTGTTCTTACAGGCAGGTTTTGATCACCAGAATCTCTCTTGTTCCTGATCTGAAATTAGCTTTGTACAGCTTAAAGACTTTAAGAAACCAGCTATCTCTGCTATTATTCTTTATTACAAATAGAGCAAAATTAAGCTTCTTTCCTAGGATTATGCCACTGGGGGTATAATTATATACTTCAAACTTTAAAGTAGTGCTGGTATATTAATAGCTTCTGCAAAGAGATTGTGGGAAAAATATACATCGATATTGTGATGAAAATATTGTGATGCTTAATGTCACACTTACACATGTATCTAGAGATAAGGATAGAAAATGATCAGGGAAGCATAACAGTTTTCCAAAGGTCATGACAAAGGTCTCCAGTGATGACTGCACCCATCAGACCTGGTGTCAGGTCATTTGCTATCTTGAAATTTTGGCTATCATGTTGTATGCTGTAAGTGAAACCCGAATTAGCAAGAGGTAGAGGAAGGAAAAGCAGGGGGGTGTTAAATATGTCAATGGACAAGGTAAAAGTAACAAAAGAAAAATAGGTTCCTATTTATGAAGTACAGGGCCATAAGCACAGTGAATGGTGATGGTGGAATAAGAATACAAGTGAAAAGAACAGATTAGGAACTTTATATCCTCTGCTACTTTACTTTTCCCATTCCAACTTCAAGGAAAAAAGAATACCCCTTCAACTCTGTTGTCCTATACCCAGCAATGGTCCTGAGAAGAATAAGTATGACAGATTGTAATGGAGTAGATGAGATACTGAGTATTCTTCATTTCATAGCTGCTCAATCATTCATCTCTGGCCTACTCTTCAAAACCCCTATGGGTTGTTTTATTTTTGGCTTTAGTAAAGATACTGGAATGGTTTGCCATTTCCTTCTCTAGCGGATTAAGGAAAACAGAGGTTAAGTGACTTGCTCAGAGTCACACAGCTAGTGAGTGTCTCAGACCAGATTTGAACTCAGGTCTTCCCGAGTTGGGCAGCTAGATATTGCAGTGGATAGAGTGTTGGACCTGGAGTCAGGAAGACTCATTTTCCTGAGTTCAAATTGAGTCTCAGACACTTACTAGCTGTGTGACCCTGGGCAAGCCACTTCAACCTGTTTGCCTCAGTTTTCTCATCTGTAAAACTAGATGGAGAAGAAAACCCTAAATGGGATCACAAAGAGACAGGCATGACTAAAAACAACTGAACAACAAGTTCCTGATTCTAGACTCAGTGCTCTATTTATTTACTGAGCCACAGAGGTTAAGTGACTTGCCCAGTGTCAACAGCTAGTAAGTACCTGAGGCCACATTTGAACTCAGGCCTCCAGACTCCAGGCCCAGTACTCTCTCCACTGCACCATCTAGTGCTTCTAATCTTCAATAAACCAGATTAAATTTTAAAAAAGAAAGAAATAAAGAAAATCATTAATCTTTTCAAGAAAGACACAAAAACAAAGTACTATATGTAAGATGGTGGTAGTTTAAGAATGAAAGATTAAAACATAAACCAAGTTATGGTAACATGAATCATTGTGCAGTTATGTCATGATTGTGGCTAAATGACTGGCTGTGAACGTTATGACTACAACGACAGGTACCTTATGGTGAAAGGTACTCGACTCATCAAACAAGAGATTCCTTTAAATTCCTCACCTGCAGCACAATCTGCAGATACCATATGCTGTGCAGTGTTATAGGCTTCATACATGTCTACTGGGACAATAAATCTAAACTATACTACACTGAGGACTAGAGTCGAAACTGATCTTTTTATGTCAGTAAGGAACACGTTAACAGCATCTGTGGCCAAAATGAGTTTAAATAAATGGAAAACTCAATTCTTATTTGAAGACAGTTTTTTTTTAATCTTTTAAAAAAATCTGAGTAATTTTTTCTGTTTCTATCTCTTTTCTCCACTTAGAGGACCACCACTTTAGTTCAAGCTTTCATCAGCTCTCCCTTAGACTATGGCAGCAGACTGAGAATTGGTATTTCTCTCCTCATCTTTCCTCTCTCATCTATTCCTCATGGAGCTGCCAAGTCGATATTTTATAAGCACGGGTCAGAACATCTTACTTCCACTCTCAAGAAGTGGTCAGTGACTCCCTTTTGATTCTAAAATGTCACTCCTTCGTTTACCATTTAAAATCTTTCACTATTTGACTTGAACAATTTTTTTTTCAAATTGATTTCACATTATTCCCTTCTAATTCACCCTAAATTCCAACCAAAGTAACCTACTTACTGATAACGTACACTATTCTAGCTTCCATCTCCAAGGCTCTACATAAGCTATCTCTGATGCTTAGATAGAATATACTTCCTCCTCATCTCCACCTTTGACTTTCCTTAAACTTCATCAAGACTTTGCTCCTGTAGCACATGCCATAAGAGATCTTTTCTAAGATGTGGTTGTTACTTCCCTTCCTCACTTAAATCACTTTGTATTTTTTCCCTCATGTTTTCCATTAATTAGTTTGTGTACATATTGTTTTCCCTCAGGTACAAGCTCCTTGAGGTTGGCAATTTTTTTCATATTTGCCTTTATATTCCTGATATCTTGCATAATGTTTCACATATGTCTGGTGCTTAATAAATGCTTGGTTGCTCTAGTGGATTAATGAGTGATGGTTATTATGAGCTATGTTAAGTCCAAAATAAGCTTCAGCATATTCCATAAAACTGGAAAATTATGGGCCCGTGTTTCTGTCATCCAAGGATGTGCCTAGCTAAGTTCAGAAAGGCCCTGATAATAATTTTGTATGTCTTAAAAATTACTTTTCCCCTTTGCCTCCCAGTGCAAATTATTCCAACTGGTCCCACTTCAGAAACAGAAAAAGTCTGGATGTGGTTCAACAAACTACCACTGAATTTATTAACCCTATTTAAGATCACTTTCTGACTCGTATCTGTTGAAAGTCTTTCCCCGTGTTCTATTCATCTATATCAATCTCTTTTTCCATCTTTTTAGTTCCTCAGGCATGCCATGTATGCCCTGTAAATGGACAGTTCCTGTTAGATATAATTTATATTTTACATAAAGTACATAACAGCCATGTGCTAAAAATTCTTAATTAATAAAATAATTCTTTACTGAAATGCAAACCAGTTACTAGGTTAAAGCGAGCTTATAAATCAATAGTTTTTTAAGAGGAATTCAAATCCCAGAGAGATTACTTTTGAATTGTATTCCAGTCACTAATGCATTTTTTTATTTGTAAGATTTATATCCCCCACATTCCAAACTTAAATGTATCTTTAACACATCCATTTATTCAACAAAATTCAAAGGGTACCTGCTAGGTCAGCAAAAATTATCAACACTGTACCTCAACTCTTTATTTTCCATGAATTCTTTTATCAGCATGGAAACAAAAAGGTCAAAATGAAAATATTTTATTGAAAAACGACATTTGAATAATAGATGCTACAGTCTTTTAAGAATTGTTTTCCTGGCAACAGGAGAATCCTGAAAACTCTAAGTTTAATAAAAGTCATTAAAATTAAAATTTTATGTAAATATAGGTATAGTTTAAATTTGTGACAGAAAATCTTGAAGAAGCAAAATATGGACATATTTACCTAAGCAATTTATGCTCAGTGGTTCATTGCACATGGAAATGTTGATAGCTATGGAAATTAGACATGTAGAATAAAATCATAAGTATGCTAACATGACTCATACTACCTGGGCAGTCTGGAGACATCTAACTGTGATCCTTAAAATAACCTAACCTTCAGTTCTGGTATATGCTAAGATGTTGAAAGCACTGGAATTTTTAAAAAATGTTACCACTGGAAAATTTCATCTCTATTTCAAGGGCAAGCTACAATCCTACTGAGAAGATGGATAATTTATGGGAATTTCATCTTTGAAGCATGCCTCTTACATGGTGATATGCCTTTATGCTTTCATTTCTGCTAAAAATCCATCACTAACAAAAATATAATTGACATATACATGGCCTCTGACCTTAGCAATAATGAGCCCTTCTTTCATTGTCACATTACCATCTATTTGCATAGAAATGCTAAGAATTAAAAAAGAAAAATATAGATATGTCATTTCTCTCATTTGAGTCAATAAGTTGAAAAATCTACTGAGTTACTAAGGTTAGAAGCATATATATGACAGAGTTCTATATTTCATAAGCATTTAACTCCAGTGGATTTAGCTGTAGCTCAATAAACAATGAATTTTTTCCGGCACAGAATGGACAGATCTTAAATAGACAGATATAGCAATTGAGACACACATATGAAGATACACGCGCAGAAAGTTATATAACAGAACTGTCTTACAATGTGACCCTGGTTAAATCCTTTTTTCTCTCTAGACCTGTTTTTTCATCTGTAAAATCAAAGGGTTGATATGGATGATTTCTAATAACACTTCAAGTTCTAACAATGTATGATTTTATGAATCTAACATCCAACTATGTTCATCCCTTAGAACCTAGTGAGGTATATTCACCTCTTGGATCTTCAGTTCCAGACACATCTATAGAAATCTATAGCATATCTATAGAAATAAGGACATCCATAGCACATCCATAGAAATGAGATTTAGGGTCTCCTAAAAGAATCAACCCAACATTGTGACATCCCCAGGCTGGATTAATTCCAAAAGTACCCTAAGAGCTTAAATTTGTTTATTAGAAAAGATGATACTCTATGGAGAGGAAAAATAAGGTCAATCTTAAAAGCATTCTTAAGCCATGGCAGGGTGATATGAGGCTGGGACCTCTGAAATTATCTTAGAACTTAACCTGTATCCCTATGCCCATGGACATGTTACTTTGTGTTATAAATCTTCACCTAGTATCATAGCAAGTCAGAGCTAAAAGAAATCCTAGTCTCTTTTATTGACCATTTATTCCACTTCTATATTTTATGAATGAATAGACCAAATTTAATTAAGATTTACAAAACCACACAAAATCTAAGTAGCAGAGGGGGGGTTTGAGGACAAGTTAGCATTCTTTCCATGACACTACATTGCCCCTTACTCAGCACACTGCTCCCTGTGAAGTGAACCTGAGAGATACTCCTACCACTAACATTCTCACTCTTAGAACAGCTACTCACCATCCCCTATCTGATAAACCAACTCAGGCTTCATCATTACTAGACATGTAGGGTAGTAGAACTAAATGGCAGGCCCCAGAAAACTGGAAGGGATTCTTTAGGGGAAGGAGGAAGGGTCGGTGTTTATGAGGTGTAGGATGGAAAACCATTCTAGCTAGCTGGCACAGTGGATTGAGTACCAGGCCTGGAGTCAGGAAGATTCATCTTCCTGATTTCAAATCTGGCTTCAGATATTTACATGCTGTATGACCTTGAACAAGTCACTCAGCCCTGTTGCCTCACTTCCCTCATCTGTAAAATAAGTTGGAGAAGGAAATGGCAAACTACTCCAGTATCTTGGTCAAGAAAACCCCAAATGGGATCATGAAGAGTCGGACATGACTGATTGAACTACAGTATGTAGGACCACGAGGAGGGCTAGCAGAAACTTCACTATAGCCAAGATGTGGAGTCTGATTAATTCCATAAATGGTTGATATGTGAGCTAAATGGATCTTAGTATATGAATACTCTGCATGTAAGGGACTTTGCAGTCCATTTGTGAAAAAGGCAGTTTCTGAAAAAAAGGAAGAATGCTCATTTGTTCCTAAGGAGACTAAAGACTAAGTTAAACTCTATTAAGGGAGAAGATTTCAAAAAGATCAGATTAGATAATATATGTAAATCACTTTATGTACCTAACGGCTGCGTATTAGATCTGTGGTTTCATTGGAAATTCCCTCTGCCAAGGCAGGTTGGCACCTTCTCTGTCTCAAAGAGTTGCCTAGAGCACTGAAGGCTTTAGTAACATGCCTAGAGTCACACAGCTAGTCTTTGTCAAAGGAAAGACATGAACTCTGGTTTTTCTGGCTCTGAGGCCAGCGTTCTATCTATTACATCATGCAGCTTCTCTCATAAACCTCAACATACCTTTTGTGCTTATTGTGGTATTTTATTAAATAACTTTTCTCTTTGACTATATCATAAAACTCTAAATTATTCTGTATATTTTTCAAAGTTTATACTTATAGAAATTTTTAAAAATATATGTTTTGAAGGCAGGAATTGTTATTTTCATCTTACTAGTCTTAAATGCCTTACACATAGCAGATGGTTACTAAATGTTTGTTCGATTGAGTTTGTTGACTTGAAATATTAAAGGAATAAATGCAGAAAATAATATTTAAGGAAACAATACTCTTGAGCCACAGTTCTCAAAATATAGTGCAGGGAACTTTGGGGATTCCTTTGCATTGCCTCTGTGAACTCAAAACTACTTTCATCATACCATTAATATATTCTAGTTTTTAATATGGTAAATATACACAAAGACAACCAACATAAGCCAAAGTTATTTGAGAGGGTTCTCAGTAATGTTTAAGAGTTTAAAGGGGTCCTGAGACAAAAGCGTTTAAGAACTGCTGTTTTAAAAAGCATTTTCTTGACAAATTTCTTGAGTAGATTAAGGAATTTGGAGGAGAGAAAGATGTGTTATTAAAAGATTTATTTAGTGTGACTTTTTTTTTTAAGATATGATATAAACAGGACAATTTATCAGGAATCTTAATCCTAGAAAACTTATATTAGTCATTTTAAGCAGGAGGCTTGTATTTTAAAATAAGCAAGTTTCCAAAATATAGTGCTATGATAATAACATACTACATCCTAAGAGTGATTTGTTGACCTTACAGTAGTAAGTCATAAGGTGCGTCATCAGTACCACATCTAGTAATACTGGTCTCTCAGTGATAAGGAGTAATACAGTTTCTTTCAAATCAGAGTTTCTTAACTTTTTCTTGTGTATGTGCCATAGACCCCATAGTCTGGTGAAGACTATTCGCCCCTTTACAGAATAATGTTAAATGCTTAAATTTAAATACAGAGTCTATAGAGGAAACTATCTTTTAATTCAATAATCAAAATATTATTTTTTTAAAATTCATGGACAACTGGGCAAGGACTCTAGTTTTAAAGTAAAATTAGATTTTTTTTCATTTTTAGTTAGCTTTACACAATTTATATCAGTGATAGGAAAATATGCTGTCATATTTATATAATGCCATCTCATGAGAGGAGTCGATAATAAAGAAATCTGACTTGGGGAAATGATGCCTGTATAGGATAAGTCTGTTATAAAAAGCATTGGTCTTTGAAGGCTACTTTCAAGCATCTGAAAGGTTTATTGATAAAGAATGCTGTAAATACCCACAACAAGCCCACATACTCTCACCCACACCAACTTAAATTTGTAATTCTAAGCATTGCTACTTGGAAAGTATTTTAATTAGTCTTCTGAAGAAATACATGTCACTTTGAATTTGATTAAATTACTTTTATGTCTTATTTGTTACTAAAGAGAATAGCAAATATCTACATTCCTCGCATGCAAGTATACTTACACATATATAAGTTTCTGCTTACAAAGTTTTTCCTATAGAGATGTACTAGATGACCTTGAAGTCTTCCCCTTCCCCTTCCCTCAGTTCCCATAGTAATAAAAAATTAAAATTCTTGAGGCTATAGCATCAGATTCAGATTTTTAGGCAAAGAAAGGTAAATCAAAATTTATTCATGATCTTAAGATAAAAACATCTTTCCCCCCAGATACTGGGCTAAAGTTCATTTTCTCAGTCATGTAGATTAGGGCAGGAATTGTTAACTTTTTTTATTTGTTTAATAGACCCTTTTAACAGTCTCATGAAGTTTATAGATCTCTTTCTCGGGACTATGTTTTTAAATAATTATAGGAAATGCTAAATTTCAATTAAAAGTTAGTGAAAATAAAGATGTATTTTTCACATCCAAGTTCACAGACCCCCAAAATCTAGGCAGTCCATACACCCCAGGACAAGAACTCCTTGCTAGGGTTTTGCACAAGAGAAAACAGATTAATGATCATCTAACAATGTCTGCTAGCAATACCCTTATATTTGTGTGTGTTCCCAAACACATCTACTCTCTGTATGCCACACATTTAGCTAAGTAAAGAAATAATTTCCACAAGGGTTAGATAGCTACATTTCTGAATTACAAAGCAGGGCAAAATTGTGTATTGTTTCCTGAACCTGTAACAAGAATTTAAATCCCACCACTGGCATGTACTATCTATATGAGATAGGAAACCCAATTAACTTCTAGTCTCCCTCTGTCTAAGCAGTCATCAAGTCTTGGTTATTGTACTTCCCCAGTACCACACACTCATACAGCTGTTACTCCAGAACTGTATTAAGGGTGAAGGGTGATTGAATAAATCAATAAAGCCATTCTTCTTCACTTAAATCAAATGACAAGATCATAATCATAGACTTTGGAGTAAATGAGAATCCTTGGAACTGGAATGGTAGTGTTCAAAGAGACAGAAAACTTGGTCATGCCTTAGGTGTTGTCTACAAAATAGCAAGTGAATTGAGAACCAGTTATTTCAGACTGAAGCAATTGTCATATCACAGCAAAATTCCCTCAAGAGGAAGCCCTTGAGGAAGGAGAGGCTTTGACTTTGACCTAGACCTACACTCTGCCTTTGGCTAGGGAAGAGCCTTATGAAACCTGAAGGAGATTTTGAACTTTTCATTGCTATCCTAGAGGCATCTCTGGATCAGCAATTGACGGCTTCTGCATTGACAGTCAAGGGTAAACTGCATGTAGAATTAGCTTCAGAAAAATACTAGCAAAGAAACTACACTATGTCTAAGAGGAAATTCTTGATACTGCACAAAAGGAAGAAAAAGACTTTCCGTGACCAGGAGTTATGTTACCCCTTGGTCACACTTGCTCTCTAAGCCAGAGCCCACTTTTCCCTGAGCTGTGCTTATTCTAGTGAGAGAGCATGATTCACTTTTGTGGAGGAGATTCTGTACCAAGTCTTATTGTACCACCTGAGAAAATCCTCCTTTGGACCACAAAAGACAGAACATAAGGATTATTATAAGAAGATTAATTTTAAATTAATGAGTTCAAGTCACCTGACTCAGATGGATTCCATCCCAGAAAACAATTTCAAGACCCTCTGCAAGACTGCACTCCTAAAACTATATGTCATAAGCCCCTACTGGTACACTTACTTTTAATAGTCAGCCAGTAGACAATTTAGCTCAGAGTAGAGACACTAATATGACATTGTAAGAGTAAAAATGAAAAAAAAGTTGCCCTGTAGTCCTGGGGTTCACTCTCCCAGGTTCACAAATATAAGCAGAGGAAAAAGTGGGGATAAACATAGAGGATGTGAGTAGAAGTAGACGTGTAGCAAGCACACATGACTTAGTCTACTTGTGCCTCCAGTGCTGCAGAATTTCCTTGGTGTCTTCGTGATGCTCCCCACATTGCTGCACAGGTCATTCAGCTGGGCTCTCTCCATAGCTCAATTCTTGATAATAAAGGATAATCATCGTTTTGACTCATAAAAATCACACTCCTCACAATTGTCTCTAGCCTTGTCCAAATGGACTGCTTACTGCTGTCTGTGATCTTTCCTTTTGGGCTAATAGCTCCTCTACATGTTCAGTGGGATAGGGAATATTCCCTCCTCTCTCCCCAAATTGAGAAATGATTCCCTTTAAAGAGCTGTATTTTTATAAAGCTGGCTGACTTCTATTTTCAGAGCCATCTCCTTCTTTGACCTCTCCTTAGAGAGTGCAGATCACTTTTTAAAGGACTACCAGGGATGTGGACTATGCTTGGCCATCAAATGATTATGTGCCTTCTAATTCTATCAATTTTGATCAGAGAACTTCTTATACCATGTGAACCCTAATTCTGAGTCCTTTTATGTACTTTTTACATACTTTTTTTCCCTCTATTTTATCAACCCTATATCTTCCTTGATTTCATCAACTAGACTGGGAGTGAAATAAATTTATCATGGGTGACTCCTTGAATAGGTATTGGGACTGGACCTATGTTTCATTGTTTTAGGGAACTCTCAGATGAGAAAATTCTCTAATAGGATAGGTTGTCACCTTTTTTATAAATTATAGTCTTAGAGAGCTGTCTAGAGAAATTAAGTGATTTTTCTCAAGGTCACAAAACCAATAGTGTTAGAGGTGAAACTTGATCCCAGGTCTTCCTGGCTCTGAGGCCTGCCCTGTCTATTATGCCATGCTGCTCCATTCTGCCTCACCCCCAATGAACATGGGAAAGGAAACAGTAGCCCAGAGATTGGAGATGAACAAATGTCCTGACTTTCAAAAGGGGAAGAGAACTGAATTTACACAGTATAATCCAGTGAATTTGATTTGATTCCTTAAAAAAAAATTCCTGACTCTTTTATCAAAAGTCACCTAGGAAAGGAAAAGATGATCCCAAAGTGTCAGCAGATCTGCATTGGAAACACATTATTTTGGACTAACCTAATTTCTTTTTTGTACAGTTTTACTGATCAAATGTGGGGTGTTCCATACCCCACATCCCAATTAATATAGACATTTCTATCAAATCAAATAAATAGGTAAACTAGGTGTGACCAAAGCCTTAATTAGTTTGGGAAGAGTGAAACACTTTGACCATTGAATTAAATTAGACATCACAGAAAATATATTAGGATTGGTTAAATCAGATACATCTCTAGGCCTAGGCATATTACTGTAAACCAGTTCAAAATTGGGCTTTTCAGTAACAGACCTGTCTAATGGTAGTTAAGAAATCTGCCCTAGAAGATGGCGAAGTAGAAAGACGCACATACACATAGCTCCGAACCCACAAACCACAGAACGGCTAGAGGGGACCAACCCAGGGCGAATTCTGCACCCAGAGACCATGGAATATTGGAGCGAGAGAGATTTCTGTTCCGGAGAGACCTGCAAACCTCTCATGGGGGGTCCTTCGCGCTGAGGACTGGGCGCCTGGACGGGGAGCAAAGGGCAGCCCTGCCGCGGCCAAGACACGGTGAGGAAAAGATCCGAGAGGGCTACGGGGACGGGATCTCCAGCGGCCACGTGGGTCCCCCCACCCACAGAGGGACCTGCAAACCTCTCGCAAAAGGTCCATCGCGCTGCAGACTCGGAGCCCAGCCTGGACCTGCGGCGGCTGCGGCTCCGAGAGGCACAGATCTGAGAAGGCTCCAGAGACGGGATCTCCAGCGGCGGCACAAGCCCCCCCCCACCAACAGGTGACTGACGGGGGTAGGTGAGAGAGTCTCTTTGGCGGGTTGAGAGGGGAGTGGGGTGCCCCCATGGCTCGGGCCCCCCCAGGAGATAGAAGCTGAGAGGCGGCTACAGACAGGGGCTCCCCAAACGGGTGGGAGCCTGGATCCATTGTGGAAGGTCTGTGCATAAACCCCCTGAGGGAACTGAGCCAGAGAGGCGGCCCTGCCCCTGACCACCTGAACTTAATTCTCACACTGAATAGCAGCCCTGCCCCCACCAAAAACCCTAAGGCGGGAAGCAGCATTTGAATCTCAGTCCCCAAACGCTGGCTGGGAGGACCAGGAGGCGAGGTGGGTGTGAGGAGAACATTCAGAGGTCAGGTCACTGATTGGGGAGAATGCCCAGAAAAGGCAAAAGAAATAAAACTATTGAAGTGTACTTTACCGGAGAAAAGACACTTCCTCCCTTCCTTTCTGATGGGGAGGAACAATGCTTGCCATCAGGCAAAGACATAGAAATCGAGGATTCTGTGTCCCAGCCCACCCAGTGGGCTCGGGCCATGGGAGAGCTCAAGAGGAATTTTGAAAATCAAGTTAGAGAGGTGGAGGAAAGACTGGGAAGGGAAATGAGAGGGATGAGGGAGAAGCATGAAAAGCAGATCAGTTCCCTGCTAAAGGAGAACCAAAAAAATCTTGAAGAAATTGGCACCTTGAGAACTAGCCTAACTCAGTTGGTAAGGGAGGTGCAAGGGACCAATGAGGAGAAGAATGCTTTCAAAAGCAGAATTAACCGAATGGAAAAGGAGATTCAAAAGCTCACTGAAGAAAATAGATCTTTCAAAACTGGAATGGTACAGATGGACGCTAAGGACTTTATGAGAAAGACAGATATCTCAGAACATACCCCGCAGATTCGAAAAATGGAAGATAATGTGAAATATCTTATTGGAAAAACAACTGACCTGGAAAATAGAATCAGGAGAGACAATGTAAAAATTCTGGGACTACCTGAAAACCATGATCAAAAGAAGAGCCTAGACATCATCTTCCATGAAATTATCAAGGAAAACTGCCCTGAGATTCTAGAACCAGAAGACAAAATAAATATTCAAGGAATCCACAGAACACCGCATGAAAGAGATCCAAAAAGAGAAACTCCTAGGAGCATTGTGGCCAAATTCCAGAATTCCCAGGTGAAAGAGAAAATATTGCAAGCAGCTAGAAAGAAACAATTAAGTATTGTGGAAATACAATCAGGATAGCACAAGATCTGGCACCCTCTACATTGAGGGATAGAAGGGAATGGAATAGGATATTCCAGAAGTCAAAGGAACTAGGACTGAAGCCAAGAATCACCTACCCAGCAAAACTGAGTATAATACTTCAGGAGAAAAAATGGTCTTTCAATGAAATAGAGGACTTTCAAATTTTCCTGATGAAAAGACCAGAGCTGGAAAGAAAATCTGACTTTCTAACACAAGAATGAAGAGAAGCATGAAAAGGTGAACAGCAAAGAGAAGTCATAAGGGACTTACTAAAGTTGAACTGTTTACATTCCTACATGGAAAGACAATATTTGTAACTCTTGAAACATTTCAGCATCTGGGTACTGGGTGGGAGTACACACACACACACACATGCACACACGCACACATACATAGAGACAGAGTGCACAGAGTGAATTGAAGAGGATGGGATCATATCTTAAAAAAAAAATGAAATCAAGCAGTGAGAGAGAAATATTGGGAGGAGAAAGGGAGAAGTTATATGGGGCAAATTACCTCTCATAAAAGAGGCAAGCAAAAGACTTATTAGTGGTTGGATAAAGAGGGGAGGCAAGAGAAAAACATGAGGTCTACTCTCATCACATTCCACTAAAGGAAAGAATATAATGCACACTCATTTTGATAGGAAAACCTATCTCATAATACAGGAGAGTGGGGGACAGGGGCACAAGCAGGGTGGGGGGGAGGATGGAGGGGAGGGCATGGGGAGGAGAATGCAATACGAGGTCGACACTCATGGGGAGGGTAAGGACCATAAGAAAATAGAAGTAATGGGGGACAGGATAGGATGGAGGGAAATATAGTTAGTCCTATACAACACAACTAGTATGGAAATCATTTGCAAAACTAAACAGATATGGCCTATATTGAACTGCCTGTCTTCCAAGGGGAAGGGGTGGAGAGGGAGGGAGCTAAAGAAGTTGGAACTCAAAGTGTTAGGACCAAATGTAATGTTCTTACCACTGGATAACAAGAAATACAGGTTAAGGGGTCAAGAAAGCTATCTGGCCCTACAGGACAAAAGAGAAGACGGAGACAAGGGCAGGGAGGGAGGATAGAGGAGAGAGCAGATAGGTCACAGGGGCAATTAGAAAGCTTGGGTCTGGCGGGGGGGAGGGGATAAAAGGGGAGAAAATTTGTAACCCAAAATTGTGTGAAAATAAATGTTAAAAGTTAAATAAAAAAAAATAATAAAAAAAAAAGAAATCTGCCCTAAAGGTGGGGTATGGGTAGAGTTCTCTCTCTTCTATCCCACTAACCAGAAGACAATATTATGAACTTCAAAAAACAAAACATAAAAAATTTGTACTACTTCTCAATATTAGTAGCAGTGTCCCTGGAGCAGTAGTGACTGATGGATGGACAATCTCAAGAGCATCAGTCTTTGGAACCCTTTGAGAACTTTACCTAAGGAGAACTTTATGAGGATTTCTCAAAGGGAGAAGAGGACTTCTATTAACCAGGAGTTATGATTAGGTCCCTTTGCCATATATATTGTCTAGTTACATCTCCTCACTATTGTACTTCAAGGTTGTGTCCACTTCTCCCAGAGACCCTAAGTGCATTTATGGGAGAATTTTCCACAGCCTTTTGGGGGATTGTGTTTTATACCCAGTGTTCCTCCTATACTATTTCAGTAAATACCCTTTTCTAAAATCTAATTGAGATTACTAGCTGATAATCACTGGGGAACTTATTCTTGACTTTTAAATCAGGGGAATTTTATAGAAACAGTTTGCCAAGATTTCACTAATGGACTGGACAAAGTCCATGATGCTATCCTTGTGGACATGTTGGGGATATGGGGCTTAGATGATAGGATAGTAATATGGATTCATTCATTCATTCATCCATTCACAAAACATGGTACTGTTTACACATGATGCATGGAAAGGACAATTAATGTCATATCTACCTTTTCAGCCATGGTTTCACAACACACTGATCTGCATAATTAGCATCATATTTGAATATTAAAGCTAAAAATTACAAAGCTTCCTATGTTCCCTAGAAGAAAAGTGCTGAAGGCCAAAATTACTTCATTTGCCTTGGGGAATGATCGCAAAATTGTCCATTGAAATAGTAGTACAATGTTCTTAGTATATACAACACATACGACTAAAGGATTATGGGCTGTGGCATATGTTTCCTCCTGGATGGAAGCTATGCCATTTGTGTGTTGGAGTCAGAGTTCTCCCTTGACAGCTGTGTGATCGACAGAATAGCCAGTGCCAACCCAAGAGATAGCTGGCCATTCCTTTCAAGAAGCGGTGTTAGAAAGAATATGTGACCCTTTCTGAAAAAACAAAAATAAGCCAGTCTCACAGCAGAATTTATCCTAGAGTCGTGGTGGGGGAGGGGAGGGCAAGGATGTAGAATGTTGAACTCATAAGGGAGGAACCTTAGTACATCATGACCTTGCAAATGGTCAGATTTCCAGAAGTTCAAAATGTCCTTCAGATATTTCATAAAATTCTCCTCAACATAACAATGAAGAAAAGCACCAATCAGGTACTTTTCTGATTTATTGAGGAGGAAATTGGAATGAAGAAAAGATCTAAATGAATTTGTCAATGATGCAAAAAAAATGCAAAGTCAGAAATAATATGTTTGGTTCTATGACCTCTTTAAGACTACAATTTATAAGCAGGACCCAACTACCAGTTGAGAGTGAGGAAGAATCAAAGCCAAAGGATCCTTTTATGAAAACTTCCAAGCTCCCCTTAGCTAGAAGTGGTTTATCCCCCACTTATGTCTCATTATCATTTCATTAGATAGTTGATTTTTTTAAAAATGAGAAACCAGCACTCATGTTGATTTTAAAACTCAAAGGAAACAATTAAAAATGACCTTCAGTCGGGGAAAGAGGATAGAGACATGAGACACTATTCCCTATTTTCAATCCCTTAACAGTATTTACTCCTTGAAATTTGAACGATATTTGCAAATATAACTTCTTAAGGATTTGCTTTCTCCTAAACTGCAACTTTATTTCCATAATATTGCAACTAACCTGAACCAAAAATGACTTTCTACTTTAATGGTCAATTATACAACCCTATGAAAAAGCTGATTTTGCATAATTATTTAAATTTAGCTGGTGAAGAAAAGTGGGAAAGAGAGGACTTGGAAAGACTACGTCCTTGACCCAGACAAATTAATCCTTTGGAATGAAATTTAAATGATCATGCATTTTTGATTTACATGGGACATAGGAAGGTTGACAATTCAGAAGAAAAGAGAGAAAAGCTGTTATTCATGGTTGCTGTATTTATACTCAATTGAGAATGTGTACCTAGAATTATCAGTGACTTTATTTTAGCCTATGTTGCACAGTAAAGAAGAGTTAGACCACTCACCTAATGGATTCCTAAGCACTGTTGATGGTACATTCACTCCAGAGTATTCAAGCCACTGCTCTCTTCCGTTTTAGTCTACTTTGTTCATTCTGTGCAAACATCGAAATAGTCCCTGCTATACCTCCCTTAGATTCAGTCCTTCCAGTTCAGTTTCCAAAGAGTGTTCTCTTTAAAGCAGGAGTTGTTTACCTTTTTTCATATCATGTACCTCTTTGGTAGTGTGGTGAAGCCACATCTTATTGTGCCATACCTTATTGTGCTTTTAAGTCAATAAATTAAAATATATAGGATTACACAGGAAACAAACTGTTGGGAAAAGATGTAAACTTCCACCATCCAAGAGGGAAAGGAAAGGAACAAGCATTTATTAAGCACCTGTAAGTGCTTTACAAATCATATCTCATGTTATCCTCATAAGGATGCTTGGAGGTAAGTGCTACTATTATCTGCATTTTGTAGTTGAAGAAACTGGGGTAAACAGTGGTTAAATCACTTGCTTATGGTCAAAGAACTGGTAAGTGTCTGAGGCAGGGTTTGAACATGGGTCTTTCTAACTTCAGGCCCAGTGCTCTATCCATTGCACCACCTAGTTGCTTTCAAGTTTATGGGTCCCACTGAAACCTATCCATGGACATTCTTGGTCCATAGACTCCAGGCTGAGAATCGCTACTTTAGACCTTCTGATATTCAATTCTCCATCTCTTGCAGTGGAAGACAGGTACTACCCCTCCCCCATCCCTTCTCTGTAGATGCTGGATCTACAATCTAAGAAGGAAGTCTTTCTTTTCCAGTTGTGTTTCTGGACATCTTTCTTGTCCTCAGGTTTCAATAACTTTTTGTGATCGTTCAATAATAGCTAATAGCTAGCATTTATATAGCAGCTACTATATACCAAGCATTGTGCTAAATGTTTTGCAATCATCTCATTGAGTGCTGTAACAACCCTGGGAAGGAGGTGCTATTACTATCCCTATTTTTCAGATATGGAAACTGAGGCAAAGAGAGATAAGTGACTTGCTTTAAGTCACAACTGAGGCCAGATTTGAACTCACTACCCTATATAATTTTTGTAATTTCCTTACAAAAACAGATGTTGAAATTGTTGAAAACTGAGGTGGTATATGGTAAACAAAAAAAGCTTCAAAAATCTATGACTCTATTAACTCCACCAGGTGGTGCAGTGGGTACAGTACTGGGCCTAGAGTCAGGAAGATTCCTCTTCCTGAGTTCAAATCTGGTCTCAGACACTAAGTAGCTGTGAGATCCTGGGAAAGTCGCATAACCTTATTTGCCTCAGTTTCCTCATCTGTAAAATGAGCTGGAGAAAGAAATGACAAACAACTCCAGTATCTTTGTCAAGAAAATCCCAAATGGGGTCACAAAGAATAGGATACAACTGAAAAACAACTGAACAACCACTTAAAAATGAGGGGTGTGTATAATTCTGATATGAAGGCATATTCCCTATAGATAGCTGTAACTTTCCCAAGTAGTTAACACAAACAAAAAATAAACCTGTAAGGTTCGGGATCACACTCTCTCTTTGTACTTGAGAAAGAAATGATGCAAATCCTTGTGAAGATTACCATCAAAGACTATTTTGTTACTGACTTTCAGTCTATGTTTAATTAATTACTAAGGAGCCAGGATTGCCCTCCCCCCACTTCACCTATCTCATGAGCATCCAGCATCACCCTCCCTTATTTTATGCAACAATTGTGTGACCTTCTACTTGGCAAACCTGACCCACTTATTCTGAAACAGAGAAATGATGTTAAAAATTAAATTACTTCAAACAGAAGCGAAACTTGTTCTTGTTTCCTATTATTATTGGCTTATCTAATATAAAAAAGAAAAGTAACCTTTTGGGTTATGATTAGGGGCTGTACTGTAAACATTTCTATGAAAAAGGATTTCACATTTTTTTTCAAGAGAGGAAAGCTATATTGACTTTTATATGTGAAATTCATACTTGTGGTGGGTTGAAAAGAAAATAACAAGAGTTAACATTATATAGCACCTACTATGTGCAATGCATTATACTTAAACACTTCACAATTATAATCTTATTTGATCCTCACAGAAACCTTGGGAGGCAGGAGCTATTATATATTCATTTTACAAAGGTTAAATGTCTTGCCCAAAGTCAAATAGCTAGTAAGTACGTGTCTAGTGATAGATTCAAACTCAGGTCTTCTTGTCTACAGGCCCAGTGCTCTTTCCATTGGGCCACCTAGCTACTCAATTATACTATGATCTGAAGCAGAATATCATCATGTGGAATGAGTAAAACACCATAGTGTTTCGTAATAATAGCATGCACTTGATAAGTAAGTCAAAGTTGAATTAAAATACTTTGTGTATATGTAGATAATGATTCATTATTTCTGAAAGGTCAAAAATACATAGCTGTAATTTGCAGTGAGAGTTTTTAGGAGCCCAGAGCTCACAAGTTATCAATATCAACAAGGTATCTTGGTACCACTGGAAGCTAGATGGAGAAATAGATCAAGTATGAAACCTAGAGTCAAGAGGATCCGAGCTCAAATCTGGCTTCAAACACTTATTAGCTGGGTGACCCTGGGCAAGTCACTTAGCCTCTGCTTGCTTTAGTCTTCTCATCTGTAAAATGGGGATAAAAAAAAAAAACAAAAAACATTTACCTCCCATGGTTGTTGGGAGGATCAGATGAGCTAACAGTAAAGCCCTTAGCACAGTGCCTGGCACATAGTAAGCACTATATGTTGTTTTTCAGTTGTGTCTGACTCTGTGACCCCTTTTTGGGTTTTTTGTTGTTTTTGTTTTTTTTGGCAAAGATGCTAGCATGGTTTGCCATTTCCTTCTGCAGTTCATTTTATAAATGAGGAATATGTGGTAAGCAGAGTTAAGTGACTTGCCCAGGGTCACATAGCTAGTAAGTGCCTGAGACCAGATTTAAACTCTGGAAGATGAGTCTTCCTGACTCCGGGTCTTGTATTCTATCCATTGTGCCACCTGGATGCCTGGTAAGGACCACATATATGTTAGCTATTATTGTTGTTACTGTACGTGTGGCTTTGCTCATTAGAGAATTAAATAGTCGCTAGAAATAAAGGGATAGAGGGAACCCAAAGAATTCATCTAGTCCATTTCTTTGCCTCTAGGGAAATGTACTTAAATGCATTACAGAAGAGGACTTTAGCCTTCTTTCAACAATTTTCAAAGAATGACTGTTTGTAATATCAATTTTAGAACTGAAAATTGCTGGTGTTTGACTCTCAGATTACAAATGAGGGAGGAATCTAAAACTCAGAGAGGTTAAGTTACCTAATCAGAGACAAATAGAGAAAGCGAACGAACCACAGCTTGAACCCAGGCTCCTCAATCCCAGTCCACTAAACCACATTTACTGAGCCCTGTTAGGTGAGGATTTTCCATAGAATAACTAGACTGCTCTAGATCTATATGGTGAAGAAACTGGGGCTCAGAAGGTAACTTACCTTTTGAGGTAATACAGTAGAAATTCTGTACAGAATTCTAAATACAGTAGAAATAAACAATAGCTGCCTGTCATTACTTCTCTTTATTTGGATAGATGAACAGCAGCTATCTTCAAATGAAATAATTTCAGCTCTTTCTGCATTTACTCAGATCAGCTATTTAGACATCCTGTTATTATTTTCATAGCTCTCTTTTCCATTTCCTTTACTTCTTACTGGGGTTGGTAAAACAGAAATTTTGATTTCCCTCAAACTCTAGTACAGAATCACTATACCTACAGTCAACACATATATAAATAGATCCAGTACTACACAGGGATTTATTGTTATTATTAATACTGACTAATCTTTGCCTTTCTTTAGTAATTGTTTTTAGCAGTAAACACCTAAAAATGATGATTTTTTTTCCTGATTGCTTTGAATTATGGTTTTGCTACTTAGAACCAACATGACCTTGAGCAAGCGACTTAACTGATCTGGGATTCAATCTGTTCAACAGCAAAATGAAAGAGTTGTATAAACCTCTAAGGTCCCTGTCAGCTCCATTTCTAATATCCTTTGACCATATAGTTTTAAGTAACTGCAAAGTACGGCATAAAGATGGTCTTTTAATTTTTTTTGGCACTTTTCTGTAATATCATGGAAATAACTTTTATTTAGATGAGGTGGGATATAAATGACATTTCAAATTGCTGTTGGCAAAGATCCCTTGTATTCATTAAAAAGAACCAATTTCAGACAGTATTTTTTAGAAAATAAAACCATTTGGAAATTCTTACCACAGAGCAATGAATTTTAAACATTATTTTTTCCAGCAGAAAAAGTAGTTGAAAATTCCTCTCTTTTCCTACTGGCTTTTTCTTAAATAGGAGACTGTCTCTTTTTAATAATTTTTTTTAAAAGCAGAAGTTAGAGATTAAAGAAAAAAACTAAACTAAAAAAACCTTAAAAAACTACATTCAAGGACATGAATAATAGTTTTCAAAAAACATTCAAATGAAGTCACTGAGGATGAATTATTTGTGGATGATGAAAAAGAGATAGCATTGCCCCAGATGTCAACATTATTTATTGACACAAAGCTGAACATCGGAAACAATTCTCATATCACAATGACGTTCCTACTAATCAGGAAGCATCAATCTTCCTTACACAAAATAACATTTTTTCTAACCATTCAAGAGCTTTATGAAGCCACATTCTTTCCAACCTCTTAGATACTGATTGTTAGATTGTAAAAACTATTGTAATTCTCACCTGGCCTAGTGCTGGTGACTGACACATGAAATTACAGGAAGTGGACCCAAAATAGCCAGTTGCTGTAATATGAACCTTATGTAGTCATATTTCAGCATATTCACTCACTCTCTCTGCTTTGTAAAAAGTGGAAAATGACTAAAAAGTCAGTAAAGTTGCAAAAAAAGTAAATTCCCAAAGGACAATTTTCTGTGAGGAGTTGTATAGTTTGAATCTTTTGGGAACTCCCTGCATGGAAATTCTCTGCAGTGATGCCACTTGCCTATAACGTATGGCATTAGAAAGCTACCGGAACAATGGAAAATAACTTGCCCAGGGTAACAGGTAGTATGACATATGTATCAAAGGCAGAGCTTGAACTCAGGTCTTCATGACTTCTGTGCTGGGAACCTAAACTAGTTACTAAACTTATACACTAGCAGGTAAAGTCAAACATACAATTGTATCAGTAAGTATCTCAGCATACACAGGGGGCCAGCTATCACAGGTTCTTAGATCTCCATTCATGACAGGAAAGGCAACTTTCAAGGGGTTAACAATCACTTTAATCCAGCACATGTGTCATTCCTTTAACAAAGTACACATATCATTCAGTTAGTTCAGGGAGTCAGCACCCTGAATTTCAAAGAAAATACAGAGAAATCAAAAGATCAACAGACATGGCTTCCCTGCCTGAATTCAACTGTCTGACCATGATTACCAGAGAGAGAAGCACAGCATCTGGATTCTCAAAGGCTAGGGGCTCCTTAGCAGCTTCCCAGAGTCCTCATCTGACTAAACAAACACTTCCAGTCAGTAAGCCCCAAAGTAATCAACAGACATGGCTTCCTCTGCCTGACCATAATTCAACAGATAGGTAGAACTGTCTGACCATACCAGAGAGGGAAGCATGGCATCTGGGCTCTCAAAGACAGGGGGCTCCTTAGCTGCTTCCAGGAGTCCTTATCTGGCACCCAAACCTTCTTGCAAAAACTAAGCCCCAAAGAAAAACCTCAACTCACAGTATTTATACCATTTTTGGAGTCAGAGGGCATCCCAACCCCTGAGAACTAGTGCCTCATTAACAAAAGCTGTGGGTGTTACTACAAATCTTCCCTAATCAAACTCCCCTTAATGGTCAGGACCATTAATGGGTAAGGAAGATCTTTAATCACATTAACAATACAAATACATACACTGTTTCTAGTTAAAGAAACTCTTGTTTCTGTACTTTACTCCTAGTAAAGACTCTTTATTGACAAAGGCAAGATTCAATCAAAGGCACTTGATTATATTCAAACAAAAACAGCAAAAGATCCTATTTTGCTTGCCATCACAACCATTCAGTTTAATTTTGCAAGAAACTACAGGGGAAAAAGTGGAAAATAGAAATATGCATAGAATAATTTTACATACATAGGTACATATGTATGTATATACATATATATATACACACATATATACATATACTGGTACTCATCTCTAGAGGGGGGAATGGAAGAAAAAAGAAATTTACATAATTTTGTTGTATAATTGAAAGGAATAACAATTTGTGTGCAGTAGATCTGCACTTTCATGTACAATCATTTTTTTTAATGTACTGTGCTATGGAAATGCTTGTTTTATTCCATTAATAAAAATAAAATCAAGAATTTTTTAAAGAAGAAACTCTTATGCCTGCAAAACAGTCTAACTCATCTGAGGAGCTAAATTTTTCCTGCCATTCACTGGATTTTGTTTTTTCACTTTCAGTTTTATTGACTTTGTTTTTACATTACATATATTTACCAGATTGCTCTCACTTTATGAGAGGTCTTGTAACAAGGCAACACAGTTACACAGAGTTAATAATAGGGACTTCACAAAATACATTCAATATTTCACATCTATAGCCTTCACCCTCACGTCCTTTATTTAAAAAATGATCAGAAATCTATTTTCTTTCCCTCTACTTCCTACCACATTGGGAAAAAAAGAAAAGAAAAACAGCGAATTTCTTATAAAAATATATATAGTTAATCACAACAAATTTCTTCTTCACTCTGCATCAATTCATATGTCTTTCTACATCTTTCTGAAACCATGTTATCTTCCTCTTTTCTTTCAGCACAACAGAACTTTATCACATTCATATACCAAAGCTAATTCAATGATTAGTCAAGTATTAGGCATCTTCTTAGTTTTTTTTTTTTTATTTCATCAGGAAAACAGCTTCTCTCTATATATGAATGTAAGTAAACATTTATATCTACATACACACGTGTGTGTTTGTATGTGTTTGTGTGTACATAAAGGATCTTTACCTCTTTCTTGATCTCTTTTAGGTACAGATGTAGTAGTTGCATCAAAGGACACTTTTTAGTTACTTTCTGTGTAAAATTCCAAATTGTTTTCTGGAATGGTTGTACTCATCCAGTGGTCTACCAACAGCACCTCAGTGTGCCAGTTTTCCCATAGTCCATTCTACATTTATCAATTTCCATCTTATTCTCTCTGATGGGTAAGAGGTGGGAATTCAGAATTGCTTTAATTTGCACTTCTCTAATTAGCAGTGATTTGTAATATTTTGTTCTTACATCTAGAGATAGCCTGGGGTTCTTTCTTAGAGAATTGTCTTTATATCCTTAGGCTACTTAATCAATTGGGAAAAGGATCTTTTTCTTCTAAATTTGAATCAGTTCCATAAAAGTCCTCAAAATGAGACCTTTATCAGTGAAATTTCTGCAATGATTTTCCCTTGTTAGTTTCTCTTTTAATCTTAAGTTTACTTGACTTTTTTGGGAAAACGTTTTCAATTATGAGTAATCAAAATTATCCATTTTATTTTCTATGATTCTTTCATGAAATTTTTCCTATCCATTGATCAAACAGGTAATTTTTTCCATGTTTCTCTAATTTGTTTATAATGTGAAGTTTTATATTTAGGTCATCTATCCCTTTGGAGCTTATTTTTGTATGTGAGGCACTGATTTAAATATATTTTTTCCATACTGCAATCAAATTTTTCCAAAAGGTTTTGTTTTGTTTTGCTTCGTACTTGGTGAAATAGTGAGTCCTTCAGGAGTTGTAGTGTTTGTGTTTATTGAATAAAAGGACATTAGATACATTTGCTTCTGTATGATGTGGTCTAAGTAGTTCTATTGGTTGAACTACCTATTTCTTAACTAGTATTAAATTGTATCAATAACTGTTTTAGACAAATTGTTGCTAGGTCCCATTCATTCCCATTTATCTACATTCTTTTTTCTGAGATTCTTGACCTATCTTCCTTTCATATGAATTTTAAAAATTCTTTTCTGATTTTGTAAATTGATCTTTTAATAGTTTGATTAGTATAGAACTGAAAAAGCAAATTAATTTAGGTAGGATTTTATTTTGTATCTTATTGACTTAGCAATTAATATTTTTTCCAATTGTTTAGGTCTGTTGTTATTTTTATAAATACTTATTGTAGTTATATTTACATGATTTTTATTTATATCTTGAAAGGTAGACTCTAGGCAAGTCCCTTTACCTCTCAGTGCTCTAGGCAACTCTCTGAGACTAGATGTTACAGAAGCGGTGTTGACCTATATTGGAACATTACAGATTTCTCATTGGAAACTCCTTACATCAATGAACTAACAGATTTAGTCCCTTTCACAATCCTTAAGTAAAAAATAGTATGTAACATATTAGACAAAATTATATATAAATTTTGAACTAATACAGAAATGTTCCTCAAAAACAATGCTTATTTACAAAGACCTTCCATAAAAGCTGAAGCATAAATTTGATTTTAGCTTGATGAAGACATCCCTGAAAGACACGATGATAGTATAATTCATGAAGGTTACATTAACTTGATCTAACTTAAATATGATAGCATCTATAGAGAAAATTTCACTGCTACAGTTCTCACATTTCAAAGGAAATATTAAACTATATGTAGGTGTTCCCCAATGCAGGCTGAAAAATGAACTCAACCTTCCTCAAAAAGTTACATTTGGTGTAGGCCATTTATTCAAAACCTATTCCTTTTTCTTTTAAAATTTGTTAGTTGCACTTGGCCACTTTAAATGCCAAAACAAATTATTGGGACTATACTTATAGCATATCTTAAAACACCATGATCATGTTAAACTTGAAAAAGGGGAGACAGCACTGAACTAAGAATCAGAAGTCCTGAGTCATTACAAGCTTTACCATAAATGAGATAGGAAACCAGTTCTCACAGCACAAATTAATATCTCTGAGCCTCAGCTTTCTCATCTGTAAAATGAAGGTGTTGGGTTAGGTGATTTATAAGGCATCTTTAAGTTTGGAAGTCCTATAAGTATGTTTGTTCAAAACATAGATATTTCAATGAAGTCTACATTTCAATTCACCTAAACAGACATTTATTCAGTGTCTACAAATGTAATGGCAAGTAAAATAGGATCTTTTTCTGTTTCTGTTTTAGTATAATCAGGAAGTATAATGCCTCTATTTGAATGTGATTAAGGAGGATCTTTCCTACCCATTGTCAGGCCTGGGAAGATCTGTAGGAAGGTCTACAGTTTTTGTTAATGAGGCACTGGTTTTCAAGGGATGTGATGCTCTCTGGCTGTAAAAAGTGTATAAAGACTCTGAGGTGCAGGTTTTATTTTGGGGCTTACTGACTGGAAGGGTTTGTTTGACCAGAAGAGGACTCTGAGAAGCTGTTAAAGGAGCCCCTGGCTTTGAAAACCCAGATGTCGGTGCTTCCCTCTCTGGTAACTATGGTCAGACAGTTGGACCTGTCTGTTGAAGTCAGGCAGAGGAAGCCATGTCTATTGAGTTTAAATTTCTCTGTATTTTTTTTGAAGTTCAGGGTGCTGATTCCCCTGAACTAGATGAACGATATATGTGCTTGATTAAAGGAATGATACATGTGCTTAATTAAAGTTATTGTTAATCCCTAAAAAGTTGCCTTTCCTTTTATGAATGCAGATCTAAGAACCTGTGACAGCAGACTCCCCTGTGTATGTTGTGGTGCTTGCTATTACAACAAAGTACAAGGTACTGTGCTAATACTAGGGGTACAAAGACAAAAATGAAAAGTCCTTGACTTTGAGAAGATTATATTCTAGGAAGGCAAGAGAGATGGATAATGCAATGTATGCAGGGATAAGTAAATTTAAAGCAATTTGATAAAGGACAGTGAGAGATCCATAGGGAAAGGGTTCCCATAGCAGGTAACACCTAAGCTGAGACTTAGAGAAATATAAAGTACAAAGAATCTTATCTCCTTTTCAGAAGAAAGTTTCATGGAGCAGATAGACCTGTCAGGCTGGAACTTGAAGAATGTATAAGCTTTCAGTAGGTTGAGGAGACAAAGAAGGATGCTCCTGGTGAGCAAAGGTGGGGCGGGGGAATGATTATAGTGTTTTTGGAGCAGCCCAATAATACAGGAGGAAAGAGAAGGAGATAAAGTTGATGGAGTAGGGTGGAGCAAAGTTATTGAGGACCTTAAGACTGAGGTAGAGAAATCTATCCTCACTGAACTTGGAGTCATGGGACATGAATTCAAATCCTAGTTCTGATATTTACTACCTATATGACTTTGGGTGAGTCACTCCATTATTTTGGGCCTTAATTTCCTCATTTGTAAAATATGGAGGTCAGGGATTAGACTAGATGGCCAATGTGTCTTTCAGCCCTAGAGATCTGTGATCTTGTGAAATCAGGAGCACAAATCTGTCAGTCATTTGGAGCACATCTTCCCATAAAGGCTTACACTTGCCTATAGACTTGGGGTGCAATGAGACAAGTGTCAAATAAGCATAGAAAGCAGGAGCTTTGATTATTTTAATGATGCAGATTTCTGAGGTCATGGCAATGACCTCATAGGACTGCTTCTTCATCCAGTTCTGTTTCCTCTATTCTCACAGACTTCTTTGTTTTTGAATTTACCCCCTTTTAATCTATCTATTTATATTAACCACTGTTGTTGTTGTTAAGTGTATTAATCATGTTTCACTCCTGACCCAATTTGGAGTTTTCTTGGCAGAGATATTGGAGTGGTTTGCCATTTCCTTCTACAGCTCATTTTACAGATGAGAAAACTGACGCAAACAGGGTTAAGTGACTTGCTCAGGGTCACACAGTTAGTAAATGTCTGAGGCTGGATTTGAATTCAAGTACTCCTTACTCTAGGCCTGGCACTCTATCAACTGCATCTTCTCGCTTCCCCCCATTTCTTCTCTAGCTCATTTTACAGATGAGGAAACTGAGTCAAGTGACTTGCTCAGGGTCACACAGCCAGTAAGTGTCTGAGGCCAGATTTGAACTTGGGAAAATGAATCTTCTGACTCCAGGTCTGGTGTTCTATGCACTGGTGTTCCATCCACTGTGTCACCAACTGCCCTGTATTAATTGTTAGTAGAAAGTATCTGTTCTATTCAGAAAAAAACAAACAAACACAGAAGATGGCTACAAAACCAATGCCATCAATTTATAGGCACCTTGCCAGCACATCTCTGATCTGGAGTGCTGTCAGGACTCTGCTAAGTAAGTCATGCCTATTCTTCCCCAAAGCTAAAAACTGAGGCAAGTTGTGCCTTTTCCTAAATTGAATGAATCATACTTCACAACATTTGTGCTAGAATGGGACCTGTGAGATCTTCCACTATAAGTTTACTCATTTGACACATGAGCAAACTGAGGTGCAGAGTAGTTAAGTTGTTTGGGCAAGGCCACAGAGATAATTAGCAGCAGGCCCTGGACAAGAACTTGGGGTTCTTGGTACTGATTCGTGTTCCTTTCACCAAAGGATACAGCCTTAATTCAAAATTCAAATTCAAAATTCAAAAGCCTCAGGCCATTTGCAAGAGGTAACTTTCTACGACATGCAAACACAATACATAACTAAAATATTAAAACTTCTGTCTATAGGGAAAAAATTATTCTTTTCAAGCATATTCTCTTTCTTCCACTGGTTTATTTAGCTTATAGGCATGTTAGTATTGTTCAGTTGTTTCAGTCATGTCTGACTTCTTTGTGACCCCATTTGAATTTTCTTGGCAAAGATACTGGAGTGGTTTGCCATTTCCTTCTCTAGTCAATTTTACAGGTGAGGAAACTGCGACAAACAGGGTGAAGTTACTTGCCCAGGGTCATACAGCTAGTAAATCTTTGAGGCTGAATTTGAACTCAGGAAGATAAGTCTTTCTGATTCCAAACCTGGTGCTTTATCTACCGCACTGCCCACTGCCCAGCTATATGCATAAAATATAACATTTTGTTAAATTATTTGTTACCCCCTAAAAGTCCACATCTTAGTGTAAGAACAATTTATGGCATTTGAAGAAAGCACAGGATAAACCTTGGCAATCTAAGGTGAACCAACAAATCCAACGTGTTTGAATATACAACATCCAATTCACTTGCATGTCATGGCATCACCTCTATGATGTCATGGTCCTCCTGGAGAATGAAGGATAAACAAGAAAGTATATAAATGTTGTTATGTATATTAGTCCAAGTCACTGACTCCTGAATGGTTTCAAGAAAGTCACCCAAAGGATTGCTTTCCAGACCAACCTGATGGCAAGACATAATCCAAGGAAGAATGAGGAACAGAAAAAGATACAGAGCTCAGCTTGCTCCATCTAAATAAAATCTATTTCATTCTAACATGGGGTCTTTTGCTAAACAGTTTATTTTGTATAAAACGTCTAATTTAAATTCCTGTTGGTGGTAAAGGTCTTTTAACCAAGGACTAACTCTAATATATTTTCTGTCCTTTATTTCTTTATACTAGAAATTCTGGAAGATATTTTAGCTATCAGAAATAATGCAGACTTAGTCATCTCCCAAAGGGCTATTATCTAGGCAATTTTAATAAATCATTTTGAAACTGCTATCCTTTAATCCAGAGAACTTCAGGAGAATGTGATAGTGCAGATTTCTTCCTATCATTACTACTTAAATCACAAGGGGCTGGATAGCTCGGGGCCAGCAGTGGTACTGAGTTTACCATGCAGAAGACAGATTTCAAGAAGGAAGTAGTTCAGAATGGAAGGGCTCTTCCTTTCTTCCAGAGGTAAGTGACTATGAACAACACTGTATTGACACCCCCCATGTGTCCCTGCTATTTGCCTTTGGCTAACAGAAGGAACATAAGTGACATGCTGCAAAGGGAACGGAATTCACATTCTCAGTGGAGGAGAGACTTAGAGAAAGTTTGGTGAAGAGATAATTATTTTTAAATCTCTAGAAATATTAAGAATGAACGTATCCTAAATTTCTTGAGTGATAAATTCACTGTTAAAAAGCATGAAGCATTCCAATTAAAGGAATACATACTATGCTCCCTAAAAGAATACATATGGATGCTTAATGTCAAAATCTTGCTAGAGAATTTCTAAGATGTAGATTTGAGGCTCCAGGCTTTTTTTTTTTTGACTGTTCCCTATTCCTAGAAAACTCTCATTTCTCTACTCATTAAACAGACCTCCCTGATGTCTTAAGTCTCAACTAAAATCCCACCTTCTACAAGAAACCTTTCCTCACCCCAGTTAATCTTAGTGCCTTCTTCCTGTCAAATATTTCCTATTTATCAGTATATAGCTTGCTTTGTACATATTTGTTTTCAAGCTGTCCCAACCACTAGATCACACATTCCTTGAAGGCAGAGATTATGTTTTTTTTGGTCTTTTTTTGTATCCTCAGTGCTTAGCACAATGCCCCATAAATGTTTATTGATTGATTGATCACAGTTCTATAAGACATTTTTCTAATACTCTCACAGGAATAAACAGATTCTCTGATGTACTAATTAATGTTACTCTTGACAGTTAAGACCTCAGTCAGGTGACTTGCTAATGAAACCCCATTATCTCCATGCAAAAGAGCAACCTCCAATCTGGGCCAGCAGAAAACATACTCTTTCTACCCAAGCTGATCCATTCTATTTGGGAACTTCCCCCTATAGGTCTGGGACTATAGCTCTCCTGACTGGAGAGTAAGTAAATCATCTTATTTATTACGTATCTTTTGTTCAGTCATTTTCAGGGACTCTATCTATGGTTTTCTTGGCAAAGACACTGGAGTGGTTTGCCATTTTGTTCTCTAGCTCATTTTACAGAGGAGAAAACTGAGGCAAACAGGATTAAGTGACTTGCCCCAGGGTCACACAGCTAGTAAGTGTCTGAGATCAGATTTGAGCTCAGGAAGATGAGTTGGCTCTATACCATGCTTCCTATCCATCCACCCCAGGGACCTTGTCATCTGCTCTGCCACAGTGCTTACCCTTCCTTTCCCTTCCTCTAGACCTTTTCATCTCTAGCCCTTATAACAGCCATCGTATCAATATAACTTGCATTTGGAAAGGGTGTGACAATAATCTACCCTGGACACTCCTGGCTCTATGTATTGTCTCTCCTCTTAAAATGTAAGCTTCTTGAGGCAGTTACTGTCTCGCTTTTGAATTAGTATTTCCAGTGCCTAACCTAGCACACATTAGGTGCTAGAACTTTTTTCATTCATTCTTTACACATATAGGTACTCACAGATTGGAGCCATGTTGTGCCAGGCTGCTGACAATGTATATGTCTGCTAGCAATTACGTCTGTTTTCTAAGGACCAGAGTATTTACAAAAAGTGTAAAAATGCTCATCATAATGTTGGTTAGAGGGTGATGATCTTTTTCAGACATGGCAGCCCGCAAAGACCATTTACTAAGAAGTAGATGCATTAGGAACTGTATAGGGTAACCACATTGAAAAAAATATGACTGTAATGTGCTGAGGTATATTAAGTATTAATGGATCCTAGGCATGTTCAGACAGCCTAGAGGTAATACTTTAATATACCATCTAAGGGAGGGATCATGAACTCCCAAGTTTGGCTCTGACACCTTAACTAGGTAAGAACACTTTTTGTTGAATCAAATAATCAGTTGTAAAAAGGGTTTGTATGACTATTTGGATCAATCTAAGCCACTGTGTGAGAGAATCAGTCATGCTTTCAGGAAAATTAAAAAAAAAAAAAGAAAGATCCTATCTCAGAATAGGAGGAAGAGATTCTCTAAGTTTGGATCAGAGAGATTGGACCAACTATGATATTTCTACTAAATTTTTGAGGAGCATAAGGAGAACTGAACTGTGACAGAAAAGGGGAATATAGAGAGGCATGACAGAGGTTCTACAGGAATCTCACTGCAGAGGACTGCAGCTGAGGGAAGTCTCAAGGAAAGGTCAGTTCTTTCCCCAGCCTCCCCTCTGCCTATCTATCTGTAGACCTATGATATAATCTGCCGTTTCATGACCAAAACATTTCAATTAAACTGAATTGTGCCTTAATCACAATGAGGTCATGCATTAACTAGAGACAGTTATAAATGCAAGTTTAGGCAGGCAGCCCAACATCTGTCTAGATGTCGGAAATTTTCCTAACTGAGGCCTTAGATTGAGTGTGACTAAATTCAGAGTTTTCCATTGCAAATAAACCCTCTAATGGTGAAGAGGAGAAAATCAAGTGGACCTAACAAACCATTTTATTGCCTCTTAGGCTTAAAAAAAGCTAAATATTGTGTCAAGGTTTTCCAATCAAGTGAATTAATGAAAGCATTGACATTTTTTTATTATTTTTTTCCACAGAACTTCTAAGCTCTAGCCTGTCTTAAATGTATTTCACTTTCTCCAGCTAACTCAATTTTCTTCTTCACTTTTGTGTGATTATAGAGTTAATATTGATATTCTCCCCCCCACCCCCCACCCCCATAGATGGAGGAATAAAAGCAAAGAAGCTCTAAAACTGAACCAAGCATTGGCCAGAGGGCCTTAGGGCACACTGCAGCCCACTTGATGGTTAACACAGAAAGCACCCAAGCTATTTAGGGTAGTTTGTCCTTTAAAAGAGCATTATAAAGACTTACATGGGATTGTTCACTTCCCTTCCTTCTCCTTCAATTCACCCATACACAGCTTGCATTACAAGAGTAATGTCATAAACCTGTTACATTCTGCCAGGAAAAAAGTTCCTTTTCCTCGGAGAAATACATGCTGTTCCCATACCCTACACTGCCATCAATACATGAGTAGCATTAGCTTTGAAAAGCTTCTGTACAACATCTAAGACAGAATTTTATATATTTGGACAAACTGCCAACAAATATGATCTAGGTAAACTCAATTTAGAGAACACACCTTTATAAATCGCATCTCTCTCTCTCTCTCTGTCTCTCGGTCTCTGTCTCTGTCTCTCTCTCTCTCTCTGTCTCTCTCTCCCTCCCTCCTATCTTCTATCTCCCTATCTCTCTCTTCTCTCTCTCTCTCTCTCTCTCTGTCTCTTGGTCTCTGTCTCTGTCTCTGTCTCTCTCTCCCTCCCTCCTATCTTCTATCTCCCTATCTCTCTCTTCTCTCTCTGACTCTGTCCCTGTCTGTCTGTCTCTGGAACAAGACATCATTTTCCCTTGCATTCACATTCTATTCCAATTTTCATTTACCCCACAGCCAGGATGCTTTATCACAATCACTTGGAACTACCACATATGTGAAGAGTATAATGTTGGAAAAATAAAGTGTGATGCAGCTGTGAATTTCCTCTTGCCTAAAGGTAAGATAAATTGAAATATAAAAAACAAATGAGAAGTAGAAAGGACAAGTTGACATTAAAAAAACATAGTAGGTGAACTCTTATGACTATTAAGGTTACAACAAACAGTTCACTAAAACAGAAATATTTCTGAGTTACAGTTGCTTGTCTAGAATACTCTGATAAATTAAATGAGGTCGCACAGTGGATAGAGTGCTAGACCTGGAGTCAGAAAGACCTAAATTCAAATCCTACCTCAGAAATTTACTAGATACGTGGCCCTAGATGAGTTACTTAGCCTCTGTCTGCCTCAGTTTCCTCATCTGAAAAATTAGGATAATCAGAGTACTTCAACAAAGTTGTGAGGCTAAAACGAGGTATTTGTAAGGTGCTTTGCAAATCTTAAAGCACCATATAAAATCCAACTATCATTAGCATTGTCCTATGGACATAAGGATTTACTTTTTAGAAATGACGTAGATAATAACCCACCCCCATACCCTCTGATACTGCATTTCTCTTGTCACATCCTCTCATAAAATCCTCCATGGGGGGATTCCCCCAGTGTGCTAGGGGCTTTCACTTTGATTCTCTGACATCACAATATATCAATGAAGCAAAGAGACTGCTGTTCACCAGTTATCATATCATGTGGCCTTTGTATATTATTTCCCCCTCTTCTTTTCACGTCTTAGGTTTTTGGTTTAGTTTTTCACACAGCTTCTCTAGACTTGACAAAAATCAACACTGCTAATCAACCATTCACCATGTGCCTCTTCATTGTCCTTGGGGTGACCTCTAGCTTTCATTCTTTAGAGAATATAGCATTCCATAACTCACAGCCATACATCTGTAGAAGAACACTGATATTAAAAAGCAGGGTCTTTATTTCAATGAAGCTTGGGGTCACTACATGAATTCTGAAAGGAAATCTGGACCACTTACTTCATCCTTTTCAATAATGAGCTAAAGTTCATTGCCCACAAGGACAATCTGTATAATATATACATACTGATAAAACCACCTTAATAGGTTGTCCATTCAACTGTGTATCATTGTCTGGATGACAGTTATTTTTCATTCATTTATTTTTCCTGTGTGGATGGTTAGGTTGGAGTCATTGGAGTTTAGGATCTCATTTAGAAAGTCCCTGCACATTCTAGGATTTAATGGAATCAAGCAACGTCTCTTTCTTCAACTATCTCCCTTGGTGCTTATTAGATACTGTCTGTAGATGCTGTCATATACGAGGCTACATCTCTTCTTTCCTGAAACATTTCCAGCAAATTGAGTTTTAACCCTGAATGTCTGCGTGTGTATGCGTGTGTGAACACATACACATGTTATAAACATATAAATTAAGAGAGAACCAATATTTGACTAAAGGTTACGAATTTTCTGAACTAGATGATTAGAGTTCTTGTAATTGTGTTTCTGACTTGTCAGCCAATATAAACCCCCTGAAGCAGCAGTGGAAGGAATACCTGCTAGGGTTGTTGTGAGGAGTAAATGACATAACGTATAAAAAGCGCTTGGCACAGTGCGTGGCATATAATAGGTACCATAGAAATGCTTCTTTCCTTCCCTTCCCCTTCACGTTGACCTGGGAGATGGGGTAGCATTATAGTGCCCTCTTATAACAGGGTATTACAGTATGAATGGATAAAGCAGTGGAGAAATTTAACCCAAAGCAAAAAGGACTCAGTGAATGGGTAGGGACAATAGCTACCTTCAAATATCATATTAAAGAAGGATTAGACTCACTGCAGAATGTAGCATGATGAGGTAGAATCAATAGAAGAAACCGATAGGCAGGAAGAAAAGCAGATATTTGTTCACTATGAGGACTCATGACAACTGTTTGCAAATGAATAGAGCCTTGCCTTCCCTTTTTTTTTGGGGGGGGGTCCTTTCTCAAATCTCCCAAGACCTATCTGATTTTTCCCTTTCGTTGTCTGAGATGTATTATATCTCTCTGCCCTCAAGACATATATCCCAGGAGAATATGTTTGCTGTTGTAAGGACTGCCTCATTTTTAACTTTTCCCCAGTCTGCAGCATGATATCTTGCATGTAATAAATAATTGGTAAATATGTACTGACTGGATTTGTTTGATAAATTGTGAAGAAATGATCAATATACTGTTGGAACCAGAGGCTGGATGACTTCTCGTCGCTGATAATGTGAAAGAAATGCCTATATCGGATGGAAGACTGGACTAAATGACTTCTAAGTTATTTTCTCGTGCTAAAATTCTATGGGTACATTTTCCTATTGCACATTGAATAGCAAGTCCCTGATCCTCCCCTACATTTGCTCCCTCTTAGTAGAGAACCTCACCTCCTACTTTAATGAGACATTTAATGAGAAATAATGACGTCCCTCAACTGTTCTCTTCTGCATTTCCAATTCTCTCAGTGCCTTCACCCTTGTTTTCTTCCTCCATGACAATCTCAGGAAAGATTATCCATCCTCCTTCTTATAAGGCTAACTCCTTTCCTTGTATCCTTAATCCTGTGCTCTCTTCTCTAGTTTCGGTGACCCTACTCCATTGATCTTTCCTGTACTCTCAATAATATTTAATTTGTCCTTTTTTCCTAGTGGGTTTATTTCCTCTGGTTACCAATATACTTAGGTCTCCCCTAACATTAAAAAAAGAAACCCCAAAAAACCTTTTCCCTTGAACTGTTCATTCACTTAAAGGTAAGGTGCAGTACTCTACATTATAAAAACCCAAGTTGACAATTTTACATTCAGTCTTATTTGTGTACAGATTAGAGCTACAATATATCCTTGATTTCTGTTACGATATGGACAGTAACTATACAATTGTTTTTTACATTTTTGTATCCCTGAGCACCTAGTACAGAGCTTTTTACATTTATGTGCTTAATAAATGTTGGTTGAATGGAATCCAAGTGTGTTCAACATTTTTAGTGGTATTTACATTTATGTATGGATTGGAATAGATGGCTACGGAGGTCGCTTTCAACTTGCCAATCCTGTGATTGAACATTTTCATATGAATACCTCTTAAGAGTTAGGCAGAAAACATTCATGGGGCTTTTAAAGAGGGTGGGGGGAACAACAGTTAAGTAGTGAGTTGAACAGCTGGCAACTCAGTGAATAGCACTATTATCCTGGAGTCTAAAATGTGTGTGTGTGTGTATGTTTGTGTGTGTGCGTGCATGCGTGCGTGTGTGTGTGTTGGTGTTGCTAAGCTGATATATCTATCACCAAAATTGTCTAGGTTCAATTTTTTTTCCTTTTTTTATGACAGTAAAATATGGTCATTTGCAAGGAAGCTTCTTGCGTTGTTGTAAAATACTGTGTAAAATTTAATATATTTAGAGTTCAAAAGGTTAACTGCCTGCCCAACAATTTTAAACTTGAAATTATATTAATCATTTCCAATAATTATTTGGATTTAAGCTCATGCTCAAAAACCAACATAAAAGTAGACATCTGAAAAACAGATTTCTCTTTCGATTTTAATTTCCACAAAGGATAGCAGTCAGTATCAAAAATTCTTGAATAATCCTTGACAAATTCTTGTGAATACAAGTCTCTGACTTATGCTCAAGAATTACTATAAATGGTGAAAGAAATTAAGTATATCTTTTACAACTTCCCTTCTCTAGATATGCTGTTGCATTTCCATGGAGAGATTAGGAGTGACAATTCTTAGAGACAGACAGACACACACACACACACACACACACACACAGACATACGCACACACATATTACTTTTCCCCACTGGGGATAGGTAGGTCTAATCAATATTTGTACATTTAAATTTCAATAGTTTATACATAGATATTCTCTCTTTGATAAAGTTAAATAATGAGCCTTATGAACAAAAGCAGCTTGTGGGATAAGCTATTTATTGTCAAACACAGAAAACCATTAACCATCCACACACGGTCTCCGCAGAGCAGAGGGAAATGGGCATACATGGCACCAAGTAGAATTTCTTAGCCATTCATTCAGTCAACAAGCATTTACATGGCTTCTCTCTCTGAGTCCTTGTCCTCAGAGGGCTTTGTGCCTACTGAGTGAGGTGGGAGACACTGTGCATAAAATTAATGAAAGGAAAAAGTATTTAATATATACACTTTCTCTGTGCTGGGAATACAAATGGAAAAGTAAGAGTGCCTGCTGCCCGCAAGGAGCTCACATTCCAAGGATGGAGACCACCTTGGGAACATTTTAGCTGCACGTCAGATGGAAAGATCCAGTGGTCTGAGGGTACAGCAGCAAAGCTGAATATACCTGAAAACACCTGAAAAGGGTATTTCTCAACTATCTGGAAAAATGCTAGATTGATTCATTTCCCAAGAGTTTCAGATAACAGAGTTTTTGTTGCACGTCAAATGAACAAAATAACATTTATTTAAATATTACATAATTTATGCATTTTATTATTAAGACTTCACTCTCTGTGACACTTTCTTTTCACTCACTTTTTATCATTACATTGTGAGCTCCCTGAGAGCAGGTATCATTTTTGCCTTTCACGTATACCAGGTACTTATGCACAGTAGGCACTTAATAAATGCTTGTTGACTTAAAAAGTAAGACAAGGTATCATTTTTAATGTCAATTCCACGATAAAATCATATCATTTCCTGATATTGAACCATTTGACACTGTCAAGGACTTTGGTGGCAAGAATGCTATTGTAGCAGTAATACCTGGAGGAGCAGTGCCAGATTGCATCTCCACAGGGGTGGCTTTCCAGGAAGGTAGACACATAGGTGGTTATAGGAGCTCTACTATTCCTGAGTTTCTTGGGTTTAAGGTCTGGGGCTGTTTGTATCAGGGTCTGATGGTAGTAAAGGGAGGGGTGTCTATCTTGTATGTAGCAGTTGGTTTGCCAACCAAACTGTTGGTGGGGATGACTGAACCCTTCTAGAATATAGCCACATGGGTGGGTTGGAAGCAGAATTGGTGGTCTGGAGGATATTGCCACTCAGAACTCTGGTAACAATATGCCAGTAGGTGACAGATGGTCAGGACTTGTTGCAGATGATGGTGGGGAAGGTAAACTCTTTCTCTACCACAATTTCTATGCTCAGTGATGACTGGAGGTTGGGTCAGAAGTAGGTTTGGTGGCCTGGGAGCCATTGCTACACTTAAGGCTCCTGGGCTATCTCTATAAGGATCTAAGGGGAAATGACCAGCATGGTGGTAGTGGTGGTGATTGGCCTGGCCCACAGTCCCTCCCTCAGGATGCCTCATAACTTCAGAAAAATAAATACAAATACACACACACAAAGTAAATGCAATGTAAAATGTGAAGGACTCAAACAACTGGGTTTTTCTGGGGAGATGAGGAAAAGCCTCTTGAAGCAAGTACTTGAGATGACATAAGGATTTTAAGAGACAGAATAAGGAGTTCATTTCATAAATAGGTGGTAGATTCCTTGATCAAGGAAAAAAAAAGAAAAACCTTCCTAACAATTAGAGCTGTCCAAAAGCAGAATATGATGCCTTACAAAGTACCAAATTCCTCTTTTATCAGAGGTCTTCAGGCAAAGACTGTATATTGGAGCTGTGGAAGGAAATCTTGACAGGCTGTGGGTTGGATTAAATACCTCTAAGGTCTCTTTCCATTTGGAGATTCTGTGGAAAGTGGAACACAGAAGGAAGAAACAGCCTCCCAGGTGTGGGCCACTGCAATTCTTCTCTGAAACCATAGAGACAGGAATCAGGTATGGAGATTACTAAAGAGCAATGGTTCCCATTGAATAGTCAGAAGCAAGATACAAGGCTAAGTAAGATTAGAATTACTCGAATACTAAGCAACAGAGCAATATCAAAGCCTTGGTCTAAGTCAGTACAATTCAGAATTCTGGGACAGGGAGGACATAAGGCAGCAGGCAAAGTCTTTCAAACTGGTTGAACTCTGAACACAAAGAATGTCATAGTATAATGACAGTGATTAATAAAACCTATTGTGTTTTAAAATTTGCATTTTTCCCCATGTAATACTCCTCCCCATCCCATACAGCTTTGGGAGGGGATAGAACTTGGAGTTATAATGGAAGAAATAGTACAGGGGATGAGAAAGGAGCATGTTGGTGGTATTATATACCTGGGGACAAAGCAGAGCTTTGGAACTGAATGAGAAGGTAGAGACCTATGGAGAGCCAGTAGAGTACAGAGCTTTGAAATTAGAGTCATGAAGATGTAGGTTCAAATTCTGCCTCAAAATTACTAGTTGTGTGACCTTGGGCAAATCACCTAACTTTTTCAGTCTCAGTTTCCCCATCTACAAAATATAGATAACAATAGCAGCCACTTAACTGAGTTGTCATGAAGATCAAATAAAATGAAAGCACTTTATAGACCTCTCAAAACACTATATAAGTACTAGATGACATCCAAACCATGACATTGTTCCTGTTCTGTGGAACATGACTAAAATTAGAGAAATTGGAATAGATTAGTAAGGAAAACAGCTAGGTGGCACAGGAGATAGAATGCGAGGCCAGGAGTCAGGAAGACTCATCTTCCTGAGTTCAAATCTGCCCTCAAACATTTACTAGCTGTGTGACCTTGGCCAAGTCACTTAACCCCATTTGCCTCAATTTCCTCATCTGTAAAATGAGCTGGAGAAGGATCTGACAAGTCACTCTAGTATCTTTGCCAAGAAGACCCCAGATAGAGTCATAAAGAGTTGACCACAATTGAACAATTAAAGAAAGTGGTGGCACTCTCTTCACAGGAAAGTACAGGACTGTAGACTTGATGTTAGCGATCTGACTTAGATTGAGAAAGTTACTAAATCTCTTTACATTTTCATTTTCTCATCTGTTGAACTGAAGAAAGCTTGAAATGACTGATATTTAAGGTTCCCTTCTGCTCCAACATACTATTAGTCTATGATTCTGTAAGATCTTAAGAGAAGGATTGATGTTCATCCTTCAGGGATGATTTTAGGAGAAGCTGTCTTGGAATCAAAAGGGTAGATCACTGGACCCCTCTAGGTTCCTTTCCACAACTGTTTCAATAGCACAAATTGTAATAATGCTTACATTTAAGATTTAATTGAAGTTTTTTAAAATTAATCATTACTATTATTTTTAAAAAATGAGTTCAATTCAATTTGACAACCAGCATTATTAAGAGCCTAATGTGTGAGAAGGCTACTTCTCTAGGCATTGGGAATGTGAAAATGCAAAATGGCACCAGTGTCTGCCTTCAAAGAAGTTATATTCTACTAATAGAATAGGAAGGAAATGACAAGCATATAGCTAAATATAATACAAAGAAATGGCAGCAGGAGCAAAGGAAAGATACATATTAAGTGCTCTCAGAAAAACTGAGAAAGGAGGGAAGGGAAGGGGAAGGAAAGCTTCCCAAAGAAGCTAAGATAAGCCTTGAAGAAGTGAAGGATTCTGATAGGTACAGGAGAGAAAGAAGCAATTCATATAGGCAAGGCAGCCTTTGAAAATGCCCAGAGGCAGGAGACAGCATGTCACACTCAGGTGAAAGCTAGTTTAGTGTAATTGGAACATAGGCAATTGTAAATATGTCAGAACCCACAGCCTGGTCACCTTCAGCCTACTGGAGAAGGGGTAGACCTTATCACTAGTGATAAATAGTGTATGATTTATGACCTCAGGAGAAAAAAAAAGGAATATGTGTTTGAATTATGTCCAAGAAAGTAACTATTAAATAGCTCCAAAATAAATGTAAAAACACACACAAGTATAATTAAATTGTGAGTGTGGTTTGTGGAATATGATTTAAATCCATATTTAAATCCAGAGGGGATCCACATTGGACAAGGTCTAGAGAACACCATAGAGTCCCAGGACATGGGTTGTTTTTTTTCTCACACACACAAATTAAGTCTAAGATGGCATCTTTTTATGACTGCATGCAAGCCATACCCCCGATCCATTAAATGTAAGGTAACGGTGGATATGAAATGATCCTGATGACAGCCAAACATTGTCATCAAATGCTTACTTCATGCAACACTCAATGGAATATTTGGACAACATGTGCTTTTTTTCATTAAGGTTTTTAAGTATTTACTTAATTTAATTATATTCTTAAAATATACAACATGTGATGATGGAAATTTTATAGAACTCTAAGCTTAATTGTTCACTAGTTTATAAGATTTTTTCACTATACTTGAATGATTCATTTTCTCTTCTTAACTAGACCCTATTCTCCTGGTAAGTACCTTTAAAGGTTTCTGAGTCACTAGAACACCACTGATAAACTAGAAAAGATCTTTTAGAATACTGTCCTGGGAATTAGGAGATGGTGATTCATCAATGAGCTATCTATCATATACACTTAGGCAATTCATTTCCATTTCTGAGTCAGTTTCCTTATCTATGAAATGAAGATGAATGGAATAGCGTCCAGGAATGGGAAACCTACAGCCTCAAGGCCACGCTTGAGGACCTAGAAGGCCATATGTGACCTCAAAGCTGCAGGTTCCCTATCCCTGGAATAGACAATATCCAAGTCACTATGATAGATTCATATTGCCAAGATGAAGACTTACTCCCATGTTGAAAAGAGCAAACTGGGTAATAGCTGTACTATAAGGCATATTTTCTGAGACAACTGAAATCCAGTTTATAAACCTGGAATAGTAAAAACCTTTTATAGTGCTTCACTATATTCTTGATTCAGTCATACTGTGGGTTGAATCATGCTTCCCAGACATGTAGCCCTATATAGTATCTCTTTCTCATTGAATAAAGCCTGAGTCCTGGGCCTGAATCCACCTTTGATATTCAATATTTATGTGACTATAAGAAAAGGTCTTTAGTTTTTGGAGCTTCATCTATTAAATGAGCAGAATTATACTTTAGAAAGTTGTCATGAAGTTCAAATGAGAAAAAAATGTGTGTGTATGTGTGTGTGGATGTATGTGTATGGATGTTTGTAAATATGCATATATGTAATTTACATATATATGGAGAGCTATATATACGCAAATATTTCTCAGCCATACATGTCATCTTTTTAAAAACTGGCCATGTTTTGGGTATAAGGACTTCATCCAAGATGCAGAAAATCAGAAATACTAAAAATAATTTACTAGTCACAATAATTTTTTTTAAATCAATAGATTATCTTATAAGAAAAAATTAAAATTAATTTGACTGTATACCTTAATCCTAAAGAATTGATGTCAAAGAATAAAATATCAAAATAACAGAAAATGTTATCAGAGATTATGGCAATAAAGAGACAACATACTAAAATTTATGGATGCAGTTAAAACAGTCATTAGAGAAAAATTTGCATCTCTAAATGCTTTCAGAGGCAGTTAAATGGCTTGGATAGAGTGGTAGGCCTGAAGTCAGGAAACCCTGAGTTTAAATCTGGCTTTGGATACTTACTAGCTGTATGACCCTGGGCAAGTCATTTAGCCTTTGTGTGCCTCTGTTTCCTCAACATACAATGAGGATAATCATAGCACCTGCCTCACAGAGTTGTTGAGATAATATTTGCAAAAAGCTTAGCACAATGCTTGGCATATCATTGGTACTAATAAATGCTTATTCCCTCACTCTCTTCCTTTCATCAACAAAAGAGAGAAAGCACAATTCAATGAACTGGGAATACAACTAAAAGCAACCTAGAAAACATAACAAATCAACCCTCCCCTAATTAAAAAAAGAAATTCTGAACATCAAAGGGATGATTTACTTAGAGAACTAAAACATTATAACAATAAATTTTTAGATAATAGAGATACATCCTATATGTTATTTTTAAAAAACTAGAAGAAATAGAGAAATTCCATTTAAATTAACTAAAATGTAAATACTTAGGAGTCGACTAGCCAAGACACATACAGGAAAATAAATCTAACTACAAAACTCCCTATACGGAAATCAAGACAGAACTAAATAAAGAAACTTTCGTTGTTCAGGGGCATGTTTGTCAATACAATAAAAATAACAATATTACTTATATCAATGTGCTAATTTAGTGCCACACTGCTCAAATCTTAAAAAAATTATGTTATAGAGATGATGATGATGAAGATGAAATTCATCTAGAAAAATAAAAGTTCAGGAATCTTAAGGGAAATAATTAGAACAAGGGTGAAAATAGAAGACTTAGCAGTACCAGATTTTACAGTATCCTACAAAGCAATGATCATCAAACCAATCTGATACCAGTTAAAAATAGACAAATTCATCAATAAAATATGTTGGAAAATACAACATATAGAAGTAGATAAGCATATTGCATGATATTCAATAAGCCCAGAGCCTCAAGATAATGGGCAAAGAACTTAGTATTGAACAAAAACTGCTAGTTACATTATGATATGCAAAGTATAATAAATAAAATATAAATTTTGATTATCCTAAATTAAAATTTCTTACACAAACAAAACCATGCAACCAAGATTAGAAGGGAAGAAGAAAGCTGGGAAACAATTTTTAAAGCCAGTGTCTCTGATAAAATATAGAGAGAACTGAGTCAAATCTATAAGAATGCAAGTCATTCCCCAACTGATAAATGGTCACAGGATGTGAACAGGCAGTTTTCTGATGAAGAAATTATAGCTCTCTATAGTCATATGAAAAAATGCTCTAAATCACTATTGTTTAGAGAAATGCAAGTTAAAATAACTCAGAGGCACCACAGCACACCTACCAGATTGTCTAGCATGGCAAAACAGGAGATGGTAAATGTTGGAGAAGATGTGGAAAAATTGTAACACTAATGCATCTTAGGTGGAGTTGTGAACTGATCCAACCATTCTGTAGAGTAATTTGAACCATGCCCAAAGTGTTATAAAACTGCGCATACTGTTTGACCCAGCAATATCATGTTTAGGTCTAACCCAAAGAGATCATAAAAAAAGAAAAGGACCCACATGTACAAAAATACTTTTAATAGCTCTTTTTGTGGTGGCCAAGAATACGAAATCTAAGGGATGTCCATCAATTGGGGAATGGCTCAACAAAGTGTGGTATATGAATGTAATGGAATACTATTGTTCCATAAGAAATGGTGAGCAGGAGGGTTTCAGAAAAACCTGGAAAAACTTGCATGAATTGATGCTGAGTGAAGTGAGTATAACCAGGAGAATACTGTACACAGTAGCATTAATATTGTGTGATGACCGTCTTTGTTAGATTTAGTTCTTCTGAGTAATGCAACGATCTAAGACAATTCTAAAAGGCTAATGATGGAAATGCTATTCACATCCATAGAAAAAACTGTGGAGTCTGAATGCAGATCAGAGCATTCTATTTTCTCTTTTTTGAATTTTTTTCTTTCTCATGATTTTTCCTTTTGTTCTCAGTCTTCTTTCACAACATGACTAATGTGGAAATATATTTAATATGATCATAAAAAAACCACACCTGCTAGTTACACAAAAAGTAGTCTGACAGATATTGGTGGACTAAAATCTCACATCACAGAACAAGATGAACTACATATGGACATGCAATTTAGATATAAAATGTCTTATAAATAAGTTACAGGAGCAATAAAGAAATGACCTTGATATCTATGGATAGTTAAGTTGTTGACCAAACATGGAACAGACAGGATCAAAGAAGATAAAATAGATGATTTTGAATATATAACACTAAAAAAAAATCACGATGCAGAGCAGCCCAGGAAGCATGGAGCACAGCCCTACATGGCAGGGACAGGACCCTGAAGAGACTTCACGGGGCCACCAGCAGCAGCAGTTCCCAGATTGCTCAACCCACAAATGCCACAGACAGCTTCAAAGGTCAGTGGGAGGGCTCAGTCACCCAGGAGAGGGGAGAGTGGTGTGGACCCCTGCAGCAGCCACTGTAGCTGCAGCTTCCATTTTGGAGCCCTCTATCTAGAGCCCCTGGGGGAATTGATCAGCTGATCTGAATATCAGCCTTGAGCTCAGCCCTGACAAAGAACTCAAAAGTCAAGTAACTGACTGGGAAAATGCCCAAAAAAGGAAAAAGAATAAGACAACAGAAGGTTACTTTCTTGGTGAGCAGGTATTTTCTTCCCTCCTTTTGGATGAGGAGAAACAATTTAGATCTTCAAAGGAAGACCTAAAAGTCAAGGTTCCTGCATCCAAAACCTCCAAAATAAATATGCAATGGTTTCAGGCCATGGAAGAGCTCAAAAAGGATTTTGAAAATGAAGTAAGAGAGGTGGAGGAAAAATTGGGAAGAGAAATGAGAGTGATGCAAGAAAACTACGAAAAGCAAGTCAACAGCTGGCTAAAAGAGACCCCAAAAAATGCTAACACCTCAAAAATAGACTAACTCAAAAGGCAAAAGAGACCCAAAAAGGCAATGAGGAGAAGAATGCTTTAAAGAGCAGAATTAGCCAAATGGAAGAGGAGGTTCAAAAGCTCACTGAAGAAAATAGTTCTTTAAAATTAGAATGGAGCAGATGGAAACTAATGACTTCATGAGAAACCAAGAAATTACAAAACAAAACAAAAAGAATAAAAAATAGAAGACAATGTGAAATATTTCGTTGGAAAAACAACTGACCTGGAAAACAGATCCAGGAGAGACAATTTAAAAATTACAGGACTACATGAAAGCCATGGTCAAAAAAAGAGTCTAGACATCATCTTTCATGAAATTATCAGGGAAAACTGCCCTGAGATTCTAGAACCAGAGGGTAAAATACATATTGAAAGAATCCACCAATCACCTCCTGAAAGAGATCCAAAATGAGAAACTCCTAGGAATATTATAGCCAAATTCCAGAGTTTCCAGGTCAAGGAGAAAATACTGCAAGCAGCTAGAAAGAAATAATTTGAGTATTGTGGAAACACAATCAGGATAACCCAGGATCTGGCAGTTTCTACATTAAGGGATGGAGGGGCTTGCAATATGATATTCCAGAAGTCAAAGGAACTAGAATTAAAACCAAGAATCACCTACTAAGCAAAACTGAGTATAACACTTCAGGGGAAAAATGGTCATTCAGTGACATAGAGGACTTTCAAGTATTCTTGATGAAAGGACCAGAGCTGAAAAGAAAATTTGACTTTCAAACCCAAGAATCAAGAGAAGCATGAAAAGGTAAACAGGAAAGAGAAATCATAAAGGACTTACTAAAGTTGATCTTTTTAAATTCCTACATGGAAAGATAATATTTGTAACTCTTGAGACGTTTTTCAGTATTTGAGTAGTTGGAGGGATTATACACACACACACATACTTACATATGTGGATGTATATATACATACACACACACACTTATAGACAGAGAGCACAGAGTGAGTTGAATAAGAAGAGATGATACCTAAAAAATAAAATTAAGGGGTGAGAGAGGAATATATTGGGAGGAGAAAGGGAGAAATGGAATGGGGCAAATTATCACTCATAAAAGAGGCAAGAATAAGCTTATTCAATGGAGGAGAAAAGGGAGGAGGTGAGAGGGAAAGAGTGAAACTTAATCTTTTCATATTTGGCTAAAGGAGAGAATAATATGCTCACTCAATTTGGTATGAAAATCTATATTACACTATAGAAAAGTAGGGGAGAAGGGGACATGTAGGGTGAGGGGGATGATAGAAGGGAGGGCAAATGGGAGAAATGCGTAATTAGAAGTAAACACTTATAGGGAGGTACAAAATCAAAAGAGAGAATAAAATAAATGGGGAGCAGGATAGGATAGAGGGAAATATAGTTAGTCTTACACAACATGACTATTATGGAAGTCTTTTGAAAAACTACACATATATAGCCTATACTGAATTGCTTGTCTTCTCAGGGGGGATGGGTAGGGAGGGAGGAAGGGAGAGAAGTTAGAACTCAAAGTATTATAAACAAATGTTGAGAAACATTTTTGCATACAACTGTTAAATAAGAAATATGGGTATGGGGTATAGAAATCTATCTTGCCCTACAAGAAAAGAGAGAAGATGTGTATAAGGGAAAAGAGGGGTATGATAGAAGTGAGGGCATATTGAGGGAAGGGGTAATCAGAATGCAAGGTGTTATTGGCTGGGGGAGGGAAGAGATGGGGAGAAAATCTGGAACCCAAAATTTTATGGAAATGAATGTTGAAAATTAAAAATAAATAAAAATAAACATTTTTTAAAAATTGCACCAAAAATTCATACATTAAAATGCAAATGGAAACAGGTAACTGAGAAATAGTTTTATTAAATTTCTCTGATAATGGCAATATATCCAAAATATGAATAAATGAATGAAGCAGTTATTAAGGACTTAGTATGTGTTAAGCACTGAGAATATAAATGTAAAAGTAAGACAGGCTCAGTTCTCAAGGAGTTCACATTCTAATGGGAGAGAAAGCACATATGGTAGGTTTCAGCTGCAAGTCAGATTGAAAAGTCCCTGGTCCTTAGAGTACAGTGGCAAAATAGATGTTAATTTCTCTTCAAAGGATATATGAGGAAGATAAATAAGAAACTGACTAAAATTTATTACTATAAGAGTCATTTTTGGTAGATTGCAAAGTAAGAAACTCAGTCTATAAACTATCAAATGAAAATATTTTAAATCACTAATAATTAGAAAAATTTAAATTAATTAAACTCTGAGGTTCCATCTAAAACCCATCAGATTGTCAAAGAAGACAGAAGAAGGAAATGAGAAATGTTGAAGAGGCTGAAAGAAAACAGACCCACTAATGTACTTTTGGTGGAACTGTGAATTGGTAATCCATTCTTGAACGAATTTTGAAACTATGCCCAGAAAGTTCCCAAACTACACATATGATTTGACTGACTTATACCACTGTTTGGCCTATAATCCAGAGGGATGAAAGAAAGAGGGGAAAGATTACACACACACACACACGCATACACATACATATATACATATGTATATACATATATTAGCTGTTTTCATAGTAGAAAACCATGAAAACTAAGATGTCCACCTATTGGAGAATGGCTGGAAAAATATGGCACAGAAATGAAATACAACATTATTACACTGTAAGAAATAAAAATATGGACAGTTTCAGAGGCAACAGGATTTTTATGAACTGATACAAAAGCAAGTGAACAGAATCATAAGAAAAATTGGTATAATGATAATGTTAAAATAAAAATAACTTTCAATGATTTAATAATTGTGATCAATACAAGCCAATATTCTAAATCATCTGCTTGATGGAGTTATAAAGCATAAGGAATCAGTCATTTTTTTTTTTTAAATATGGAATCAAAAGCTTTGCTGGAATTAGCTTTGCTGAACTATACATATATATTAGGATTCAGTTTTCTTCCCCTTTCACTACTTTTAAGGTGTGTGTGTGGTGCTGAGGAAGAAAAAAATTGCTTTTTAATTGAAAAAAAATTTAAAAATACCGTTTTTCTCCTTGTGTTCCTATCCCCAGGTAGCTGAATTCCTGGCCTTGCTGATCTGCCTGAATCTGGCTCCCTGATACTTTCTATTGGATCTCACTTAGATCAAATTTCTGACAATTCAGAACCCTGGATGATCCCTGTGCTCATATCTTTGCTTATTGAGGATTCTGGTGCTTGCACCTCAACTTTGGCTAATGGTGCTCCTACTCTACCTACCTTTTCCCTTGGTCTGATACCATGGTCTCAGATCCACTTTCTAAATTCGTATACTCATTTGCTAGTCTCTACATTAAACTGTTCCCAATTGTGTCCTTCTATCCATCAGGCTCCACACAACTGCTCCTGATTTCTTACCTCATCCCTACTCTGTGCCTCTCTGCTGGGCGGGTGGGACCACGAACTCCAAACCTCAATTTAAGAAGAAAACTCAGCTCAGATAGCTCCTCATTTTCCATCTGGCTACACTTCTTTGGGACTTCTCTGACTCACTTCATCATTCCCAGGCTTCAGACACCTTTACTCCCTGTCTTCTCTTGCTTTTGAGCTTCCTTCTGTGTATTGCCTTCTCTTACTAAACTGTAAGCTCTGAGAGGGCAGAAATTATGGTTTTTGTTTTTGTTTTTGTTTTTTTATTTGTACCTCTAGCATGTAGCACCATACCTGGCATTCAGGAGGCACTTGAATATTTATTGATTCTTGACTACTGACTATCTCATGGGCTTCAAGTCTTGGCATTCCTTGTTCTGGCCTTGCTAGCCACCAACCACATCCCCATTTGACATCTACCTCATTTTTCTTTTGCTTTTTTTCACTACCAAATCAAGGGCAAGGATATAAATTTGGATGAAACCTTAGAGATCATCTCATTCAACTGTCTTACTTTACAAAATGAAGACAATGAGACGCATGGACTCAGTGATATGACAACGAGGAGAAGTATTACTTCTCTTTTATGTTAACAGCAATTATTAAATTAGGATAGAGGTTCCCCACTCTTTATTTCCTCATTCAGGGACAAGCTCTTGCAGATCAGTCCGTGAGTCAGTCTACAAAGGGCATTGTTGATAGCTGAGATTGCCCAAATTCTCCAGATACATGGTTGCAATCTTGGGTGAGGACCTCCCTTCCTCCCCTCCCTCCCCCCAACTAAAGGACCTTTCAAACAGAATTCTCTCTAGATGAGTTCTTACCTTAGGAATAAGCTCCTGTCCTTGAAACCTTCCATTAGAATTTAGGCTGACCCAGTTTGGGGTCTGGGTAGAGATGGACTCTTTTGTCCAGATTGCTGAAGGTGGCTAAATCTCATGATCAAGTCATGTTCTCAGCAAGAGGAGGTGAAGACTCTTAGCGGACCGTCTCATTAATATATCTAATCCATTTCTTAAAGGTATTTAAGCATTCAGGGATCTCCATGGGAGAGAGTGGGAGGGTTCTTTGGTTACTGATCATCAATAAATTGATTATTGATTACCCAGAAACTCTGTCTCTCAGACTTTTTATTCATCTCACTGAAGTTCACAGAAATAGTAAATGGCAGGAGTAAGATTTGAACTCTTCTGACTCCAAATGCAGGATGCTTCCCACTTCCTATACTGCGTACTTGCTCTTTCATTCACTCCACAAGGCAGGGAAGGGCCTCGGATAAGGAGACACTGAGTAGAATTAGACAAGCCAGTGAAGCTTCTCAAAGATTTTCAGAGGTACACAGGCTGCTGTAACAGCCTCAGGCAAGATTTCAAAATAGGAAAAGTTTGTATTGGCACCTTCTGACCTCCCTTTCTGAACCATTTGCCTCATCTCTTTGCCCTGATTCCTAGGATAGCAGTGTGCTCATGCTCTCCTCTGATGTTTCAAATCTCTCCATTCTGTGCTTTTCTAGCCCAATCAATTTGCTTTTTCTTTGAGAGTTGCTGCTGATGTCAGCTAAGTGAAAGGAGTGGGGCAATTTGGAACGTAGGTGCTCTGTCCCCACTCCAAGTCACCAGTTCCAACCCACTTCTAGAGTTTGGCTAAGTAATGCTACCTAGGATGATCTGCATGTAGCTTCTGATAGCACCTAGATCAACAATAGGAGTTAAAAAGAATTTCATTACATCAACCCAAACAGTAGATCAGAGGGATATGCAATTAGGAAGAAACAAAATAGTTCAAAATACAGACTTCACTGAAGAGTTTTACTTTGCTGTTTGTTTTCCTGTTTTGGATGGCTGAGTGTGAATGTGGACCTAATTTACAAAAGAGCTGAAATGGTCGTATGACTATGGGTTAGAATTGACAAAAAAAAAAAAAAAAAAGGGAGCTGTGTGACCTCTTATGGAAAGGGAAGCATTACTGCAGCTGCAATTCAGTGGAGAGCCAGCAAGTGGCAGTATCACAATGGAGACCCAGTAGATGGAGACACAGGAGAGAAAACAGCCTACTAGAGGACACCAGATGCTCAGTGGAGAAAGTAACATCTTGAGAGATGGCGTCACCAAACATTAATCAATAGCTCATTTGCAAAGCAACAACCGGTAATTCTGGAAGCCGAGAGGTGCTCCAGTTGGGACATACTTGGGAACTTGGTATTGCTTTGGTTATGCATATTCCCTACAAGTGTTTGTTTCCTCTCATTCTTTTTTTTGTGCTCCCTGAATATTCATGTATGATCATAGAAACGAAAGGTACCTCTGAAGACAATTAGGTAAAGAAATATATAAGACAACTATCAATGCCCAAAGTAATTTTTTGTCCAAGTAAACATTTTGGGTAATACTGACATTCATTCAACTCTCAGTTCCCCAGGGGCTTAGAACCCTCACCCATTCATTACCTTCCTCCTCCCTGGTACCTGTCCATTGGCTATGCCCCTTCTTATTTCCATCTCAGAAAAAGGAGGATGTACAGAAGAGAAGTCTCAGACGTGGAACTAACATTCCTTTTATTGTGACTACACTTTAACATGTGAAGCAGGTTTGACATTCATGTCTAAAATGAAATTGGAGGATTTTGCCTTTTGCACATGTCTCTAACCATTACAATACTCTAGAATTAATGATATTTTGGAAGACCCAATTCCCTGTGATATTCTTATCAGACTTTCTGAAATCTTTATGTTCTTCTTAGAATACTGTAAGATAATAGCATTTTACAAATAGAACTCCCTATGATTTTATACTCACAGACAGTTGCACTGATCGATATTTTTGTAGTTGGCTACATTTTATCACTGTGACCTAAGGCGCAAGCCCCACAATGAATCTAGTATTTCAGTCTACTGCGGTTCTAATGCCACGATTAATTCTATGAAACACCTCCAGTCTACTTTTCTAATCTCTAGGTCTCCTAATTTATACCAGAGATGGGTAGGCTATCAGTACGGAATTTTAAGAAGTATTTACAATTTATCTTTTCCTTGCAGAAACATTTTACTCATCACTGAATTTCTTCGGTAAACTTTTGCAGTCACCAAGTCTGTTTTAGCTTTATCTGGAATCCTTTTAAAACACACAGACTCACACACACATACACATTCAACACTTTTTCCCCCCATAGTTTTACAAACTAAGCTGTGAGAAATTACTAGGAAAGATTGTTTTGTATATTGTCAAGATTTGTCATGCTATGATAGTGCTAATATATGTCTTTGTAAATTATATTTCAGAGAAACTCACACTTTGATCTTGATCCCGTTCCTCAGGGTTTAGTTCAAAATGAAACTGATTTCAGGTGGCAGTAGGAAATTATTCTGCGTACAAAGTGCTGTGTCCTTATTGTGCTCACCAAATGTTGTATAATTTCTTCAGAGAAACATAAATTCTCTTTTCTTAAGGATATAATTTCAGCAATGCTATACAGACAAATATAGTTAAAGATTTGCTAATGTTTTCATGACAATTTTTACTTTTATTTTCTGAACCAAAGCATTTAGCTGCTGGCATAAATATGTTCTTCAGTTTCAGTTCTGAATCTAGGAGAAATAAATCATTTGACTTGGATTGGAATGGAAAATGATGAGTCCACTTTAAGACGAATTTATGTACTTGTACATATTTGCCAGTACAATTCTGCAAGGCACAGTTTATCAGAGCATGTACTATAAGCAGATACTTTATCCATTGAAATTATATTTGCAAATTATTCTGAGTAACTAAGATAAAAATGGTAACTATTTTTTCTGGTTTGGTGGAAATATATCTATCATCCTCTAATGCAATTTGGAGTACTGATCAACTGTATTATCCAGGAAAACCTGGGCCATAGTAGAACTTGATGTCTTACAGCCTCTTGCTGGGGACCTAAGTAGCCTTTTTAAACAAAATATGAAATGCTCCTTTTTCAGTACAGGAATTTATTAAGGGCATAGTCTCTCAGACCTGGATCTATAATCATTTAAGAGAATTGAGCCTAATACTCCACACAGGAAAAAAAAGTTGATTGACTTTCTATTTTCCAGACTATTCTATTTAGTTGAATGTACTGCCCCATAAATCTTGAACAGATGCTGAGGATGGGCAACATTCCGCATGAAGAAATAAAAATGTTGAAAACTCTGAAAACAGATTGGATTTTCTTTAGGAAATCACACAAAGCATTTAATAACCTCAAACTTCTTCGTTAAGTAAGGGCTATTTTTTTAGCATCTATATCCCTGTGGTGATGTTGGATAGACCAAAGAAAACTGGGGAATCTTTTTGTATATGTATTTTATTTCTTTATCTATCTATCTATCTATCTATCTATCTATCTATCTATCTATCTATCTATCTATCTATCATCTATCTATCTATCTATCTATCTATCTATCTATCTATCTATCTATCTATCTATCTATCCATCTATCTGTCTAGTTATTTTTACCACTGAAATAATCCAGTCATCAACACTTAGGAATCAGTCATGGCATACTCTTTCCTTTGAAATATTTTTTAAAGAGTTTACATATTTCTCATCGTGTTCAGACAATGGGCTAATGTTTTTGATTACAGTCACTTCTGCTATAACATTATATATATGCACCTGAAAAATCACCACACTATGTAAAACCAAGCAATGAAAACCACAGGACTGATAGTTAAAATGGAATTTGGGGCATAACACTGTATAACTTCATCAGTGACACATTGAAAAAAAGGAATCTAATAAAAACTGCAGCACAATTTTATACATTAAGTGGTTAAGAATTAAATGCTATGATCAATGGTTGTAGTGTCCATGGTCTCAGGCTGCTGCTCACCCTGTTGTCTGGTTTCCCCAGGTCAGAGATTGGCAAAATCAGTCACTGAGGGAGAGAGGGAGGTCTCAGTGAGTCACAGGTCCAGGGACAGGGGGCCTTTGATGTGGTGGAAGGGGAAGGAGAGGATAGAGGCAGATTAGACTTCCTAAGTCTACCGCTCCAATTGCACCAGAAGATAGACAATAAATATACTATTTTATCTTGAGGAATTGTGTTTGTCCTTCATTCTTGAAGAGGACCATGACATCAGAGAAATAATAACATGATTTGCAGTTGACACTGATTTCAGTGAGGGAGGGCTGTGCAAGCACCAGCCTTACTTTCTCCTCCAGAGCCATCTAGATCCAATGGCCATATATTCATCAGGATGACTGGAGATGGCTCAGGATGCAATGGGAGACTTTGGCCCTTTTAGGTTAGGGTCTTTTCAGGTTCTCTCTTTAAGTGAGGTAAAGTCAATTCAAGGAATAGGCCTCTTTAAGAAGTGCATCATGGGATGGCCTCTTTAATAAAAAAAAAAAAAATCAAATAGACAGGAAGACCTTCAGGGTTGCAGGCCAAAAGGGAAACCGTTACTATTTACATTCACTCTCAGCCAGGAGGGCCCAAAATATAGCCATTAAATGGTGCTTGGGAAGGGACCTATTGTCCAATCAATAAGCTTTAAAGTGAAATGGGCCCTTTCCCTCTCCCACTCCTTCTCCTTCTCCTCTCCAAAGGAGGCTAAATTTTGTTGGCCAAAAGCTGCCTAGGGGTTTACTAGCTGTATCCTGAAGAATAATTGAGTGGTGACGGAAGGGTTGTAGCTTGTGAGTTATTGTGATCTGTGTGCTCTTAGATATTTCTTCCAGATGAAGTTATGCATAAGCAAACACAAAATTCAAGTAATCTTCAAATCATTCCTTAATATACCAACTGCACTGCAACAAATTCACATTTTCAAAACAAGCATTATAGCAGAACTGACTGTACTTATGTTCTTAATGTGTGTTCCTCATTAATTTTTAAACTAGCGTCATGTAATTTGGATAACTATTGATTTATATTTTGAAATATAGCAATGCTGTGCCTGTTCACTAAGACTTTTCATACTTAAATTGTATGCTTTTTGTTCTTCCAAACAAATGTTGTCATTTGTGCATCATTATATAGAGTATCCCATTGACAACTTGATTAATATAGCACCAAATCTGTAAATTTATAATTTTTACTATATTGACATGAACCAATACTGAGCAATAAAATCTCTCCCCTTATTTAAGTAAAAACTTATTTGTAGCTGTATTTGCATAAATTTTTTTCTCTGTGTTGACTATTTTGTAGTTATTTTGAATGTAATTTCTCTTACTAGTTTTTCTTCCTGGTTCTTGTTGGTAATACAAATAAAGTTGCTGATTTCTAGATTTAGTCTGTATCCCATTACCACGTTAAAGCTATTTATCTTTTTCCCCTTTGCTGTGCTTGTTTTCTGGAGTTTTCAAAGTACATTATTTTATCACCTACAGATAAGGATAATTTTATCTCATCTTTGCTGATATTTACACATTTGATTCTCTTATCTCACTACTATAGCTATTATTTCTAGGCTGATGTCAAATAATAATTGAAATAGAAGGCTTCCTTGATTTATCACTTTCTGTACTATGGAGATTTCCAGTATTTCTCCATTACAAACAATGCCTGACTTTGGTTTTAAATAGATACTTTGATGATATTAAAGAAAGATTTAGCCATGACTGTGCTTTTTCTAGTTTTAACATAAATGAGTGATTCATTCAGGAGCTTTTTAAGAGTATATTGAAATAGTCACATGATTTAAAAAAAATTTTTATTTATATGATTAATTTTGCCAGTTGTTTTTACTGACTGTGAACCATCCTTTCATCCCTGAAATGAATTATCTTAATCAGAGTGAAATTGTATTTCCTTGCTATATTTCTGTAGTGTCCTCACAAGGATTCTTTTTTTCTTTATCTTTTGCATCAATACTCACTAGCAGTATTGGTCTATGCTGAAGTTGGGATTTAGTCAAAAGTCTGTACTTAAGGATCTAGAAGGTCCCATGTGGCATCAAGGCCACCTGGCTGCTCATTCTCCTTGGTTTTCAGTATCAGAACTTTTATTTATCTATTAAAGAGAATTTGCTAGAATTCCTTCTGATTTTATTTTTGTGAGTAATTTTCAGAGCATAAGTGTTGATTTCTCTTTAAATGTTTAATAGAATTCACTTACAAATCCATCTTCATTTCAAAAGCCCTTGATCTTACTCCCCTTTGTCTCCTCCTTGACTCCAGTCTGATGAAGATGTAGCTCTTGTCCCTGCTGAGACCAATCTCTCTTCTACCATTGATTTCACCCCCTCTTGTGTGTCTCTTCTAGTAGAATGCTGGCACAATCATCTCACCTCTCTCTCTCTCATTTTTAATTTTTCCTTATCTACTTGCTCCTTCTTTGTTTCCTAAAAACATGCCCAAGATTCTTTCACACATAAAAATGCCTGAACTAGATACTGCCAACCTCTATAGCTTCATTCCTATATTTTTTTTTCTACCTTTGCAAAGCCAAATATATTCATTCAGTGGCCCCATTTTCTCATACTTCTCAACCCTTTACAATCTGGCTACTGACTTAATCACAACCAAAAGTGTTCTTTCCAAATTAACAATTATCTCTTAACTGCCAAATCCAGTAACTTGTACTAATCCTCCTTACTTGACCTCTTTGCAACATTTGGCATTGTTTATCACCCTCTATTCGTGAATAATTCCTCTTCTCTGGGTTATGTGACACTGCTATTTCTACTTGTCTTGTCACACCTCATTCTCATTTATAGGGTTATCATTCATTCCCTACCTCCTAATTATCGATAAACCTTAAGGTTCTATCTGGGGACCTATTGGCTTCTCTCTCTACACTATCTTGATGATATCATCGGGTCACTTGGGTTCATTTATTGCCTTTATTTGAGTAAATTCCAAGATTTATGTAGATAGCCCTATTCTGTCTCTTGAGTTCCAATCTCATATTACTAACTATTAGAGGATGTCCCACAGACACCTCAAACTCAAGACCTATCCATCTTCTTAACATCCCTATTTTTGTCAAGGGCACCCACAGATTTCTTCTACATCTTAGTGTCATTCTAAAGTCTTCACTTTCCTTTGTGCCACAGGGCTAATCAGTTGCCAGATCTTGCTGTGTCTACTTCTGCAACATTGATTGCATCTCTCCCTTTCTACTCACACATCCACCACCTTAGTTCACACCCTTATCTACTCATGCTTGGACTACTTAAATAGCCTCCTAACCTGGTCTCATCACCTATCATTTTCCCCCTCTCCAATCCATCCATCACTGGCAAAGTGATTTTCTTAAAGTGAAGATATGATCATTTCATTATTCTCCAACTCGATAAAATCTATAACTTCCTCTTGATTCTAAGATTGAATATCAACTCCTTTGTTTGACATTCAAAGCCCTTCACAACCTGGCTCTGGGTCTAGTCCAGTTTCTAGTCTACATCATTCCCCTTCATATACTCTACCATGAGGCCAAAATGGACTACTTGCTATTTCTCACACATCTCTATGCCTTTGCGCAATGAGCTTTTTGCCTTCATGCCTTCATTTCTGACAACTCCTAGTTTCTTCCAAAGCTCAGTTAGAGTCCCATATCCTACCTGAGACCTTTCTGGATCCTTTCAGCTAGTATTACCTTCCTCCATTAACTTGCATTTTATGGTAATATATCTATTACATTTATTTATAGACATACATGTTGTCTCCCTAATTAAGATAGAATATAAGCTTCTTGAGGGCAGGGCTATTCATTTTTTCTTTCTGTCCTCAATGCATAGCAGAATGCTAAGCATATTGTTTGCACATAATAAATACATGTTGTTAGATTGCATCAGTGTTGAGGACAGTGACTTTAGGTATGGGGGAATCACTTGTGTAAATTTACTGATGTTTATTTTCCAAACTGATTCTTTCCACTGTCTGATGCTCAAAAAGTAATCAAATTAGGAGACTCCTGCCTGTGTTAACATTGATACTTTGTTTCTTAATTTAATGGTTACTTAACTAATGTCTGCTCTATTAATTAGGAGAGAGTACTTCTAGATTGGTTGAACCAAACGAGTGATAATTGATTAATTGCCACTATTATCTATTCTTGTTGAGTTAAAATGTTTTGGGATGAGGGAAGGGGAGAAAGGGAAGGAACTTCAAAGCAAGATGTTTCTTTTTTATATTTTTGTTTCTGGATGGGCTAATAACCTTTAATGTGATTCTCTGTCTTCTGATCAGTGTTTTGAGCTGGAGAGTGTCATCAGACATTATATTCTAACCTGCTGATTTTAGCTATGACAAATATATTCTTTAAAATCAAAAGGATTTGAACTCTAGAGTTCTGTCCTTTGCTAAAAATATCAGTATTCTTCTGTTTCTGATACTTATTTGAACATGGCTGGCAGCCCTGAGAAAATACAGACTGTGAAGAAATATCATGCACTCAAGGCAAGATGACAAAAAAGAAATTTGACAATAGGCCTTTAGGATTAGACAAAGACTTCTGGGATTTTTCATGCCATTGCTAAGGATAGAAGCGCCATAAAAAACTGGATTTAATACTGATTTTTCTTATGATTTTCTTGAATGAAAATTCCACCAGAAAGAATACTTTAAAAAAAGACAAAAAGAGTTGTCTGTGATTCCTTTTGAGCTCTTTTCAGTTTTGTCACAGTGATGTCTCCTGGAATTGTCTGGGCTTACAGTAATAATGGAAAACCTTTTATGGAAAATAATTAGTGCTGTGGACCCTTTCCTTCTTCACCCTCTTCTTCTCTCCCCTCCCTCCAACAAGAAAAAATATAATAGTAACACACGCAATAGCAAAGTGGTCCTTGGCAAAACTGATGCAGAACTGATTTCCTCTATTTAAAATTTCCCCACGGCTACAAGACACACTTCCAGGCTTAAACACCAGATGACACCCACCCTCCCTCAAATGAAGTCTGCAGAAGCTGTTCTTATTCTGAGATTACTAATAAGACTTGAGTCCAAGGTAATTGTGCCATTCTAAAAATACCAAAACAGATTTAAGGTAGAATGCAGCAATTTTAACCTTTAATCTTTAAGCAGTTTCACATAGATTAAATTCTTCCTTGGTATGTGAAAATGCAACTGATTAATAATCAAACAGGAAGCATTTATTAGCTACTTATTATATGCTAAGTACTACGCTAAAATAAAAGAAAAACAAAAATAGCCCTTTCACTTAAGGATCTTATATTCTAATGAGGGAGATGACATGTTAATAATAATGATAATATAATGCTTACTCTGTACCACACACTGTGCTAAACACTTTAAAAATATTATCTTATTTGATACTCACAAGAACCCTAGGAGGTAGGTGCTGTTATTAGCTTCATTTTTCAGATGAGAAAACTGAGGCAAAAAGCAGTCAAGTAACTTGTTCACGGTCACAGTTAGTGAGTGTCTGAGACCAGATTTGAACTTAGGTCTTCCTTACTCCAGACCCTGTATTCTTTCCTTGTGTCACCTAGCTGTAAATAAATAGCACATACAAGATACATAAATTGTAGAAAAAGTAATCTTAAGGCATATGGTTCAAGTGGCTGAGGATTGTGGTGGTGGTGGAGGGGAAAAGGGGATCAAGAAAGGAGAAGTGGCATTTGAGCTGAATCTTGAAGGAAGCCAGGGAGAATATTCCAGGTATGGGCAGGCATTGAGATTAGAGATGATATCCTGTGTAAGCAAAAGTAAAGTGAGCCAGTTTAACTAGATTGTAGAATTTGTGGAAGTGAGTAAGGCATAAGACCTTGTGAGTGAATAAGGTTGGGAACAATCTACAATTACACATTACAATACTTGGGTGTATTTCCAACTGACAAGAAAGATTATAAATCAGCTACCTTAAATAAAGTGCCTTTTGCTATAAAGAATTGTCTGTTGAATTTTAAAATTACTGTGGAATTAATTAATATACTATTAAAGTTTGCCAATATGAAGATAATCTAGGAATAGGAAAAATGAAATGTACCTTGCCTGTTACTGGAAGTAGATGATAGGGTGAAAAACTTAGAGAAAGCCTATGTGTCTAATGATTAAGGAATGGTTGAGCAGATTACGATAATGTAACATAATGTGATTGTTTCATAAACATGGTAATTATTGAGACTATGAAAAATGGCGAAAGCCTGATGAAGTGTTGCAAAGTTAGGATAGTTGATTTAGAATAACAGATATGCCTTGACTACAACTATATACATTTAAATAGCAGAAAAACTTATAGAGCACAACTGAAAAGATATTAGAAGGCAGAAAAGAGTGAATACATTATTACTATTTTACTAAAGCTTATGTTAGCAGTATTGTCTTTTTATCCCAATGTAAATAGTTCAGCTTTTAGAGTTCTATTTGGGGTTTAATCCCATATACTCTTTTATATTGTTATATGTATCAGCTGCAATTCTTACCAATAAACAAAAATTCCACCTGAAAAAATACATGATGCAGAACTAGTTTTTTGACTTCTATCCCAAGATATGAAATTTAATGAAACGTTACACAGTCAGTTTCTGAAATGGTTATTTAGTTACAGCAATTAAAAAATAATTAGTGGCGCCTGCCTGCTATTGCGATCACTCCATTCAGTATCCACTTTCACTTAGCATTTCTTTCATGATACCATAATAATATGTCCAAAAATAAATTCCATGTTAAGAAAGAATTGACCCTAATAGTAACCCGTTTGAATTCATCTGTTCAAAATACTGAAACTCTCCATTAAATGAAGACTGGTTATACAAGTTATAACATGGATGTAACGGAATCTTGCTTATGCCATAAGAAATGATAAATATGAAGAAATCAGAGAAGCATGAGAAGACATAGAATATAGAATGAAGTAAGAAACAAGAAAATAGTATGTATAGCAACCATAACATAAATTAAAAAAGAAAATTCAAACACTGGATGTTGTGTGATAATAATAACCAAGTTTGTCCTCCAAAGAAGCTGTAAGAAAATGTAACTCCTTCTCCTATTTGCAGACATGGCAGTCTGTTGTGAAGCACTGTTAGCCTTCACTGATGTATTAGATGGATTTGATTAGTTTTGTTCAACTGCATTTTTCTTTCTCTTCATTTTTATTTTTTTAAATAAGGAATAACATAATAAGCAGTAGAAGGACATAATTGCAAGTGAGAGTGATGTAAAAAAATAATAAAAAATATTTTAAAATTTGAAAAGAAATCCTCGCGTTATTTCCCCTTCAGTACAATTCCTAGTCACACAGAAAATATAGCACAGAATGAGAAATAAATAGGATGCTCCAGGGAGGGTAATTGGCTCCAATTTGAGAATTTCCCAGAGGGGAGCTAGCTGCTTCCCTGTAGCCTTCCTTTGACCAGTCTTTCCTCAGGAGTCTGAGTACTTTTACAAAGCAAATATTCAGAAGCTGGAGTTGGGACAAACCATGTTTTCAGCTGTAAAAAGAATGGAGAAATTTAACAATGATGGCATTAGTTAAAATTATGAATGGCCTTTTATAAAGGTTCCCTTCAAGTTTGAGCATGGGGGCTGAATATAATAGCTAATGACAAATATGCAGATTAGATAACGCTGTAACATGGTAAAACCAGTTATATTCTTAAAGTTAGGAGGACTAGTCTTGGTCATACATGAGAATGACCATGGAGAAGGGGTTTGACTGTATAAACAACATATCCAGATTACCCATACATCTCATTTTACCCAAATAATTTGATTTCTTCATCCAGTGACCCTTGATTAGAGCTCCTAAAAAGAATCAACAAAATTACCATAGGTTTCATTCTAGTGGACAGCCTAATAAATAAATAGCGAAACTGGTCAAAAACTCAGTCATTAAATGGGAGAGAGAAAAGGACAGTATGGTCTGCCTAATAATAATGACAAGATACTAATTATCCATCCATGGTCACATTTTATGGAAACTAGTCTTTACTGTAAGTGCATTGTAAAACCCCAAATATTAAGAAGCTTAAGAAGATAAGTGTTTTAGGTAAGAAATGAAGTTTCCTCAAAAATAGGGTCAGTAAAAGCCTGCTTCTTCATAAGCTGTCAAACTACACTGGCACAGAAGCAAAGTGATCCTGTAGAAGGAGCTCTGTGCTCTGAATCAGGGGCAAGGGCTCTGTCGAGTAATAGCCCTGACATGGACTGGCTGGGTAACCTTAGGCCACATATTCAATTTGATTTAATAGGCATTTACTAAGGAGCTGCTGTGCGCACTGCTCTGAGCCTCGATCTTTCATATGCAAAATACTTTTAATAGTTGCTCTTTCACATAGTTTGTGCATAGTACAAATAAGATATTTCAAAATGAAGCACACTAAATGTACAGTCTTAGGTTTTCTTAGCCTTTTTCCTCTCTGTCATGGACGCCTTGGGCAGTCTGGTGTAGCCTATCTCAAATTAGTGTTTTTAAATAGATAAAATAAAATACATGAGATTAAAAAGGAAGCCATTTATTTTTGAGATAGAGATGCAATCCAAACCCTCTTTGTCCTCCAAATTCATGGACTGCACCTTCCCCCCTCCCCCCCCCCCACCCCCCGAAACTATCCATGGACCTCTTAAATGTCCATGTGAAGTGCTTACCAATGGTGCCCTAAAGGTTAATAGTAAGGGTTACTTTCCTAGGCCCCCTGAGGGTGTTTGAGGTTCATTCTGTAGCCCATTCTGTAATTTGAGGGTGTCTTAATGCCCTTTCCCTCTTATCTTGAAACATACAACTTGAGCCAAAAGAACTACTTTTGTCCCCCCTGTCCTGTATTTCCTATTCTGCCATTCATCTTCCTCATTCTGTGTCATGACAGTTTTTCCTTATCTTGCAAGCAACCACCTTCCTCCCCTTGTTTGTACTTATCCTGTCCCTAACTCTCCAACCACAGTAAGCAACCCTAAAAATTACATCATCATCCTGAACATCTCTATATAAGCACAACTCCTCCAAATATCAGGGTCTCATTTAATTTCCTTGCTAAGGAGGTCTGTGATGCTTTTTCAAGTAAAATAAAAAGCTCCTACTGACTAAAAGAGAAGGTCTAAGTGAATTCCTTCACATCTGAACCAGCTCTCCCAATTGGTACCTCAAAGCATGGACTCCAAATTAAGAAGCCTTGGTGTATAAGAATCCACACTCCTCCACTTCAGTATGCAGACATATTATATTCATTTTTACCACTAAGACATATATTAATGCAACCTGAGCTAATCTTTTTAAAAAAAAGCCTAAGACTTTTATTATATCTTTAATAAGCGAGAATTTTTTTTTTATAGAAAATTTTGTCTGAAGGAGCTTTCATTCTTGTGATAAGGGTTTATTCATCCAATACCATGATATGTCTTGTCCCCAAACTCTACTTGCAACAACCGAGAACCTGCTATTGACATCAACTGTCATGACACTTTCAATCCTGTACTCTTGCCTCTGAGACCTCATGGTAGAAAAAAGGATTTGTTGTTTTATTAAATATTTGTAGTATTCCAACAGCCAAATCAACTACCAGAGCTTTCTGTTTTTCTCCTGTTCATGACAACTATATTCCTTATATATTATTTTGGATTTTGAAAAATCTGTCACTGTTGTTCTCTGTCAAGACAATGGAATTATACAACCTAAGCAGATCAGGAGTCCAAAGCACAGAAATCAGGGAACCATGTACTACTTTCTTTGTAGAAGACAGCTTGATTTATCTCCTAGCCCAGTTCCAACAGTCGTTACTACTCACCTGACATTGTCTCTGGAGATTAGGATGGTTTCCCCGCTGACAAGTAATGATGAAGATACCTTGCACTCACTAAACTACAACTCTAACCTCTTCTGGCCACAAACAAGACACAAATATTTAGGGTAACTATAATTTGCTGTTAAGTTATAATTCGAAATTGCAGTAAAGGCCCAGTAGATTAGTATGCAGGGTTAAGGACAGACTTGATATGCTGGAAATGAGGTTTTAGAACTATTCTTTATTATTAACTTCCTGTGTAAATCTGATGGAACTAGCTATTCAGTTATTCATTGTATGAAATAAAAAGCAGGAATTAGATTCTGTATAGACCCTGTTTATTCAGATGTTTGTTTTAGCTGGACAATTTTATTGACCTTTTCCCACTTCTTCTCCTTAGGACAGAAAATGTTTTACTTTTATATTAATATGAATGCTTAAAGGCAGCCTCCCAGAGAGATAGAGAGCAAAACTCAGGGTTTACTAAGAGCACTGTGACAAGTTGTGCCACCTGAGTAAGTCATTTAAATTTCAGTGCCTCCAGGCACTTCTATAAGACTGGAAAACAAAATGAATTCAGGGAATTTCCTAATTAGGAGTTTCCAGAACCAATGCAATAGCAAGTCTAGACTGAAAGCTGGAAAATGCCTACTAGAGCAACTCTTTGTCGTTTTAAAAAAGTCTGCCCCCTTTCATGCAGAAGTAGATCCTGAAAAATCTTAGTGCACCATCCAAATGTTTTCTAACAGTAACAATCCCCTTGTTTACAAGCCAGACTACTAGTAACCTCAATAACTAGGAATCCAGATGTAAGCGAAAAAAAGACATGAGAAACAAGAACAAAAATTCCCACAAAAACCGTTCACTTTACTCTGTAGGACAAGAGTTTGGATACCCTTAGGCTCTTATGTTAAATCCTATTAGAGGAGCTGAGATATTGATTTCACAACCCTGCTTATCCACTTTTCCCTCCAGAAATTTTAAGATCTTCCTTTGTAGCAGAGTAGAACAGAATGAAGTTAGTTACAAGAAACTGATCAAAGAAATCAATCAGTCAAGCATTTCTTAATCATCTACTGTGTGGCAGGCACTTTGCTAAACACAGGAGATCCAAATACATTAAAGAAGACAATCTCTCTTTAAAGAACTTTCTATTCTAATGGAGAACTCACTTGAGATATGATGTTCACAGTAAAGGAGATAGAAAAACCGCCAAGTAGAAAAGAATAGCAATCTTTCATAATTGAGTAGAGGACAAAACCACTCTCCTGCAGGTTATCAGGTTATCATATTTCTTATCTAGCCTTAATCACTGAATGGGAACTGACTCAGTTAAACTGAGACCTGTTAAAGACTTCAGTCAGTCTTCCACTGAATCCAGGGCCATCTACAGTCATCTTGATCTATATCTTGCCATTGGACCCAGATGGCTCTGGAGGAAAAGGTGAGGCTGATGACTTTGCACAGCCCTCACTTAAATACAATTCACTTGTATGTCATGACATCACTTTCCTGATGTCACAACCTCTTCAGGAATGAAGGAGAAAGGATGGCAATGATAGTGTTGTAGGGCACTTCAGTCACTGATGCTCAAAATAATGAATCTGTGTCAACAAGAAAAAATGTGAACTCTTGGTTTTCTCCAGCTGAAGTCCTATTTTAATTCTCCATTGTGATGGGAAAGAGAATTTAGATTTTTGGTTATGAAGAACATAAACTCCAGCAGATTTTCCCAAACTGAAAGAACATTGAATACAGCCCAATGATAGATGGTATGCTTGCTACTCAAGGACCAATTTAACTGCGTTCAGAGATGCCTATCCCCAGGAGGCTGGTCACTAGGTGACAGATGCTTTTTCTGTGAGTTGGGGAATTCTGCAACAACTCATGAAGACTTCTTATTAAAGCAAAGAGGATATATAATCTGCACTGACAAAGAGAGTAATTACAATGATAAAACCACAGCTCCTTAAAAAGTACTGAAGTCTATTCTATTTAAGAAGAAAGTGAGAGGGTATATATAATATACACAGTTTTTAAACAAAATTATTACAGTTTTTTTTAAACATTTAGAGTCTAAAGGAGTAAATTTTGGTTAACTGGACCATTTCAGTCATCTAGACAGTCTTATTTTCCAAGAGGATGGATAGAGTTTTACTACTTCTGATCTATGCCTAGACTTTATAAATCCAGATTAAGAAGTTATGCTATTGTGCAAATGACACAGGGAATTATGATGAATAATTTTTATAAATGGTTTTCTGAATAGATTTTAGATGACCCTCACATCCTGGGACTTCACAATATTTTCTAAAGAAAGAGTTCCTTCCATGAAGACTGTTATCCACCCATGTCTGCCAAATCTCTGTAACTGTTGTCCAATAAGTCTTTCACAAAAGTTCTATTCAATGTGCTTGGGGACTTTCTTGTAGGCTACCTTCAACAAACTACCACTAGAACACTCTGCCAACCTGTCATCCTTTACCCTACCCTTGCCACCTGACTAATCTTATTGTACAATTCCTTGGTAATAACTTTTACTCAAGTTCTTCTTTGGAGTTCACATCAATTATATGTCAAACTTTGCTCATATCCACCATGGAATCTTTCCATTCCCCCCTGTATAATACTAATTTTTACTTCTTTACAAATTGTTGTATTCTGTTTCACTGCCATACCATATTACTCATAGATTGTTGGTATTGAAAAGATGGATCTTTGTTTTCACTTTTCCAAAGACAAACGCTCCTCCTTTTGTTCAACCCTGGGCTCAAGGCATTGCCCATTTGTACCCTTTGTTCCAGATAGAGAGATAGGTAAATAGATGGATAGATAGATAGAAAGAGATAGATATGTTTATATATATATATGTATATATATAAAGGTTGTTTATCCAAAAACATGCCATAATCTGAGCAACAGTCATTCTTTATACACTTGCACTTTCCTATGGAAATGGTTTAGTTAACTTGTTTGATTACAGAATTTTTCCTAGATTCTTTGCAACATTCTAGGACTTGATGCAATCAGCACATTTTCATCCACAAACAGCAGTATCTGGAGGAATTCATCATCTATCATGAATTGTTCTTCAGCTTATGTTTTGCATTGGATTTTCTTCATTACAATAACAAACATCTTTAGTGAGTGTACATCTTGTTTTCTGTTTTGCCTAATAATTGGATTATATCCATTTTTCTATCTTTCAAGGGATCTTGAATGATGTTAACATATAGATAGAAGACACTACTGAAAAAAGTCCATAAGGTAACATTTTGGTAAACTTTTCATTTTTTCATAATAAACACAAGCAGAGTAGAATCTTATATTCTCTATATCTTTCAGTCAGTTTAAAAATGGAAAGATGTTCTTTTGAATTCTGCTTTTGAATAGTGCCTGCAAAAAGTTGCTTGTTTCCTACTTATCCCTTCATCAAGGATACTCTCTATTTGTGTGTCAATGAATTGCATATTCTGTTTTAAAGAAAGATAGAGAGATTGGCATTTAATAATGATGTTTTAGCCACCTCTTTTTAGTATTAAGGAATCAGATTTTTTTTCCTCACATCTCTTGTATCTTTCCCATCTTCAGCTCTTCAATATATATACATGTCTATCATCTCCAGAACATATCTCTTGTGTATGTATATCTATCATCTATCATCTATCTATCTATCTATCTATCTATCTATCTATCTATCTATCTATCTATCATCTATCTATCTGTCTGCCTGTCTGTCTGTCAGTCTGTCTATCTATCTATCTTTCTATCTATATTAGGAGAAATATTCATTGACATTTCATCCTCCTCTATAAGCACATCTGGGACTGGGATGCTAAAGTGTGGTAGTTCCACTTTCTTTGAAGGAGAACATTTTCATAATAATATTTACATAACTTTTCCATTTTTCTTTGGTTTACTGTCCTCTATCCATTTTCATCCTCAAATGACCTTAGGGTTGTTTTGCTTCACTAGCTATCTTTTGCCAAGCTTTCTTCACACTGGTTTTACCCTCCAGTACTCCTCTCTGGTTTATGGGATGATACTGCTCTGTGATCATCAGCTTTTAAAAAATAAGACTTTTATAATCAAGGTTATAATGTAACTTTGTCCTCCTTTTGTCAGTCACCTCTTTCCATTTGGCAGGTAGGTTATATGTTCACCCACTCTGTGGGCTCTCTTAGCCTCCTTTTTGTGGCAATTAATTTACATTGGTTAAACTCCATAAAATTATTATAATCAGTGTTGTTATTTCTGTTGATCATCTATTGCCCCACAGTGGCTTCTAAACTATCCTCTTAGAATGAAATACTCAGCAGCCAACAAGCAAAGGCAGAGTACACCAAGTCTAAAACTTCTTCTCCGCTTTATACTTCCACTACTATAGCCTAACTTTGCTAGCAGCTGGTTCATATTGATTCATATAAGGTTGGACTTATTTTTAGTGACTTCACTTTCACATAAATTGCTGTCTAATAACATCTTCCTTATCTTGTACTTAAACAGCTGGTTTTTTGAACCTAAGATCAGGCTTTTATATTCATCTCTATTAAATTTCATCTTGCTTGATTTATGTGATATCCCAGACTGTCAGTATCATTTAAAAAATCCTAATTATAATCCAATTAGTTCTTGTTTCATGTCATCTCCAAATGTAAGAATGTTCTATAAATCTTGTCCATATCTACAATGAAAATGTTGAATAAAAAAGAGAACCATATGCATATCACGAGAACTGTTTCCCCAAATTGACATCAATTCATTAACCAACACATTCTGGATATTGAGGTCCAAATAATCATGAATATACCTAAGCAATCCAATCCATATTTTCCAATCTCATCCTCTCAGACATCAAAACACACTTTATCCAATGCCTTGCTGAAACAATTAGCCATGACTTCATAGAATAATAGATTAGAGAAGGAAGTTTTCTCTATAGCTATCTAGTTTAAACTCATTTTATAGTTGAGAAAACTGAGATCACAAAACTTTAATTGACTGGGAGCAAATTACATAGCTTGTAAGTGACTGAGCTAAGATTGAAACATCAGGTCCTGCATTCTGACTCCAAATCTAGTATTCTTTCAAATGTACCACGCTACCTTCCTATTTGTCCTTAGTGAAGCCATTCTGACTGCTATGGATAACTGCCTTCTTTCCTAGCAATTACAAGCCAGTTATTTAAGGAACTATTTTAGAATTTACAAGGAATCTTCCTTTCAAAGAAAAAAAATAATTGAGAAATATGCATGTTTTCAGTCTTCCATCACTAATCCTGTTCTCTATATTTCCTCAAAATCCTTGACATGGTTTCAGTGAGCCCATCTGCACATTTCAGTACCCAAACTTATAATTAATCTAAGACAGGAGACATGAACTCATTACTGAGCAAAAAACCAACCTTATTTCTACTGAATCATGGAATATATTAGGAGGTTTGGATGCCTCATATATCTTTTTAAAAGTGCATCTTCATTTGTCAGAGTTGTCAGATACAGTGAATCCATTTTAAAAGGATTGTGTTTTATTGAATGCAAAAGTCATCATAGATTTTACTTTTTTTCCCTGTTAAAATACCATTTACTCTTGTAAAGAAATCTCACTTCAGGATTAAAAAAAAAATTCAAAATATTCTAAGCCACTCTTTTTTCATGATGTAATTGCCGAAGGTTTGAATAGAATGAGAGAACAAATAATGCTGGCTACTAAAGTTTTTAAGTAATGAAACAAATTTAATGTCATGTGTTTAACAATCCTAGGAAATGGTGGCATTTGAAGCTCAAGAATACATATTGACAACTGACACCAATGAGCTAAAAAGAAAAAAAAAAGGTTACTAGAGAAGAACATAGTGTCTCCAGCACCAGCAGAAGGGTGTTTTGTTGTCTTTTTACTTTAAATAGACTGCAGCTGTGAGAAGGGTGAACAGAAATACAGACTTCCCAGAGATGATCTACTTTTTTTTTTAGTATTCTCTTTGCCATGGATTTTTTTTCTGCCCTGTTTCCTCAGTAATGATGCTGTGTCCAGTGCAGTAAATGACAGTGAGTCCAGAATATGACATAAATTTTCTTCAGGGGTGAGCATTCAGATTCTTGTTTTCACTGTGTCCCTGTTCACTGGGGATGTCAATGTCAGCCAAGACACTTGATCTGGTCATTTTTCTGAAACTAACATTTAACATAAATAAAGCCTCTCAACAGTTAACATTTCAATGGTGTAAAAAAAAGGTGAAGAATTCTTTGACAAATAGCTTGAATGCTACATTATAATCATCAGCTAGTGACAGTGAAAGAAGCTGTGATAATGAAATATTCCTACTGAACAGCTAGAAAGATTATATTAACAACTGAATCTAAAAATAGAATGGTAAAGTTTTAGGATAAAATGGCTTTAGAACTCAAGAACTTTTCCAATTGACAGCCACTATCTGACCCAACTTCCATTAAAATAACACATATGGATTTATAGTGTCTGCAGTCCTCAAGAACTACATTTGTCGTTTGATCAATTTTACCTTGTAAATGCAATCCTAACTACAGAAATGAGTTTTTAGTGTACCTCATTGTCCATTTAAGATGTTTCTTTTCAAATTCTAGATGAAACTGAAATAGCAATAATAATAATAGCAAATAGCAAAAATAACATGTAAAAATTTGTCTTAAAGACAAATGACGTCTGCCTTGAGGGAGCTGATTTATCAGAGTAGTCATTTTTATATAGTGATATATAGATAATATTACAAAGTCATAATTGATAGTCACCATAAATATTTTTCAGACATATTTATTACGTAGAGGTGGTATCTTTAAGGGGTTATGCAAATTATCAATAATTCACAAATCATCACTTAGAAATATGAAAAAGATTTATCAGCAGCATGGTCATCATCCATTAATAAATGTTTTGTCATCTACATTTTAAAACATTCATCTGGCTCTTATGTTATTAAAACACAGAACTATGTTTATTATTATTTCTGCCTCAAATAAATATCTCTTTTTAAGAATAAAGTTCTAGATAACTGCATACATAAAATAATGAAAAAGCTTTTTTTAAATCCTTATTCTTAGGTTTACAACTTTATATAGAAGCTTAGGTTGTATTTTTTTTTTTACCATTTTCCTCTCTGTTTTGTCTTCCTGATATATTAGCAGTAAAGCACATTGAAACTATATTAGAAAAAAAATGTTAGAAAAAATAAATGTTCCTGAGCTAAATAATTGTCATATTATCTTAGATAAAAATCAGATGTGTAAGTTCATATTACAATATATGAAAATTTCTCTGCATCTTGAATTTTAAGTTGAAAAAAATCAAGATTAAAATTCAAATAATGTTACTTGATTTCTCAAAAATTGTTGCAGCTACCACCCACACTTTTCACATTTGAGTGATAATGAAAACAAAAAATTGAAAGCCAGTAGGGCAGTAGTTCAATGGATTGTCTAAGATCCATTCTAGTTTGTATTTATTGCATCCTTTTCTACTCTTATTATAAAAGTAACTTTTGGCTCTAGGAGAAAGTGAAGCAGGTAGAGAAAAAGGAGGGGGGAGGGGAAGATAATTGGGAGACGGATTACTGGAAGTGGTAGGATGAAGAAGAATGAGGTAGGTGTAGAGTTTGTGGGAACAGCAAAAGTCAGAATGATGCCACCTCTGATACTTCTATTTTTTGCCCAGCTAAGGCACTAATGTTATCACTGCACAATGCCAAGACACCGACAATACACAGACACTTGTTTCAACCTTAAACCATCCTCTTCCGGCTTTCCTGTAATCTTTCTTTTAATAGCTTGCTTCTCTTTTCCTGAGGCACATCACAGAACTCCACTAGGTTTAGAAAAATAAAATACTTTTTAATGTCCTTTTCACAATTGCGTTATTTTTTCGACATTAAAAATATGGGGTGAAGAACCTTCTTGGATTCATTTCATCCTTTATTCTTATCCTTGGATATTATTATTACCATGGTTACTGCTTTTCTAATGTGGAGAATCCCTTTTTTTTTGTATAAATATCTCCTCTTTGTGTCTGTATATTTTAGAGTGGAACTTTTTAAAGCCAAGGGGCAATTGAAGATCCATAAACAATGGTTAATTAGCTAATATCTTTCAAAGGAAAATGTTAGTAGATCACTAGCAACCTATAGCCCAAGAGAATAAAATTTAAAAAATATTTAACCCAGAAAAACACTCATCTCAATCTCCAGTGCCTTTTTTCCCTTTTAGCTTTCTCCTTTTCTGTCTTCCTTTCCCTTCCTCTACTTCTTCCCAACTTGCTCCCCATTTCCTAATAGTAATAGAGTTTAAAATTTTTAAGTTATAGTTGCATTTATATGCTTTGTTATATTTCTCACTTGGAAAATACATGAACCAAAAAGAAAACCTCGTCCATAAAGCAATACAAATAATTTAGTTTGAGTGGACTAATTCATTTGTCCTTGTCACTCTCACAAAAGTCAGAGTGACTACTTGATGTAGTGGCCTGCCTTTCCTTTTCTTTCAAGAACTTTTCTGTGTGACAAGAAACTTAATCTTTCCACTTGGAAAGATTAAGCAATTTAACAAGAATTCATTAAGGGCCTATTATGTGCAAGGGACTATTACATACAGAAACAAAAGGAGAAATGTTCCCTGCCCTCAAAAAGCTTACATTATATAGGAGGAACGATCATCGTTAGGGCAACATTCCTAAATGGTAACGAATTAAGAGAGGTCAAAGAAATACACTATTTGTTAGATTTGGACAAAGACATGTCCTAATACACTTCAGTCGATTCAAAATCCCTCCTAGGCCATATATATTTTCTTTGTGTCATTGAGCAAATCTTTTACTTATCTAGAACATCATTTTCATGATTTATAAGTTAAGGGGATCCTTAGGCTTCTTCTGTCTATTATATATGCTCTCATTATCCTAATTAGATGTTAAACATGTTAAGGATTAATAATTCTAAAACACCTGTTTTTAAAATTCCAAAGCGTATTCAGTAAAGGGTATCTATACAGTTTTCTTCAAAGTATTTGCTATGCAATTAAGGAAGGAATAACATATCTAAATAATGGGATGCATAAGATCCAATGCACTTTAGTAGAACTTAAAATGTAGTTGAATGTAGAAACACACATGATGAAGAAAGCAATGACAGAGAACCCAGTTTGAAAGTTAGGTTCTACTCATCATTGAAGATCTGATAGGTTCATGGGGTTGGGCAAAGGCTGGGTGTATGTATGAATAAGGAAATGTATCCATCATTCCAAGGAATGGGCACTTGAGGACCTAAGTCCAAAAGGAGGTCCAAAACTGGGAGATAAAGAGAAAAGGGGCAGGAATTGTTTTAAATCAAGTTGAAGATCCAGAATTTTGTCTGACCAAAAGTTAAATCAGGTACCCTTCGAGGTCCATCTTCAGTCATCTGGATCTACATCTTGCAGATGGATCCAGAAGATAAAGCAAGGCTGGTGACTTTGCACAGCTCCCCCTCACTTAAATCTAATTCACTTGCAAGTCATGGCATCCCCTTCCTGGTGTCATGGTCCTCTTCAAGAATGAAGAACAAGCAAGAAAAAAAAAACATACAACAATAAGGGGAAGGGTATAAGACAGTGGCTTGTACCAGGAGAGTCTAACAGGTCTCAGGGAACCAACCACAGAAAGACTTTAGGGTCAAGAAATCAAGTCACTTAGATGACTTGGGAAGAAGGCTCAGAGAATTTTAGATCAGAATTTTTTAAAAAAAGAATCTAATCTTGGAGTAGGTCCCCATCCCTGTCTTAGAGGCTTAAAGACTGAGCACCTGAGCATCAAAAGGAAGGAAGGTGACTATCAGGAAGCTAGATGTTAAGGAGAATGTGTCTAGAAACAATATAGACTCCATACTAAGCTAGTTTTTTCCACCTAGGACTTTTCATAAGCCCCTTGATTCAAAAACAAGATTAATTCAAGAATCTAGGGCACAGCTGAAGTTAGAGATGAGGATTTAGCGGGCCTGTATTCCATATGCTTGTGCCACAGAGAAAAATAGTAAGATGGGTTATGACTGGAATATCCCAGTTAGAACTGACATTATCGTGTTCACTCAGCATAATGCCTACACATGACTGACTGACTGAATGACATATTCTGCTATTTTAACCAATCATGGTCAATTTCATACTTGTAAAGTGTTTGTTTTCTTCATTTAGGATTTTGTTTGTGTTTTGGATACAGCTTTGCCCTTATTAGGCAACTTACAATAAAATAGTCAGAAGTCAACAGTTTCCTAAGTAGACTCATTCAGACACATACACATTGTTTTTCTTCATAAGAGATAGCACTTCAGGTTATTGCTAGACTTTGTGATAGGAAAGGAAAGGAAATGGAAAGAAGAGATGGGGCCCACATACAAGCTTGTGCTGTTTTAGCATGTCTTGTAATGTCAGTTTAAGGAAAACTTCTTGTCTCTCACTCTCCAATTTTTTTTTCCCCCTCACATCTTCAACTGATAGCAACTAAACAAATTTTCCACCTGTCAGCACATCCTGACCTGGAATTAAAGTAACATGGTACCAAGGGTTTTGTAGAGATGAGGAATAAAGCACAGAATGGTGCTATGGAAATTGTAAGTTAAAGGGAAGCAAAAAAAAGAAAAAAATATTTGTCTATGAGTGGACCAAAAACTTGCCTACAGCAACAGCAAGCAGACAGTCTTATGAAATTCTAGATTTAGTGAGTTTTCAAAGGAAATATTATCAGAGAATTTTTGAGTTGGAAATAACCTTAGAAATGATTTTAATGTTCCCATTTTATAGATAAGGAATTTGAGTCCAGAGAGATTAGTGACTTTAAAAAAATTATTGATATATTTTATTTTGACATTAAAAAACTTTTATAGATTGCCACACTTTAAAAATAACCACTGAATTCATAAATAAAATCAGGGGATGCTGTCGAAACTAATAACTTTTCAGGATCATGTCATATTAATTCTAGACCCAAAATTGGAATACAGTCTTCTTGTTCCCAGTCAAATGGAATGTATGAAGCATCGTGAAACAGAGAGTAGACAGCAGGCGTTGGAGACAGCTGGTTCGGGTTCAAGCCATGTTCCTGGCTATGTGACCCTTAAAAATGTCTCAGATTTGCAGACTTTTGGAGACTATTTGGATAATAAATAAATCTCAAAGACTATCAGTTATAGAGTTACAACGATAGATTTTTCTGCATTGGGAATTCCCTACACCAATGAAAACACAGGCATTATAAACATAACAGCTAACATTTACATAGTGCCGACTATATGCCAGGCACTGTGCTAAGGGCTTTACAATTATTATCCCTTTTGATCCTCACAACAATTCCGGGAGGGAGATGCTACTATGATTCAGATGAGGAAACTGAGGCGAACTGTTAAGTGACTTGCCCACGTTCACACAGCTAGTGTCTGAGGCCAGAATTGAACTCCACTCTTGCTGACTCCAGGTGCTACCTAGATGTTCTATACATACATATATGTTTATAGTCATGTAACATATACATGTAAACAGGTACATGTTTGCGCAGTATAAAGGCATTATGTACATATTTGATATACTATATCTGTATATACATATTATGCATACTGGCGTACACATCTTTGTAGACAGGATCATTGATTTAGAGTTGGTATCTTTGTATGCAACTATGAACTTAAATGAAAACACAAAGTATTAAAATACCTTCAAGTTACCAAAATCTTTAACCTTGGAAATTCATTATTATTCAACACACATACTTCCTTCACAAATACGAAATTAGGAGATGATCATTTATGATGTGGAAGGATTAAAATATGACTTCTGGAGCATGTATATTGAGTAGAGTGATATACTATAAACCAACATTGCTTAGACTTGACGAATTGTGAGTAAAATTCAAATCCAGTCTACTGTTCTCTGGCAATTCTAATGATCAAATTAAGCAAGAGCCTGCAATTAGGAAAGCAAGCAGTCCTTAAAAGCAGGACTAGTTGATCGATTTATATGAAGGGACAAGTATTAAATATCAGACACTCCCAGTACAGGCAGGTAGAAATTTCATTGCGTAGCTAAGTGGCAGCCACTGAGGCAGAAATAACTCGATGAAGTGTACTTCATTTCAATGAGAAACAAAATTTTGCACAAATCACCCTAAGAACCCCTTTCCCTCTGATTATCTCTGTAACAGATGTTATGCCCTAGTGAAGTACAACAGTATATGACAAGTTCTAAATTATCAGTAGAAACACAAAGTAGAAATGACATAAGCAGACATCCTTTGCGTGATTACCATGCAAATTAAGTTGGATTTTGTCCAGTTTTGTTTCTCTATATTTTGAATTATTGCCAACAGTTTCTCAGTACTATTCCCAATCCAAGAAAATTTTTATCAAATGATTTGGGAGATTTTCCCTCCCTTCCAGCTGCTACAGAGTTAGGAAGGACCAAGCAGGATTTCCCTGATAAGTGGTTTTCTCTACTCCTAGATAAATTGCCAGGTGATATTTGTTATAGATTTATTTTTGAACCGAACTAAAGGGAAATGGATTTTTACAACTATTGTGGGATGTTGCACATTTAGACTAAGAAATAATGATGATAGCATTCTAAAAGTTTTCAATTTCCCCAAAATTTCACTTGGACAATTTTTCCCCAACCAGTTTTCTTACTTCTGAAAAGGCACATTATCCACCACCACCATAAACCACATGCCCCTCCCATCCCACCACCATAGACCTCACAGGCTGGGACACTCTTCCCCTGAAATTGCACATCATTCACTACTGCCAATTGATCTCCCACCCACTGCTAGTACTTCTTTATAGAGTGTTTCAAAACGCAAAATGAATACGCCTTAAGCAAGCAAAATCATTGTGACCTATTTACAGAGTGTTTGGGAAGTTGTTTTCTATTTAAATTCAAGAGGGAAAAGCAATAGTTAGATCCTAGGAATGGGTTCTTTTGTGGCCAGCGCATACATCAAATGCTCAATTTGGAAACTGGAGAAATGGAAGACAGGGAAGGAAAGGGTCATAGACAGAGACATGCACAAATCTGTCTGTCTATCAACATACATGTATAAAATGTATGTGTATATATCATATGGAAGAAAAAGAGACAGATATATATATATATGTATATGTATGTATCAATGGTGTTAGATTTTAGTCAATCTACAAAGGAACCCTTTTCATACATAGTCATCTACACATTGGTAGAGACTTACTGTCTGGGTCTTTTATTTTCCTTTCCTTTCTTTTCAACACTCAAAGATGAATGGTGGCCCTTTTAAATCTTACAATATAGAAGTATATTTCTATGCCACATACATTACACACACACACACACACACACACACACACACACACACACACACACACACACACACACACACACATGCACACACACATTTAGGTGACTAAGCCTCAACTGAAATTACAAAAAAGAAATAGAGTGAAACAGAACATTTTAGTAATGTCAGGATCCCAATGCCAAGACCACCCGTCTTCTTTTATACCTCTTTTTTGTTTTTTACCATTAGCAGACACCTTATTTTTCAGAGCTAAAGCCCAGCAAGTAAGCTCTACCCTGAGCTTGACATAACAACAATCCTTTGCACTCAACCTTTGGATGAACTCTGCTGCAGCAAAATCACAGAATCATTCCATACCAGCCCCAGGTGGTCCCTGTAGTGCCCATGTTCTGGTTGTGAAGCCCTGCTATGAATCAAACTTGACCCTTTGCTGCTGTTACCCTCTCATTGCCACAGCGACAGCTCTCTTCATGTTTCTTTGTCTAACCACTAGTACATACATCCAGGCTCAACCTTGCTGTAGAAGGCCTCCTTCTAGAAGAGACCCCTGCACACATGTCTGATTTCCCTCCTCTAATGGAATAAAGAAGGCTTTTTGTCTATAACCTCTGTGAACTTGTTGGTCATGTATTTTCATGGTTTGACAGCAAGATACTTACAGAACATTAGTTACAGAGTTGGGTAACATAGATGTATTGTGGGAAATTGCTGCTATGTCCAATGAACCAACCAATTTTGTGTTTATAGCAATCAAGGAAATGAATTTGTATTTTTAAAGCATCAAAATAAATTTTGGTGATTAACTGAAGGATTAGCAATTTCTTGATTGAGTTATATGTTTGTCCTTTGTTGCCAAGGAAGACCATGCCATTAGAGAAATAATGACATGACTTGTGCTTGACGTTGTTTTGAGTGAGGGAGGGCTGTGCAGGTCACCAGCCTCACTTCTCCTCCAGAGCCATCTGAATCCAGTGACCAGATATTCGTCAGGATGACTGGAGATGACCTAGGATGAGGTAATTGGGGTTAAGTGACTTGCCCAAGGTCACACAGCTAGTGAGTGTGAAGTGTCTGAGGTGAGATTTGAACTCAGGTCCTCTTGACTCCTGCATTGGTGCTCTATCCCTGGCACCACCTAGCTGCCCCTCTTGATTGAGTAGTATCAAAGAGAATAGATATACTGCTATTTGGGGGTTGAACTTGAAATAATACTGTTTTCTGCCTTCATATCTTTCTGAAAGACAAACTGAGAAGAATCTTCTTGATGCCAACCATTTTTACTATGTGGTACTGCCTCAGGGAAACCTGAGGGGGAAAACAAAAATCTAGCAAAGGAAATTCCATTTTGGCATGAGATCACTTACAGATTTTACTATTAATCATTGTCCACCCAGGTTGCTTTGATTAGATGTTATTAAGTACTGGGCTAACTGCTACACCACAGAAAAGGAAAGTCTGGGGAAACATGGTTCTTTCCAAGAAAACATGAAAAAATTCACACATATATTCTTCATTTTATTTACAATTTCAATGAATTGGCACAAACTCCATTTCCCTGAACAGTTAGAATATTTCCCTTCCTCCAATGATATGCCATTACACAAATCCAGTATAACAATTTATTGACTCATTGAAGTAAATGACTGGCCTTTCCAGTATTTTTAACTTTACCTTTTTTAAAATTAGTGTTTTGGGCTGTCTTTTAAAATATGTGGAATGATGGTTTTTTTTTTTTCAAGATTCAAGTTCCTCCAAATTAGAAAGAATTCTTAATTGGACAAAAATGAGCCTCCAGAGGTATTTTAATACAGTACAATAAAAGTTACATATATGCATATATGTATAATAAAACACAATAAGAAGTTATATTTAAACATCCTAGCACTTTGTCATTTGCAGAACATTTTCCTCACAACAGCCTTGTGAAACAAATAGTGCAAAACCATTTTATTCATTTCATTCAAACATATAAATTCTCAAATGGATCTATGACTTCAAATATTTGAATGTTTCCTCCAACATTTAGATTACAACCTACCCATACCTGCCTAGCCTGTGTGATCCTTGTCCATGTCTTTCATGATACTTGAAGATACCAATGGATCACAAGGGTTAACTATCAAGTATCCAAAGCTCTCCTCCTGTGAACATGAATCCATGTTCTTTTTGAATTATATATTTTTAATGACAGCCATTATTTCATTTTACAGATCGGGAAACCAGAAGTTGGAATGGTTACTGTAAATGGTTGCTTACTGGAGGTGGTTGTTGTGTTCATCCTTCATTTTCGAAGAGGACCATGTCATCAGAGAAATGATGACATGACTTGCACTTGACTTTGTTTTGAGTGAGGGAGGGCTGTGCAGGTCACCAGCCTCACTTCTCCTCCAGAGCCATCTGAATCCAGTGACCAGATACTCATCAGGATGACTAGAGTAAGTAAGCCCGGATCTGAACACTACTCTTTTTTATTTCAAATTCATTGCATTTTCCACTGTACCATATTATTGATTATAATTAATTATTCTATAGATAAATATAATCATCAATTAATGATGATTATAATCATAGCTTCCATGTATATACAGTAACACAGGCTGATGATTTTGCAGAGCTTGGCCTCCTTAAATCCAATTTACATGCAAGTCATGACATCACCTTTGTGAGGACACTGGTCCTCTTTGAGAACAAAGGATCAACAATAAGAAAAACAATAATATTTTCCAAGTACTTTATTATTTCATGTGGGCCTCACAAAAGCCCTAAGTTAAAGGTGACAAGTGCTATTATCCCCATTTTATAGACAGGAAAATTTAAATTTAAGTGATGTGCCCATGGTCTCACAGACAATATATAAGATTTTTTAAAAAGACAACAAAAACACTAATGAAAAAAGATAAAGCCAAAAATATAGTTTTAGGTTAGTCTTAAATAACCCAAACTTAATAAACATGGAGTTTATACAGCTTATAGACTGTTACTTAAAAAAAAAAATACCAGAAAATATAACTCCTTACTTCCAAATACTATCTGGAGTTTAAAAACATTTAAGTTTTTTCATGATGGCACAGATAATGACAGCTGAGCTTTTTGCTTTCAGTCCAACTCAGACAAAGGATATAAATGGAAACTGAATTATGGACAGACTAGATGCCAAGAACCATTAGAAATAATAGACAGTGAGGACTCTTTCTATAGCTCCCTATAGGGCCCCAGGCATGTCTCCAGTCTGGACAAGGGAGATGGATCCTGAGGGGCTTATGTACATGTATGTATGTATGTATGTAATGTATATGTTTATGTATGCATTCATATATAAGTTTTTGTATGCATTCTGTGTGTGCATTAATGCATCCATACATGTACACACATGGTGGTCCTAAAAGTCTTAGTGAAATTTTAAGCTGAAAGCTAAACTTAAAATAACACTGAAACTTCTGGGATACCTTACATATACATTGTCTTTATCCATGTACTCACTCTCAAGCATATCTTGAATTCCATGTTTTTTAATATCTACCTTTCCAAGTAATGTGTTGACTAGTAATGTGTATTAGTAATTAGAATTACTAGTCAATTAGTTGACTAGTAATGTTGACTATATACATGTGTATATGTATGTATGTATGCACATATATACATACATATGCATATATATGTATTGTATCCGTATGTGTATATATGTGTGTATACATATGTGTGTATATATACACACATACATATAAAACTTAAGGTAAACATTCCAACTGATTTCATCATTTTACTAAAGGGAATTTCCTTAAAAAGTTCTCATTTGTGTATTATCACAAAGTACTGCTAGTCTGGTAATGCTTGTATGATACTATTTCATTCATATGAAATCCAGAGTTTTTGATTGTTGATAGAGACAGAATTGCTGCTAATATATTCTTTAAGGGCTAAGGTTAAATCTTTTCTTTTTCCTCCAGCACACAACCTGGGCAGGGGAGGACAGAAAAAGAGACAGAGACAAAGAGAGGCAGAGGGAATGAATCTTAATGGGTACTGTGAAGTATGAAGTGTATATAAACCCTTATTTTCTAACAATAGGAGTCTTGTTAACAAGGGCATTTGATAAGTGCATAAAGGATTTCAAAAAATGCATAATAAGATGGATGGACAGAATATTTTTCTCTCTGTCTCTTGGTACCATTCATGGAAAACATTCCAAACTGATATTTCTTCAGAGCTTAGTTTTAATGATTTCCCCCTTTCAAAACCTATTCTTTCTGCATAAAACTGGGCGCTTTAACGTTGAAATCTTAACTTTTATCTTTCTTTTTAACCTTTAATGCAAAGATCTGGAAACCTCAAGGGAAATGAACTCAGCTCATTAGAAACAGTCAGCAGAAACAAAGGGAGTAGAATGCCTTGAAATATACCTGCCCATGGAAACGAACACATTCTCTTCCCTTTATCCTTAAGTTAATGCATTGCCAAACCATTCCATTGATGGGAGGAGGGGTGTAGCTGGAGGCAAGTTATATGGTTTCTTCCCTCACAACAATGATCAGGAATTTTTGTAGCCAAGGGAAATTTGGCTAAAATAATATAAATAAAAACAAAATTGTCAAGGGAAGTTCTAAAGGTCAAAGAGATCCTGAAATGGTGGCTTTCTTCTGGGAAAAGCTGGGGGTAGGGTTGAAGAGGCTGGTTACGGGAAACAAGAGGGAGAAGGAGCTTAATGGTGACTTTATTTTATGGGTGTGAGCCTGAGATATTTTTTTTAATTATCTTTTTTTTTTTCAAAATCAACTTTGTGAGTTCATCATTATTAGAAATGGGCAGTAATAGCCTTAATGGATTAGGGGATGATTCTGCATGTTTGTAGAATATAGACAATTAACTATAAAAAGACCATGATGCATGGATATCCGGAAAATACAGGATTCCGTAGATAGGGGAACAGATTTATGCTTGCTTGTTTTTTTAATTAAATTTTATTTTATTTTATTTTCAGATCCAAGTCCTTTAGACCTTCATGGGCAACTTAACTTGTTGCACAGTAAATAGACAACGTTATCTCAAATGAAAATCAGGCAAAGAACCTGAAGATATCATTTAAGGAGTTTTCACACACAGACTTTCTTCCTTGGTTCTAATGTCTAGGAATAGCCATGCTATAGGGAATGTGTTGAACTGGGATGAGTCTGTTTGAATAAGAAACAAAAGAGGGAATTGGGGCCTAGTTCCCACAGTGGAGAAAAAAGGTCATGGCCCATTTTCTGCTTTGAGATGGGGAAGATTCTTCTGTATAGGACTGTAAGAATTCTACAGATGCTTGAATATAATTAGAATGTTCCAATCCTCTAATGAGTGACTCCAGCCATAGTTGGGACAGCAGAATTTTCAGAATGTTCAGAAAACAGTTAATGTGAAATTTTATACTTGAGATGAATATCATTTGTAAATTTCTAGAAGAAAAAGTGTTTTGTAGAATTTACTTGCTTAAGAAATTCAACTACTCATTATAGTTACAGAAAGGAAGGAAAAGCGTTTAGCAAAATCAAGTTTTACCAACATTTTATACCTACAATAAGTCATTTAAATGTAGTGTTCTTTTAGAGATCTCACTTTGTAGAGAAAAGGAATCACCCACAGGATACCAAAGTCTCCTGAAAGCATAATGGTTGCATAAAATAATTTTATACTGATGAAATGGAACAGAAAATATTATTAGGCACTTACTATGTGCTAGGAACACAAATAACAAAACAAGATAGACCCTGTTATCAGAGACCACACATTCTAATTGGGAGAGAACATGAAGAAGAATTCAGTTTCGTGACAGCAAAGCACAGGGGTCTTTCTGATCCATTATTTGAAAGGGGAAATCCTGTTAGCATCTGAGTGTAGTTTGAACTGGGTCAGTTAGAGGACATTTGATGGGGCCATTTTCTTAGGCCATATATAATTATAATTAATCTGGTGTCTGAGGTATATATGGCATGATAAAATACCAAAGAAACAAAAACAAAAAACACAGCAAAACACTGGACTAGATTAAATTAGGAGACCTGGGTTCAAACCCTGTCTCAGCCACAAACTACATGTATGACTATTGATGAGTCTCTTAGCAACTGTGGATCTGAATTTCTTCTTCTATTAAATGAAAACGTTGGGCTGCATGACAGTTCTCAATCTTTTACACTAGGAAGCTACTTTTCTTCATGTTGAATAATTTCACAGATCTCTTCCCCCAGGATAGTAGTTGTATTACTACTATCTGTTGATTTAGAAAATACTTAATTTAGTATAGTTGGAAGAAGAATTCTTATCTAAACAAGAGGTCACAAAAGATAAATATTTCAACCACATAAAATTTAAAAGCTTATGTTCAAACCGTAACAATGCAATTAGAATAGGAAAATACATGAAGAGGAGAAAAATCTTTCCATCAAGTAAATCAGGGAAAAAAATCCAACAGCCAAGATGTGAAGGGAATTTGGCAGAAATATAGACTATCCAGAGCCATCTTCCAATAAATAAAATGCCAAAGGATACAGAAGAATAATTGCATACTATCAAAAATTATACGTAAGATTCTCCAAATCACTAACAGGAGAAGTGTCAAGTAAAACAACTTGAAAGTTTTATCTCCACCCAGCAAATTGGAAAAGATGGAAAAAGACAAATATAGTTCATTTTGGAAGGACCCTAGGAAGACATATATGCTAATAACAAGCTGCTGGAGAAGCTATGAATTGTTTGAAACACTTAGCAAAACAATTTGGAGTTATGTTTGAAAAGTTATTAATGATAATTACAATACTATAAATTCCCTATCTCTGTCTCTCTGTCTGTCTCTCTCTGTCTCTCTCTATGTCTCTGTCCCTCCCTCCCTCTTTCTACTTAAAATGTATGTCATATATGTCTATGTCTACACACACACACACAAAGTGGGTCATCAATGAGGAACATCTAACCAAATTATAGTATCTGAATGTAATGAAATGCCATGACACAAGAAATGATAAATTGGAAGAATTCAAAGAGGCATGGAAAGATATGTGAACTAATGCAGAGTGAAGTAACAGAGCCAGAAGAATAATATATATGGTATATTGTAACATATAATACATAATGCAAGCAAATATTAGTGTAACGTAAGCAAAGATAGACAGCATGATGTAATGGGCAGGAGATCTATTTGCTTTGGATTCAAGTAGATCTGGGTTCAAAATCTGCTTCTGGCACATGCTAGCTTTATGGCCATTAATAATTCACTTAACTTCTCAGTGACCCAAGCAGTTCTTTAAGCAAGTCAATGATGCGTTGCCAATCTACATTGGTAGTGGGAACGCTCTCGTTGGGATTTCCTCAGACTGATGAACTCATAGGTATAACCATTTGTCTCCTTCCAAAAAAAAACTTCCAAAGGCAAACAACGTTGAAAGAGAGACAATTCTGCCATTTTTTAAGAGATGATGAAATACACTTCCCTTTCTAGGGAGTTCAATATTACAGATGCTATCAGATATGCTTGTTTTGTTAGCTGGTTTTGCTTGACTGTTTGCTTGACTTGTCTTTGTTGAATGTCAGGGATGAATAGAGAGGTATATATTAGGAAAATACTACACTATAGTGTAGAAACAAGATGTTTCTAAAAGGCTATTTTTATAGCCATTGCATGGCAGAATAACAATGGTTGATGTGCATATGAATTTCCAAACGTCTTACAATATGTCCATGGCCCCAAAGGGTCCATGTTCTATAAAAGAACCACTGGACTAAAAGCTCTTACAGAGCCATTCCTGTTTTAAGAGGTATACATTATGGGTAGCTAAGTGGTGCAGTGGATAGAGCATCAGGGCTGGAGTCAAGAGTACCTGAGTTCAGATGGGGTCTCAGACACTTGACACTTATTAGCTGTGTGACCCTGGTCAAGTTGCTTAACGCTAATTGATTCTTAAAAAAAAGAAAAAAAAGGTACAGACTATAGGCACTATAGAAGTTTAGATGAAAGGGAGATGAGGTGAAATATCCAGAGAAAACCTGAGCTGGGCCATGAATGGTTGTTAGGATTTGCATATTTTTTGGGGTGGACAAGAGGTGCAAATTAGGAGAATGAGAAAAGTCTTGTGTTTGGGAATGAATGTGGCATTCTTGGGAGGCAATCAGGAGCTTAGGATGATTCAGTCATATATGTACCTCTGGAATGAACATCTGTGGCCAGCTAGTTTAAACCTTCTACTTTATAGATGCAGAAACTGAGTCCCAACAAGGCTAAATGATCTGCTCAAGGGAATAAGTGGAAAAGGCAGCACATGAACTGAGGTGCTCTACTCCAGATCCAGTGTTCTTTTATCTGCAATAACTAAACTCGATGGGGCACAGAGTTGTCACTTTAGGAAACAAAGTTACAAGTTTTTGGGTGAGAATATATGGTTGAGGTCTATAAATTCCAGGAAAAGATATTTAGGAGCAATTAATTATTGCCATTCTATTAATGTCTTAATGTGATGGCTCCTTAAGTCTTGGAGGTGATCCCTAGGTCCTCAAAAGCTATTCCAGTGGGAAAATGGCTGTATCTTTAAGTATGGGCCTGGGGATGCACTGTGGATCATGGCTTCAGGATTAATCTAGTTCACTGCATTGAGACTAGGATTATTACCCAAAGGTTAATCATTAGGTGATAAAATTCCTGGCCTCAGTGATCAATGAGATTCAAAAGGATTATATATTTGTGGATGAAATCAAATGTCCTTCAAAATATCAAAGTACCAGTCTTAGGAAGTGATGGGGTGATGGAGTAGATTAGAAGAGATGGTCAAGTGTCTATAGTAATAATTCAGTATCTGTTTAGGCCACGTGGCTTTGTCAGAGACCTTTTCTTCTCCCTTTTGAAAATTAACTTCAAACATAGCTGTGTTCTTTGGAGAAGTAACATTCTACCATACCAATTCTTGACTTCCCCAGATCTTTCTTGAATGATCTTCCATTTACAAGCCATTCTCCCCAGTCCTCTCTAGGAAATCTGTCATTAGAGCTCACAGTAACATTCCGTAGAAAAGGCACGGAGATTAAAATATAATTTTCAACATTTTGAGAAAGAACAACTTAATCCAAAGACATTATTCTAAACAACAGGAAAGACAATTCCAAGTCATTCAAATGTGCCATATGCTCATTCATATTTACAGAGAGAAGCAATCTCTGTTGCAGTTTGCAAAATTCCTAAAATCTGCAATTTGGCTGGTTTCTTGGCCTTCAATCTTCAGTCACTTGAGAGTCTAATTTCAGTTTCCCTCCCGACTAAATCCTTCAGTTAAAAACACTTTCAGCTTAGCTATCTTGATTAATACATCTGTAAGGTCTACATTCTCTGTTGGATAAAACATTTTGTGTTCAAAAGTAATCCTCTTCCTCTAGACACTGGCAATTTCAGCATCAAGGGAATGAATCACTAAAGCTTGGCACTGCCATTCACATGGCAGGACTACAGACATAATAAATGACATTTCCCAATCTTGTGCCATCACCTGTGAATTATCATAGTGGAGTCAATGCTTTCCAACAACATAATTTGCCTATGCCTGCCAACAAGAGTATTTTGTTCTCAGATTTTAGATAGGTTTTAACGTCTCAATCATCACTCACTGAGGGACACTAAATATTTGGGTGAACATAGGGGAAAAAGGGAGTTTAAAAGCACTCCTCAACACCATGCTGAAACCCGAACATTAAAATTCTCTGTTTGGAACAGAAGGAAGATTTTCCCCTCATATCAAATATTCATTGATCTTTATATACTTGGATAAGCAAATTTTAAAGGTGTGATAGCAGAATACGTTATAATCACAGTGTGATCACTGTTTAGATTTCCTAGGGAAGATCATCATGCAGAAGAATCTGTGAAAGGAAGTACAATATGGTAAATTCATGCAGTCTTTCATCAAGATACTCAAAACACTTAGAAACTTTCAAGCTGACAGACTGCTGGGAAACATAATTATCAATATCCTTATTTTTGTAGTTGGGTGAGTCCTAGAACAAAGGAATCACATAGGGATCTCACAGAACTACTCAGCTCATATCATCTTTTCGGTAATATTTTTCAGTGGTGTTCCGATGCAAAACTATAAACTTGCACTATTATATCAAGCAATTATAGGCATTTATTAAACGTCTAGAATGTGCTAGGCCTCTGCACCGGAAACACAAAAACAAAAGGAAGACTATATTTACCTTCAAGTAGCTTACATTCTATAGAGAAAGATAGTATGCGTACACACACACACACACACACACACACACACACACACACACACACACACACACACACACACATACATGGGGCAGTTAAGCGTCCCAGTGGATAGGGCACACTGCTTTTGGAATTGGAATTGAATTGGAATTCAAATCCAGCCTCAGACACTTAGTAGCTGTGTAACCCTGGGCAAATCACTTAACCCTGTTTACCTCAGTTCCAAATCTATAAAATGAGCTGGAGAAGGAAATGGCAGACCACTCCAGTATCATTGCCAAGAAAACCCCAAATGGGGCCACAAAGAGTCGGGCATAACGGAAATGACAGAACAACGACAACAATGGTGAAATACAAAACCCATCCAAAGCAGTTCTATTTGGTGGAGAAGGAAGGGTGTTTCATTAGCATTTGGAAGGACTAAGAAAGGCCTTATAGCAAAGGTGGTGGATGGGCAGGCTGCATCTTGAAGGAAAACTGATTCAAAGAGGTAGAAGTGAGAGGCTCTTAGCAGATAAGCTAGAAATCAAACAGGCAAAGTAGGACAGGTAGATCATGGACAGGAGCAAAGTATGACAGTTGGAAAAGTAGAAAAGGGTCAAGCTATGAAGAGTTTTAAGTTCCAAACAGAGGACTTTATACTTGATCCTGGGTTCATTAGGGGGTTATTGGAGCTCATTGATAGGGTAGGGTCAGATTTAGAAAAAAAAAAAATAGAAAAAATTGCATTTGTTGCAGAATGGAGGATGGATTGGGTAGGGAGAGATTTGTGTCCTATTTAGGACATGTTGAGTCTGAGATGCCTACAGGACATCCAGTGGGAAATTCCCAACAGATAACTTATGATGCTGGATTGGAGTATAGAAGAAGACTGATTCTATAGATATGGGAGTCGTCTTAAGAGCGATAATAATTAAACCCATAGTGGTTCACTGAGAGAGAGTATTAGTAGAGAAGAGAGGTTCCAGGACAGAGTTGTTCTTCTCACATCTCCTACGCTACATCAACATCTCCTACCTCCATACATTTTCCCTGGCTGTGCCTCATGCCTACGATACTCTCCTTTCTTATTTCTCCCTTCAAGCTTTTCTGGCTTCTTTCAAGTTTCTAGTCCCACCTTCTGTCTACAAGAAGCATTTTCTACACCTCATTATATTAGTACCTTCCCTCTGACATCTCTTCCAAGTGACTTCTGTTGGTACGTATCTTTTTGCCTATTCCCTCCACTTGCCCATGAGCTCTGAAGAGCAGGGATCATTGTTTCCTTTTCTTTCTGTCTCCAGAGATGCCTGGAAAAAAGTAGCACTAAATAAATATCAGTTCACTGACTCGGTCTTAAGCATCATGCTCTGAAAAAGCTCACCCTCCAAAGTAATTATTTAGTAATGAGAAAATGTAAAAGTTAAGCCAGAACTTTAATATGTAGATTTTTTTCAAATATATCATTTTTATTCAAAAATTTCTAGGTATGTCAGATTATTTTTTATTAGTGCCTCCCTTTTGTTTACTCATTTATACAAATAAAAATTTAAAATTTTGAACTTAAATAAAACAAGCATTTCCATAACGTGGTAGAATAGAAAAAAATAGGATTACACATAAAACTGCAAATCTATTATATACAACTTGCTATTCTTTTTAAATATATAATAAAGTTATCATGTTACTTCATTGGATACAAATATATGTGTGTATATATGTATGTATATGTGTATAGATATATACATATATAACCATTCTATATATGCTTCTATCAGTTCTTTCTCTGGATGCAGACAGAATCTTCGTCCATAGGTCCTTTATAGCTAATTTGGGCGTTTATAACAGTCAAAATGACTTCATTATTCAAAGCTGTTCTTAAAACAATATTGTTTTTACCATGAATAATGTTTTCTGGCTTCTGCTCATTTACCTCTTCATTATTTCATAATGCCTCCTTTTTATATCATCACAGTCATTTCCCAACATAACTGGATACTTCACTAAACCCTCCCTTTAAACAAACAAACAAGCAGTTAAGCAAAACCATCTGGCACAGAAATCATGTCTGGTAGGTAAAACAGTATTTTGTACCCATAGTCCTTCTGGGCCAAGAAGAACGATGCGTGCTTCATTTTCTGTTCTCCATGATTCATATTTTTTTTAATTTCAGTTCATCCGAGTTCAGTTGTCTCTTAAAATTCTTTTGATTTATATCCTTGAATCCTTTGGGTATATATTTTTCTTTCTGATTCTGCTTTCCCTGCTCTCCATCAATTCATGCAAATATACTCATGTCCCTCTGAATTTTATGTATTCACAGTTTCATCCAGTGCAATAATATATTAGATCAGGTGCATATGTCACAGTTTTTAACTAATTCCTAATTGATGAGATTTCACATTAAATTCATTTTAAAAAACTACAAAGAATGAAGAAGGAAATCAAGTTATGGGCCTATTATGTGCCAGTCAATGTGCTAAGCACCGTACAAATATTATCTCATGTAATTCTTACTACAGTGCTAGGATGTAGTGCTATTATTATCCTAATTTTATAATTCAAGAAATTGAGGCAAACAGAGGATAAGTGACTTGCCCAAGGTCACATAGCTCATAAGTGTTTAAGGCCAGATTTGAACTCATGTTTTCTTGACTTCAGGTACAATACTCTATCCACTATAACACCGAGCTGCCCAATAGCATAGAAAAACAAGCAAACAAGTTAAAGAAAAATCTAACAGAAATAGTGGGAAAGAGGGCCCTAATAATAAGACACTGATTTTATACTAACAATATTCTTCTAAGGAGTTTGACAAATCTTTCTCTTGTATATATTTATAAATCTTCTGTATATATGCATCTTTCTTCTACATATATAGTGCACATATATATATACATACACACATTTATATATATACACATACACACATATACACATATACGTACATATATATATATGTATATATACATGAACACATGTGAAGTAGATGTTAAAATACACCTACCATGTTATACGGCACAAAACACTCATCAACATATACAAAAACTCCAAATGACTTCATGATCCTTTAAAGACTGTAATACTATTAAAATCATAGGTAATAAAATGAAAATAGGAACAAAAGATACAGATCTAAATTTAAACCAAAAATGATATAAATAATGAGTGAATCAAAGAAAAACCCAAAGAAAAAGGGAATAAAAGAGGGAATAAAGATGATGGGACATTTTCTAAAATCATCTAATATGGAAGAATTTTTTTCCCTCAGCGACAAATTCTAAGCAAAGATGGCCCTGGTTTCTTCCATTAGTCCAATTAAGCAAGCGCTTCGTCCCAGCTTTCACTCACTTCCCAAGGCTTTCCAAGGCCTCCGTTTTCTTTTGTGCCTCTGCTTCTGACTCTCCAGACTTCACTGCCATGACCCAGATTTCTTCTCACCATGGAGGTTTTCTCAGGGAAAGTGACCCATTTCTCCCATGGGCAAGTACTTCCTGGAACATCAGTTTTTGAAGAACCCAAGTCATATCCTTCATTCTTTTTCCACAAGTCTCTGAGTGGCACCTTCCCCTCTCTAGCCTACCCTGCTTTTCAGCTCCTTTTTATGTATGTCTATTCTCCATTATGTAAGCTCCTTGAGGGTAAGGACTCTCCTTTTTGTTTGTATTCATATCCCCAGTATTTATCATAATGTATGACATACATAGGAAAGGCTTAAAAAATATTTGTTGACTTCCTGTTGACTCATGAATGACAAAAGTATGCTTAAAATCTTCATGTGGAAAAGAAAGCATGTTTAGAAAATAAATCACTTAACCTCATATGATTCTATACTAAATGATGTACCACACCTCTTCTTAAAAATAAATAAAAACAACTATTTCTTTCATCTTCCATTTCTTGGTATGGTACGTTATGATCAAGAGCTTTATATTATATCAAAGTCTCCACCCCCGCCTCCCTGCCTTTCTTATCTGTTACCTTCTGAGACACAACACTAAACAGTTCAGGTTCAACAACTACAGATCCATAGATATGTCTGATTTGACACCTGTTACATTTCAATCCGAGGAATAATCACCTTCACATACAGATGGAAGTAAAGGCATTAAGAATAGGAGACAAACTGAGATCTGCTGCTGAGTTCACAGGAAATATTTTATACTTAACAAGAGGGGAAAATATATCACAAATACTATTGAGGAGAATAAAGTTATTAAACTGAGTTGAATTTATGAGGAAGTAATACAAACAGTTTACAAATATGTACTGAAAAATTTAGAAGGAAAGGTAATATTTAAGAAATTAAATTTAGTGCTTTGATATTACAGTCGTGCTTTGATAAAGGACCAACTAGGAAAGATCAGTACTTTCACAGTGACTCAAAATATACTTTTACATTTTTTTTTAGTAGTAATGGAAGTCATGTATTGTGACTCTCTAGTTAAAGTCCTATATTTTCTAACATATTGAATAAAATTAGTAAAGTATATCGTGCTGGCAAGTGTTCAGATAACTTAATAAAAAACAGATTCTGTTCTTGGTTTCTTGCCTATGTTAATTTAATTCAATAAACTTGTTTTGTTTCATTTTGAGTCACTGTGCAAAATGGTGTCATGCACAGGACTTGCATGAACTGAGGTAGAGTGAAAGCAATAGAAATGGCAGACAATTTATAATATAACACCAATGTTATGAAAGAAATCATTTTGAAGACATTTATAAACTAGCAAAGAATGAGACAAGCAGAACAAGGAGAACAGTTTATACAATAATAACAACTTTGTAAAATCAAACTTTTGAAAGTTGTCAGAGCTATGCTTAATACAAAGATTATTCCATGATTCCAATGGAGTGGTGTGGCTATGTGGTGCAATGGTGAGAGTACTGGAACTGGAGTCAGAAAACCCAAATTCAAATTGAGCCTTAGATACTTATTAGCTGTGCGACCTTGGGCAAATCAATTAACCTCTGTCTGCCTCAGTTTACTCAACTGTAAAATGGGGATGATAATAACATCTACTTCCTAGGGTTGTCGTGAGAATCAAATGAGATATTTGTGAAGTATTTATCCCATTGTTGCTGCTTAATAAATGCTAGTTATTTTGATTTATATAAATATATATACATACATATACACACATATATTTTCACACATTTATATTTACATGTACACACACATACTACCAATGACAGAGTTTGTTTTGCTTTACTGCATATTTCTCATGAAGACATTTTTTATTTTTCAATTAGGTAGGGGGTGGAAGAGAAAAAATGAGACACATGTTATTAAAAAACTTGCATAAAAAGGAAACTTTAATAGCACTCTTATGTCATTACTCCATGACTTTCCACCTTTGCTAATGTAGTTTTTGCTAAACATCATCTATTACCCTCCTCACTTTTCACTCATCTGAAAAAAAAAGACATAATTGCTGGCATTTATAAATATTCAAAAATCTTCCAAGAATTTTATACACCTTGTTTCAATTGATAAGCATGAGAGTTGGGTGCTATAGGTCTTCTCATCTTCATTTACATATGAGGAATCTAAGAGCCAAGGAGGTAGATGCCCACAGTCACCTAGCTCGTAAGCATGAGAGCTGGAACCTGAGACTAGATGTTCATGACTAGGGTTATGGAACTTCTTATCCACTTGGCCACCCCGCCTTTCTCACAGAAGTGCTCATGTTGTTGTTCAGTTGTTTCAGTTATGTCCGACTCTCCACGACCCCATTTGGGGTTTTCTTGGCAAAGATACTGGAGTGGTTTGCCATTTCCTTCTCCAGCTCATTTTATTGACGAGGAAACTGAGGCAGACAGGGTTAAGTGACTTGCCCAGGGTCACATACATACCTAGTAAGTGTCTGAGGCCAGATTTGAACTCAGGAAGGTGGGTCTTCTAGCTTCGGGCCCTGCACTCTACCTACTGTGGCCTCTAGTGGCCTATTCTTTTTGAGCATTCCATATGTGTGTGTATGTATGCATGTATATCTATGTATATGTACATGTAGATATGCACACATACACGCTATACATATACATATACACACATATATGTGCATGTGTATTAGTAATTTCATTCTGTTCATTCAGACAGAACTTTCCTCAGGGAAAGGTTATTTATCTAATAGAGCGTGATGATACAGATCTTTGTCAGGTTACAAAACACTCAAATTCCCACCTCTGGCATTTTTAGAGTCAAAAGTCCTCCGTTCTAAATTTTAAAGATTTTTTTTTCTGAACTCTCTTAGCTCTATTTGCCCACTCATAGCATAGGTAGCCTTCATTTCTACAGTTTTCCATTTTTACTAAAGGAAAGCTCAAGCCATATTTAGCCTTTTCTGTTTATATTTTTTAAGCCAAACACTGATACCACTAACTTAACTAAGTGCTTAGTTATGTTACCAGTGTACATTCTGTACTGCTTGAGGCCCCTTTGGGTACTTAGGGTAACAGAATGCATTATATCATCTATTTCCAAAGGTTAGAATTGGAGAAATTCAATTTTATTAGCTCAAGATAATTGAATATGTATATCTGCCTTGATTATGATTTAATTGGAAATTTTCATTTTTATGCCTTTGTTTCTACACTTTCTTCAAAACCTTTATTATATTCAGAAGAGAAAAAAATCAAGAATTCATTAATTTCTTGCCAAATTCTGTGGGAGAAATACTATTTATTTATAACATGAATAAAGTAAGTCATCATTTGCTAATCTGGAAAAAGGCTTAACAGATTTAAATCACTTCTTACCGAAACATTTTGACATTTCTTTTGGATAGATAGCTCACATCCTAAGTTTTAAGGCAATATAATTTGAAGTAGACGTGAAAAATCCCCAAATTAAGTTCAGAGAAGACTGTCAACTAACTATGCCATGGCAATTCCTGTTGAAATCTATTTTCTTCAGGAGTAGCCTGAAGCTCTTGTCTAACTTCTCTACTATGAAAAAATGGCTTTACTGAAATGCAATGGGAAGTAACAATATCCTCCCTGAGAATACTATTATGCCCCTGAAACACAGCATTCTAAGATGCAAGCCAATTGGAGACCAAAATTTGAACTTAAGTATCAGAAAAAGTCTCAAATTCAATTCAGAAACTCTGAATAAATGAATCAATTCAGTTAAATACCCAATAAAGCCACCATAAGTAGATACAGTGGAAAATCAATTTAATGATGAATGAACCCAAATTCACTTGTTTTGTGCTAATTTTCCCCTTCCTAGACACATAATCTGGAAATTGGAAGGGACTTCAGAGATCACTTAGTCCAATTCAAACAGGAAGCTTCTCAATTTCCAAGTGCTAATTCAATATTACTAAAAAATCTTTAAGTTATAGGGAACCTTCACCTCCTAAGGCAGTCTATTCCAATTGTTAAGATTCCTCATTTTAAAGCATATTTTCCTTACAATAAGTCTAAACATGCCTTTCTGAAACTTTCTGGCCTTTTGCCTTCTGAGATCAAGCAAAGCAAATCTAATCTACATTCTACATTTCTACAGAAGTTTTTCAAACACTTGAAGCAAGCTATTCAATCTCCCTTTCTCCGTTTATCCTCATGTTTTCTCTTCTAAGATACATACACACACACACACACACACACACACACACACACACACACATCAACCAATCTATTCCTATATAGCACTACTCCAAACCCTCATCACTGTCCTCTGGATTGGTTTCCATTTGTAAATTTGGGACATCTCTTTTGTCCTAGTTTTTACGTTATTACTATTATTTTAAATATTTGAAAGGCTTTCATGTGTAAGACATAATAGATGTGTTTTGCAGGCTGCAGAAAGCAGAAATAAGATCATTGGGCAGAAGTTGCTTTGCATGAATGAATGCAAGAAGTAAACATTAAATACTTACTCTATGACAGGACTTCTGCTATGCACTGTGATTAAACATTCAAGCAATAATGCCAACAGTTAACGTTTATAAAGTACATTAAGCTTTGTACAACACTGTATATACACATAATATATTATGTTCTAGATACATATATAAGTGTACATATACATACACATAAATATACATACACATACATACATATATACACATACACAATACATACATACATACATATGTATATACACATACATATACACACACAATATCATCTGCACAATAGCTCTGTGAGGACAGGTTATGTGACTTATCCAAGGTCACACAGTAAGAATCTGAGGAAAGATTTGAACTCAGGTCTTCCTAACTCCATGTCTACCCCTCTATCCATCATGCCACAGGATAGTCTCTTCCTCTCTTCCTACAAAGAGAGTACCTTCTATTAGGGGAAGATTACACATATAGAGAAGTTAGCATTGGAAAAGTAGTATAGATGATCAGGAGGTAGCTAGTGATAATCAAAGCTATCACAGCCCAAATCCCCCAGGTAGAGAGCTAGAGTTCTGGTAAGAGGAGGAAGTGAACCAGCATGAAGGTGTATTAATCTGGAGCTGACTAGGAAGTGGTGCAGTTTTGATTCAAGCAAAGGTGAAAGCTCACCTATCAGAGTCAAGATACTAGTTTTGATGGGCAAGAAGAACACAGTGTAGGCAACATGATTTGAAACTAGATGGGAAGTGAGTAATTGTTCTCTGACTAAATCATCCAGAAGTCAGGGTTTCTTAAACTTTCTCACTGGTGACTGCTTCTTAAACTGTGGGTTTGCCACCCCATATAGGGTTCCAGATAACACTGTCTCTGTAAGTCACAGTAGCCGTACAGATGCTTACAAAGTCAGTTGCTCCTTGCATCGTTGTGGGGTACCTTTAATTAAAATGCTAGTAGAGTTCTTGTTTTCCCTTGTTTTCCAAGAGGATCAATGACATCATAGGGTGATGTCTTGACTTAAGTGAGGCAGAGCTGCACAATGCTGTCAGCCTTACTCTCTTCCAGAGTCAATGAAGTTCAGTGGCAGGACCAAAGCGAAGATGATTGTCAATGGTCCAGGAAGCGGTGGATGATCTTCATGGCCATTGGAACACATTGTTCTCACCCACTGAGGAAAGTCTTCACACCCTTGGGCTAGACGTTCTCCTGACTCATGGACAGAGTTGAAGCCTACTGGTTACCCTTAACCTGATTTAGCCCATCTGCTGAGGCTGTTCACCAGAATGTGGGTGCTGTACAAGCTACAGCTTCTTGGAGCCACCAGTCAGAGTTGGGTGAATCAGGTGGACAACAAAAGGTAGAAAACAGACCTGAAAAGGGTTTGACAAGCCCTCACACAGGAGGTGCTAGTTCTCCTGAACATCCCAAAAGAGGTACTGCTCTTACGAATGAAATTCTGAAGGCATTAAATAATTCCAATGAAGAAAAGATTCTTTCCTTAATATGAATTTTCTCTCTCAGTTCCTCCCAATCTGTCTGAATATTTTTTTCTGTTTCCTTTGCTGGTTCATTATCTGTCATGTCCATTAATTTGCTGGCATACCCAAAGGCTCTGTTCCTTAGCCCTGTTGGGTTTTTTTTTCTCTCACTTGGTAACCTCACCAGTGTCCTCGGATCTAATTACTATTGCTACATTTATTACTTCCAAATCTCTAAATCCAGCCCCAGTCTCTCTTCTGAGCACTATTGAACATTTTGGTGCGGATGCAGGCATCTCAAATGCAATATGTCCAAGACAGAATACGATTTTCCAGTTCCCTAAATTCACCCCCTTTTCTGAACGTCCTTAGTTCTGCTAATGATATTACTATCCTTCCAGTCACCCAGATTTTTAAGCTCATGTTATTTTTAAAGTCCCTATTCTCACTCACCACACAATCTTATTCCTGCTCTCTCATCACTACTCCTCCAGATTATAGCCTCTTAACTGGTCTCCCTGTCTCAAGTGTTTTCTCACTCCAATCCATCCTCTACTTAGCTGCTAAAGTGATCGTCCTAAAGCTCAGGTTTGAACATGTCACTTGCCTACTCAACAAACTCCAATGGTTTGCTATTGCTTCTAGGATCAAATATAATGACTTTTCATATAAGATTTTCACAAACTGGAATCAACTTACTTTTTCAGCATTATTACAAATTACTCCCTTTCTTACAATCTAAATTTCAATCTAACTGACCTTCTTACTGTTCATGTCACACACGCTATTCCATCTCCAACCTCTATGTCTTTGCAAGTCCTTGAATGCATTTTCCCCTCAAGTCCATGTTCTAGAATCTCATATCCTTCAAAACTTAGTTCAAGTATTGTCTTCTACATAAAACTTTTTCTACTTACCCTAAATGCTAGTGCTCTTCTTCCAAAAAATTAGATTGTATTTACTATATGTATATACTATATTATAAATATGACATAACGATGTACACACATATGTTGTTTGTTTTTTGTTTTCAAATAGAAGTAATTACATGACAATATGAGTGATGCCTTAACTTGAGTGTGAATTGGATTTAAATGAAGCAGAGTTCTGCAGAGTTGTCAGCCTCACTTTCTCTTCCTGAGTCATCAAAGTCAGGGGGTAAGACAAAAGTCAAGAAACCAGTGATGGCCTGCAATGCGGTGGATGACCTTTGTGTCTTCAATGTCTTACCAAGCTCTAAGCTCTTCACAGAGCCTGCTTCATCTGCTTTCGAGGCCAATAGAACGAATGGCTCTCCTCCGCCAATTCCACTGGGAGAAATCATTGCATGGCTGGAGTAGGCATGGCCCTGGTTCATCAGTGGGCTTGAAGTCTGTCAGCTATTCTCAACCTGGTTTAGTTTATCTGCTGAGATGGTTTCTTGGGATATGGCTTCTGTGCATGTTACAGTTTCTTGGAGTCACAGATGAGAATTAGGTGAAAGATGCACACCAAAGGTGGGTGAACAGTGCTAAAAAGGGCTTGGTAATTCCTCACACCAAAGGTCCTAGTCTTCTCTGAACACCCCATAACATAAGTGTACTTATATGTATCCATGAATAAGTTGTATCCATTAATGGACTATTACATTCTTGAAATGAGAGATTATTTTCATTTCTGTCTTTGTATTCCCAGTGCCTAACACAGCGCCTAACACATAATAGGCCCTTAATAAATATTTGGTAATATACTGACAAACTTTGATTTTTAAAAGCTGTGTACAAGTACCCAAAGTGCAGTGGGCATTTTAGTCCCCATGTCAGGACAGTGATGTTTTGTTATGGCTTCATTTGCCTGACTTACCTCCCTAGCTTCACGTTACCTATAGGGATTGGGAGTCAGATTGGGAGGTGAGAAGAAAGAAAACTGAAATTGCATCTAGCAGATTGCACTTCTACCCTTTTCACTGTGAACATTAGGTTTATGACCATTAAGTTGTACTATGTGGGTTCTGATGGAATTTATTAAAAGCAAGGCTCTACTTCAGTGCTAATGATGCAGGGATAGACAGAAATTCAGTCAATTTGCTGACCCTGGGAAGTAACAATACCTGATACCTGAAGTCTACAGTTTCCTTTCTTTTTCCCTTTATGGGCAACCAGAAGAGATAACCAAAGTTCTCACACATACAGAAACCGACCTGAGTCAACAACATGTTTTAAGATCCAGTTTTACCAGGAGCAGGGATTTTTATACTCTGGTAGTGATTCTTTACTGTCCTATAAAGTAGACTACAGGAAGCAGATGGTAGAGATAAGAAAAAAATCCAGATGCTTGGAATGGTTAATGTCTCCATTTGTGATACTAGAAATGCTTTGATATGTATATTTACATTTATTTTTTATCACTTTAATTAAGTCCTTAATGATGTTGAAAGAGGTAGAGAAAAGGAAAGGAAGTGGTGGGTATGTGAGAGCAAAGAATATAGGAATCTGATTGGAAGAGCTGCAAACACACCCTAGACAGAGAAGAGAACCCAGAACTACTCCTGCATGATGGAAACTAAGTGATGACTTACAGCCTAACAGAAGAAAGGAAGAGTTGGTTGATCTTCATCCACCACGATACCAGCGTTCATCTAGGGCTTGTTCCATGTAGTTGCCTGCTTGTGACTACCAGGAACAGAGATACTTCCAGAACTGGACTTTTAGAGAGTTGCCATAGTTCATCTCTACTTTGACAAAGAATTTCTTGTTGTTCAGAATGAGATTCAAAACAGCGATCTCTCTTGCTGCTCCTTCCTTGGCCATAAAATGACCAACTCAAGAATTCATTGCTACCCTGGCTTTGAGACTGTCTCTAATGGATGTACTGATAGTTTAATTTTTTCATTACTTTAATATGATATTATGATTCCATGACAGGTTTTTTAGGTTACCTGATTTCATCATCCATTTCGTCCTTCTGGTCAGTTAGTAAGTAGTATACATTCATCAATTTCTCCTTCCATTAATCCCCACTTGAATGTTTTCTACTATGCTAAACCCCTTTAGTTTGTTTTTTTTAATTTCCTCACATGAGAATATTTGCTAAACTGTAATGCTATGACAATTTTTATCTAATCTGCTCCTTTGGATTGCGGTATATACGTCCATACCCATTTACACCGTGTGTGTGTGTGTGTGTGTGTGTGTGTGTGTGTGTGTGTGTGTGTGTGTGTGAGTGTGTGTGGTGTTGTTCAGTCATGTTTGACTCTTCAAGACCTCGTCTGGGGTTTTCTTAGCAAAATACTGAAGTGATTTGCCATTTCCTTCTCTATTTCACTTTACAGATGAGAAAACTGAGGCAAACAGGGTTAGGTGACTTGGCCAGGGTTTCACAGTAGTAAGTGTCTGAAGCTGGATTTGAACTCAGAAAGATGAGTCTTCTTGACTTGAGGCCTGGCACTCTGTGGATTGTGCCACCCCACAAAGATATATATGACAACAATTTCATTTAATTAATTAAGAACTCTGACTTCCTTAATTATTTCCTCTACTCTACACAGTTTTACCTGGGGTCAATGGTTTCATGACTGCCTCTATTCTCAAATAATTGCTTCTTGAAAACTACTTGTCTTCTCTCATATTTTTTCCCATCTTCTCACCTGCTTCTCTCTTTAATATTTGACTTGGCAGAGATATCTGGGGAGATTTCACTTTCCCCCATAATTGACAGTATAATGAACTTTTGATCAGATGCTCAACTTGACAGAACACAGCCCTGTCTGCTACAGACAATAGGGAGTTCCTGATGATTTTTAATCAGGGGTGTGACACAGTCAGCTTTGTGCCTAAGGAGTAGTTACTGTGGTCACTGTTTGAAAAATAAATTGGAGAGGAAAAAGATCAGCACCAGAAGAGTTAAAGGGCAAGGTGACCAGTACCTGAGAAATAGTGGTGTCAGTCTGAGGGAAGAGAAGTAGTCATATACAAGTAGTATCATAAAGGGAGAATCAACCAGACTCGAAAGGATGCAGAGTGAGGGAGGGGAGGAGTCAAGTTATTCCATGATTCTGAACTTGAATGGAAGGAAGGCAATGTCATCAACAGAAATCAGGAATTTAGGAGGAGGGTCAGGTTCAGGGTTTGTCATAATCCCTGAAAAACAGCACATGTGGGGAGGATGGAAGGGAGGGCAATGGGAGGAGGGAGCAATTTGAAGTCACACTCTTGGGGAGGGACAGGATCAAAAGAGAGAATAGAAGCAATGGGGGGCAGGATAGGATGGAGGGAAATATAGTTAGTCTTACACAACACGACTATTATGGAAGTCATTTGCAAAACTTCACAGATGTATTGAATTGCTTGCCTTCCCAAAGGGAATGGGTGGGGAGGGAGGGATGAAGAGAAGTTGGAACTCAAAGTTTTAGGAACAACTGTTGAGTACTGTTCTTGCAACTAGGAAATAAGAAATACAGGTAATGGTGTATAGAAAGTTATCTTGCCCTACAGGACAAAAGAGAAGATAGGGATAAGGGAAGGGAGGGACGTTAGAAGAGAGGGTAGATTGGTGATAGGGGTAATTAGAATGCTCAGCGTTTTGGGGTAGGGGGAGTGGAGAAATAGGGAGAAAATTTGGAACCCAAAAATTTTTTGGAAATGGATGTTGAAAACTTAAATAAACAAAGTTAAAAAAAAGGAAAAAAAAGAAAAAAGAAAAACAGCACATGCTCTTTAGTGCAGTGCCTGGAAGAAAGCAAGTGCTTAATAAACATTTGTTGACTTGTTGACTTGTCGATTTATTCCTATCAGGTTGACATATGAATGCCTAATGGGAAAATCACAAGCAGAATTTCTTCTTTTCTTCCTAATGGATATTCCTGCTTTCTCCTTGTGGAACCCTCAGATCATTATCATCATTCTTCTCGAAGCTTGTCAATCTGCTCACTCTTTATAGGGTCCCTCTATGTGAGGAGTCTTTCTTCTCATCCTTTCCCTTATCATGCCCTTCCATTCTCCAGTTCTTCTTAGATGTGATGATTTTCCTCCAACATACAGTTCACTGGAAAATTCCTCTTGCCTTTTATACATGCTGGGACTGAGACCTTCAGTTCTTGGAGTGTTTATTGCAACTGTTTGGGTTAGCTCTTGTAGCAAATACCAGCTTGCTCTTCTGTGGGATCAGTGACTCAGTAATTCCTGAGCAAAGGTTTATATTTGTGGCAGACTTTCTAATGTTTGGGGCTTCTCCACCTTTTCTTAAGATCATAGGGCTACTTCTTGCTTTGTTCAGCTGCATTTGATCTGCAATTAGCAGATTCCATATAGGATCATAATGCAAACTGAATCTACTCTCAGTGATTGTTTTTAAAATCTAGTTTCTATCCACTTGCTTCTTCTTCCTGCGTCTTTTATCTTTGCAGTGCCAATCAGACTTCGGTCTCCTTCTACCTCCATCTCACATCTTTTTTTGAAGGTAGGGAATAGGGCTGTATATTTATTTGTCTACAAAGAATGATACATCAATTTCCCCTTCTCATGTCTTGGTTATCTTATTAAAATGCAATCTAAAGCTAGAAGGCACATTAGAGATAATTTAGTCCAATTAATCTCATTTAAAGGTAGTGAAAAGTGAAGGCATTTGACTAGGCATTTGGCTTATTCAACATCCTACTGTTAGTGGAAGATCTGAGTCTTGAACCTTAAGCTTCTAACTCCCAAGACACCGAACCATTCTATAATATATGTGCCACAGAATAAATTCTTTCTCTTTTTCTTCCTTCTCTATTTCAGTCTTGTCCATATTTTCTTTCCTAACACCTTTATGAAGTCTTTTCTGACAACACACCATCCACAGTGATCTCTCTTTTTCCAAACTTCTAGAGTACCACAATCATAAAGGCATTGATGTTAGGGTTGAAAGGTATCCTGAGAAGTCATCAGGTCCTGTTCTCCTCCCACAGGCAGACAAGGAAAGTATTAGCTTTATTTTACAGCTGGAGCATCTGAGACCCAATGATGGTAAGTGATGTGCCAAAGGTTACAGAACTAGTAAGCAGCAGGGAGAAACAAAAATTCAGATCTTCTGCCTCCCTTCCAGTCTACACCAGACAATTCAGCACTTGATGTGACACTGTTTTGGACTCTTGTTTATTTTGGTTATTTTCTATAATAAGTCTGGACTCTCCAAACAGCCTGCAAATTCTCTGAAGGCAGGAGGCATGTTTTCTACTTTCCCTATGCTTTTTGATAAGCCACATGGCAAGTGCTTGATAAATACTTGCTGATGGATTGGTAGTTGAAAAGCATCTTGAAACGGCAATCAAAGTAATTTATTTAGCAATTGCTCTGTAATGTCCTTCATTGAGCATTCATGGTCATAGCTACACCAGGGATGGTTTTACTTTTATGGAAGATAAATTATATTAGGACAAAATATTTTTCAAAAAATTCACGTTTTCTTGCAAACTAACTTCCTTATGAACATGAAAACATCAGAGGAACCCTTATTTTCCCAACCAAAATATCTCATAAAATGCTATGCTTCTAAACTAAAAGGTTGTATTTCTGCAAATACTAACAGACCTATGATTTATCTTCAAGGAGAGATGAGAACAGAAGAGTAATATAAAAGGAAAAGATGTTTAACCCTTGTTTCTATGTGAAAAGCTGGCAACAAGCCTTACTGACACAAAGTAGAGCCTTAGGCAAAGGAACAGATTTTGCCAGATAAAATGAACTTCACCTTTTAAAATCTCCAATCATAAGCAAATGAGTTATCAAACACTAAGATAAATGAAATTCCAGTCAGACCAACATATGATGGTTTAATTCACTGGTAACTTGGAAGCTAATTAAGCAACATCTCTCTAATAAAAGATCTAGAAATCCTATTGAATTTGTTAAGGAATGAGCATGTATACTTAAATGTGTTAGAAAAATCACTCAAACTTGTTGACCTTCTCCCAAAGCAGGTTGCATGTCATAGAACCATAGACTCCTGGGGTTGGATGGGACCTCAGAGGTCCCCAGTGCATGAATCTCCTCTGTTATGTTCTTAACAAGTGACCCTCTGCTTCAAGATCTCCAGTGCTAGGGAAAATTACCTCCCAAGGATGGGCTCCAATCATTAAGAAATTTTCCCTTGATATTTGTCCATATATGACTTTCATCTTATATTTTAGAGCAAAGCAGAAGTCTAATCTTCTTTTATATTAAAATATTAAACCATATGAAGATGATGATTTTTGTCCCCCAAGACTTCTCTTATCTTCAGTTCTGTTGTGTGTGTGTATATGTATGTGTGTGTGTGTGTGTGTGTGTGTGTGAGAGAGAGAGAGAGAGAGAGAGAGAGAGAGAGAGAGAGAGAGAGAGAGAGAGAGAGAGAGAGAGAGAAAGAGAGATTCTCTGTACGCATGTGAAAGCACAAGGGAGGGAGGAAATTGCTGGGTTCAGTATCAACTATCAAATATTTCCTCTGATGTTGACTAGCTGTGCAATCATGGGGCAATCACTTGATGATTCTAAACCTTAGGATGCTTATTTGTAAAATCCGTGTAATATTACCTACAACATTGACATGACAAAAGTGTTGGGATGATCAAATACAATATAAAAGTGCAGCATAAATGACTTTTACTCATCATGTCGAATGTTTTGGGGGGAGAGACAATGTGGTAGAGTGTACAAAGTGCTGGACTTGGATTCTAAAAGGCCTGGGTTCAGACCCCCCAATACTTACTAGTTAGGTGACCATGGAAAAATGATAGCTCTTCTGAGCCTCCAACATTGGGTATGATATACCCAATAAGGCAGATGATGATGTTTGCTGCTGATCTCAGTACACTAACAAACGGAGCTGTCCAAGAATAGAAAGGCTGTCCCCTGAAAATTGGTGGTGTACTTTTTCTTGGTGGTTTTCAAGGGAAGGCTGGATGCCCAGTTGTCAAGCATGATATAGTAGGGATTCTTTTGGGTATGAGTTGAATTAAATGGCCTCAAAATATCCTCCAACTCTCAAATTCTGTAATTCTGTAGAGTTTTCCAAACTGTATAAAGTAGCCCCTTGTGTTTGGATGGCCTAAGACCCTCTTGTCTTAGTGCAAAGAGTATGTGTCTTAAAAGTATGAAGCAATAGTCAAAATTATTGAATACTTTTGAATACAACTTTCAACTTAATATATCTGATCTTTTCAGCGAAAATAAAGTTCATTCTAAAGTCAACATGAGTGAGACTAAAAGCAAGTGTGTTTCAACTGTTTCTGAATTCTGCATACTGGTTATGTAATACATAAAGCACAAAGTCAAATTTGAATTGGCACATGTTGAATCATGATAACTGTCCAACCTGCCACTGTCATCATTACTTAGTGTAGGCTTATGATACAGTTAAACAATATCATCATATTGCCTGCTGTACTTAAGTGTCAAGTGTGTAAATGCAGAGTTAAAAGTACCATAATACCTTATATTTTGTCATTCATTTTAAGTCTGAAATAATTAGCCAATTTCCAAAAGAATGGATTTTTTTTAAAAAATGGGAATAACCTAAAATGATTACACAAAATTTGAAATTTATATTTAATCATTCAATCAACAAGCACTTGTTAAGTGCATAGCTAATGCCAGGCACTATGTAAGGCACTAGTAGTAGAGATACAAAGAGTGAAACATTCCCTCTTCAAAAGAAACTTGTATTTTCACCATTTAAATGAAAAATTAATTGACCAATTTTTACTGATCAATTGGTTGTTTGTGTTACATTATTTTTTCATGTTTAAGAATCATTTGTCTTGTAAACATTTGGATAAATTTATAATTTTATTTGAATAAAATATGGTGTAATCAAATTAATTACATTTATGATTTCATGAAAAGTATGATGGGATGATGATAGTTTTGTGAAAAAGGCAAATTTCTACATAATTTTTCATTACAGATGGGTTGTGATCTTCAAAAAGGGAGGAAGTTTTTTATGACAATGAAATCACAGACACCAGGAATAATATCGTATTGACATATTGTATATAACTGATGTTCTTCATCTGCTTTTGCATGCATTCCAACTTGTTTATGTCTTTAATAAAAGATGAGTCCCCTAACTTGACCACCACACTTCCAACAAAGTATGAGCATAGACAATGGAACTATTCCTTTCCATTCGGGACTGTATATTTTTATTAAGGCAATCTACAAGGGCATCTACTTTTTTCTGGCTGCCACATCAAACTGTTGACTTTTATATCGAACTTGCCAGTCTGCCATAATCTCAGATCTTTCCCACATGAAAAGTTTTTTCTATTTAAAATTCCTTCATCCTATACTTATTCAATTACGTTTTAAAATCCAAATGTTGAAATTTACATTCATCTATACTAAATTTAATCCATGCTCTAGATTGTCAAAGTCTTCTTGATCCAAATGTTTTCATTTATCATCACTTCATACAACCTGAAACCTTAATAGATGAAATGCTTATCATCTAATTTTTTTATTAAAAATGTTGAGCAGAACATAGCTAAGAACAAAGAATATCAGCACATTATTCTGCTAAAGATTTCCTTCCAAGATGAAATCAATCCATTCATTATCAATCTTTAGCTCTGGTAAATTTTCAATCCATATAACCATATTATCAATTAGTCTATAGCTCTTGATATTGTCCACACGGATAGAATAAATGACTAAGTGCCTTGGTGATGTAGAGGTAAACTATGATACAACATCCCTCAATTTCCAGTCTAGCAAATCTGAAAAAGGAAATAAGGCTAGTCTTCCATAATATTTTTTTTAATGAATACATTCTGGTGCATAGCAATCACTGCTTCCTTTCCTAAGTGCTCTCAAATATCATCCTTGAGAAAGAACAGAAAAGTCATGCAAGAGTTAATAGTTTTGATTTCTCTGTATCATTCTTTTAGCACTGGGTCCTGGAAGACTAAGTTGCTCACCCTTCCTATTCTTTTCCCAATCATAACTCTAGCAAAAAGACCTTCAGTTGTTTTTAGCATTTTATATTAGTTTCCAGTCATCCTGGGCTCTAGCTTCCTAATGCTAGTCTTATCTTTTAAAGATTCATGCCACTCATTTCTACTTATCTTCTGTTGCATTTCCTCACTTTCATTTTTTAAAGATAACTTTTAAAAGTGAGTTTATAATAAAGTCCCCATATAGCCACAACAGTCCCTTTAGGTCCCACCACCTTTATTCACTATCTGAATCATCTGTGGCTGTTTCCTCAGAATAAACTTTTTGAAAGTCTCCTGTTCCTCTTGAGCCAACTTCCCTTTTATAGTAACAGCCAGGTGAAGTCCACATATCTTATATTTGAATTTCTGAAACCTCTCTCTAGAGACTAAGGTACATATTAGATGATGCCCAGAATTTCTCTCATAATCTGAATGGGGAAGGTGGTTATTTAGGCATCATGGTGTAGTAGAATGTACTTTGTGTTTGAAGACTCAGGACAGAGTACAAAAATTCACACTTACTAGACACTAATACAATCCAGTGGGTGTTTCTTAAACTCCTAAATGTGCAAGAGCTTGAGAAGACATGTAAGATTAAGAGCTGATCAAGTAGACCTGGGTTCAAGTATCTTAACTGTGAACCCCCAGTATTTTCAGTTACAAGAGTAGGGAACCCATGACCTCAAGGTCACATGTGGCTCTCTAGGTCCTCATGTGGCCCTTTGACTTAATTCAAAAGGGTCACACTTGAGGACTCAGAGGGCCACATATGGCTTTGAAACCACAGGTTCCCCACTCTCAATTCTCATTCCAAGTTGCTAAACTCAAAAATTCCAAATGTGGTCAGCATCAGATGAATATATATTTGGGAAATGTTTAACAAAATAAAACCTCATGTAATAAAACATAAATAATGTCAATTTGTGTTTTTTAAGTCAATGTAGAGCCTACAAGTATATGTTTACATTTGAATTTGGCAATATTAAGAGGTAACTAAGTCAAATTGAAGAGAAGGTGCTGACCTGTATTGTCAACACTTTCCTTATCTGGGAGTATTCTGTGCTAATGAAATCATGGTTCCAGTTCCTTTCCATGCCTCCACAGACAAGGCCCTATACCACGCACAGAGGATACAAATAAAAATAGAAAAACAGTCCTTGCTTTAAGGGTCAGATCTTTCACTGGACTTGTGACTCCCACCCCAGGCAGGCCATTTAATGCCTCTGACTTTCAATTTCCTCCTCTATAAAAGAAGAAAAATAATTCTCACACTATAACCTGACAGTATTGTTGTAAGGGAAGTACTTTTAAAATTGGAATGCATAACTCAAGCATGAAGTATTATTGCTATTGATGGACATGACACAATTAGTGAATACTGCATGAGGTCCTATTGTCAGGTGCTAAATTCTGTGTTTTTAATTCAAAGTTCAATATGACCTCAGAAGGGAGAGATCAGTATGGACTGGAGTCATATAAGAAAGATACTTAAAAAAAGGTTAAGACTTTAACTGGGAGGATGGTGTAAATAGGGTTTGGAAGAAGAGAGAAGGTAGAGGAATAACCATCAATTATTAATGTAAGGAGTGGTGGCATGTGTGGGCATCTATCTATCTATTTATCTCTCCATTCATCCACCCATCTATCTATCATCTATGCATTCATTTACTTATCTATCTATTTCTTTTGAGTCAAGGATTACTTTATATACAAAGGCAAGATGATTCAAAATTTTTCTAAAAGTTAGAGGCTTTTTTTGCATGATTGGTGTTGTGAATTAATTCAATCATTACAGAAAGCATTTGGGAATTTTGCAAATGAAATCCCTAAAATATAATATACTTTGATCCAGAAAACACCTTGTGATGCACATATTCCAGGGAGATTATTACCAACAACAAAAAGCAAGGTTATTTGAAAATTTTTTCCTTGGCTTGGGAACTATGGAATTTGGCTGTAATATTCCTGGTAGTCCAATAATTTTCAAATGATCTCTCCTGGATCTATTTTCCAGGTCAGTTTTTCCAGTGAGATGTTTCACACTGTCTTCTATTTTTTTATTCTGTTGGTTTTGTTTGATTGTTTCTTGGTTTCTCATAAAGTCATAAGCTTCTATTTGCTCCATTCTAATTTCTAAAGAATTATTTTCTTCAGTGAGCTTTTGGACCCTTTTGTCCATTTGGGCAATTCTGCTTTTAAGGCATTCTTCTCCTCATTGGTTCTTGGACATCTTTTACCATTTGGTCTAGTTTGCTTTTTAAGGAATCATTTTCTTCAGGTGTGCGTGCATGTGTGTGTGTGTGTGTGTGTGTGTGTGTGTGTGTGTGTGTGTGTGTGTGTGTGTGTGTATCCTTTACCAAGTTGCTGACTCATTTTCTTAATTTTCTTACTTCACTCTCATTTCTCTTCCCAATTTTTCCTCTATTTCTCTTACTTGATTTTCAAAATCCTTTTTGAGCTCTTCCATGGCTTAAGACCAATTCACATTTTTCTTGGGACTTTGGATGTAGTTTTGACTTGGTTATCTTCTGCTGAGTATGTGTTTTGATCTTTCTTGTCACCATAATAACTTTCTATAGTCATTTTTTTCTGTTTGCTCATTTTCCCAGCTTATTACTTGACTTTTAACTGTTTGTTAAAGTAGGACTCTGCTTTCAGGGTAGAGGGCATGCTGTCCCAAGCTTCAGGGGCTTTGTGCAGCTATTTTCAGAGATATTTCTAGGGACCTGTAAGTTTTCAGTTCTTCCAAGTGGTATGATCTAATGAGAGGTGTTTACTATTCTCCTGGCCTGTGCTCTGGTCTGTGAATGACCACAAGCACTCTTTTCTGTTCTGGAACTATGAGAGGGATCCCATCCTCCACCGTAGACAGAAGATCAGCTAATGCTCCCCCTCCCTCTGGGACTGCCACCATGGACTGGGACCTGAATCTGAGTATCAATAAAGCAGCAGAGTCCTGTCTTAGTGCTAGGAAAAAAGTCCCCTATAATCTCCTTTTGATCAGTTGTTTGATTCCCTTACCATCTGTGGGCTGAGAGATCCAGAAGAAGCAGTGGCTGCTGCTGATTGCATCACTACCAAAACCTGCTTCTGGTTTTCTGGGGCCCAGGCTGTACTGGGGCTGGGGCTGTGTTGGTATGGCCTGCACTGGACTGCACTTGACTGTGCTTCAACCAGGTATAACAGACCTTTCTTGCCAACTTTCTAAATTTATTTTACTCTCTCTTTTTGTGAGTTCTGTTGCTCTAGAATTTGTTTAGAGTCATTTCTTAAAATATTAAGAGTTTAGAGGATAGCTCAGGCAAGTCCCTAACTTTACTCTGTCATCTTCTTTGCTCTTTTCTCAGATCAGTCCATTCTTAAAGAAATTAATTCACACTGCTTCATTGGAAGGACACACTTACATGCTATGACCACATAATGAGAAGAAAGGACTCATTGAAAAAAAAAGATTGAAAGAGGGGTGGAGTCAAGATGGTGGAGGAAAAAGACAGACCTGCCATAGCTCTTCCCCACAGCCCATAAAATACCTGTAAAAAATGACTCTAAATAAATTCTAGAGAAGCAGAATCCACAAAATGACAGAGTAAAAGAGATTTCTAGCCCAAGACAGCCTGAAAAGCTGACAGGATAGGTCTACTGCACTGGGCTCAGAGCTGAGCATAGCTCAGCCTTGGCTGCAAGGCATGGCATGGACAGGTCTGCAGCAGGCTTCAGGGCATGGAATCACGGGTAGCTGCTGCAGTTCCCAGATTTCTGAACCCACAAACACCAAAGACAGCTTCAAAGATCAGTGAAAAAGTTCTTTCACCTGAGTGAGAAGGGAGCAGGGTCTGGCCCCAGCCCTGGGGTGGTGGCAGCCACTGCAGCAGCAGCATCCACTTTTGGAGCTCTCAGTCTAAAGACTCTGGGGGAATTGTGTGACTGATCTGGATTTCAGTCCTTAGTGGTGGTCCTGGGATGAGAAGGAGCACTGGCCTGGTGGACCTGGAAGAGGCTCCAGAGAGGGAATTCTACTCACAGATTCTGGGCAGAAAAGCTTGTGGTTACTCCCAGACCAGAGCACAGGCTGTCCTCCAGAGTCCCTGGAACTTTACATTACATATAATTCAAACATGGGCATAAGGACAAGCAGGTGGGTGGCCAACACATAGAAAAGATAACTCAAGATATATATATATCAGCAGATAAGTATAACCATTCATTAAAATTTGGGCAAAGTCAAAGCTATTAGACAGACTCCAAATCTTATATTATGGGTTAAACAATATCTAGCCTGCCAAAGCTAGGTTCAAATAATATTAATAAATCATAATTAATAAAGTATTTAACCTATATATTATATGGTCTAATCTGAAATCTAGAATCTATAGTACAGCAACAGCTAACACCAAATTTCTGTACCTCTTTCCCACTTTCTTGGAAACTTTATTTGGTATAAACATTTTTACAATTCATTTTTTTCCCTCTGAGTCCTGTTGTTTGTTAGATGCTACAAATAGGAGATCCTTCCTACCTTCAGTTTCTAAGTTCTCGTTTTTACTCAAAAAATTCCTAAAACCTCACCTTCTTAAGGAAACCTTTCCAATTATTAAGATTGGTTATGATTCCCTTCTAGATAGAATTATTATCATTTTCTTTGTACTAAAACCATTTAACCCACAAAACTATACTAAACTGCAAAGAAGAAGAGGAATTTGGGCACCATTGTAGGAATATAGCTTAACATTTTCAAGGTAATTTGCATGTGACCTGAGTTTGGATTGCTAAAAGTACACTTGAATTCAAAAGGGTATAAGGAGGGCTATATATAAGTTGAATACAAGCTCCAGAGAAACCTAGCAGAAGTTATTTGACTGTGCAAGGAGCCATTCAACTTATTTTCTGGGGGAGAAAAGAAAAGAAAGAGATTTACCTACCAACCCAATTTGAGACAGACTATGAGGTTATGAGGAGAGGTTACAAACAGAAAGTTTAGACTGACCCTCTTGTACATCATGTGCATGTTGAGGCTTGACTAACAAAGTTGAAGATATGTGATTAGTCTCAAAAGCATGTCAGACTGGGGTTGGATCACAAAAAGATGATGATACTCCATTGTCATCCAATCTCCCTTCCCTGCCCCCAGGAAGATGATGCAGTAACTACAGAAGACCATTATTGCATGTGGCAGCATTTCAAAGGAAAAGTTGACACACAGTAAAATAGGGGCACAGAGGTGTCAGCATCAGAGCAGCGATACATTAAGACATATATGGCTGCAAGGAAAAAGAGTCATGAGAGGTGTTGCTCTTGTGTTTAACCTTCCTATCATCTCTCAGCTAAATGGTTTTCTATGTGGCTTATGTCTCCTGCCTGGTCTGTTGATATAGAATGCTCCAACATCTTCAAGTCTCAGTAGGGTTTCAAGACATAGTCATGTAGTTATGATTATTCAAAATGCTCCATACTGAATCTGGAGTAGGAATACACTACAAAGTAGAGGACTCAGTATGCTATATGAATAACCAATATTTATTTCTTCTCTGAAAGGATACATTTTGATGGAAAAATAAAGTTTATAAAGTTGCAACACAGACAGTAACTTGAGAGATATATGAGACGCAGTCAACAGAGTATGAGGTCTGGAGTCAGGAAGACCTGAATTGAAATCCATTCTCAGACAAGCTGTGTGACTCTGGACACGTCATTTAACCTCTGTTATAGTTCCCCTCAACTATAAATGGGCACTTACCTGAGAGTATTGTTGTGAGGATCAAGTGATGTAATATTTGCGAAGCGCTTAGCACATAGTTGGTGTTTTAATAAATTCTCGTTCCTTTCATTTCTTAGCAAATCTAAAGCATTTGATTAGTAATTAAAAAAAACTTGTTCTAAATGGAAGTTCTTCTGGGTAGACTACATTTAGAATATCAGTACTATGGTAGAAACACCAACTTCAGCAGAATAGCAATATCATTTCAGTACTGTTCATAGCACACAAAGAATTTTCAACTTAGAATAAATTTTAAAGGTCACATAGATCAGGTCTCTCTTTTACACTGGAAAAGGCAAAATGTTTAAAAATCCCAAACTCATAAAATCTCTGACTTCAAATTTCAGCCTTGCTCCTTCAACTGCTAACAATGATAATGGTAGTGGTGGTTTTAGCCTTGTCTGATTTATTTACAGGATAAGCACACAAGACAGGGACCACCCCAAATGCTATCTATAGTACCACTTGGGTACAATGGGAGTAAACAACTTCTGTGAAATAATATCTGGTTAACTAGTGTCCTTCTATTATAAACCAATCTGAAATAGTCTAAGGGGTGAAATTAGCATCAAATTTTAACTATGTTCTTCAGATTTTTAGACACAGGTTTCTATGCTGGAAATTATAAGTTATGGTTGTACCACTCAAAGTTTTCTTTCCCTGAATGCTCCTTTGGATATGCATTATGGGTCTTTGCTGGATATGAGAGCAGATGTGTGTTCTTTTAGAGTTCACTGCCAAGACTATTCTGTAAGGCCTTGTAAAAAAATACTAAATATCCATAGTTATGGACCAATAACATGAAAAGCTACACATTTTCCCCAGTCTCCACTTATTTTAAATCTTCCAGGACTCCTCCTCAGTAAAAATCATATGCTACATGTAGAAAAATGCAGGTGAATTATCAGGATGAGAAAAATATAACTAAAATCTACTCCCTAAGAGATAAATGGTCAAGGAATATAAAGAAACAGTTCTTAAATAAAGAACTGCAAAATATTAACAGCCTTATGAAGGAATTTTCCAAATCATGAATAATTAAAAAAATGCAGATCACAACATCTACAAAGTTTTGCTGCACACCCAGAATATTGGCAAAGATGACCAAAGTTAGGAATAGTTAACGTGGTGATTGATACAGTAATGCACTTTTAGTGGAATTGTGAATTTGTGAGATCATTCTGAAAAGTTTGTTCTTTGATTGCTCTCTATATATTCTATTTGATTGTTCTGTATATAACATGGTGGTCATAGACTAAAAGAAAGGTCCCATAAACACCAAAATCTTCATATCAGTCCTGTTTGTGGTAGAAAGAAACAATGAACAAAATATATGCTTGTCCAATGAGAAAGTCTAAACAAATGAATACAAAGGCAGCTAGGTGACATAGTGGATAGAGCACTGGACCTGGAGTCAGGAAGACCTGAGTTCAGATCTGGTCTCAGATACTTACTAGCTGTATGACTCTTGAAAAGTCACTTAATTGCTGTATGCCTCAGTTTCCTCATCGGTAAAATTAAAATAATAGTAGCATCCACCTCACAGTTACTGTGAGGATAAAATGAGATATTTATAAGCACTTTTCAAATCTTAAAATAAACACTAGCTATTGTTATAATAGAATATTAATGTGCTATGTGAAATAATAAATATGTAGGATACAGAGAAGAATAGAAGACATATGAATTGATGCAAAGTGAAATCAGGAAAAATAAACATACGTAATGGCCACAGAATTGTAAATGGAAAAAGAGTACACTAACAAAACTATCAAGATTGAATGCTTTGAAATTTTAATGATATGTCTGGCTCCAAAGAAGAGAGAAGACATTTCTTCCAGTTCTTTCTTTGCAGAGATGAATAATGATAAGTGTAGAACACTCCTAGTAGAAGACTTTCTAAATGTGCAGGTTAGTTTTGTTGAACTTTAGCACTGTGCTCTTTTTTATTAAAAAATTAAACTTCATTAAACTAAATTTATTAAATTAAACTTCTAAGAGGGGGTGGTAGAGTGTTAATGAAAAAGTTCAGAGATGTAAAAGACAAATTATATCTTTAAGATTTTATTTAAAAATAACAAGCATCCAAAATTAGACAAACATTTTAAAGCAATTTCTCTTTCACTAACTCTTCCTATCCAGTTTCCAGTTCTCCTTCCACAGTGTCTCTTGTATCCATCCTCTTCTCTCCATTCTCAGGGTTACCACCCTTCTGTTCCCCGTATTTTCTTTCCTGGGCCAACCAGTATATACTTAATTGGTCTCCCTGACTTGAGGTTCTTTTTCTAGTTCTCTATTTAGCTACTTAAATAATCTTCCATAAACACTGGTCTGACTACTCACAGGGCAGAAAAACCAGATTAGCTAAAGTGAGATGGCACCATGAGGAAGAGACAGCAAGTAGAATGTGCCAGACAAGTGAAACCACTTCTACTACCTTGAGCACTAGAATCTTGGGAATAGCAGTGACCCCCAAATCACCAAACTTTCTTCTAACCCAGATCATGTGGAGAAGGAGTTCACCTTCTTCATCTTTACCAGCAATAGTTCCTAGTCAACTGCCTCCAGCAGGCAGGCACAAGATCTCTGGGAGGGAAATACTTCTGGTTATGATTCTAGCCCAGTCTCCACAGCCATTATTCGGGGAAGCAACTCCTATGGTAAAGGATCTAATCATCTCCAGCAACTGCTAAGTCTACAAAAGGGCAAGTCAGCCTACCTGAAGTAGCAAGGCACCACAAGGGAGAGAAAGGAAGAAGCATGTGCCATGCAAGTTAAAAACCACTGCCATCATCTTGACCACTATCTCCTCTCTGACCCCAAAGCAACATTCCTGGACCCTGAATCCTAGAGCTTCAGGAATAACAATGCTTCCAGCTCAACATCTTCAACTATCATCCTGGAAAACAACTTCTCAGAAGATATAGTGGCAACCATAGGTGATGCAACCACAACTACTGATTACCCAGAAAAGAAAACTCTTGCTAAAGTCCTTGGCATTCAGCAACAGTTCAAAATGTAAAAAAAACTGATAATATTTTATCAGTGCACAGAACATTAATGAAGTGTAATGATCATTTGCTTTGCCACCTCAGCCTCAGGACTGTGAGACCTTTCTATTTGACTTGTAGTTAAAACCTTCTTTGTAAACATTCTTACTTTGCCCTCCTCCTTCCCCCATTAGAAGTGAGTTCTTGGAGAGTAGGGGCTGATTTACTTTTCTTTTTGCATTCTCAGTGCCTGGCATGGTGCTTTACACATAGTAAGTAATTAACAAAAGTTTACATTCATTCGTTCACATTGCTCTTTTGTCCCCAAATCTTCATTGGCTCTCTATTTCCCTAAGGATACAATACAAATTCTTCAGTTGGGCATTTAAACTCTTTACAATCTGGTTTCAGTCTACTTTTACATACTTCACATTATTCCTTTCCTCATACTCTATCTTACAACCAAACAAGTAAGGAGAGAGTCAGACATTTTCAGGGACAACAGATCTTAACTCATTCTGTGGAGAAACTGTTTTACAGAGAATTTTGGGGAGATGCTGACTGCCATCTTGAGAGTCTTAAATGATGGGGTAGTGGTTTAAGTATCTCTGAAAGACTCCTAAGTTCTAGTCAATGGTTTAAGGTTAAAGACTGTGATCTTACTATTCACTGATACATTGCTGAAATATTTAAATACATGGCTTCTCTGGTTTATTTATACTCAGAAAGGGCTCAGAGATTATTGACAGATGGTGAAATTGAGTTCTATTAATTTATAAATTAATTTCAGAACATACCCCAATGATTGCCTTAGAACCTGGAATGAGTTATTTGGGAATTGAGACAGTAACATATGGTAAAGAGTGGATGAAAACTGTAGCTGTTTAGGATTTTCAAACTACACTGCAAAGCAGAATGCTGCCTTATTGGCTATACCTGGGGCTATCACCTGGAAACCTTTTATGTATGTACGAATATACATCAACATCTCTCACAACTATTCCCTTCTCTCCATTCATATACGATTTTAGCAGTTTTCTATTTAGTGTCCCTTCTTCAAGTCTTTCTCCTTTTCATGTCACTCCAGTCCTCAATGAAATTCATTTCAATCTCCCTGGTCCACACCTGCTTAAGAAGCACCAATGGCTTTCGGGTACTGTTAAGGTTAAATATGGATTCTTCTTTTTGACATTTAAAGGCCCTCACAACCTCACTCTAACCTACCTTGCCAGGTTCCCCTTCATACACTCTTCAGCTTAGCCAAACCGACTTTGCTTCTGTTTCTCATATATGATATTTGTTATGCCATCTCTTTCCTTTTGTACAGGTCGTCCCCCACCTCTGGACAGGTTTCTTGCTTTACTTCAACCTCTAAGAATCTCCAGGCTTCGTCTAATTTCGACTTAAGAGATATTTCCTACAGGATGTCACTTCTTAGAGCCCTAGCTACTAGTTTTCTCTGCCTGAAATTATCCTGTGATTATTTTGATACATCTTATATGTGTATATGTGTGTATACACATCTCAAAAAGCAATTATTAAATACCTATTATGTGCCAGATGCTTCCAGAATTCAAAGACCAAAAGAGAAATAGCCTTTGACCACAAAGTACTTACATTCTAATGAGAACAAAATACATACATACTGCATGTTTGCATAAAAATATGCACATATACACACATGTGTATACACATGTGTGTATACATATATATGTGTGTGTGTATGTTCATAGGTATATACATACAGAGCAGAAACAGTTTCATTTTATAGAGCCTGGCACATAATAGGTATTTAATAAAGGTTTGTTGAGACATCAATATATTTCCTTTTCAGGTCCTACATAGATGAGCCATTTAAAAATAAAACATCTTTTTTCATTCATGGATTTATTTTATGACCTAATCAGTACCTCATCAAAATCTATACGCACTAGATTTTAAATACTTCCATAATATTTCATTGCCCCACCACACACCCTGAAAATCTAATTGGGAAAGAAGTAAAACTGTTCATAAATTAAATGAGCTAGGAGATATTTTCTGCACTTCTGCATATATAAACAGCCAGGTACTCACAGGAACACCCAAACACAGCTTCAGTTCTCTACAGGAGGGAGCTCTTTACTCTTCTGCTACGATAGGGTCTAATGATTTCACTGCATGTTAATAACCCTCACTGTTGATTACCCTTTGAAAAGCAAGGGTTCAAATGAATGTTTACTTCTATTTTAATTGATATCTAAAGATGCATTGCTCTGTTTTTTAAATCCCTTCTCACTCTCTTCCACATAATATATTAGACTATTAAGAAGAATTATGATATATAGATATTAGAGAATATATATACAAGTTTGACCAAAGCATACAGTTGCTGCATCCATCTTGAAGTTAAAAGCCAACAAACTGTAACTAAGTTATTTGTTGTATTGGCCTATACTATGAATGATGACCTTGCAACAAAATAGCTTCTCTAGCCTACATCAACCTGAGGGTCAGCTGAACTGACCACTTAGGACTTTCATCATACTCATAGCTACTTCTCTGGTGTGACTGAAAGAAACCTAAAATATTGCCCGTGAGGATATTTCTAGATATCTAAAACATTACTATTGCATATGTGTGTCTTTGGATTAAATAACAGCCTCTCTAGGAATCACCTTTTGAATTCCAAATGCATTTGAGAGAAGTAGCATATTAAGTTGCTATGCATTATTAATGCTGCAGCGGGAATTGGCCTACCAATTTATTTTTACATCCAAGAAAGATGGAATTCAGAATTATGTGTAAATAATTTTGGGGAGATGGCATGCTAGTGGGAACAAACAAAATTTTTTTCTCGGGCCAAACTTTGTTAAAGGATACTTAATGTGTTCTCCACCATTCTAAAAAAGTCTTAAGTCTGGATAGAACTATAAAAACTTAGAATTTAAAGTATTACTTTACAGAGGTAGACAAAGTAATAGCATAATTCATATAGAGGAACACAGAGCTTAGTATCTCAAATGAAATAATGACAAAAGGTAGAAAGGAAGTTACTTTGGTTTAGTCATTTTTCAGTCATATCCAACTTTTGGTGACCCCTTTTGGGGGCAAAGATACTGGAATGGTTTGCCATTTTCTTCTCCAGCTTATTTTTACAGATGAGGCATCTGAGGCAAACAGGGTGAAGTGGCCTGCCCAAACTCACAGCTAATAAGTGTCTGAGGTCAGATTTGAAGTCAGGAAGAGGAGTCTTCCTGATTTCAGGCCTGGCACTTTATCCACCGAGCCACCAAACTACTGAAAGAAGAAAAGTATTTCTACATGTCAAACTATTTTGTAAAGGAAAAGTTATCAAAACTATTTGGTACTACTTAAGATTTTTTTAAAAAGTAGTTTGAACCTTAGTTTTCTCACTTGTTCAAAATAATTTATTTTAGGATATTATATATTAACCTCAGGATCCTGAAGGACTTTTTCTAACTCATAGCTTCTCTTGTTACTATGTAATAGTAAGAACTTTGCCATTGCAAATAAATAGATAAAATAATAAAATTAATGATATATAGTTGCTGAAATCTTCATATACTCTATGTGAAGAAACTGATGTCCTGACATACTAATAACCTCAAAAATATTCATACAATTCTCAAAGTAGAGCATGCATCCTACTCAAGAGTAGATGAAATGGATATTTTTCCTTTGAACTCAATGGTAATTAAATAATCTTAAAATTAAGACACATGTTCCATAATTGATAAATGGTCAAAGGATATGAACAGCTAGTTTTCAGAGGAAGAAATTAAAGATATCCATAGTCATATAAAAAAATGCTCTGAATCACTATTGATTAGAGAGACACAAATCAAAACAACTCTGAGATACCACATCACACCTATCAGATTGGCTAACACGACAGAACAGGAAGATAATAAATGTTGGAGAAGATGTGAGAGAGTTGGAACACTAATTCATTGTTGGTGGAGCTGTGAGCTGATCCAACCATTCTGGAGAGCGGTTTGGAACTACATCCAAAGGGCTACAAAAATGTGCATACCCGATGGCCCAGCAATACCACTTCTAGGACTATATCCCCAAGAGATCATAAAAATGGGAAAGGGTCCCACATGTACAAAAATATTTACAGCAGCACTCTTCGTGGTGGCCAAAAACTGGAAGTCAAGGGGATGCCCATCAATTGGGGAATGGCTGAATAAATTATGAATGTAATGGAATACTATTGTGCTATAAGAAATGATGAACAGGAAGGCTTCAGAGAAGCCTGGAAAGATATGTGATCTGATGCTGAGCGAAAGGAGCAGAACCAGGAGAACTTTGTACACAGCAACACCACAGTGTGTGAGGACTGTTTCTGATAGACTTAGAACTTCATTGCAATGCAAGGACCTAAAAAATTCATAATGATCTTTTAAGACAAAATGCCTTCCACATCCACAGAAAGAACTATGGAATTTCATTGCAGAATGTAGCATATTGTTTTCTTTAGTATTACGTTTTGGTTTGTTACATGATTTCTCCCATTCATTTTAATTCTTGTATGCAACATGACTATGGTGAAAATGTATTTAATGGGAATGTGTGTGTAGAACCTATATAAAATTGTATGCCATCTCGGGGGGGAGGGGATAGGAAGAGAAGAAGAAGGAGGAGGGAGGGAAAAAAAATCGAAGTTATATGTTAGTGATCGTAGAACACTGAAAATAAACAAATTGATAAAAAATTAAGACATGTTGAGCTGCTACTTCACAACACTTTCATGATTTTGTTTCCTTTTTTATCTGTAGTAACTCTTGGGTTTATATGGACAGAACTTTCCTTTGCACCCACACCTATACAACCAGGCAGCCTCGAGTGGTATAGTCAAACCCAGATAGAAACAGGAGCCTCTAAAAGATACATAAGCAGTCCTGTGGACCACATAATGACATAAAAATGGCTTATTAGTATCATGTTTTATTGTATTTCTCTTTATTTTGTTAAATATTTTCCAATTACATTTTAATCTGATTTTGGCAGCACTTGGAAGCATTGTGGGCCAGCCTGTGTTGACCCTTCTGGTCTAGAGGAAGTGACCAGATGTATAAACTGATGGAAATGTTCATTGCCATCCTCAGCAGGGTTTCTAGAAATACATAGCGGATTAGCATATTGTATTCCCATGTGGGAAAGGGGAGAAAGAGAGAGAAAGAGGAGAAAGGGAGAAGAGAAAGAAGAGACAAGGGAGAGGGAAAGAGAGAAGGAAAAAAAGAGGGAGGAAGAAAGGGGAAAGAATGAAAAAGGGAAAATAAGGAGGGAAAGAGAAAGGCAAAGGGAAAAGACATTGAAGGGAGGGCAAGAGGGAAAGAAAGTGGCAGGGGAAGGAAATATCACTCTGACTGCTTGGCAGAGTACTTTGTCTTTTTTTGTGACAGAAGATGGCAGCTTTAATGGTGGACATAACAGAGATGCAAGAGCACATGTGCGAAATAATGTGGAAATAACACAAGAAGTTGCTAGTGTGAGGCAGCACGGAGGGTAAATGTCAAGTGGTTATACCTGGAAAACTTTTTTTAACTATTTTCTTGTAGTTAAGATATTTTGGATTATAACGTGATTGTGTTTCCTTTGGATGACTGAAAGGAGGGAAGAATCCAAGAATCAAGAAGAAATTAGGTATTTTGAGAGATTTTCCTGCAGTAGTAGGAAAGGAAAAATTAAAGAAGCAAATTTATGAACAATTTCGAGAATATAATGTGTAAATACTGTTCTACATTTTATACCTTAGACTGAAGTGAGAGGAACCTTGGCCAAGTCGAAGTTTTGGCCCCACAAGACCTCTTTAAAAATTGTTATTGATATTTTTGTATTTATATCACCTACATTTCCAAGTGTGCCCCCTCCCTTACCAGTGCATAAAAAAGAATAAAACAGAGGAAAAAATAAACAAGTTCAATGAAAGTAACCAACAAATCAAAAAATTCTATCATAATACAGAACATTGCACAACTTCTGCAAAGGGTGGGGTAGGATTGAGTTCTCAGATCTCTTTGTATGGGGCCAACCTTTGTCATTCAATTTCACAATTAATTTTGATTGTTTTGTGGTTCTTTTTATTTTCATTGTTGCCAACTCAAGGGATTGTTGGAGCACTCGATTTGAGACTTGGCCCAAATTCTTTTCAAAACACACTGTGTTAACAGACATTTGCAGATTGTAGATTATAATGCCTCTTAACTTTAATGTTGTGCAAGGAAGTTTAACGCTATTCATTTTTTTAACATAACAAAGGACTGTTACAGAGCATTGTAGAGCTAGTTAGTTAAATTTCTGAACTAAGAAAACACATTCCATGGAGACTCTTAGAAAACTTAAAAGTTAGAGTTTGTTCCTAAGCTTAAAGCACATTTTAAACACTATTTAAGAAATTTCTATGTATAACGAAAAGAAAATTTCAATCTAACATGTATAATATAGAAAAACAATCCTATATGTGAAATACAAAGTATCTACCTAGGTAGGATCAAAGTGCCAACTTTCATTTTAAAATACAGGGAGGCAACTTCTAATAGTGTAGAGTTATCTGTACAGATGAAAAAAATAATTTGAAAACTATGGAAAATATAGCCAATCTATACATCATTCTAAAGCACATTATGCGGCTTGTTGGTTCGAAATACCGAAGCTCTTTTTGTTTCAACTATCCTTGAATTTCTTTCCCAAATGTTTTAGCGTAATTTCTTGCCATAGTAAGCAAAGCACTCTAGAGATATGGAAATCTTTATTTTATCTTATAAAACATGATTATTAAGAACATTAAAAATCACACAGTTGAAGGTATAAATGTAAAGTTTCGGTTTACGTTCAGATCAAATTGTATTGACCCAAGGATATTCTGAATGTTTCTCTTAAAATAAAATTCTATACATTCCAATAGCAGAAGACCACTTATGTAGAGGAACTTGTCATCTCTCCCTCCAACCTATTACCTTTTCAAACTTCTCTATTTCTGTTGAGGGTGCCATCACTCTCCCAGTCAGGCTGCTTTGTAACGCCAGTCATCCTTGACTCTTCTTTACCTTCTTCATATCTGATCAGGTGTCAATCCTGTCGACTCCACTTCTATATCTTCTGAATCCATTTCCTATCTTTTCCACTTAGATGGCCACCACTCTTTTTTATGTCCTCGTTATACCCTCCCCCTCCTTTTTTGAATGTAGTTTTCTAATTGTTTTCTTTGACTTACATCTTTATTTAAATATTCCTTTGAAGGCATGGATTTGATCATGTCACTCTCCTGGTTACAGACTTTCAGTGGTTGTCTGTTGATTTTAGGATAAAAATGAAATCCTAGTTTGACTTTTTAGGCCCTCCACAATCTGGCACCAATCAAAAGATCATACAACTCTATCACATTATTTCTCTTCATACAGTCATTTTTTTGGTTCAATTGGGCTGATAGATTTTCTCAGCATTCATCATTCTACCTCTTGCCTCCATTTATTTGTACGTTCTATTCTCCATTAGTCCCTAATAGGCCCTCTTTACTAATTAATCTGTGCTTCTCAGAATCCTTAGGTTCCTTCAGAGGCTGAGGAAAGGTTTTAACCTCCTCCATGAAGCTTTTACTTCCCCCCTCAATATTTTCTCTCCTATTTGAAATTCACTTTTTATTATTTATCATCAGTATCATCACCATCATCCCCATCATCATCATCATCGCATCATTATCATGCACCTGTCATATTCTCTACCATGAAAGTATTAACTTTTTAAAGGACAGAGACCATCTCATATTTGTTTTTGCACTACTAGTTCCTTAAAAAGAGTGGGATTATTGAATTCAATTGAATTTACTCTGATTAATAAAGTATAAATTGAATTAAATGTATTACCGAATTCCTAGAAGCTTTTTATCATCATGGATTGTCCCAATTAGTAGACTTCAAATTGTACAAATATTATATCATGTGGAACATGATGAAATTGTTTGAAAATTAAAAGGGTACATCATGCTTACAACAGCTTGCAACTAGTGCTTAAAGATTCTCCAAAACCTTAGTGCCTTTTCAATAGAGTTTAGTTCCAAAGTAGTATGTTTCCTTGAATGCTATGAGAGCTCAGTCCTTTTCAGGGGTGATAGCTTTCCCTATGTTGGCCTGTGATCTCTGCCCTTTCAAAATGAATACTTTATGGCTCCAGGTTGTCAAGGTTTGTGTAATTGTAGTTTTACTGAATTTTTTCAAACCACATGCTAGTGAAGCTTTGGACTTTTTTTTCAAAATTTTAATATTTCTCCTTAAGTAAACCGCATAGTTTGCTATGTTTGACTTAACATAAGAACATCTGGTCTTCAGCTTAAATATAATAAAATTTAATCTGAAATAGCTTACTGTAAAATTGCAAAAAGCAGTTTCCAGATGAATAGTTCTCAAAATCATTGTGGAAGCATATAAGTTTCAAAGGCCAAGTTATGTTTTTTTTCCTTCAACACAGCAAGCTTTGAAAGAAGGTGGCAATGATAAAGCAAGAATATAAATGTCATGCAATGCTGTTCATATTTCCTTCTGTTTTTTACTGCCTCCCATCATATATACCCTGGTTATGATATTTTAGCTGGTGGGCACCACAAAGGCAGGTGCAACCTTTACCTGAGGAGGAAAATGCTTATTTGATAGGTTTATTTTTTCTCCCAAAGACTAAAGTAATCTGGATCTATTTTTATGGCATTACATAGAATTATTATTACCAAATAAGCGACACATTTTGCAATAGCCTCAGGAGTTGTAATTCTCTCCATCTCTTACACACCCCCACAGTACACTGACTGTTCTCACCCAAGCAGCCGCAAAACCTAGTAGGCGGCAAATGCAGGCAACACATGGGCGACTCGGTGAATGTAGAACTGGGTAATCAACATGCTTAAGTGTTCCCCCACTCTTTCTCCCTGTAAATACGATCAAAGGCTATGATTTAATTCATTCTTGCCTCATTCATAATGAATTCAAGTTGTCCTTTCTGGGCTTTTAAAAAAGACAACTGTGGAAACCCTTAATTGTAATATTACATATATAAACACACACACACACATATATATATGCATGTATATGTATATCTATGCATGTATATATACACATGTATCTATACACACATGCATATAGATACATATGCATATGTACATGTGCATATGTATGCATATATACATATACATATATCTGTAGATGTATATATATTATATATTAAAAACAGATTAACACTAGGAATTCTACTGAAAAGTGAAAGAAAAAATGACATTTATGAAATAAATTTCATCTTTCTTCTTTGATGTTTCAGGGAAGTGGCAATTGCAAATCTCATTGATTCTTCTATATCCATCAAATAAACAGGAAATTGAAAGAGCTATTTGGTAACAGAAGGAAAATAACCCTTAAAATATTTTCCTCATACAAAAATGAAGTCCATTCACTTCACCTGGCAATAACTGCACTGGATAAATCTTTATAAAGTTGAAATCATTGCTTGCTTTTTCCTCTTAAACTCACTAAGACAATGCCTTTGTCAGTAAAGAGACCATCAATTCCTGGTGGCACAGAAAGCACATATAATATGCTGAAGAGAAACATTCTGACAGTTTTTCTACAGCCTTGTCAACATTTATCTCTAAGATACGCTCAAAAGTTTTTGGAAATATAGAAGAGATTGGTCTTCATGCTCAGATAGGCAGGCAGACATTATCTGGACCATGGTACTTTGGGTTTTTTGGAAGGAGGAAACAACAGAATAAACACAACATACATCTTTGGCAGTACCATGATTGTAGATCACTTGTCCTGACTGTGTCTTGGCAGAAGGATCCAGTGGGCTCACCAGCACGCAGGCATAGCCAACGTGGAACATCCAGCTTCAAAGAGTTCTGGGGCTCCCCTGTCATTTACCCAGGCTTTCTACTGTGCAGAATAACATGACTGCTTCGGCAATGACCATTCTCTGACAGCATTCCTGTTTGGAGCCTACCCTACTCTCTACTACTGTCTTTCAAATCAGTGTAAATGATACTCTTGATTCTAAGGTTAATAAAATCACTAACAACACAGAACACATGCAAACTTGCCTTTCACTAAATTTCAGCTTTACAAAGGATTTTAGACTGTCTAAAAAGGACTAATATGTCACCAAGGAATCCCAACAGGACAAGAGGAAACTTAATAAAGGATACAGCCTTAGTTGTTGCTACAGTCTGCAAGTTATTCCAAGTACGAAGATTCTACTTGGTGCTGGGCTGGCCAGTAAGAAGTAAGCATGGGGACATCTAAAGAATTTCTTATTATTGTCTCTGTCTCTCCTCTGTCTGTCTGTCTGTCTGTCTCTCTGTCTCTGTTTCTCTCTCTCTCTCTCTCTCTCTCTCTCTCTCTCTCTCTCTCTCTCTCTCTCTCTCTCTATATATATATATATATATATATTTATAATACATATATATGTTTTCTTTTTTCATAATATTCAGCTAGTGATAATTTTAAAAAAATTCTAGAGATGGGTGCTAAGGTTTCCCCATCTTCAAGATTATATATGAGATGTGATAAATTTAAGAATATAACTTTTATGATTTTTGAGGTCCTAAAACTCTTAGTTTTTCATTTTTAAAAAAATCAAGACACCTGTGATAATGTGATAACTTTAAAAGATATACAGTGGCTTCATGATGATTTTTTAAAGAAAAAAACGTCAAATTTTAGAATGTGCTTAATCATTAAATGAGAGGTATCATTTGACATTTTTATTCTATATGTCATAAAGACTACTATGGCATCAAAGTTAGCCATTAAGTTAGAATGTAGCCAATTAGATTTATTACATGATATCTGCGACTACTTCATTTGGTGGTATGTGGGTAAAAGGATTAGATCATTTATTTTTGCTATTTTTATGTCCATGGACTTACATGTGTCCAATTGTGGCCACTTGTCCTGTAAATGTTTGTTTTCATAGGACTATATTGAAGTGTAAATGTGCAGATGGTTTTAAGTAAATGGATTTACCTTGACAGGGAGGAAAAACACGACAGCAAAAAAAAGTACACAGCTTATTGAAGCAGAATCAGAAGTAACCCAGATGTCACATTTATCCTGGATGCTGCTAGATATACAAATTATAGCAGTAGAGATCAAATAGTGAAAATCTCAAGACAAAGCTCCGTGTCTGTTTGTATGGGATGTGAGAAAACTCTTGCTCCTTTGCCACACAAATGGCTGCATTTAGGCAAATACTGAACAATGTAGATTATAAAGACCCAACGGGATAACTAATCAAATAGTCTTATAACTTTGTAGAATAGGGTTTAGACTTGATCTGTTTGTCCCCAGAGGGAAGAACCAAGACCAAAGGGTGGGAGTTGCCAAGTAGCAAATTTAGACTTTATATCAGGGAGAAAAAAAGACTTCTAACAAATAGAGCTATTTAAAAATGGAATTAGGCTGCCTCCATTTTACCTCAAATTGAGGTCCTCAAGCAATCTGACTGACCTCTTGTCAAGCACATTTTACTTGGGCTTTTTGGACTAGATGAGTACCCTAGTCTGATCCATCTCTAAATTCTGTGATTCTGAAGCAGAAAATGTTTATTTTTGGTATTCTCCCACCTTGTTTTCTCACTGCTTCATTCTTCCAGTATTCATTTGTGTTCTAGCTATTCAAAATCCTCCACTATAGTATTCAACACAGTGTAGTAGTTAAAAATAAGGTAAACTAAGGAACAAAAGTCCCAAGTATGATAGATTTATTTGGGAAGAGGGACTCTACCAATAAAAAGAATCTCAGCTTCCTCAGTAAGCTGAGACCCCAATGAAGAGGACATTTTTCTTTTATAGGATTTTGGGGAGTACAGATCAAATAACAGAACAGAGTAGGTGACATCATGACACAACTGAGGTAAGGGGAACAATACGACTGGTAATAGAACTGAGGTGCAGAAAACAACATGATTGGTTGGAAGTCTGATAATGGGGCCAAGTAATTTCTTCCATCTTTTTGGATGAGGAGGAATAATTTAGGTCTTCAAAGGAAGACCTAAAAGTCAAGGTTTCTGCATGCAAAACCTCCAAAATAAATATGCAATGGTCTCAGGACATAGAAGAGCTCAAAAAGGATTTTGAAAATCAAGTAAGAGAGACAGAGGAAAAACTGGGAAGAGAAATGAGAGAGATGCAAGAAAATCATGAAAAGGAAGTCAACAGCTTCCTAAAGGAGACTCAAAAAAAATGCTGAAGAAAATGCCGCCTATAAAAATAGACTAAACCAAATGGCAAAAGAGATCTAAAGAGCCAATGAGAAGAAAGCTTTAAAAAGCAGAGCAGAATTAATGAAATGGAAAAGGAGGTTCAAAAGCTCACTGAAGAAAATAGTTGTTTAAAAATAGCATGGAGCAGATGGAAGCTAATGAGTTTATGAGAAACCAAGAAATTATAAAACAAAACCAAAAGAAAGAAAAAATAAAGTAGGCTCACTAAGAAAATGATACAAAAACATTGTACCAGTACAATATGCTCCAAAAGGACACCTACAATCTCCTTTGTACATCAAAACTTATCTTATGGAGGAAAAAAAACCCCAACAACCACCCTTCTTCTTTCCAAAGGACCAAAGCAAGTCAATTACATGAATTACATAAATGCATCATCATTAACCTACTAACTCAGTAATCTAACTGAATGTAAGAATGTGCTTTTATTTTTCCGATGATTGTGTGTATCATTCTCAGCACCTCATTTTCCAAAGAAGTTGATCTTATAGAAATTCAAACTCCATAGTCACAAGTAATCAATTTAAAACTGGGATGCTAGCTTGGAAATGTGAAAACTGAAACGCTTGTTTGATACAATCTAGGAATCAGAAAAAGTGGAAGGAAAGTTCCTCCAAGGCTGCAATAATCTAACTATGCCTCATTTTCCCCTGAATGATGGGTCTTCAGTAAAGATCTTTTGGGGCAGTTTGGTCTTCCTGGATCCTTCAAATGATATTATTTCAGTGACTATCTACTACTTATATAAGCCAAGGTCTGAATTTAATGCTTTGAATACTTGACTTTTATTTTTTAGCAAGCAGTTCACATCTTGAAATATATTCCCTCCTCAACCTTGTCTCTTACAATTATCTTCCTTCAATTTTCATTTTAGTTTCTATGTCCCACAGGAAATTTTTTCCTGATTCCTTAGGTTGTAAGTATTCTCCCTCTTTTACCTTATCTGTTAATAATGTTCTTTCCCTACTCTCCCCATCCCACACCTTACTATAATGTAAGCTTCTCAAGGGCAAGAACTATTTTTTTTTTGTTCTGTCTTTGTATCTGAGCCATCTAGTATAATAACTTGCACAAAGTGAGCACTTAGTAATTTCTTGTTGAATGGATGAAAGAATGAATGAAAAGATCATGACTCATAAAGGTAAGAAAACCACAGCTTTAAAGAATGATTTAAAAGCCCAGAAGAGGGTCAATGAGAGTTTTGCCATTATGTAGGTGTAATGTAGAGGAAACATCAGTTAAAGATACAGGTGAGGGATAATTAATATTCTGAAATTGTCAGGTATAGTACTGGTACATAGTTATTAAACATACCACTAATTGACTATAGATGATAACTTCTAATGCCACACTAGGAGAGTGGGGTAGAAAGTCTTGTCATTTAAAAAATTCGAGATGACAAGTTCAAATTCAACAAATATTTAGTGAGGAAGTTCTAGATATTAGGTGCCAAAAACAAAACAGAAAACATTAAAATAATCAGCACTCATCATTACCTATTTATTTTACATAGTGTCCCTTTGCTTTTGCTCTATGATGAAAAAAAAAACTGAATAAAATAACATGCAACCAGCACCAGGGTCGAGTGGGAAGGGCTCTGCACTCAGTACCGTGTTCAGAGTCAGGAGATCTATGTCTTTTACCCCTACCCCCAACCCTTTATTATATGTGTGGCCTTTGTCAAATCACTTAACCTCACTGCACTGAAGTTTCCTCCTATATGGAGGGGATTAATTTAGATTGTTTCTAAGATATCGTCCATCCATAAATAATTCTGTGATTTTTAGTTCTAGGGTTTAAAACCCTCACATGACTGGCTCTTTAATTCACTAACAAGAGAACTCTTTAATCTCTTAATAATACTGAGCATTTATATTATGCTTTAATATTTACAAAGAGGTTTACGAATTTCATTTCTTTTAATCCTTATACCAACCCTGGAAGGCAGGTATCATTCTTATCTCCATTTCACACAGAGGAAAATGAAGCAGACAGACTTTAAGTGACTTGCCCAGGTCACAAAAGCTACTAAGTCTGAACCTGGATTTGCACTTAGATCTTTCCTGATTCCACTGAGGTCTTTCCACGATAACACCTACCTGTTCTCTTGCCTGCACTGGTTTCTTGACTTTCTTGAGGTTACTAGAGAAGCTGCTTCTAGGTCTTAGATAACTGAAGTTTTCATAAATTTAAATCTTATATGACAAGATCGCATTACAGTGTACCAATAATGGAATGAGTTGGCATCTCAGAATGTCCCCACCACACAGAGTGATGTACATTACATTCTGGAGTATTGTGTTCAATGCTGGGTCCCCAATCTATTCACCCCTCAGTCAATCAACAAGCATGTATTAAGTAACTACCGTACACCAGGTAGAGAGAACTAAGACAGGCTATGCAAAGATGGGAACGACATAGTCTGAGTCTTCAAGGACCTTACATTCTAACAGGGAGATAACATGTGCACATATAGGTATATAAAAAAAATACCTCTATGGCTACATCTACTCCTTAAAAAAAATGAAATGACATCAAAATCAAGAAATCTACAGCCATCAGAGGTAACAACTTGAGTATCAAGTATTACAAGCATTTTATACACAAATATGTATACTTACCAACTTTCTTCTATAAAATCACAAAACCACCACCCTGATGAAAGCCTAAGCCACGCTAGACCTGAACTAATGCAATAACCTGCTGGTTGATCTCCCTGACTCAAGTCTTTTCTCACTCCAGTCCCTTCCGTTGCCCCTACCATGGCCAAAGAAACCTCAAAGCATAGGTCTAACAATGTCAGTCTCCTGCTAAATAAACTACCATGGCTCTCTATTGCCTCTAGGATCAAATATACAATTCTCTAATTGGTTTTTAAAAACCATTACAACATTGCCAATTTTTCTGTGTTCTTACAGTTTATTGTCCTCGATTCAATCCTCAATCTAGTGACACTGGTTTTCTTACTATATTCACACATTACCTTCAATTCCTTGCCTTTTCACTTCCTAACCCCCACATCTGGAAAGCAATTCCTCCTTACCTCCACTTTCTGGCTTGCTCCCAGACTCAGTGCTAATCCTACTTTTTCTACGAAGCATTTGCTGTCCTTCTCCTTCCCTCAATTACTAGGGTCTACCATTTGAAATTATCTCCTGCTTTACAATGTATAAATGTTGTGTATATAAAGTTATTTTCACGCTATTTCCCACGTAAAAATGTCAGCTCCTCAAGGTCAAGAGATTCTTTTTGCCTTTCTTTGCATGTCTAGCATTTAGCACAGGGTCAGGCACAAAGTAAGAGCTTAGTAAATGTGTTTGTCGACTGACTTTGAGGGGGAAGCTGAATGCATAGAGTTCACTTGAACCAAGTCATGAAGGAAATTAGAGACTCCGAAAGGTAAATGTGTGGAGAATGGGCATTCTTGGTACAAGGGGACAGTAAGTACGAAGGTACAAAGGCATGGAGATAGGAGATGGAAAGGCTTGCATGAAGAACAAGCAGAGCATTCTGGTTCAACTACAGAGTAAAAGGATGGGCATGACATGTAATAAAGCAAGACAGGCAAGATGGAGCCAGTTTATAAACAGTTTAAATGAGGAAGATTTCGTATTTTATCCTGGAGGTAATAGGCAGCAACTAGAGTTTATGGAGCATGTGTGTTTCTTTGTCTGTGTGTGTGTGTGTGTGTGTGTGTGTGCGTGTGTGTTTTGTAGAGGATAGGTTAGAGAAGGGAGAAACTTAAAGCACAAAGATCAATTAGAAGGCTAAGGAAATAGCACAGGAGAGAGGAGATGAGGACTTGCTAGGTCTTGGACATGTGAATGGAGAAGCAACATGGAATGTGGAAAGACCAAAATTTGGCAAGAGAAAGTACATATGGGACAGGTGAGTTCAAGAAACTGAGAAGGATGCTGGAATTGTTAATGTGGGTGACTTGAAGAACAACGGTGATCTTGACAGGAGTAGCTCCATTCAGAAGATGGTTGGATGGGCTTGGCAAGGAAATCGAATGCTTTGGATATGCAGAGTGTGAGACACCGACAGCATGCCAATAGTTGGAAATATCTACCTGGTAGTTGATGAGGGAGGACCAGAATTCTGAATAGAGAGATGTCAGAAGTTTCACTAGTTAAATGGTATATGTTTTTTAATCAACGGCATAGCATGAAAATTCTCTCTAAGAAGTGGTTGAAAGCTATGCCAGTGGAGGGGATTTTCAAACTATTTTCCTTTAAGAATTAATATATAATTGCTATATTTCCCAAATAAACACAACCCCTTCTTACCTTTCAAACAAATTCATTTCTGTTGACAGACACTCAATCCCACTTAAACAGTATTTGTATCTACTCTCTTGCCTTGTAATATTGAAAGCCTTATCTTATGATAGATTTGTATTTACTTCATACAAAGGGAAAAGGAGTTATTTTTCCCATATACGAGAAAATAAAAGCTAAAGAAAAAGGAAATGGCAAAAACTATTTTTAACTTAATACTCTTTTCTTTAGAATTCTAATACCTAACTAGATTCAATTTCTGAAATAAAGCCAGCTTTCTGGGGTTGTGAAAGCTATCTGATGAATAAAAATGGATACATATATCATGTACTTAGGGGGAAAAGCAATAGTATCACCTGCAATCCCCCAAGTACGACTCTCCAATTTCAACTTCTGATAAGGGATTCAATCAGAAGCAGGAACAGGATCTTAAAGCACTTGAAAATCTGTTCTTGGAAATGCAATCTGAGAAGAAATGAGTGGGAGGAAAAGTCACTACTTTACTTATCGCACTATATACAAGTCTGGTGTATATCGGCTAACTAGACCCTAAAGTGAAATTTTACGTTTTAGTCCCATTTCCCCATTCATTAGGTAAAAGTGGCTCAAGCTCTGAGAAGAATGTAGTAGGTACTATATAAAGGTTTATTTTCTTCCCCCTCCCCAGCCCCATTTCTGTATGTCCTGAGAATAATTCCCATCTGGAAGTGAATATTTTTCTTCTCACTTGGAATGTCATTCTCTCTCATCTCTTCATCTCATAGTTAAAAGATCCAGTTCATAGCACCATGATCACAAATTTAGAGCTGGAAGTGACCCCAGAGATCATCTCCCATCTCTACATGAATCTCTTTTCTCTCACATTCTTTAGCACTTTTGCATGTACAGTTACTTACCAGTTTCACATGTGTCCTATTTACCTCAACTAGGTTGCAAGGTACTGAAGGGTAGAGCTTGTCCTTCATACTTTCTTTTCATGTCTGCATCAGTGCCTCATATCATCCTAAGTTCATAATGTGCAAAAGTAATGAATCAGCTTTACAGACACAAGATGGGAAAGGGAGAGTTCCACAGTTAAAGTAAAATAAAAACATGGAGTTTTAATGGATTATAAACAGTATCCTTGATGTAGGATATGTCAGTCAAAAGAAATAATGTAATTTTATGTTGCATTAAGAAAGCATAACATGCCAGACTAGGGAGTTGACAGTGCCCCGATTAAATGCTATCTGAAGAGGAAGTGTGAAAGGTAGAAGTAGCATTGACTCTCATGTTTGAGGTCCTAGGTTCTAACCTTGCTTCTGATGTTTACAGATGCATTTGACCTTGGAAAAGTCAGTTAATTTCTTTAAATCTCAATTTCCTCAACTCTAGAATGAGGCAGTCAGACCAGATGGTCTTTTAAGGTTCCTTTCTGTTCTAAATCTATGATCTCTTCTAGAGTACTGTCACCACATTTTAGAAAGAATATTGACAAGCTGGACAGCATTTGTAAGGGGGTGAACAGGGTAGAGATGGTGCTCAAAATAATGCCATATGGGCATATGTTGGAAGAATTAGGGATGTTTGGTCTGCAGATGAGATTTACTTTGAACATAAAAGTACTTGAAGGGCTATCATGAAAAAGAGGGGAAAAGGTTGTCCTTTTTATCTGTGGAGGGTAAGACTATAGCAATGGGTGGAAATTTCAGAACACTTTGGTTTCATATAAACAAAGCAAGGGAAGGGGAACTAAGAGGAAAAGAGGAGACAAAGCATTTATATAGTGCCTACTATATGTTAGGCACTGCAAAACACTTTTTGTTTTGTTTTTTACAAATATCCCATTTGAGCCTCACAACAACCCTGTGAGGCAGGTACTTTTGTTATTCTCATTTTACAATTGGGGAAACTGAGGCAAAAAGATTTTTTTTTTTTTTGGTAAGTGACTTGTCCAAAGTCTCACAGACAGTAAGTGCCTGAGGCTAGATTTAAATCTGACTCCAGGCCCAGCACTTTAGCCACAGTACTACCAACTGATTCTAATTAAAAATCTTCATAATTTCTATTGATTCTTTTCAATCATACTCCTGACCCCATTTTGGCATTTTTTTGGCAAAGATACTGGAGTGGTTCATCACTTCCTTCTCCAGTTCATTTTACAGATTAGAAACTGAGGCAAATGTGGTTAAGAGACTTGTCCAGCTGTCACACAGCTATTAAGTACCTGAGACATCATGAAGATGAAATGTCCTGGTCCCAAGCCCAGTGCTCTGTCTTTTGTGCCACCTTGCTGCCCCTCCTAATAATTAGGAATTTTTAAATGGGTTGTCTAAGGAGGTAACAAGTTTCCCCTCATTAGAAATGTTTACACAAGGGCTAGAAGACTATTTGAAAAGAATGTTGTAGAGGGTGAATAGGTAGTCTCTGAGGTATTTTAATTAAAAATCTGAGATTCAATGAATGAATGAATGAATGAATGAATGTGACAATTGAAATATATTTTATTTCTTGGCCTCTGGTCAAATGGTTGCCAATTTTCCTGGATGCTGACAGCTCCTGCTATCTTACAGGAGTGGAAAAAACAGTGCATAAAGGACATGCCTCCTCTAGTCATGCTTGCTCTCTATTTGATTTTATGACTTATTACATGTAATACGTGCAGCAACGTTGGTATATTAATATTACAATTTAGGGATTGCTATTGGTTTTGGGGAAGGAGAATCCTAGTGACTATTCTTTTGATCGTAATTTGGAAAAGTAATGAAAAAAAGAGGATCTCAATGTTACTTTGTAAGTCTCAGCCAGAGAACTCAGGCTTTTAGGGAGCCAAAGGAAATAGAGAGCTGGCATAAATAGAGTCTTAGAAACACCAGAGACAGTGGGTCAAATGTAAGCTCTTTATGTAGGCTATATTCTGGGTGTGCCTCAGCCTCTACTATTTTTAGCTGATGTTATAAAACTGGTATGGTTTGTGAGTTCAATCTGGATCCTGGGAGGCCTGATCAAGTTAAGTATCTATTGCTGATGGTAACATAGAACTACCAGAAAACTTATCTTTAGTAGTCAAAGGCAAAGGCATGAAATGCTCCCTGCTGATGGGGTCTCAGAACCATCAGAGACAAGGGACTGAGGCATTTTCAGATTAAGCTATGTTGCTGATGGTGAATATGAGTCTAGTCTAGCACTGTGGACTTGATTACTACAAATTTACTTATCATGATCCATATAGTCTCTAGAATAAAATAGAAACAATCTGGCAATCCAATCAATCAATCAATATCTACCAAATGCCTGCTATATGTTAGGCACTGTGCTAAGAGGAGAAAGAGAGTCTCTGACCTCAGGGGACTTACAATCTATTACGGTAAAGCAACCTGCAAACAAATTATACAAAATGAATTATGTATAGGATATATAGGAATTAATTAACAATAGAAAGATGCTAGAATGAACAATTAATGATCTATTACTTTTCCAAAGTTATTTCACATTTCTCCCCTTCATGAACTATACTCAAGTCAAACTGGATTACCAGCTTCTCCCTGAACTTAATGTTTCATTTTCCCTCTTTGTGTATTTTCACAAAATCCTAACTATGCTTGGAAATCACTACAATCTCATCTTTGCTCCTCAGAATATGTTTTTCCCTTGAAGATTTAGTTTACGTCCACAAGTCCCCCATATCTAATTCTTTACTTACCTTGTTTTTACTTATTTCTGTTCATATTACTTACTCCTAGTAAGAATGTGAAATTCCTCAGGGTAGGTACTGCTGTCTTTTTGTAATTGTATCCCCAATACCCAGTCCAGTGACCTGAGTGTAGCAGCAACTTAACATGCTTGTTGAATTCACACTCAAACTAAACTGCAGCTTTCCAAGTTTCCATTGAAATAGTCAATTCCTTAGCCATATTGGTTTTCTAAAGGAGCAGCAGGTAGAGCAGTGGTTAATTGGGGTAGGCCGTATTCTAGTGTAAGTGGATGGAGTCTAAGAATGAAGTGGTTTACCTTATATGGTCAATCATGAAGGCCTGCTAAAGAATTAAGAGGGCCCTTCAATAAAAATACCACAGGCTTTCATATTGGGGTAGAGCTTTCTACAACCAGAATGAGCAGTCTCATTACAACTCCTTATTTCTAAATGTACCTCTATGTGATGCTCCAAGAGAGATTACAAAACAAAACAAAACAAAAACTGAAATGGGCAGTCCTCTAGTTAGATTTCAGTCAAACAACTTTATCAGGCTGATGGCTGAATAAATATTAGAAGGTGGTGCTACTAGGTCTGAAAAAAACAAAATAAAACATATGTCTTTCTGGACAACATGGCTCCAGCTGCTACTCCTACCCACTATGTCCCAAGTGAACTTAATCTGTGGAAAACAAAACCAAAAACATTCATATGAAACACCTGATACACATTTACATATACATAAATACATGTAGATATACACATATCTACCTATTTGTATATATAAGCACACATATATATGTATATACACATATACATATACATATATATATACATACAAATGCATACACACATATTTACGTGGCCAGGACACAAAAAAGAATCTCTCATTTTAATTTCAGAGTATTTTAAATATTTCAAACTTATAACTGAAGCACAAACAAATAATATCAAGTTATGAGCAAAGTTTCAGGTGGTTGAAAGTCTCAAACTCCCATGGGTTCTTTCAAATGAAAAGTTCTATGAACAATATATTACTTTCAAGTATCTACACTACCTATGAAAAACACAGATCACAAATCACTGAGGTAAAAGTATTTATGCTGTTTCTTTCATCTAAACCAATGGTATCACTGATTGGTATGTGATAGGGAATGGTGTAATAGATACAAAATGTACCTTAAAAATCTCAGGTTATTTATCTCACAACTTAATTACACTGGGATGCACTATCTACATTGACTGACTATTAACATCTTTAGAGGAAATTAAGAAAATGATTAGGAGCTATTTAGCCCAATTCTATGGAAATAAATTTGACGATCTAAATGAAATGGATGAATATCTACAAAAATATAAATAACCCAGATTAATAGAATTAAAAGACTTAAATAACTCAATCTTAGAAAAAGAGATTATACAAACCATCAATGAACTTCCTAAGAAAAAATTCCCAGCACCAGATGGATTCAGAAGCAAATTCTACCAAACATTTAAAGAATAATTAATTTTAATACTATACAAATTATTTGGAAAAATAGGTGGAGTCCCACAAAAATCTTTTTATGAAACAAATATGATGCTGATACCTAAACCAGGAGGAGCCAAAACAGAGAAAGGAAATTATAGACCAATTTCCCTAATGAATACTGATGCAAAAATTTTAAATAAAATGGTAGCAAAGAGATTAGAACAATATATCACAAGGATCATCTTGTGACCGAGGATCACTATGACTAGGTGAGATTTATACCAGGAATGGAGGGCTGGTTCAATATTAGGAAAACTATCAGCATAATTGCCCACATCGATAATAAAACCAACAGAAATCATATGATAATTTTAACAGATGCAGAAAAAAACCTCTTACAAAATACAACACCCATTCCTATTCAAAACACTAGAGAACATAGGAATAAATGGATCTTACTTTAAAATGATAAGTAACATTTATCTAAAACCATCAGCTATCATTATCTGTAATGGGCATAAACTAGAAGCCCTCCCAGTACAAGTGGTGGTGAAGCGAGGATGTCCATTATCACCTCTAATATCTAATATTGTACTAGAAATGTTAGCTATATTAGTAAGAGAAGAAAAAGAAATGAAAGGAATTAGAATAGGCAATGAGGAAACAAAACTACACTCTTTGCAGATGGTACATTTTTATATTCAGAAAATTCTAGAGAATCAACTAAAAAACTACTTGAAATTATTAACAACTTTAGCAAAGTTACAGGATATAAAACAAGCCTACATAAATCATTAGCTTTACTAAATATGACCAAACAAAGTCCAGCAGCAAGAGATAGAAAAAAAGAAATTCCATTAAAAATAACTACAGACAATATAAAATACTTGGAGTCTATCTGCGAAAAGACAACCCAGGAACCATATGAACAGCACTATAAAACACTTTTCAGACAAATAAAATCACACCTAAACAACTGGAAAAATATTAATTGCTCATGGGTAGGCCAAGCCAATATAAAATAATGGTAATTCTACTTGAATTAATCTATTTTTTTCAGGGGCATCCAATCAAGCTATCAAAAAATTTTATAGACAAAATATAATAACAAAATTCATCTAGAAGAGCAAAAGTTTGAAAATATCAAGGGAATCATCAATGAAAAAAATTAGAAAAAAGATCTCAAACTGTATTATTAAGTGGTAATTATCAAAACAATCTAGTACTGACTAAGAAATAGAGTGGTGGATTGGTGGCACAGATTATGTACAAATTACATTATAATAAATAACCACAGTAATCTAGTATATGATAGATCCAAACATCCAAGTTTTGAAACAAAAACTCATTATTTGACAAAAACTGCTTGCAAAACTGGAAAATAGTGTGGCAGAAACTAGGTACAGACAAACATCTCACACCATATACCAAGATATGGTCAAAGTGGGTACCTCCTTTACACATACAATGTGAAACCATAAGCAAATTAAGAAAGGATGGAATAATTTATCTGTCAGATTTGTGGATAAGGGAAGAATTTAGGACCAAAGAAGACATAGAGAGCATTACAAAATGTAAAACAGATAACTGTGATTATGAAAATTTGCACAAAAATACAATGCAAAGAAAATCATAAGGAAAGCAGAAAAATAGGAAAAAATTTTTTTCCATAAATATCTCTGATAAAGGCCTCATTTCTAAAATATATAGAGAACTTAGTCAAATTTATAAAAATAGAAATCATTCCCCAATTGGTGAATGGGAAAAGGATATGAACAGACAGTTTTCAGACAAAGAAATCAAAGCTATCAATAGTCATATGAAAAAATGTTCTAGATCATTATTGATTAGAGAAATGCAAAGGAAAAGAGTTCTGAGGTACCACTTCCTACCTATCAGATTGGCTAATGTGACAAAAAAAAGGAAAATGTTGAATGTTGGAGGAGATGTGGAAGATTGGGACCCTAATGCACTGTTGGTGGAGTTGGGAACTGATCCAACCATTCTGGAGAGCCATTTGGAACTATCCCAAAAGGGCTATAAAACTGTGCCTACCATTTGATCCAGAAATTCCACTTCCAGGTCTATATCCCAGAGACAATCAAAGAAAGGCCAAAGAACCAATTTTGTACAATAATATTCATAGCAGCTCTTTTTTGTGGTGGCTAAAAACTGGAAATCAAAGGAATGCTGTCAACTGGGCAATAGCTAAAGAGGCTGTGATATATGATTGTAATGAAATGTTATTTTGCTATAAGAAATGACAAGAAGGATGATTCAAGAAAAACTTGGAAAGGCTTTTATGAATTGACACACAAGAAATGAACAGAACTAGGAGAATATTGTACACAGTAACAGCAACATGGTTTGGCCAATTCTATGGTTTGATCAAGAACTGTGAATGACAGCTATTCTCCTCAATACAACGATCCAAGACAATCCCAAATGACTAACGATAAAGCATACTATCTGCCACCAGAGAATGAACTGGTATTGATTGAATACAGAGAAATATGCTATTTTTCACTTTCTTTCATTTATTTATTCCAATCTTCCTGTACAAAATGACTAATATGGAATAGTTTTACATAATTGCACATGCATAACCTGTATCTCATTGCTTACTGTCTCAGAAAGACGGGGATAGAATTTGGAACTCAAAACAATAAATAAAATGTTTAAAAAATTAAAAAAAATCTTTTAAGTGGTATAGATTTAACTGATCAGCACTGAAAAATGGAACAATTTCAAGTAGCCAGTAATCTAAAACTCATTTGAATTTCACTTTGGATCGTATCTTTTACACTTATCTTTAAATATAGATGTCCTGGGGCAAAGCAGTTAAATAATTATAGGAGATAACATCTACAAAGAATTGAAATTAAAAGCTTTCTCTATCTCTTATCATTTTTAAGAGCCTAAAGATTACTGGAGATACTCATCAACGTTGACAAATGGACTCCTGATAATAAAGAGCTGGCTGGACTTGTATTCCTCACATTCCCGTACCTCCATTATATTGTACAACCCACATATGTGTGTATATATATATATATATATATATATATATATATATATATATATATATATATATATATATATATATATATATATATGTATGTGTTTATTTGAACTATAATTCTCAACTCCTAGAGATTTCTTTAGAGTTGTGTTTCAACTAAAGTGTGTTTTCTAAATTAATAAAATGATCTGGTGAGTTATGAATCAGCTGTTTTGTTGATTGTCAGTTGAAAAAGATAACAATGAGAATTTATAGTCAGTCAAAGGCATAAAAAATTAAACATTGTGTTCTCAAAGGCATCACCAAAACCTCTGGTGGTTGCACCCAAAAGTTCAAGTCTCTTCTGTATTGGAATGATCTTGAATAGGAGCAATTATTAATCACTCTTTCTGAACGTTATAACACTGTCATTTTTCTGTTATTTCATCCAAAACTGCTTCTCAATTTTCCTTTCAATGTTTTGTTCTTTTATTGTTGTTTACATCACATACAGAATTAAAACCAAAACTGGGAACTATGAAATTAATTAGCATAATTTAACCCCTTCTACATCAAGGAAGATGGATGTTAGAGATCTAATTTCTTATTAATTATTTTAGCACCTTATCAGAAATTTCAACACAAATGTACCTCTAATTATTTAGTTAGCAAACACATTTTACAGACCTAAAAAAAGTTCTAAATGAAATTCAGCACTGATTGTGTCAGCTATTTAGTCTGTTTTAAAGCAAAATGATCATCTACTTTTTGATATTTTAAAAGTTATCATTTTTCCCGAATATGTACAATATGTACTGGCACCACTGAGGCAAAAATAAATAGCTCACATATATACGGTATTTTTTTTGGCTCTGGATTTGTGATTTCATCAGTTCAGGGTGATGGGGTATTGAAATCCTCTCTATCAATGCTGCTCAGCAACTCTTCTTCAGAGAAACTTGGTGAGTGCCTGATGACACTGGGAAGTTAGGGGTCTTGTCTTAAGGGTCTTGTCTAAGTCCATACAGGTAGAGAGGAAACTCAGACAGTTTTCTTGACTCCAAAGTCTTCTCTATCCACTACGCCACATTGCCCCTCATAAAGAATTTCAGGCCTGTTTAATTATCTACAAATTATCTTATTTGTAGCCTCACAGTAACCTTGTGAAGTAGGTGATCTAGGTATTATAGCATCCATTTTGAAGAAAAGGAAAATAATGTACAGAAAGAATAAATGACGTCTCAGATCATACAGTTAGTAAATTGCAAGTTAGGATGCAGGTACAGGTTTTCCAATGTTAAATCCAGGGATCTTGCCACAACATCAAACATGACTAAAATATCACCCTACTTTTTCTCTAGACCTAGAAGTCCGTACAATGCTCCAACCTATATTTTCAAAATTATTTCACATTACTCCTATTTACCCACATGTAAATTTCAGCCAAATTGCCTTCCTTGCTGTTTCCTGAATTTAGAATTACATTTGCCGTATGCATATCTTTGCACAGCCTGTACCCTTTTTCAAAAATGCAATCCTTCCTCACCCGGGCCTGTTAGAATCCTTACTTTCCTGATTAGTCCATGTCAGGTGCCACCATCCTATCAGAAACCTTTCCTGATTCCTCAGATAATTAGTTTATTAGTGTTCTCTCCATTCACATAGTGGCTTAATGTATGACCTCAGATGTAAAATTTATTATCTGTAGGGGACAATAGGTCAGATCTTGCAAGGTAAATGAGTTATTTCCTTGATGTAGTTATTTTGATGTTACGTTACTATATTCCTTTTAGGTTAGTAGGACACTACTCAGAGTTCTAAGTTGCTATTTACTAAATGCAAATGGCCTACCAAAGGTGGCAGACTTCCAAATATAACTAATGCATTTGCCTATTTTCATCATGAAAAGCATGCCACATCCATTGTAAGCAATTAATTGATAATCTGTGGTTTATTACATGGAAAAGCAAAAAAAAAAATATTAACTACCTTAGAGATATATCTTCTGGGAGGGGGAATGAATTAGAACATAAATAGAATCAGAACATAAAAATGTTCTGATAAATGCAAATATTAATGGCAAAAAGAGAGTTAAGGTCATTTCATCTTTAAATATTAGAAGAATATGCTTTCCCCTAAATTTTCATGATAAATATCTACAGTTCCAGGACTCAAGAATAATTTTTGATTTTTATTGAGAAACGTAACTAGTTCTCTTTGTCAGTGAATAACAAATCAATGAAACAAAAGGCATTAATCAAGTGCCTATGATATTCTAGGCATTATGTTAGCTGCCAAGAACACAAAGACAAGAGCAAAAATAGACTCTTCTTTCAAGGAGCTTACATGCTAACAGGAGAGAATTTGTAAATATATGGGTACATACGACCTAGAGAGTAGATGACAGGTAACCTTACAAGGGAAGGTTGCTAACAATTTGGAGGTGGGAGATGGGGACAGAGGAGGTATTAAAGGACCTTGAGATGCCTGGGGCAGAAGCTGATTCTTGATCTGAGTCTTGAAGGAAACCAGGGATTCCAAGAGGCAGAGGTGAAAGGAGTGAACATTTCAGGCATAAAGGACAGCTTTTGCAAATGCATGGAGATAGAAGAAAAGAGTACTGTATGTAAGGAATCGCAAGTGGGCCAGTTGGATCACAGAGCATGAAATATTAAGCAGTCTAGAAACACAGGAAGAAGACAAGTTCTAAAGAGCCAGATACAAGAGTTTAGACTTGATCCTAGAGGTAACAAGTTGTACCAACAACCCGTTTATTCATCTATCTGTCTGTCTGTCTATCTATCCATTTATCTATTCATTCATTCATTTATTCATTTATCCATGTATCTCTTCATTTGTTTGGGAGCAAGGGACAGATGGAATAGTCAGACTTTCACTTAAGATAAATCTTTTTGGCTGCTAGGAAGAGTTAAGAAAAGATGAATTAGGATGTTATTAGAATAGTCAAGGCAAGAAGTGATAAGTGGTGGTAGAGTGGAAAAGAGATATTTACAAAAAATGTTGTAGAGATTAATAAAAACAAGGATTCACAATCAATTAGATATATGAGGTGAGTGAGGAGTCATGGACAATGCTGTAGCGGGGAACTTGGATGACTACAAAAATTTTTATATTTAAATTTTCTTAATTTTTAAGTACTTTGAAAAGTAATATAGAAGTTAAGAAGGGGGGTAGATTTGTTTTTTGGGGGAGAATAATGAGTTCTAATTTGAACATGTTGACTTCAACAAGCCTGAGGGGTAGCCCATTCAAAATATCAACATGTCTAACTGGGCCAGTTTATGATGTGAGAGCGGAGAGATGGATAAATACTGTCTATATATCTTGTTGTTTGCCCTTAGTTTTCGAAAAGGATCAATGACTTCACATGGAGATGTCTTGACTTGTGTGTAGATCTGGATTTAAGTGAGGCAGAAATGCACACAGTTGTCAGTCTCACTCTCTTCTCGAATTATCCAAATCCAGTGGCAAGAAAAAAGTCAGGATGACTAGCAATGACCTGGGATGCAGTGGATGACCTTGGCGTCCTCCATATCTGACCAAGCCCTAAGTACTCCACTGCACCTGCATCAGCTACCTTCATGGCTTTGGAACAAGTTGCTCTCATCCGTCATTTCTGCTAGAGGAAGTCTTCACACACTTGCAGTAGACATCACTCTAACACATCAACAGGATATATGCACACACATATACATGTATATGTATATATGTATATATACATATATATTCTGTATCTACTGCACACTCATATGTCTGTGTGCATGAAGACATGCACATATTTAAACACATACACAGTTGCTAAAGCTACAGAAAAGAAAGCTCTTGCCACCAAAGTCCTTGGCATTTTCAACTGGTTCAATGGAAATGTCATCCAAGAAGTTATATTACCAGGTGCTTTGCAGCTGTGCCCTAAGGACTATATGACTTTTCTATTGGACTTGCAGATGAAACTTTCTCCGTGGGTATTGGATCCTCCTTTAGAATATAAGCTCCTTGAGAGAAGTTACCGTCTCTGCTCTTTTATTGGCATGTATCCCTAGTGTTTAGCATAGTGCTTTATACATAGTTCTTGATATAAATACTTCATTCATTCATTTACTCATTCATATGTACATGATACATATTCATATATATCATCTATATAAATACACAGGGGCAGCTAGGTGGTGCAGTGGATAGAGCACCAGTGCAGGAGTCAGGAGGACCTGAGTTCAAACCTCACCTCAGACACTTGACACTCACTAGCTATGTGATCTTGGGCAAGTCACTTACCCCCACTGCCTCATCCTGGGTCACCTCCAGTCATCCTGATGAATATCAGGTCACTGGATTCAGATGGCTCTGGAGGAGAAATGAGGCTGGTGACCTACACAGCCCTCCCTCACTCAAAACAAAGTCAAGTGCAAGTCATGTCATTATGTCTCTGGTGGCATGGTCTTCTTTGGCAACAAAGGATGAACACACATAAAATTACACATACAAGCAGCTACATGGCAAGTGCTGGGCCTGGAATCAGAAAGACCTGAGTTCAAATCTGGCCTTAGACACGTGTATTAGCTGTGTGACTCTGGGCAAATCACTTAATCCTGTTTGCCTCACTTTCCTCATATGTAAAATGAGATGGAAACTGAAATAGTAAACCACTCCAGTATCTTTGACAAGAAAATTCCAAATATTGCCAGGAAGAGTCAGAAATGACTGAAACAATTAAAAAACATAAAACACATACATACACACACATATATATACACATACATACACACACAAACACACACATGTGTGTGCATCACATATAAATGAAGTATTTATGGTAAACACCATGTTTAAGAGAGCCCAGGAGAGAGCCTTGGTGTATAACCACAGTTAGTCGACATGGAATGAAGGAAGATCTAGCAAAGGAGACTAAAAAGGAAGAAGACAAGTAGCAGGGAACCAAGAGATAGTAACGTCACAAAAATCCAGAGAAGAGCATCCAGGAGGAGACAGTTATAAATGGCACCAAATACTGCAGAAAAGTCAAGGATGAAGACTGAGCAAAATGCCATTAGATTTGGCACTGAGGAGACCACTGGTAACTTTGAAGAAAGTTGAATTTAAGGGACAAGATTGCAGAGGATTAATAAGCGAGTGAGAGCAGAGGAAGTGGAAGCGCTGAATACAGAAAACTTTTTCACAGAGCTCAGCTGAGAAAGTGAAAAGAAGTATAAGATAATGGCAAGCAGAGAGTGGAATCTAGTGAGATTTTTAACACATGAAGGAGAACTGGTGGTACTTTTAGTCACAAAAGAAGGAACCAATAGATGCCAAACATTAAATGTTAGTGTGAGGTGACTGATGACAGTGACTGTGTTCTGCTGGAGAAAATGAGAAAGTATAAAGTCCAGAGTACACATCAAGGCATTGGCTCTGGGAGGAAAGGCTTTCCCAAGAAACTGAAGTCAATGAGCAAATAGCGGAATTGATAACAAATGTGAGATGAGGAGAGGAGAAGGAATCTGAATCCCAGAATCTCAGAATTTGATAGAGGGAAGAAACTTTATCAGACATTTGATACTATCTATCTATCATGTATCTATCTATCTATCTATCTATCTATCTATCTATCTATCTATCTATCTATCTATCTATCTATCACTAGCTGTGTGACCTTGGACACGTGTGTGTGTGTGTGTGTGTGTGTGTGTGTGTGTGTATAATGGAATTACCACAATAGCACACATACCACATGGTCATCTCGTTGCTACTTGAAGACATCTAAGGAGAGGAAAACATGACTTTTCAAGGCTAGCTTTCAGGTTTTTGGTTTATGTCCCCCTGATATCAAGCCTAAATTTACTTATTCCTGGTTCTGCCCTCTGGGTCCAAAATGAACAGGTCTAATCTCTCTTCCAAATTTAAACCTTCCAAATGCTTGAAAATGGCTATCATTTTCCTTAGTCTTCTATTTTTTAAGCTAAACATGCCAGGTCTTTCAATCAATTATCATATGTCACAGTCTTGAGGACCTTCACAAATCTGATTACCCTGTTCCTTATTGACATCTTTAAACAGTGGTGCCCAGAGTGGAACACAATGCTTGAGATGAGGTCTGATGAAGATGTGTGTGTTCGTCCTTTGTTGCTGAAGAAGACCACGCCATCAGAGAAATAATGACAAGACTTGCACTTGACTTTGCTTTGAGTGAGGGAGGGCTGTGCAGGTCACCAGCCTCACTTCTCCTCCAGAGCCATCTGAATCCAGTGACCTGATATTCATCAAGATGACTGGAGATGACCCAGAATGAGGCAATTGGGGTTAAGTGACTTGTCCAAGGTCACACAGCTAGTGAGTGTCAAGTGTCTGAGGTGAGATTTGAACTCAGGTCCTCTTGACTCTTGCACTGGTGCTGTATCCACTTGCACCACCTAGCTGCCCCTGTGGTGAAGGTATGGTGGAATGATATTTCCCTCTACCTAGAAATCAAGCAGATATTAATGCAACCCAACTTTACGTTAGCTTTTTTGGTGGTTATATAACTCTTCTGATTCATGTTGAATATGCAATCTATTTAAATCCCTAGATATTTTCCAGAACAATTGCTGTCTGTCCTTGTCTCTCCCAGCCCATACTACAATGATGATTTTTGTACCCAAATGTAAAATAGTTATACCTATTGAAATTTCACTTTTTAGATTCAGCCCAAACCCCTAGACTGTCAAGAGACTATTGGATTTCACGCTTTCATTTACTGTGTTATCTATAACTCCCAGCATTGCATCATTTGCCAATGTCTTTGTCCAAATCATCGATAAATAATGCTAAAAAAAATACAGGGTCAAACACAGATTCTTTGAGGCGTCTAATGGAGACCTGTCACATCAACAACGAACTATTAACAGCTCTCTTTTAGTGAGGAGGAACTACATAGTGAACATGGTCCTGGACTTGGAGTCAGGAAGGTCTGGATTCAAATCCTGCCCCAGTCACTTAATAACCACGGGACTCTGGATAAATCACTTAATCTCTCTGTGACTCAGTTTCCTCACTTGTAAAGGGACTCTACTTGATGACTTTGAAGGTTGCTTTTAGTTCATAATATATGATCCTATGATATTTGAGTCTGGTCATCCAAGCAGTTTTGAATATATTTAATTGTATTATCATGTCATTATCAACAGCATTCTTCTTATCTATTAATTTAGCAATCCTACAAAAAGGCAAAGAGGATCTGTTATTTCACCAGGCTTGATACTACTATCTACTACTATGACTACATCTTACAGACAAAATAGTGAAGGATAAAGTTAATGGATTTGGCCATTTTGGATGCTGGGTCACCAGGGCTGCATGTCAGTGTTTGTGAACCCTGAGGTGATCAGACAGATTAGAATCCTTCACTGGCCTATACTACATCTTTTATATGTTTCATTATAATTTCACTATGGCAGGTTCAAAGTCATTGTTAAGGATGAAAACTGAAAAGTCATACTGTCTTCCAAGAATACGAACCAACAAATATTAAGTGGAGAGATGCTGATTTTGAATGAATTGTAGAGCTCACTGGCGCCTTTAACACTTCAAAAAAGTCTCAGGCTCACCGGAAGTGTGGAACTGTGTCATTATCTCTGTCTCTTTCATCTAATGCCTTGCATATAATATGTATTTGTTGACAACTTTCATATTTCTCTGGGTTTTTTTTTTTTGAGTGAACCATGAAAAATAAATTAATCCCACTGAGACTGTCAGTAATGTCTCCTGTAACACCAACTGCTTGTTCCTCCCTTTCCAACTAGCTAAGGTCATTCATGACAAGTTTTACATTGTAGAAAGATTGATGGACCACAGTCCAGGTAATTAATGGTGCTCAGAAAACAGTAGATGGTCCATCTGACAAGTTGTGGTATCAAGAGTATGAAACTGCCCATAATGTCATCTCTGTTTCCCAGTCATCCCTAAGATGAATGCAAAACTTATATCCTTCTTTTTTCCTACTCCCATGAGTCTATCATGGCTCCAATTTGCTTCCTGGACAAACCCACCAAATATTACTATATCAAGTGGTAAAATAAGCATAAGAAAGATACTTGAAGGGTGTCTGGCTACACAGGACCAAGTTGTATCTTTTCCCCTAATCTTCATAGTGGTTAAGAGTTTCATCATTTTTTCTTTGAATTGCTTGTGGGTGTTCACATCTCAATCATACATACCTGGCAAAATCTTTTTTACAGTCAATTATTACCCTTTAACAACTTAATAAGAATTCACAAATTCCTGTCCTTTGACTTAACAACACTACAGTCATAACTATATTAACCTCCTCTTCAGCATAACACCAATAGCCTGACTATTTGCCCTACCCACAAATCAACCATCAATTTTCTTAATTCTTTAGATATTCTTCTAGTCCTTTCTCTTACTTACCTTGCCTAATCTTGCCAACTACTTTGTCTTTATCTTTCAAGAGTCTATGTCTTCAAGTTCTACTTCCTAATTCTCCTCTATCCCTCTCATTGTTCCTTAATCTTCTATTTCCTTCTTAATTTTTCTTCATTCTGCTTCTATTTCAACCAGGAAGTAAAGTCTGGACCAATAGGTGATCCTACCAATTGTCATTCAGATTTTCCTAAATATCTTTATTCTCCTCAGATTCAGCCTTTCACCTACTTCACCCCTCTAAATTTCATCATTTTCCCCCTTATTTGGTCTTCCCTGTCCTCCTCTCTCTCTCATGACCTCCTCCCCAAAGAAATAAGAAGTAAAATAGGAGGGGGAACTCAACTCACATGTCCATGATTTTCTTGGTGGTTATTATTATATTATTACTATTTTATATTTTATATATTATTATTATTGGTTTCTTTAAGTTATAAAGTAGGCTTTTGTCATAGAGGATAGGGGAAGGCATGCGGCGGGATATCTGAGGAGAAAAGTGAAAAGTTTGAAATAGTCTGATTGATGAGATGGGTGGACAATCAATCAGGGAGGGGTAAAAGGATTGCTTGGATTCAATGAGAGCTCACATGAGCTTAAAGAACATTAATATGTAATGAACCCAGTCAGCAAAGTTTTGTCACTTCCTCTGGTAGGTGAGAAGGAACAAAAGAGAAAAATGAAGGCAATAAGCAGTGTTGGAGGTTGCCAAGGAAACAACAGGACAAGAGAGTAAGGGATCTGAGATGAAGGAAAGTGGAAAATCCAGTTAGTTCGCTAGGAGGACGGAGAGTGTAGCTGTATTAGGGGTGATGACAGGGGGAAGCATGGAGGGATAAAGCATTTGGAAGTCATGTTGAGGACAAATAATTAATTTCTTCAGAAAACAAAAGGTGCTGGGAGAGATTGAATGAAAAAAGATTACATTTAGATAAAGAAATTTTAAAATTTTTGAATATTTAATTATGATACTTTGGGAGGATGATAAGGCCAAGTATGGCTATCCCCATGTGTAGAAGAAAACTTTAAACACATTTTAAAAATACATGTCAATTTTACAAGTATATCCTAGTGAAAATCTGGATGGAAAAGCAATGTTTTTCCATCTATTCCCCTGTGAACTCAAAGTTCAGCTCAGTTTGTCAAATGTACCTCTATGGGGCAAGGCACTATGTTAGGCACTGAACTTCTAAATAAATACAAAAAATGAAATAGTACCCATGCTCTGGAAATTTGTATTCTATGAGGGGAAACAATGACTATATACATAATTATTGGGAAAAACTCATCATCCTGCAAGATCCCATCAGCCTTGGCACCATACTTCATCACTACCCTCTCCTTCTATAGGATGGGACAACTAAGGAGGGACTCAGCTCAAACATCTACTTTCTTATTTGACTGCACTATTCTAGGACTACTCTGACTTCTCCATCAGGCCTCAGAATAGGTTACCCCCTTTCTCTTTTTCATGTATTATTTTACTCCACTAGGCTGCAAGTTTCTTGAGGCCAAGCATTTGTGTCAGCACAGAGGACAGTCCAATACACAGGTGACACTAAACTATGTTAATTGACTTTTGACATAATTAAACACAAAGTGTTTTCATGAGGAAGAGAGTGCTAAAAAGTGAAGGCAGAGGAAATATCAGGAAAGGTCTTCTCCTATAGGAAATGCGTGTGTGTGTTCGTCCTTCGTTGCTGAAGAAGACCATGCCATCAGAGAAATGATGACATGACTTGCACTTGATTTTGTTTTGGGTGAGGGAGGGCTGTGCAGGTCACCAGCCTCACTTCTCCAGAGCCATCTGAATCCAGTGACCAGATATTCATCAAGATGACTGAAGATGACCCAGGATGAAGCAATTGGGGCTAAGTGACTTGTTGAAGGTCACACAGCTAGTGAGTGTCAAGTGTCTGAGGTGAGATTTGAACTCAGGTCCTCCTGACTCCTGCACTGGTGCTCTATCCACTGCACCACCTAGCTGTCCCCCTATAGGAAGTGGCAATGTAATGAAAGAATCTGGGGATTCCAAGTAGTGGAGATGAGGAGCAAGTAGATTCTACATATGGAGAAATAAATACCTGGGCAAAAGCACAAAAGTCAGAGAGGAATGTGTTTGATCTAGGATTATCATCAGTGTGCTTTGACATCTAATGATATGTCTACATAATCTAAAGGTCTGCCCATTAAACCTTCCTGCTGCTTTTAAGGAAGAATTCTTAACTTCACTGGATGTTCCTTTAAATTCTCTGCCTATTTTCTTACTTTAGTTTTTTCTAATAACATTTAATAAGCAGTTCCTCACATCTGTATCTTCCAGATATTCCAAAGATATTTAATTTTAGTTGACTTTATCAAGTCACTAAAAGTCAAACATCTTTAAAATCTCTTAGCTAACATTTCTCTCTCATTTGTTGCAGGGAACTCAACACATCTGGATCCTTTTGACAAAATTACTCTCTCTTTTTAAGATGGTTCAAACATTTAACAGAAAAATCAAGTGCAGTGGGTTGAAACATACCATTAAATCATGAAGTTGAACTTTTGCAGATGATATAAAAACAAATCATTAATAGAGTACAGACTAAATATAAAGTGGCATTTTATGACAATGTAAGCATCAGTTCAAAATGTTATGTAAGCGTGTTATGACTCATGTTTAATTGTAATTTAATCAAAAGAGAATTTTTAGTTGTATTTAAAGGAAAAAATACTTTTTATCCTTAAACCCCCAGGACTGATGTAAGAAAGGTTCTCAGATTAAGGAAGAATTGAAGGAGGAAAGAAAAGAAGGAAAGAAGGAAGCTAGCAAATATTTATTAAGCATATGCTACATGCCTGGCACTTGCAAATATAATCTCCCACTTAACAAATGTAATTTCTTTGGGTTCTCACAATGCTGGAAGGTAGAGGCTATAATTATCCCCATTTTTATAGTGGAAGAAACTGAGGCAGACAGAAGATATGTGATTTGCCCAGAGTCACAAAGCTAGTAAATATCTGAGGCTGGATTTGAACTCTTACTGACTTCAGGCCTTAGCACTCTATCCATTGAGCCATCTAGCTGTCTAGGTTGTCATTCAAAACAAGACCAGTTTTAATGACAGGAAAATGTATGGATTTTGATGGATTCTAATAAAAATAAGCTATAATAACTTTGTTATCTTTCTAATTTCTATTTTATTTATGATTTCAGTCTTAAAGTCGAATATAAGAACTTGAAAGAGATTTACAGATAGATACATTCTTTACCCAACTCACACTTTCAGTTCTTCAGTATGTCAAATTACACTAAACTTATTTCAAATTTAAGTTTATATTTTTGTAAAAGAAAATGTTAAATGATACCCTATACAATTTTCAATCACTAGATACATTTAACTTTAACAAAAAGATTGCAACAGGAAAAAAATAACCAACTTCTCCCCTTCATAAATTTATATTTCTTGGAGTTCTGGACTTTCTTTGGTAGGCATTGACACAACCTTCATAGAAAATTATGTCTAGAATGTTTATAAACTCAGAGAATGTTAGATTATTTAGAGATTAACTATATGCATTTAAACACTTCTCAAAAGAAAGGTGTAGTTATTTTCAGGCACATGTGGAATTTAAGAATTTTTCCTGTGATCTCAGACCATAAGTGCCTTGCTGTGAATAATTTCTAATATAGTCATAAAAATAGTTTTGTGATCTAGCAGTAAAGGAATGAATAGGGGAAAAGATACCATTTTACAATGGATTGGAGAGCAATATACAGTGAAGGTTGATGGTCACCTTCCAGGAAAGCATAACAGTTATTATGAAGTAATTTAAATTCAAAGCAACCATCAGACTATTCAAAGTAGAAAATCAGCTGGCCATCGTATGAATGTTTCTTTATACAATTTAAATTACTGGAAAAGACATTACAGTGAAACCGTTTTATGATGTTGAAGAGCAGGGGAAAGAGGAACAAAGTGAATAATATAGACTTTATTGATTCTGCATATTAAGCTTTTCATATCTATAGAGCTATTTCAAAGAATCATAAAATTCAATCTTTTCAGGGGACCACTAATTCAATTCATTGCTTCAATTATCATTCTTCTTCTACTACATCCTGAAAAATGGCCATTCAAATTCAGTTGATACACTGGTAGTTCTGGAGAACTTAATACCAGAGGAAGTAGACAATTTAGATTTTTTAAGTATACTTTAAGATAGTTCTCATCGTTAAATTATTTCCCTTTATATTCAAGCAAAATCTGTTTCCCTACAGCTTCTACCCTTGGTATTATCCCCAACTCTTACTTCTCTATCACTCTACATATGCATTCTGTTGTCAAATCTTGTCATTCTACATTTACAATACATCTTTTTGATATACCTTCTTTCTACACTCACAGCTGCCATCCTAGAATGCCCTTATTGTTCCTTGCTTGAACTGTTGCAAAAGAATTCTAGTGGCTTTCCCCCCACATGAAGTTTTTCCTTACTCTATTTAGCTGCCAAAATGATTTTTACCAAAGAATAGGTACTCAAAATAGGTACTCAAAAAACTCTATTGGCTCCCTATTAACTCCAGGAGCAAATATAAATTTTTCTGACATTTAAGACCCTTTTATAATATGGCTTCTTTTTAACTTTCCATCCTTCTTAAATTTTTACTCCTCTCCATGAAGTTTATAATCCACTTACACTGACCTTCTTTTTTGCTTCTTAAACACAACATTACCTCTCTGATCCCCATTCCTTTTCCCTGGTTGTGCCCCATGTTTCCACATCTAGAATGCTGTCCCATCTCAACTCTACTTCCTAACTTTCCTGGCTTCCTTCAATACTTAGTTCTACTTACCTTCCATAAGAAACCTTTCTTCTCCCCCTCCCCTAGTCCCTTCTTTTGAGATTACCTTCCATTAATATAATATATTGTGTGTATACAATTATTTTCATGTTGTCCTCCCATTACAATGTGAACTCCTTGAGGGCAGAGATTGTATTTTTGATTTTTTTTGTTTCTCTAACATTTAGCATCGGCACTTACTTCGCTTAGTGTTAGGAATACACCATTTTTAACACTTAAGAAATGGTATTTATTATTTCCTTACAGAACAGTCAGGGATAAAAATAGTACCTCTTTTGTCCTTCGGAGCCAAGCACAATAATTCTAAAGTCTCTTCTACAAGACAACCTTTGAAAACAACTTCAAAACAAAAATGATGTCTCTTCCCTTCTCTTTCTCCTTCTAGACTTAAAAGCCATCCTTTGACCAACTTCCATTTGACATGATTCCTTAAGCCCTCACCACCTTGGCTGTGCTTCTGTAGGGATTTGCTGAACACATCATGATTCTACAGATGTGCTTTGATCAGGAGAGCAAACCTTGATTTTGGTAACCTATTGCTTTATGTACCTACTACATGATGAATGGTGCTTAGGCACCGGGTGAGATATAAATCTTCAGTATAAGATGGTGTGCTCCCTCAAGGAGCCTGTGATACAATAGAGAGATCTAAAAAAATAATACAAATAACTCTGATATGAAACCTTGCTCAGTATTTAGCTCAACCCAAATACTGTGATGTCTAAAAAGGGAAGAATCATGATTGACAAGGAATAGATTTGTGAAAAACTATTTATTAGATGTTTGCTATGTGACAGGAACTATGCTAAGTATTAGGAATACAAATAGAAAAAGAAATATTTTTCTGCTCTCAAAGAGCTCATTCTTTAATCAGCAGAGACAACTAGACAGTGAGTACCTTGAGAGCAGAAAGGTGGCACAGTGGATAGACAAAGACCTGAGTTCAAATCTAGCCTCAGACACTAGCTGTGTGACCTTGGGCAAGGCACTTAAATTTTTGCCTCAGTTTCCTCATTTGCAAAATGCAGATAGCACCTACCTCTCAGGGTTGTTGTAAAGATCTAATGAGATAGTAATTATAAAGTGCTGACTTAGCGCAATGTCTGGCACACAGTAAGCATTAGGTAAATGTTTCTTCTCCTCCTCCTTTTTTCCCCCCTTTTCTTCTTCTTCTTGACAATGTCTAGAAAAGTTCTGCTATAGAGAAGACAGAAAGTCCCAGAAATCCTAAGGCTTAGGGGCCCTTGCATTACAGTCTCAGGTGTCAGTAGAGTGTAGAAACAGAGCAGAAAATGAAGCCTAGAAAACCTTAGGAGTTAGTGGCAGAGTGGATGGTATTCCATCTCACCTGAAGGAACAGAGATGGACAATCTCGCACCTTGTCTAGACAGGTTCTGAACATCCAGAGTAGGGGATCAGAAAAGGGAAAAGTCATGGAGGAACAGAACCTCCTGGTCATCCTGTGAGCTCTGGGGTATTCTAGGGCTGGGGGGCAGGGAAGGGAAGAAGGAAGCATAGTCCTAAGAGTGCTGACTTTTCTCACAATAAATGCAGATCCAGCATTTCAATTAGGTCCTCAAAGGACGTTTTTACAGTTGCAAAGCTAGAAAAATGGTAAGGATTACATTCTAGGCAAAGCAGATAAGATAAACAAAAACTCATAGGTGGGACAGTATTAGACACACATGGGATAGTATATTGTCATTATACTTGGGACAGACAGTGAAGGGGAACTGTCAGTAATCTGGATTTGTCAACAAGCATTTACTAAGAGCTTACTAATTGCCAGATTCTGTTTAATTCTGGCTTTACGTATTACTGTCTCTGAAGCCATTGACTTGATTGAGGGCCAGGGAGGGGAGCAATCTAGGAACCATTAGGAAGTGCCCTTTGGTGGCTAATTGTGATACTGAAACCTTGTAGGAAGGCAATCCCACATGGAGGCTGGAGCAGGAATGGGAAACCTGTGACTTAGAGGCTCCAGGTGGCCTCTAGGTCCTTAAGTCTACCACTTGGACTGAATCCAGACATCACAGAACACAGAACATACCCTTAATAAAAGGATTTACTTGGATTGGGTCAAAAGGCCACACCCAAGGATGCAGAAGGCCACGAGTGGGCTGGAAGCTGCAGGTTCCCCGCCCTGGGCTAGAGGGATGGGACCACTGGGCTTGTGGCTCTAGAAGAACACCACTTAGTAATGTGCCCACTCACTGATTAATTGATATGCTACCTTTCTATGGATTTAGGAAAGGCCACACTGGAGTCACAGAACCCCAAAGCACCAGGGACGATCCACAAGAGTTACAAGTGTCATACATTTAAGGATGAGAATGAAAAAGTGGATTGGTTTAGTCAAGTGATATACACAGATAGCTTCTTTTTGAAAAGTAAAGAATGAGGGAGAAGAGAGAGTAAAAGGTAGGAAACAGAATGAGAGGAAGAAAAGAAGAGAAGGAAAAATTAGAAAACAAAGAAGAGGAAGAGAGAGAAAAAGAAAGGGGGATGGAGAATGGGAGAGGCTGTAAGAGGGAAAAAAGAGAAAGAAAAGTTTTATAGTGGTAAGATCAAATCAACAGAATTTTATTTTACTGCTAATATAAGCAAAGAGAATTTTTTTTAATGCAAGATTGGTCATGGCAATACTCTTTCAAAACTCAATAAGTAGTTGAAAATGACTTAAAAGATGTTGCTAAATTTGTTCTGGAGTTCTAATGCTGTTCAATGATCACAATGAAAGCTCTCTGAGGTGTCCTTACTACTGAAATGTTTCACTGAAATGGTTTCACCACATTGTTCATATTCCGTCATATGTCTGGCTTAGTGCCCAGAATTATAGAAGATTCCTTAGCCCTGTGAAAATCTTATTTGCATTACATCTGGATATACCATAAATTAATCATTCAAATGTCCCATAAATGAGTCACTCAAAGTATGTTAAAAACTTTTTAACATACCATTATCTTCCTTGTTTGTTCATAAAATTCAAAAGTACTTTAACCCCAAATGAACATGCTATATTGAGAAATGGCACCTCAGGCAACATTTCCAAATCTAAACTCACAATCTTCTCCCTAAAACTCCTCTTAGCATTCTTATTTGTTTGATGGCATCATCCTTCTTTTACTTACTTGGACCTGAAAACTTAAAGTCATCTCTCCTAACCCTCACAAATAAAATCTATAGACAAGTCTGATCAATTCTACCTCTGCAATGCCTCTTTGGTGTATATGGAAAGGAGAAAAAAACAGCAAGAGAAATTGTATTGCTGGCAGAATCTAAAAGACTTGCCAACAGATTTGATGAGCAAGGTAGTTCAGAGCTTCATCATCTCTTGCAATTACTGTTTTTCACTTCTTATTAAACCACTCTATTTTACAGGATAAAAGGTAAAATGGTAATGTAATATGAATTTTGAATTTAACAGAATTAAAATCAATATTTGCCTATATTACTGAGCCAGCTTTTTAAAAAATCTAAAATGTAATAGAAACTGACTTGATGAAAATATTCTAATATTCTTCTAACTCATTTCTAGGCCTCCAGTCTTTTCCTTTGCTGATATGTTGTCTGCATGACTGTCAAAAATAATCCTCATAATGTACAGGGCCAATCATCTCATTTTCCACCTCTGAAAGTTCTCATGACTCCCCATTGCTGAGAGGATAAACTTCAAACCTCTCAATCTGATATGCAAAGCCCTCTACTTTCCTGACCCAATCTACTTTTCTAGACATCTAATACTACTTCCATTCAAACAATCTATCACTAAGCATTTCCTCAATCTCATCTTGTCTCCTTCCATCTCCATGCACACATTCCCAGAATGGGAAGGGATTGCATAGATCATCTCATCTTGCATCATACCTGAACAGGAATTCCTTCTACACTATTTCTTAAAAGAGGTTCATCCAGTTCTCCTTGAAAAGCCCCAATGGGTGGGACCCACTAGTTCCTGAGGCAGCTCATGCCACTTCTACATAGTTCTGACTTCTAGGCAGCTTCTCCCTTACATTTAAACCTAAATCTGCCTTTGCAAGTCTCCTAATTTATTTCTTCTTTCTTTTAAGAAAATTAAGAAAGTTCTGCCTAAGTTAAGCAGAACAATTCCAATCCCACTTTCACATGACAAACCTTCTTGTGGCTTACTAGTACCTCTAGCATAAAATATAAACTACTTCTGTTAAGCTTTTAAAGCCCTTCACAACCTTGCCCTAACTCCCAATCAAACAACACACCCTTCCCACACTGTTTGATCCAACTAAACTGGTCTCCGTGTTTTCGGTTCTTCATACATGGTCTTCCATTTCTCATCACCACGCCATTGAAATGATTTACCCTGGAATGTGATTTATATTTATTTCTGATACACAGAATTCCTCTTTCTCTCTCTCTCTGTCTCTCTGTCTCTCTCTCCAAATTCAAGCACCATCCTCTGGTGTATGATTTATGTAAGATGTGTCTGACTCCCCCCAATTGCTAATGTCCCTCCTTTCAAAGTAACTTGATTTTGTTTACTTTCTACTGTGTTTATTCAGTGTTTATTTATAAACAAAAATGATCAGATTATTAAAATTAAGGGCTTTTTTTTTACAGGAAAGATATATTAATGCATATTGTACATCTACCATCATTGAAAAATACAAGAGCACGGTGTCAAGTTCCACAACGAAACCTTTTACTATATATTGATTTACCCTATATTTAGGATATGTATATCCTTATATTTGGGCAGATATGTGTTATGGTAGATACCATGCCAGCCCTCAAGTCAGGATGACAAACCTCAAACACTAGCTGTGTGACCCTGAACAAGTCACTTCACCCTGTTTTCTTCAGTTTTCTCATCTGAACAATGAACTGGGGGAGGAAACAGCAAATCACTCCAACATCTTTGTCAAGATGACCCTAAATGGGGTCATGAAAAGTCAGACACTACTAATTAAGCAAACAATAAATACTTAACTTCTTGTCTTTTCCATTAGAACGTAAGCTAATTGGGAATATGGATTGTTTTAATCTTTATATTAAATTCTCAGTGCTGTAATATTAATGTAAGGTTAATGGTGTGTGGGGGCAAGAGTTAAAGATCTTCCCCACCCATTAATAGGCCTCAGGTGAAGCCCATTAAGAGAAGCTTGATTAGGGAGATTTGTTTTGTAGGAAGGTCCACAATTTTTGTTAATTTCAAAAGAGGAGCCTGGTTCACAAGGGTCTTGATGCCCTCTGGCTCTGAAAAGTGTGTGTATGCTCTGAGGTGAGGTTTTGTTTTGGGGCTTACTCACTGGAAGAAGGTTCATGTGCCAGATGAGACTCTGGGTAGCTGTTAAGGAGCCCCCCAGCTTGAAAACCCAGATGTTGGTGCTTCTCTCTGGCAACCATATACGTATGTAATGGTCAGACAGTTGGATCTGTCTGTTGATTTGTGATGTATGTGTTGCTTATGGTGAGACAGTTAAAAGCCCTATCTGTTGGTCTTTATTTCTCTGCTTATATTTTATTTGTATTTTCTCTGTTTTGAATGTACTTAAAAAAGATTGTTGACCCCTCAAAAAGTTGTTTTTCCTTTTAGAAAAGCAGATCTAAGAGTTTATACAGCAGGCTCTCTTGTGTATGCCAGGGTGCTTACTGACACAAGTGCCTAGCACAGTATATTCAAACAAACACACATTTGTGTAGGAGTTCAATAAATGCTTGCTGATTTATTGATCCATTGCTATAGTCAAAAGGTCTTCTTCATTTGCATTTTTACCCATGCCTGGAATAGACTTATTCTATATCTCTCTTTCAGTTGAACTCCTACCCATGGCACCATTTCTTCCCCATAAAGCTTTTCCTGATTGCCCTACCTACAAGTGCCATTTATCTTATCAAAACTATAATCCCTAACAGAACTTCTCTTATCCACTTATCATCTTATAAATTTTATAACAATTATTTGAATATGTCTGTCCCTCTACTAGACTTCAAGATCTATTGAAGAAAGAGAATACAACACTTTTTATCTTTATATCAAGTTGCCAGCATAGTGTCCTTATGCAATTTGTGTTTAATAATTTTGATATATGGTAGATAGAAAGGGAAACTCAATAGCTACTTCAAATCTTACGCTCACATCTCATAATAATTCATAGAGACATTGCTCATATCACCAACATAACACATTCTCTAGTCAATGTCAAATACAGATGTATTTTCAGACATTAAAATTGATGTTTTTGGGCGTCATAAAATTTATTCAGAACTCTTAAACTACATCAGGATAAAATTCCTACTTAAATCAGAAATTTTACAGAGGTCCCCTAAGAGAAAATGACAATGTTTAAATTTTTAATTTTCTATAAACATCCATTATATGGATACTTTGCATGATGACCTCTAAGTTGTTGTCACAAAACCCCATCCTTTAAAATACCAGCTCCAGTGAAGTCCTATGGCTGTGAATCATGTAACATCATATCTGAAACAAATTGTGGGTGGCCCAACAGAAACATGAATGGTGGCTCTAAAATGCTGTAATATGTTATAGTACATCTGAGTTGCACAGGAGAAATAATACAAAATCCACTAACAAGTGTGCCCTGAAAAAGGAGGTGGGACAATTTTACATTGAAAAATAGATGGATAGTCCAATTGCTATACCACAAACAATTAAACTATAGTTTAATAAACTATTAAATTCATGAACTATTAAATGAACCATAAGACCACAACAAGTGGATTCTGTGTAGATATGGACAAAACTTGCAGAAGATAAGAATATGTGGATGATGATCTTTTTCTGGTAAAAAAAAAATAGGTTTTTACTGAAGTGAAATAAGTTAGATTAAAAAAAAAGACCTTCATGACTTTAAAAATCAAATACTCAAATAATTAATGTGAGAAGGTATAGAGATACCCAATGAGAATGCTTTACATGTGTAGCAATGCTTAGAGATTTAAGGAATCTTAGAACAGTGATATCAGAAGAACAGTGACATTTTGCTGTGTCTCTCTTTGTTTCCCCAGTACTTAGCATAGTGCCTCAAACAATGACTGTTGGTTACCTGGTTGACATCTGGGAATATATAGTCAGTGACACATTTTATTTTAGTGGCATGACAGGGGCAGCTAAATAGAGCAATGGAAAGCATGCCAGTCCTGGAGTCAGGAAGACTCATCCTTGTGAGTTCAAATCTGATCCCTGATACTTACTAGTTACTTGACCCTGGGACAAGATACTTAACCATTTTGGCCTCCATTTCCTCATCTGTAAAATGAACTGCAGAAGAAAATGGCAAACCATTCCAGGATCTTTGCCAAGAAAACCTCAAATGGGATCATGAAGGGCCAAACATTACTGAAACAACTGAACAACATGTAACTGCAAATGTTAACAAATGAAAAGTATTTAATCCTTAATCCTCTCCAGCACCAACTCAGTGCTCTACAGACAGTAAGCACTTAATTAATATTTGCTGATACAGTCAAAAATATTTGACTCTGTTGAAATTTAAATGTACTTTACAAGTATATTTTTCATGTCCAACAAATTATATAGTCAAAGAAATTAAAACCAGAGTATGTTATAAACGTGCTGGAGTTACATGACTGACTTCATTTAAAGGCAACAAACAAGAACCAAAAGTTTAAAAAAGGTTATATTTATGAGAAAATAATTAAAGGATAATAGAATTTAAAATAAAAATGATATTTCTGCCATTCAATGGGAGAAAAACAGCAGGTGCTCTGATTTTATGAATAACCTTTGTTAAATAAACAAGATTTCCTATTTTGAAAGAAATCTATTGAAATACCACAGGTAAAATCCCATTAAAAAATATCAAGGGGATTGTTCATTCATTTTGCTAGTACAGAATTCTAAAAAGCAGATGCAACAGCAAAATCAGATTAGGGGTGCTTTTATATTGCAGTGCTATTATTTCATTTTGGTTGAAATTATCATTTTAACATCATTCTAGTTGTATGGAATGTTAACAGTTTCTTGCATATGTACACAATAAATAACAATTCTAGTTCATATGTAGCTATAATCAGATAATGTATCAAAAGGGTTTAACTAGTTTATCAATAATTTCTAAATATAAGCACTTATTTGAAGGCATGGTTTTTGAGATACTATATTGTTTTCTTTGAATTCTTTTAATTTCTTTGAATTAAGAGAATTCTGTTTTTATCATTGCAGAGAAATTGGAATATTTCATTTTTGAATTTTCCTAATTGACAGCCAAGAAGAAATATTTTTTAAAAATCACAGCATCAAAAAATCACATTAGGTTGAAAAAGTCATTTCTAAACTCTTACCAGTTTTATTGAGATTTGAGTAATTTGCTCTGTAACAGCTCCATCAATCTTGAACTAGGAAGGAAGTCACCAGTATATTGTGCTGTTCTTATAAAGTATCCCAGGAACAAGTGGATGCCATAGAAATTCAAGAATATCATTCACCCTCTAGTGAATCAATCACTGGAAAAGAGAAACAACAAAAACAAAAATAATACTATAATTAATACAATGCATTTAGGTATTGCTAGATGTTTTATAATATTTATAAATAAATTCAATATGAGCCAAAATCTATTCTCACATAATATCTTAAATTATATATATATATATATATATATATATATATATACATATATATATATACATGCATGCATACATACATACATACATATATCATCATAATACCTTGGAGTACATATTGATTTCCTAACTACAAAGTATACAATTATGAATTACAACACATGAAAAACCAGTTTTCATATTTATGAGATATTCTTTAAAACTCAAGGTACATATAATTTTACTATCACTATTAGTTTACATCAGGCTATCATTTTTTCCCGATGGAAATCATTTTCTGATTGTCAAGTTTTAGAAGATTACTTTATTGGGAATGCAAACATCCAGGCAAGTCTAAAAGTTGTGAATCAGCTACTCTTTCTTTGTATAGTAAATGAATAATATATATTTTTAAAATTTCTATTTTTGCTCATTTTCCTTATTATAGGAACCAAGAGATTTTTTATTGATATGTTTGTCTAAATGTAACAGTAAGCATCCTGACATACACAGGAGGACCTGCTATCACAGGTTCTTAGATCTGCATTCATAAAAGGAAAGCAAGAGTTCAGGAACCAAGATGGTGGAGTGAGAGCAAGTACTCACCTAAGCTCTAAGACAAACTCCTTCAGATAGCTCTAAAAAGAGAATCTGAACAAATTTTAGAGTGGCAGAATCCAAAAGGAGACAGAGTGTGGTAGATTTCCAAGCCAGGACAGCCTGGAGGTCAATAGGAAGGATCTGTTGAATGGGGCAGGAGGAGCTCACAGATCACAGGCTATACCAGCATGGTCTCTGCCACAGCAAAGTTGAGCAAGAAGCCTTAGGCAGTCTGAAGCAGAAGCAGCATTGCAGATTCCTAAACATATCAGCCCAGGACAGGAGTCCAGTGGAACTGAGTGACAGAGAGGCGCAGAACTCCAGGTAACAGCAATAACCAGTCCTGAGATTATCAGCCCACAGATTAAATGTCTGTAAGTCATCTACTTGAACTTCCGGGAGCCAAGATGTCAGAGTGATCTGTAAATGCTATCTCCCTCCCCTTGTTAACCTTGACAAACCCAGAGAATATTTCCCCAGGAAAAATCCTGGAACAGTGGGATCAGCTGAAGGGATAAACAGTCTCTTAGCCTGCAAGGCTAGGAAAATGACAAAGGGAGTCTCTCTTGATGTGGCTAAAGGGGATCAAGGCAGGACCAGAGCTATCCCAGACAGCCCCACCTCAGTGAACTGGGGGGAGATCCTGAGCCCCAAGGGAGGTGGAACCCACAATCACCAACACCAGGTCCCCAGGTATACTTCAGCACAGCCAAGGGAATCAGGAAGACACTAGCATAGATGGGATTCACCAACCACTGAACTTGCCTATGCTTTAGTTCAGGAGAGGAGACCTCCTGTGGTCAGAACACACCTCTTCCACACTTAATGCAGCAAGCTCCAGGGTAAATCTGGGGAAATTCAGAAAGACATTACCTGGCCTCTGCTTTGGCATACCAGTCAGCTCAGCACCAGGTAAACTGCAGCATTTTAGCTTCTAGCTGAAAGAACCAGAGGCCACAATACACAGAGCCTCAAGTTCTAAGCACAAGAACTGTGGGACAGAGCCCCCTGTACCTCAGAAACAGAGATCTACTTTAAAAGCCAGGAAAAGGGTGATCATCATAGAGGTCAGCATTGAGACCGTACTCCCATCTGAAACTCCATAAGGAATATGAACTGGTCTCAAGCTCAAGGAACATTCTTAGAAGATCTCAAGAAGGATTATAAAAGCCAAATTAGAGAAGCAGAAGAAAAACTGGCCAATGAGTTTAAAAATATGAAAAAAAAAATCACAAGACAATTTAAAGGGAAAATTGGAAAAATGGAAAAGGAAGCACAAAACCTAACTGGGAAAATTGGACAAATGGACAAAGGAAGTAGAAAAACTAACTGGAGAAAAATAACTCATTAAAAGGAACAATTTGACAGATGGAAAAAGAGATGCAAAAATTAACTGAAGAAAATAATGTCTCAAAAATTAGAATTGGGTAAGCTAATGACTCTATGAGACATCAAGAATCAGTCAAAGAGAATCTAAAGAATGAAAAAATAGAAGAAAATGTAAAATATCTCATTGGGGAAACAACAGACCTGGAAAATAGATGCAGGAGAGAAAAATCTAAGAATTATTGGTCTACCAGAAAGCCATGATGAAAAAAAGAGCCTGGACAATGTCTTCCAAGAACTCTTCAAGGAAAACTGCCCAGAGGTCCTAGATCCAGAGGGCAAAATAGTTATTTAAAGATCCACCATTCACCTCCTGAAAGGGATCCCAAACTAAAAACACCAAGGGATATCGTTGCCAAATTCAGAACTATCAAGTGAAGAAGAAAACACTGCAGGGAGCCAGAAAGAAACAATTCAAATATTGAGGAACTACAGTTAGGAACACACAGGACACTGAAGCTTCTACATTAACAGATCTGAGGGATTGGAATATGATATTCTGTAAGGCAAAAGAGCTGGGACTACAACCAAGGATCAGTTACTCAGCAAAACTTAGCATAATATTTCAGGCAAAAATATGGACAGTCAATGAAAAAAGAAATTTCCACACCTTCCGGGTGAAAAGGTCAGAACTCAATAGAAAATTCAATCTTCAAACACTAGTCTCAAAAGAGGCATAAAAAGGTAAGCGGGGGAAAAAGAAAGAAAAAACTTGTTATTCAATGTGGGCAAACTGTTTACATTCCTATAAGGGAAGATGATACTTGTTAATCTTGAGAATTGTATATTTATCATGATATTTGAAAGGGATATCCATTGATAGAGCGAGCGGGTATAAATTAAATGATGTGATGATAAAAAAATGTGATTTAAGGGTGCAAAGGGATTGTAATGGGAGATGTGAAAAGAAGGAGGCAGAAAAGGTAAATCACATCACAGGAAGAGCCACAAAAACATACTGCAGTAGAGGGAAAGAGGGGCGGGAGATGAGCACTGTTTGAGATTTATTCTCATCTGATTTTGTCTAAGGAGGGCACAACAAACTCGATTAAGTATAGAAATCTAACTAGCTCTATAGTCAGTAGGAGGGGAAAGGGGAAAGAAAAGGGAGGGGAGGTTAAAAGGAGGGAAGAAGTAGTAAGGGAAAAGGGGAGTAAAAGGGAGGGGAATTGATAGAAGGGAGGGAAGATTGAGGGAGGCAATGGTCAAAGATTTAAATTCTACTGTGGAAGGAAAAGGAAAAGGGAGAACGAAAAGCATAAATGGCAGGGAAAGAGGATGGAGGGAAAGACACAGATAGTGATCGTAACTGTGAATGTGAATGGGATGAACTCTCCCATAAAACAGACAACTCACCTCCAATGAGGAGGAAATTAAAACAATAATCAGAAATTACTTTGCCCAATTGTATGCTCATAAATTTGACAATCTAAGTGAGATGTATGAATATTTTTTAAAAGTGGAAATTACCCATATTAACAGAAGAGGAAGTTGAATATTTAAATAACCCCAACTCAAAAAAGAAATTGAACAAGCCTTCAATGAACTTCCTAGTGAAAAATCCAGAGCCTAATGGATTTGCAAGTGAATTCTATCAAACATTTAAAGAACAATTAATTCCAATACTATATAGACTATTTGGGAAAATTGGTGAAGAAGGAGTCCTATCAAATTCCTTATATGATATAAATATAGTTCTGATACCTAAACCAGAAAGATCCAAAACAGAGAAAGAAAATTATAGACAAATTTCTCTAATGAATATAGATGCAAAAAATTTAAATAAGATATCAGCAAAAAGAATATAGCAACTTATCACAAGAATAATACATTATGATCAGGTAGGACTTATACCAGGAATGCAGGACTGGTTCAATATTAGGAAATCTATCAGCATTATTGATCATATCAACAACAAAACTAACAGAAAACATATGATTGTCTCAATAGATGCAGAAAAAGCTTTTGACAAAATACACCCCCCCATTTCTACACTGGAGATCATAGAAATAAATGGAGCCTTCCATAAAATAATAAGCAGTATCCACCTAAAAACCATCAACAGGCATTATATGTAATGAGGATAAGCAAGATGCATTTCCAATAAGATCAGGGGTGAAACAATAATGTCCATTATCACCACTGTTATTCAATATTGCACTAGAAATGTTAGCTTTAGCAATAAGAGAAGAAAAAGAAATGGAAGGAATTCGAATAGGCAAAGAAGAAACTAAGTTATTACTCTTTGCAGATAATATGATGATATACTTAGAGAATCCCAAAGAATCAAGTAAAAAACTACTTGAAATAATAAACAATTTTGGCAAAGTTGCAGGTTACAAGATAAACCCACATAAATCATCTGCATTTCTATATATTACTAACAAAGCCCAACAACAAGAGATAGAAAGAGAAATACCATTTAATGCTAAGGTATACACTATAAATATCTGAGAGTTTACCTGCCAAAATAAATTCTAGGACTATGTGAAAACAATTACTAAACACTTCTCACACAAATAAAGGCACATCTAAGTAAGTAGAAAAATATCAGTTGCTTGTGGGTAGGCTGAGCTAATATAATAAAAATGACAATTCTACCTAAACTAATTTACTTATTCGGTGGCATACAAATCAAACTACAAGATAATTATTTTTTAGAGCTAGGAAAAATAATATTAAAATTCATCTGGAAGAACAAAAGGTCCAGAATATCAAGGGAACTAATGAAAGGAAATGCTAGGGAAGGTGTCCTAGCCCCATGTCCTAGCCCTACCAGATCTCAAATTGTATTATAAAGCAGCATACTCAAAACCACTAGGTACTGGTTAAGAAATAGAGGGGCAGACCAGTGGAATAGGTTAAGTACTCAAGACACAGTAATCAATGAATATAGCAATCTACTGTTTGATAAACCCAAGGACCCTAACTTCTGGGAGAAGAACTCACTGTTTGACAAAAATTGCTCGTAAACTGTATAACAGGTATGGTGGAAACTGGGCATAGACCAATGCCTGACACCATACACAAGAAAAAAGTCCAAACGGATACATGATCTAGGTGTAAAGACTGATACTATACACAAATTAGGGGAGCAAGCAATAGCATATTTGTCAGATTTGTGGAGAATGGAGGAATTTATGACCAGACAGGAGATAGAGAACATTATGAAATATAAAATGGATCATTTTGAGTATATTAAATTGAAAAGTTTTTGCACAAACAAACCCAATGCACCCAAGTTCAGGAGAGAAGTAGAAAACTGGGAAGTAATTTCTGCAAGTAGTGTCTGTGATAAATGCCTCATTTCTAGAATATATAGAGAACTGAGTCAAATGTACAAGAGTACAAGTCATTCCCCAATTGACAAATGGTCCAAGGTTTATGAATGGCCAGTTTTCAGAGGGGCTCCTTGGAGGTTTCCCAGAGTCCTCATCTGGCACTCAAACCTTTTTACCAGAAACTAAGCTCCAAAGTAAAACCTCACCTTAGAGTATTTTTATCTTTTTTTTAGAGCCAGAGTGCATCACAATCCTTTGACCCCGTGCCCGCAATAAAAAAAACAAAAGGTACTTGGGACCCTCCTACCAAACAACTCCTCTAAGCAAGCTTCCCACAATGGGCAGGCTCATCAATGGGTAATAAAGATCTTTAGTCACATTAAAATAATTAACAATACAAATACATACACTGTTTCTAGTTAAAGAAATTCTTGTTTCCATACTCTACTCCTTGTAAAGACTCTTGATTGAAAGAGACAAGATTCAATCAGAGGCACTTGATTATACTAAAACAAAAACAGCAAAAGATCCTATTTTGATTGTCACACTAAATAATTTTGGTAAACAAAGGACACTTTATGACTCAGCAATATTTTAGAAACTACTTGATAATTAGATTTACTAATTAATGTGATCTCACTCTGAAGGTAATTTCTCTCTATTCAAATTTAATATTTTAATACTTCTTTAAGTTTTTGTGTTTATTTGTGGTGTGATTTGGAAGAAATAAAAATACTTTGGAAAATGGAACACATAGAAATTGAAGATTTAAGTAGAAGGAAAAATTGAAATAGAAAGTTGAGCCTGATAAGTCATTAAATGATCCTCTCTGTTGAGTCCAAAATTCCCATTCCATCTAAATAGACACGACATTACTTCCTCAATGGCAGTGCCTTTGACTCTGTCGCTCAGAATATGCGCTGCATCAACTTAACTGAAAATAACAAACTTTCCCTTAGAAGGAGCTTATTTTGATTTTTTTCAGTTTCTACTATCAGCACCATATTGACAAGAGTGATAGGTTCTTTGTTCATACCCTTTGATCTAGCAATGGCACTACTAGGTCTGTATCCCAAAGAGGTGATAAAAGAGAGCAAGGGACCCATACATACAAAACTATTTATAGCTGCTCTTTTTGTGATGACAAAGAATAAGAAATTGAAGGATGCCCAACAATTGGGGAATGGCTGAACAAACTGTGCTATACGAATGTAATGGGATACTAATGTGCTATAAGAAATGATGGGCAGGCGGATTTCAGAAAAATCTGGAAAGACTTACATGAACTAATGCTGAGTGAAGTGAGCAGAACCACGAGAACACTGTTCACATTAACAGCAATTCTGTTATGAACAACTTTGATAGTTTTTTTTTAGCAATACAATGACCTAAGACAATTCCAAAAGACTAAAGATGGAAAATGCTATCCATATCCAGAGAAAGGGCTATGGAATCTGAATGCAGATCAAAGTACATTATCTTGTGTTTTTTTTCTTTCTCATGGTTTTTCCCTTTTGTTCTGATTCTTCTTTCACCATATGACTAATGTGAAAATATGTTTAATATTATTGTATGTGTATAGTGTATATCATATTGCTTGCCATCTTGGAGAGGGGAGAGAGGAGAAGCGGAGGGGAGGGAGAAGAAAGGGAGGGGAAAATTTGAAACTAAAAATCTTATAAAAATGTTGAAAAAAATTAAAAAGAATGATTGGTTCTGAGAAAGGATAATGACTAAGAATTTTTTTAAAACTGCAGAGGGTGGGGAAGGAAGTTAGTTGTGGCTAAGGAATCACCCAGAGAATGTTTGGAATCTACAAGTAGTTTGAAATCTACTGTCTACCAAGGTCTGAATTAGACTTTAACGTGTGGTTATTAATTCTGAAAGGCATCTGCACCTCTTCTTTCTTCCTTTTCCCATTTCCTTCTATAACTATTCCTCTTGAGCACTGATTTTGAAGTCTTCTAGTATAGGTTCAGATCCCAACTTTCCTATATGATATCTGTGAAACCTTAAATAAATAATTTAGCCTCCCTGGGTCTCAGTTTCCTCATCTGCAACATCATCTCTAAAGTCCGTTACAGTTCTACTTCTAACGATCTTTTTCTTAGAATTTTCTAATAAGTAAAGAGATAACATGTGAAAGTGAGTTGGTATATATGTACACATGTATATCTAAACATAAATATACATTCATATATGTGTATATGCACACAGAGATATACGTGTGGACGTATAAAATGTCAGACAAGCACAATTTATAATAATACTGTCATATTCTCTTCTCGTCCCAAAGCATATGAAATGAAAAGCCTTCTTTAATTTGACAAGATGCTCTTCATATAAAACCAAGATCTAGTATTATTTGTAATTCCAGGAACACTACAAGTTGTGTGAATAAGAACATGGTACTTGGAACTTGTTTAGTTTAACAAGCCAGTCTCCACCCTCAGTATTTTTTGATACTTCTTCAGCATCAGCTGATATAAGACTGAGAAATCCTACTGCAAGGGATGGGGGAAGTAGAGGTGAAGAGAATAGGTGTCCCCCAAGGTTAATGATAAGGAGGTTAACGATAACGATAAAAGATCCAGTTACAAACAAATGTTCACAGCATTATTTGTACTAGCAAGAAACTAGACACTAAATAGGTGCCGATCGATTATGGAATACGCCATCAAACTGTGGTATATAAGAATACTTAATATTAAATTAAATATTAAATAATATTATTTAATACTTATTTAATAATTTAATAACATTTAATATTATTTATAATAATTTATAATGATATTATAAAATTATTTAATAGTATTAAAGAATATTAAAGAATAGTATTTCCCAAAAGAATGAAGATCTATGAATTGATAGTGAATAAAAAAGTGAGCCCAAACAAGAGTATAAAGAATTACTGCATCATTGTAAATAAAGATAATACTAAAAGACAGCAACACTCGAATCACAAACAAGAGCAAAGCTGGTGTCAAATGACTAAAGGTAACGTGCAATTCTTCCTGTCTTTCAACAATCAGCAAACACCAACAACAAAATGGAAAGTGACAGTTTCTATCACTCACAACCAGTCTCTTAGGCAGCTGGTTGAACTGTTTTCAGGGTAGATACTTTGAGAGGGCATTGTTTCAGTTTCTATTGTGCTGAAACATAATGTAGCAATTAAGCAAAAGACAAAATAAGGGGGAAAGGCAAAAGAGCACTTCTGATCAACAAATCAGTTTTGGAGGTATAAAGAAATACACCATGCCTATGAACCTATGATGTTTAACTAAATTTCATTAATAGAGATTAACTTTTGCTATTTTGTAAAATAACTGTTTTATATATGTATATACATATATACATATACATATATACACACACATATGTTTGTGTGAGTGTGTGTTCGTGCTATATGTGTCACATCTGGTGCAATAGATAGAGTGATGGACCTAGAGTTAGGAAGATCTAAGTTCAAATGAAGCCTCAGACATTTGTCAGCTGTGTGACCCTGAGCAATTCACTTTGCTGTGTTTGTCTCAGTTTTCTCATCTCTAAAATGAGCTGGAGAAGGAAATAGCAAACCACTCCATTATCTTTGCCAAGGAAATCTCAAATGAGGTCATGAAGAGCTGGACAAAACCGCAAGAAAAAATAATGAAAACACACACACATTTACAACAACTGAGGGATTTGGGCAGAAACTGAAAGCATTTCTAAAATCTAGTTTAGAAAAAAATGAAGGAAAAATATAAACAGTTAATTTAAAAAATCCATGAAAAGATGCCCCAAACAAGGTGTTTTTTGCACTGCCACCTGGTCTTTCTTCCTCTCAGATGAGTATTAAAAACTGTATTATTGTAATAATTTCATTTTTAGAAAGAACCTATGGTTTCTGGTTGTGACAATTTCTGTTCCAGTCTCTTAATGAACATGAATCAGACACTGCAATTTTCTCAGGTATTTCTTACCAAATGGTCCAAATAAAATCAGTGCCTTTTGAGAAACTAAATAGACTTGTGTTTGCAGAAAAATAAAAGCAAAATGAAAGACTTCATTAAGAGATGGAAATAATCTTGTCAGTCTACTCATGCCACTACAATTCTCCTAGATAGAAGAAGTAAGAATAAGCAAATTTCAAATTCTGAAGAATAGAAAACATCTTTAGGTATTTGATGAGGATACGAAAGCTGGGATCCTTCTGCAAGGTAGCAAGGCAGGTGCATACAAGTTTCTAAGACACAGAACAGAGACAGATACAGAGACACAGACAGACAGAAAAGTAGAGATAGATCAATAGATCAATCGGTAGATAATGAAACTACTAAAGTACTTTCTTGCTATCAGATACTATTTTAAGTATTGGGAACATAAACAAACATGAACTAGCAAAACTGTACTTACTTTCTAGGAGCTTACACGATAGTATAGTGAATACCACACCACACCTGGAGTCAGAAAACTGTGTTTGAATTCTGCTTTATACACTTACTGGCTGGGTAGGTAACTCTGGGCAAGGCATTTTAGACCTATGTTTGCTTCAGTTTTCTCATCTGTATAGTAGGGATAATAATAATAATACCCACATTACAGAATAGATACAATCAAATTAAATAGTACAGAGTTTCCCAAAAGTCTTAGGGTAGTTTTAAGTATTAACAAACTTAAGACTTCCCTAATGCTTTTGGGACAATTTGTATACATAAAAGGCCTTGTGAGCCTAAAAGTGCTACACAAATGTGAGCTGTTATCATTGTATTTTAATAAGGGGAAGACAACATGCGCATATATATATATATGTATATATATATATGAATATCACAGGCAACTTGTAAAATTTAAGAATATGTATTTTTGCTGGTTTTAACGAATAAATATTTGCTTATTTTATATTACACATATACATGCATACATATATACATTTGTATATATAAGGGGTGTGTGTTACATATATATTATATATGTATCCATTACACTATGCTGCTATATACATAGATATGCTTACATACATGTATAAATGTACATATAAATACATACATATAGAATATGTGTGTATAAATAATATAGAAATATATGCTATTATGTATGCACATGTGTGTATATGCATGTATATGTATATATTTGAATATGTATGTGTGTATGTACATATGGATATGAAACAGCTTGGGATACTCTGTTACCATGGCCTATCAGTTTTCACCTTTGTAACATCTCTCTATTGTTGTACCCCTTTCTCTCCTCTGCTACCACTCTGGTACAGATCCTCATCACCTCAAGTTTGAACTACTGCAATAGCCTGTTGGTGAGTCTTCCTGCTTCAAGATTTCTCCCCACTCCAATCCATCTCTCATTCAGTCACTAAAATGATATTTCTAAAGCACAGATGTGATCATATCATACTCTTACTTAAAAAAAGAAAAAAAAATACAACAAAACAAAACTAGTAGTTCCTTCTTGCCTCTAGTAGCAAAAACAAAATGCTCTGTTTGGCACTCAGACTCCTTTATAACCTATCCCTCTCCTTCCTTTCCAGTCTTTCATACCTCACATGTACTCTCCTAATTTTTTTTAATAGATTGCTTTCTTCAGTTAACTTTTGCATCTCCTTTTCCATTTGCCCAATTGTTCCTTTTAAGGAATTATTTTCTCCAGTTAGGTTTTATACTTCCCTTGCCATTTGTACAATTTTTCTTTTTAAGGAACTGTTCTCTTCAGTGAATTCTTTTTTCATATTTTTAAAATCACTGGCCAGTTTTTCATCTATTTCTCTAATTTGCCTTTTAAAATCCTTCTTGAGCTCTTCCAAGAGTGTTCCTTAGGTTTGAGACCAGTTCATATACACTTTTGAAGTTTCAGATGGGAGTACAGTCTCAATGGTGACCTCTTTGGTATTTGTGTTTTGGATCTTGTCCATAAAAAGATTCTATGGTCTTTTCTGGTTTGCTTCTTGTTCATGATGATCACCCTTTTCCTGGTTTTTACAGTACATCTCTGCTTCTGGGGCATAGGGGCTCTGTCCTACAGTTCTTGTGCCTAGAACTTGAGGCTTTGTGTGTTATGGCCTCTGGTTCTTTTAGCCAGAAGCTAAAATGCTGCAGCTTACTTGGTGCTGAGCTGACTGGTATTCGAAAGCAGAGACCAGGTGAAGTCTTTCTGAGTTTCCAGAGATTTACCCTGGAGTTAGCAGCACTAAGTGTGGGGGAGGGGTGGTCTGGCCACAGGAGGTCTCCTCTGCTGAGCTAGAGCATAGGCAACTTCAGCAGTTTGTGATCCTGTCTGTGCTAGTGTCTTCCTGATTTCTCTGGGGTATTGAGGTATGCCTGGGGTCCTGGTGTTGGTGATTGTGGGCTCCACCCCCCTGGTGCTCATGATCTCCTCCCAGTTCTCTGAGGTGGGGCTGTCTGGGACAGCTCCAGCCCTGCATTGGTCTCCTTCTGCCACAGTAAGAGGGACCTCCTTTGTGATTTTCCTAGCCTCAAGGGCTAAGAGACTGTTTACCCCTTTGGCTGATCCCACAGTTCTAGAATTTTTCCTGGGGAAATATTCTCTGGGCTTTTCAAGGTCAACAAGGGGAGGGAGATAGCAATTATTGATCACACCACCATCTTGGCTCCCAGAAGTTCAAGTAGGTGACTTACAGACATTAAATCTGTGGGCTGATAGTCTCAGGAGCAGCTGCTACAGTTACCTGGAGTTCTGAGGTTCTGTCTTGGTCACTTCCACTGGACTCCTGAACTGGGCTGACATGTTTGAGATTCTGCAGTGCAGAGATGCTGCTTCAGATCATCCAGGGCTTCCTGCTTGACTTTGCTATGGTGGGGTCCAGCCTGTACACTATGCTCCTCCAGTCCTGTGCAACAGATCCTTCCCTTTGACCTTTCAGTCTGTCCTGGGTTGGAAATCTGCCACTCTGTCTCCAATTGAATTCTGCCACTCTAAAATTTGCTCAGATTCTCTTTTTAGAGGTATCTGAAGGAGTTTGTCCTAGAGGTTAGGTAAGTATGAACTATCACTCTGCCATTTTGGCTCCACCCTTACATGTACTCTTCATTCCAGGGACATTGGCCTCTTGGCTTTTCCAGAAACCATTCCCTTTATCTCTTGGCTCTGGGCATTTTTCTCTTGCTCTCTCCCATGTCAGGAACAGTCTACCTTTTCCCCTCCACCTACTGATCTCCCCAGTTTCCTTGAAGTGTCAACTAAAATCTATCCTAGTATAGGAACCCTTTCCCAACCCTTCTTAGTTCTCATGCTTTCCATCTATTAATTATTTCCTATTTATGCTGTATACAGCTTGCTTTATTTATGTTTGTTTGCATATTGTCACCCTCATTAGATCACAAGCTCCTTGAGGGCAGAGATTGTCTTTTATCTTTTTGTATTCATCTGCTTAGTATAACCCATAGTAGGCACTTCATAAATGTCAATTGCTTAATATTGATTATGTGACCCTTGGCAAGTCATATAACTTTTAATACACTATGCATTAGGATTATAAGCCCAGTGAAGGTGCTAATCTTCGTTGACATAACAAGTTCCACCCTAGGACTTCCTTACACACACATGAAGTCAAATATCTAAAAAGAACAAACACAAATGTATTCTAGTATTACATGTAGTGTATATAGTACACATACATATATATACACATATATGTGCATGTGTGTATGAATATTCTTCCACAATTATATATGTCTACCATAGTTAGTGGAAGCTAGATGGCTCATTGGATGGAGTGCTAACTTGGAGTCAGGAAGATCTAAGTTCAAATGCAGCCTCAGAGACTTAGTAGACTAGTGACATGGGCAAGTCACTTAACCTATAATCCACTGGAGAAGAGAATGGAAACTACTATTCCAGTATTTTTCCAAGAAAACCCCCAAAAAGGAAATGACTGAACACAAAAAAGAGCATGATATCATCAAAAGAATATGAACTCTTCAGGAAAGGAGTTGATATAAATTAATACAAACACACAGAGACAGCAACAGACACACAGCCAGATAGATATTCAGATATCACATATATATGATGCAAACATTTTTATGTATTTTAATTCAGATAAGCACCTTTTCTGAGACTGCATCAGTGGCAGGAATGAAAAATTGATCATTTCTGATTCATTGTTTCTATTCTCTATGACATGTTGCCTACATATATATATATACATGCATACATATATGTATGTGTATGTGTGTACATATATACAAATTTTTGATAGCTATATTCCAATATAATTGGTTTCCTTTTTTATTCTTCTTATTTTACTTTATACATCTGAAAGAAAGAATTCTGTGAAGGATTCACCAGGCTGCCAAATGAGTCTACGACACTGAAAAATTATTAAGAACCCTGACACAGATCTATATATATTTATATCTCTATCTATCTATGTTTCTACTTATCTATGTATCTATCTATCTAATTATCAACCTAGGTGTGTGTGTGTGTGTGTGTGTGTGTATGTATATGAAGTATGTGTATACAGCTAACTTTACACTTGACTTCACTAGAGATCAGTTTGCATTTATATGGCTGCATGCAGAACCACTGCATTATCAGAACACAGGGAGCAGTTTTATTATTTGAGTAATTAATGCACTCCAAGGGACCTTTCAATTAATGTTGGCCTATGACAAATCTGTAGAAACATTAGTCACAAAATCCATACCTCCCACATATCTGGTATTGGACATCTTCCACTCTGATTTATTCTTATAGCAGTATGGTGATGGGAATAAGAAGTTAAGTAAAACAATTTGTGAAAATCATCAAGATTATCTCAGCCTCTAAGCTATAATAAGATGTTACATAGAGCTGAGTATAGCCCAGCAGACAGTCTCTGAGACTGCCTTTGTAATTCCCTCTGACAGTGATGAAAGCGCTAAAGGAAGGAATATTAAGGAGGAATTACATAATACATTCAGCCAGCCAATTGTTAGCTTGTTTGCTGTGGATTTAAACACTGCCACAGGCATCTGAAGGCTGGCCACACACTGTGTAAAATGTCACTAGGCTTTGCTGTCTCTCTTGCTGTGCTCTACAGAGCAGAAAATTAATATGAGCACATTTGGGGGAGATGGGATATTTGTACAAAAATAGTGTTAAAATTTTCCTACCCCCCCCCCCCTCTCCCAAAGAAAGCAAATATAATACTTACACAGTGTGGTCACAATAATGATTTCTAAGGAGCCACCAGAAAGACTTGTATTAATGATGTCAAGCATGTTACAAATTCAAAATTATTTTAGTACAAGTTCCAAATTATATTTTTGCTCAAAAATACCTCAATTTAAAAGGTGCACACACACACACACAATATCCACATATATGTCTGTATTCAAAATAAAAAATTTAATAACAGGATCCAAAATAAGAATATTAATTAAACTGTATCAGTAATCCCAAATTTATGGCCCTCTGATTCAATTTATTTTGTTTTCTGTGTTCCTTTGGAAGAATTATTTGTCAACTTAATATGATTTCATCATGCAAGTCTTTGCCATGTCATAAAAATTTGGTGCTGGAAGGAATTGAGTTATATAATAGCATTAATCCCTAGAGATTTTTCCTTTTCCTTTTTTTGGTGATCAAGTTTTCTTTTTGTGAACATTATCTATGATCTAGTAATATTGTCTAATCACACAATACAAGTGGCTCAGAGGGCTTTTTATACTTGAGATGGAAGAAAACTCAGATGTTTTCTAGTCTAACGCTCTTGATTTATACAAATGAGAATACTGAGACCCAGAGAAAGTGATTTGCCCAAGGTTACACAGGGAGTAAATATCATATAAGATTTGAATCTAGGTCCTGTGATTCCAAAGACTGACCTCTTTCTTCTAATCCAAATTTCTTTGCCCTTTCTAAGAATGTCATAAATGTGTTCCTTTGTTAAACAAGTACCATATTTGAACAATGAATTGTTCATCTCAACACATTACACTCCATTTTCTCACACTATCTAGCTGAAAACTAACGTACAAAGTTAGTATAAAAGTGTGGGAAACTTTTCACAGTACCACAGAATCAGATTATCATATGACATTTAAAGCTTCATTTAGGAGATCATATGCCCAAAAGGTTTCATAACCCCAAATGACTTGTAATCAATAAATTCAGTAAGATACATGCAGTTTACCTATCACCATAGCTTTCTTTCAATTTAGTATTGCTTTTTGCTGCCTTCCCTTGCAACACCGAAACAAAGCAAAATATTCTACAAGGCCACTACATCCTGTCTACAAGTCAATGTCATTATCCTGTAAAGAATGACCTTTAGAGAATGGTGCAAATATTTGCTCTGCCAATGCTTTCTTAGTTCAGGATACCAGAAAAATTTAAGAATCTCTGTAAATCTAAACCCCACTGCTTCTTACCCATCATTCAACTGAAACAATGTATAGATACAGATAAGTCAAGGATAGGGACTAAGGAAAGACTATTCAATTAAATCATTGATGACTTTGGAGAAGTCATCAATGTTTTGTTTCAATGCTTCAAGGATCCATCCTTTCTTAGTGTATATAATCCCTTCATCATGGCAGATTATTATATAATATGCTCCATCTCTTAGCAGGCTGTCATCACAGATGCTTAGGGCTCAGAAGACATTTAGTCCAACCCGTATCAGAACAAGATGACCTTCTGTGGTTGAAAACAAATAATCCTGGGTCTTCTAATTTCTGCTAATGAGCCTCTCTGAACTTATCTAGGCTGCTCCTTGACCAACAGAGACACAAAATCTATTACCAGGATTGGACTTGAACCCTTTCCCAGTTGATAAAATCTTCTCAAGTGTGGACTCTTCTAGTATAACTTTAGAAGGTCCAGGGTAACTTTGGTGTGATACAAGGCATAAAAGTAGGATTTTAGTGTACTGCTTTTCAACCATATTTTGATTCTTACAGTTTTTATCCTATTGGCTCCATTTCCTCTCTATGTCAATTCACATCATTGGTGTATAATTTAGATTATAAATGTTTAAAGGGAAGGAATTGCATGTGGATTTTTTTCTTTATATCAGCTAATACAATTAGGCACATATATCCTTTTTGACTACGATGAGCATCTAGTCAAGCTTACTGATATTCCTCACAATTACTCCTAAGTGTCTCCAAAGTAGGATTACATATCAAGAACTTAAAAGTCAAATATAGTTTCCCAGTCCAATAGAATTAGTATTTTGGAAAAAATTCTGGCTGCAGGAAATCACTTGTATTTTAAATGATGCCCCCTGAGATAGGAGTTCCAAAGTCATCTTAACCTGTATATTCACTAATCTCTGAGGAGAGAAAGCTTGTTTTTTAGCTCTTCACATATTACATCAAGATGTAATTGGCTGGTGACCATAAGCCTCTCTTTCCCTCATCCCAAAGGACTCTTTCAATTTAATACAAGCTCCTTTGCTGGGTTTGGGGCAAAAGGTCAAAAATCTTTTACGAAGACCCCACTGTGGCTGACAAGTCTCAAATGACCTGAAGTTGTGACATCTTCTCAGCAGAGTTATTACAAATCACTTTAAGACTCAGTCTCATGTAGAGAAGAACAATAACGTAATCTGAGTTCTCCAATAGTCTATGACCTCTACGTGATTAATAGTTTCACGGTTTTTTCCTCTTTCAAAAGATGTCTACTACACCTTCAAGGCTTTTTAGTTATAATTACTATGAGCAAATGTGCTTTAAACCAGTAATAACAAAAGCATTTTTTTGGTCCCAAAATCTGTACCTCTTACCATTACTTGCCAATAATACTTATTTTAATACTTCAAGGATCTATGATTTAGTAATTTTGGATCCATATCATGTAAGGAGGTTATGAATATCATTTTGGGAAAAAATAGAGCAAATATGGTATGGTGTATGGAATACCAGCTACTAATCCAGGAAGCCTGGGTTTTAGTTTTGACTCATACATACTGTGATTGTGGGTAAATTATTTAGCGTTTCAGTGCTTTAGGCAACTCTGGAAGCCTATATGTTGCAGAAAAGTCCAGTAATTATCAAGTAGTAGAGGCATTAGTTATACTATAGAGATAGAAGACCTCTATGATGGAATTTGAAGTTAATATTTTGGATTTTTATGATTTTTTCCTCCTGGAATCTCATTAAACTGACTCTAAAATGCTTATTGAATAGATGCATTATATAGAAATCTGGATTTGGAGTTAGAGGATTTGAATGCTAGTTCCAAACCAGCTCAGACACTCACTAATTGTGTGACCATGAATGTCACAAGTTTCTAAGCCTCAGTTTCCTCCTGTGTAAAATTAACAGAATTACATGATGTTACAGCTTATATAGATCTCAAAGCCCATCTGGATCTGAATAAGAAATTTTTTTTACCATATCTTCAATAAGATGTTCAACTGAGGCAGAAACCAACACCTTTCAGTGACAGTCTATTCCACTGTCATCCAGCTGTAATCGATGGAAAGGCTCTTCTTACCTAAAGCCAAAGTCTAACTCGATGAATAAATCAATAAGTAAACACTTCATAATCGTCTATCAGTGCTATGCTCACCACTGGGAAAATAAAGACAAAAAATAAACAGTCCTTGATCTGAAATAGATTAAAATGTCTTGGGGAAAAAACACATGCAAATATAGGTATATACAAAGTGTATGCAAGTAAAATACAAAGCATTGGGGGGGGGGGGGCGTACTAGTAACTGGGGAATTAGGAAGATGTAGGAGATGGAGCTTCCAATCAGTGCTCTCAGTTCTGCTTTCTGGCCCAAGTACAAAACCAACTCCTCTTTCATATGACATTTCTCTAAATATCTCAAGACAATTACCTTTCCTCACTCTTCCCTTCCCTTTCACTTCTTCTCTTTTCTAGATTAATATCTACAGTTTCTCTAATCAGTCCCCGGTATCTCAGTGCATACATTTGTATTCATCAATGTCTTCTCTATAATGAAGTGCCAACTGAATGTAGTATTATAGAACTGGTCTAACCAGAGCCAGCTGCAGAATGAACACCATCTCCTCTTTTTGGAAAGCTTTGCCACCTTGAATGTAGCCTGGATCTTGCTACCTTTTTTAGCTACCTTGTCCTACTGCTGATTCATTTTGAGCTTACAATGCTTTAAAACTCTTAGATTTCTTTTTCATACAAACTGTTACCGAGTCACACTTCCTCCTTTTTGTACTTGTTCGGTATTTTTAACTCAAGTCTAGGACTTTACCTTTATCTCGATTACATCATCTTTTATTAGATCCAGCCATTTGTTCTAACTCAACTAGATTTTTTTAAAAACTTTTTTAGTGTTTCCTCTGGACTTTCCTATAGTAAATAAATTTTTCTTCACTCTGGACCTCTTACACTCATATTTCTTTCACCTGCTCTCACTCAGATTGCACTGGATCCCTGGTCATCCTCTCTAACATAGGCTACATTCTCTTTCACATCCTTTGACACACTGTGCTGAAGGCTGCCCCAGTCTACCACCTCGTGACTGTCCCTTTGGCACCATCCCCTAGTAGCCTCTTCTGCTTTGATGTTTATTTTGTTACAAGTATTTTATTCTATACAGATCACGTTGTATGCTGGCCCCTCCTTTTTCAACATGGAGATTTAGAGAGTTCCCCATTTACTTTCTAGGGTCCCAAATTAGCTTGTATTTTAGAGAAGGACTTGAACCCAAGTCTTCCTAGTTCCAAGTCTAGCTCTCTGTCCACTATGCCATGGTGCCTGTTCAGCCAGGATATAGCTATATTCATCTATAATATGCATATGCACACATAGTATACACACAATATACATACATATATAAAGTTATCCCTTCTATATTGCAGGGATTAGGGATTTGGTACTCCCATAATGGGGAAAATTTGTGAAAAAATTTTTGGCCCTCCCTTCCTATCAGAGAAAAAAGTCTGAATTTTGTTCTTTTTCTTTTATGGATTTTTTTCAATACCTTATTGTAAAATCTGGCCTAAGTATTTAGTCATAGGCTTTTGGTCATCTCCAGGCCTTCCAGTGTCCTCTGCAGCTTGCAAAACTCCTCCAAAATTCCCATTTAATTTCTTATGAAACCACAATGGGGAAAGGCATAATGTGGAAGAGCACATAAATATATAGCTAGATATAGCTATGTCCTCTGCTATTGACTGCTTAATAATAGGCACACACACACACATTAAAGTTATCACATGTTAAGTTATTAAAACTTAAAATTAGATGACTTTTTGGACACCTTGTATAGGCATATGCAATATTCATAGTGCTCGACACATAGGTATTTAAGAGTTGAACAGTTTTAGAAGTAGGTATTTAACAATTTTTTTGATTGATCTATAAACCAGCACTCTCGCATTATATAATTACAAGGCTGCTGTTAGCTTCCATAAATTCCAGCTTAGCAAGTCAGAGGTTTTAGTAGTCCAGCTATTTATAAAGGATGAATCAGACTTCTAGGCTTTGATATAAATAGAAGTACTAAGTGGACATTGCTCCTAATACTAAAAGATAAGAAGAGTATTCTACCTAAAGAAAGAGCTTGAGGCTCTTTGTTGAAGTAGGTGAAAATTATCTGTATATCCTCACCTGACATTCCTACCAGACACTGTTCAACCTACTGTACTGTCTTCTCTAGGCTGCACAGCTAGCACATCACCAGAGGTCTTTGTCTACCATGACACAGAAACCTCCATCCTGGAAGCTCATTATACCACTGGACTAAACCTCTTATATTGGAAGTCCCCTGTGTGCCTTTAGTCTCTCCCTCTGATTGGCTGGCTCCTCCCAGAACCCCCATTTTAAGGAGAACACCCAAGCCAAAGATGTCACCATTCCTCTTTGGGCTGCACTGCTGCCATCTCCACAGGACTTTTTCTACCATGGCTCTGAACAGGGCATTTCTGTAATGACTCCCAATCTTGCAATTCCCTATTGTATGCTCTCTTTCCCCACTAGTATTTAAGCTTCTTAAGGTCAGAAACTCTCCCTATCTCTGTTTATATTTGCAACCTCAGAGGTGATCATAGTGCCAGGCACATAGTAAGGGCTTACTAAATTAAATAAATTTAATAAATTGACTCACTGACTATTAATAATAACTCCCATCTTTAAGGCACTGTGAGGACTGTAAGGTACTTTTCTCAAAATAACCTGGTGAAGCAGTGGTACAAGTAATATTATTCATATTCTAAAGGTTAGGAAATTCTAAAAGGTTAGGATTTAGTAATATTAAGATCTTACTTATATGACATTTAAAAGTTTAAAGTGTTGTTCTCACAAAAGCCCAATGGAAAGGAGATGACAGAAGGAATTATATTTGTATTTTATGAGCATTTTACACATGGGGAAACTGAGGCCCTCACAGTTTTGCAGCAGTTTTCAGTAGCATCAAATATTCCCCATATCCAAGTATCCACACATACTTGCACATTCAGCTTCTTCTGCTTCCAGTTGATCAAACTGGATATTTTGACTTCAGCATATCTAATGTTTTAGAAAAGGAATGAATTATATGTGTCTATGGAATGCTTACTTTAGAATTTTTATTCTTTCAAAATTGGGATCTATTAGCCAAAGATAGGCAGCTAGGTAGGTGGTTCAGTAGATAGAACTTAGATTTAGGAAGACCTGAGTTCTTATTGCAGCCTCTGGGCAAGTTCCTTAACCTCTGTCTGCCTCAGTTTCTTTACCTATAAAATGGGGATCATAACAGCACTTTCCTCACAGGGTTGTGAGGATCAAATGAGGCAATACTGGCACAGTATTTAACACAGTGCCTGTACACAGTATGTGTATAATAAATGCTTATTTTCCTATTCCTCTTGTATACAAAACTACGATAATATAAACAGGGTCAACATTAGGCAATAATAAAATTCTAATACATCACAACACACAAGGTAGGTACCATAATAACAAAATTAAATACATACCCTTCCCTTGTGATACACAAATGGTAAACTTCCAGAGTGGAATGTGGCATGTTTCATCAAACACAATCAGCCTGTTATATGATTTGGCTCAACTGTGTTCAGAAAATGAACATGGTTACTTTGTAACGGAGTAAGTTTGTGTGTTTGTTGAAACAAGCCTGTTATAGCAAAACATTGACTACCTGCAAATTAAGAATAAATGAATAACTTAAAAATAAACGAAAAGCTTAAAGTGATTAATGGGGTTACTCTGGGAAAAAATTTCAGTTCAAAATTATGCTCACTGAGTGAGGTGAAACTGAGGAAGTGTTTTAAATATTAGAAGGGAAATTAACAAATGAGAAGATCAGTCAGACAGTAAATAAGCACTTCAGCAGTACTACATGTAGCCACTCTACTAAATCCTGGGGATACAAAAAAAGATTTAAAAAATGAGCCTTGACTTCAGGGAGCTCACATTTTAATGGGGAAGATAAACATCCAAACAATAGGACACTGCATAATACAGACAGAGTATATGGAAGATAATCTCAGAAGAAGGGTGATGCAGAAGGTGAGGTTTGAACTGAATCTAGAAGGAAGCCAGAGAAACAAAGATGTGTAAACAAGCAAGAAAAACAGAGAGTGCAAAGCCACAGAGATAGGGCATGGAGTGCTGTGTGAGAAGCAGCAAGCAGAATGGTGTGCAGATATATGAGTTTACCATAGAAGAAAGCATGATGTCTGACAAAAGAGATATTTACAAAAGAGTTAACAACCAAGAAAAAAAAAGGTTCATGTAGCTGGAGAAAAGTAAGGAAGGGGATAAATAGGTAGAGATTGGAGGAAAAAAATTAAGGTATTTTGGTAGTGGCCTTGAAAATGAAATTAAAAATTTTATGTTAAGGTTGTTTGTTGTCAGAACAGAATTGTTCAGGGAGATACAAAAATAGGAGAGCATGTATACTCTGGACCGCAATGGGGATAGCTGGAGGCTAGAAAAAAGTTTGTTGAACAGCAGGGATTTGGTGATAGGGGAGGGGAGAAAAGAACAGATCATGGATGTATGGTCAAAGATGAATCATTGGGTTTAGGGGAAGAGTAGTCTACCAGCCAGTAAAGATAAATTTCACGTGCGTTTGGGAAGGGTTGTGGAAATAATGTTGCTCCATTTGAAAGGCTTAGCAAGAAAAGGATTTTGGGAAAACACCTCAGAGAAAACTGTATTTCATTAACCTCCAGAAGCAACTAATTTCTTCATTTCATAACAATGCTGAACTGAGACAAAGAACATAAGTGGCTGCTTCCAAGTTGTACATTAAACACTGATAACATCAAGAATAACGAATACATAGGCTTTTTAACTTTTGCTGGAATCACTGACAACTCAGAATTAAAGCTAAAGGATTTTGATGAATTCACTGGAAAATGTTCCTAAATATTTATGTACATATTCATCAGTATCAAAACTATGTACTGTAAAATAAAAACACATGCTAATAAGTTTAAGAAAAAAGCAAGGTAACAAATTCACATTTTAACATTATTAAGTAGGTGCCAAATCACCGTTGCTATTGAGATGTTGTTCAGTCATGTCTGACTCTTCATGACCCCATTTGGAGTTTTCTTGGCAAAGTCAGTGAATGGTTTACAATGTTTTGGTTTTTTTTCTCCAGCTCATTTTGTATATGAGAAAACTGAAGCAAACAGGGTTAAGTAACTTGCCCAGGGTCACACTAGTAAGTGTCTGAAGTATTATTTGAACTCAACTTTTCCTGATTCCAGGTTTGGCGCTCTATCCACTGCACCACTTAGCTATCCCTAAATTACTGTATCACTAACAAAAACAGAAGTTACTTCTGAATATTAAATGGTTCTTCAGAAACCTAGTTGGCAGAAGATAAACATATATAATTGCAAACAGGATTCAAAGGTACCAAAGTGAAATATTCTGTGTTAAGAAAACACTTGGGACAGAACAAAAACCTTACAAATCTAAAACTTATTTTTCAATCTCTTAGTACTCTGTAGTAAACACTTTTATTTGTTCATATTACTTATTTAATAAAAGATTACAGTACTGTTATCCCAACCCATTTTGCTTAAAAATGATTTATATTACTCAAAGGGGATGAAAAGGTAGTCAGTGATCTCAAAATTTTGGAAGGTCAAAGCTGACTCTGTTGGTAAATTATTTGGATATTTTGATAGATCTTTATTTGCTTTTGGCTATTACCACATAAAATATTTCACCTTTATAATATTCTTCTCTGGGGGAAAATATTTTTAAAAGAATGTTTCAAAATGAAGCACATTTTAGTACTTTTGACAATGTTACTTTTTAAGATCTTGGGTCGAAATGATTTACCCTGCCGAATATAAAAAAGGCATAGATATTTCCTTATCTCACTCAATTCAAATATGCTACCAACTTTGTGCTGGATCTGGATCTGGTGTTCACTTTCCTAGTATAAACACTGTCAATATTAAAGCAAAATTTTTGAATTTTTAGAAAAGGGCTAATTCATCTAGAATTGTGGCTGTTCGGTCATTTTCAATCATGTCCAACTTTTTGTGACCCCATTTTCTTGGCAAAGATACTGGAATGGTTTGCTATTTCCTTCTCCAACTCATTTTACAAATGGGTAAATTGAAGCAAACAGGGTTAAGTAACTTGCCCAGGTCACACAGCTAGTAAGTTTTGAATTCAGGAAGATGAGTCTTCCTGATTCTAGGCTGACAGAATAATGGCAGACAAAGCCCCTTAAGGTGTTATCTCCATTACAAATGAAGAAATTGAGTCTCAAGAGATATTGATGGCTTGCCTATGGTCACACACTTAATGAGTATTAGAGGTGAGGTCTGAATATAAGCCTCCCCTGATTTCTAGCTCTGGTGTTCTTTCCATTCCAGCATATTGCCTACCTAGCTAGCATCTAGCTTATGAATCACTTAGATTTTTCAGTTGTAAATGAATAAGTGAATAAAATATGGCTTAATTATATGCCAAAAATCAGAATCACTTTAAGAAAGTTTGGAATGTTATATCTTTTTATTTTCCATATAGGACTCTGGTTGTGGGGAAATATTTAAATCTCCTCAAAATAGTAGCACACAAAATCTATTTGATAAGATGGATGGATGCCTTCATGATCGATGATTTGAATAGAGTTTCCTGGCTCTGATTTTACTTAATTGTCTGTGCAGCTTAAAAATCATCTTCATATCGGTGAAAACCATTCACTTTTAAACACAAGAACATCAAGGATTCAGAAGTGTGTTTCATTCATTTCTTGAAGCCATATAGCAAAGGTCAATTCAGTGCCAATTCTTTAGGTCATAATTCAAACATAAAGTATTTATAGTAATTATATGAAAGAAGATAGCTAGAAAACCTCATGGGTAAGGAGAATTGACCTTTTTCTTCTTTATTTTGGTAATATTAAAATTTTATGGAATCATCCAATAAATTCCTCTCAAAATAAAAATGAAACAAAACAAAGAAAACCCAAACCACCTTAGTACACTTTCAAATATTCTTGGCTTCTTCACACTGTATTTTCTAAATGTAAGGAAAACTGTGTTAATCAATTGCAGGGGCATTTTCTTTTGCTGACCTAAATTATAAAGGAGTAGCTTTAAGCCCATCCTGGAAACTAATTCCAAATACTGATTAAGTCTAGAGTATATTAGAAATAGTTCTTCAGAAGAAACATTACAGATGCATTACTGAAGCTTCCACAAGACAATTACACAGGCATTAGCTGTCAGATCCATTTTGAAACCTTTTTTTTTAAATGTCTTGGTCAGTGTCAAATCTTAGATTAATTTCATGCAGTCTTTGTGCTAGTCAAAAACACACACATTATTGTCACTTTCCAAGCCTTCAAAATTCCATGACACATGAATTATTTGATCTTTAACAGGTTTTCATTTATTTTTCATTGAAGATACCAAGAATTTAGCAACTCTTTCTCTAATAAGTACTGAATAATGTCAGCAGTTTGCCAAGACAAGCGGGTATTTCTATACTTTATTGACCAAGTGTGCACCTAAATAGGGTAAATTAACTCCTTCATTAACCTAGATGCTTCCCAACAAATCATTATTCCAATATTTAGTTACTGGTAGAGTTTGTACCTCAAATAAGTACCTCTTATCTCACACATTCTCATTATTTGCTCATCTTGGGTCCTTTATCAAATTAGTAAAGATACTTTACTTTTTCATTACCCCTTCCCTATAAAAAAATCTAACTACTTTCTAATGAATCTTTCTAATAATTATAGCATCCTCATGAGAGATGGCATGCTGTGAATAAATTTCAGCACTTTTACCAGCACATTCTCTTTACAGCAAAATACAGTCCCCATAAAAAACAGCAATATTTTACAAACATGACTGCAAAAATCTCTAACTGCCACTAGAAAAAAAACAAGTCAAGGAATACAACCTATTGGAAGTGGGTAAATTCAATAAATTTCATGTATGAAGAATAGCATGATAGAGACTGCTAGTGTACCATGGGGTAGATCGCCATAACTGGGACTGTGGACTATGCTAGCCACAGATTCTAAGGCTGGAGACCAGCCTACAGGGACAAAACCCAAATCTTAGAGTTCTGCAACAGAGGTAGAAGCACAAGTTAGAGGACAAGTCTCCAAACTAGCAACTATTAAATATTTTGTCAGTTAATGAGTCAGGAAGGACTGTTTCCTCTTGGTAGAGGTCTGGGTCCGGGGCTAGAGTCCTGGAATACATCTCTTCCTTGATTGCATTCCCAAAAGCTATAGGTGGATATAGTTTGGGAATGTCCTTCTGCAACCCTGATGAATAGTGGGTCAGGAGGATGTTATGAGAAATGGATTTCAAGTATGTGGCTCCACATAGGGTATCTAACATTTATCCTTATTTTATCTCTATATTCAATAAACTATGTGAACACAGTATGAAGGGTACCTGCATCCTATATTTATATGGTGTCAAGATCAGAAAGAGGAAAGATTAGGGATATAGGAGTATAGACTTCATATTTTCAACATTTTGAGCAATTTTCCATATCACTCTCATTTTGAACCTAGCCTTGCATCTCAGCTTGAAGAACCGTTCTGTGACAGTAAGCAAACAGATTAGTCATTTCCAGGCTGAATTCCCTCAGGTGACCAGGTGTGATGTGTCAGCCTTTTGGGAGGCTTTCCCTTGAATGTGCCAGAAAGGAACGGAGGTGGCTAAAGGGGTGGCAACTTAATAAGAAGTCAGCTGGTGGAAAACTTGGATATTTATATACTCTGGCTGGATAATTAATATATCAGTATACTGTCATCGTGGAGGCTTAAGGAAGACAGCACATGAATCAATTTGGACTGCTGAACAGTTCTGTAGTTCTCTATAGGCCACATTGGGACAGCAAGGCATACTTATCATTATGATGCTAATGATTATAATAGTAAAAATTAATCATAATAATAGTAGCTAAGATTTTTATGGCACTTTAATGTTTGCAAAGCTTTTAACAAATGTCTCAGTTTATCCTCACCATTACTGTACTGTAAGTACTATTATTCCCACGATTTTGTAGACGAGGAATCTGAGGCAGACAAAAGTTAAGTGACTTGGGGGTCACATAGGGTTACATAACATTATAGTAAATGTCTGATACCAGATTTGAACTCAGGTCTTTCTAACCATATGTTTGGCTTTAAGATCACAATAGTTTTTTAAGTGTTGGGTTTTTTTGCCTATCTTGACTAGATGAAAAAAGGCAATAATAGGTAGGTAAATTACTCTTGGCAAAGATACTAGAGTGATATGCCATTTCCTTCTCTAACTCATTTTATGGAAGTGGAAACTGAGACAAACAGGGTTAAGTGACTTGCATAGGGTCACACATCTAGTATCTGAGGCTAGATTTGAACTCAGGAAGATGAGTTTTCCTGACTCCAGGTCAGTTACTCTTTCTACTGAGATATCTAGCTTCCTTGTCCTGAATGCTAGGGTAAAGGTAAAAGGTAAGACATTCCTAGATCTCAAAGCACTCACATTCAATAAGAGATAAGCAAACAACTATATACAAACCTTATATACAAACAAGACAAATTGGAAATAGTCAACAGAGGAAAGGCACTAGAGCTAAATGACAGATAGAAAGCTAAGCCTTGGAGACAGACCGACGAATGTCAACTCAGCTTTGTCTCCAACACTCAGTAAGCCATGAAACTGCTATGTACCGAGGGTAGCTCCCCAGGAATTTTGTACTTAGATGTCCTTAGAGGGGAGATTTTCTAAAATGGCATTTCATATCTTGAAGAAATCACAGACTGCAATATTTCCTTGTTGTGGCTTAAGGCTTTGCCTAATGTGATGATTAATACAATTACTATCCATATGTAAATGTAAAATAAATAGAAGCCTGTTTTCTACAAAAAGGTAAAGTATGGTTGTCATTCATCAATTCTTACCTGAGGAGAGTTGGGTCATGAATTAGCTTGCCATGCTAGTCTTGACTGAGAAATGCTTGCCACAGATAACCAAGATATTATATCAGTACTAATTAGAGGTTCTTATTAATTTCAAATAACAGTACCTATTTTATATATGCAAACTGGATAGACCAAGTCTACCAAAGTAAGGACAGGAATGGGTGAATGGCAGCTATGCTATGCTTTTTAGTGCTTTAAATAGTATTTTATTTTTTCCCACAATTATATATCAAGAACATTTTTAGCATTCATTTTTATAAAATTTTGAATGCCAAATTTTTCTCCCTTCCTGTCCTCCCCTCTTTTGAAAATGGTAGACAGTTTGATATAGTTTATACATATACTGTCATGTAAAACACATTTCCTTATTCATCACAGTTATAGAAGAAGAAACATTAAAAGAAAAAAATGAGAAAGAATAAAGTAAGTGAAAAAAATGCTCTGATCTGCATTCAGGGTCTATCAGTTCTTTATCTGGAAATGAACAGTATTTTCCTTCATGAATTCTTTGTACTTGTTTTGGATCATCATGTTGCTGAGAACAGCTGAGTCATTAGTTGATCATCAAACAATGTTGCAGGCACTGTGTACAATATTTCCTGGTTCTGATCATTTCACTTTGCACCAGTTCATACAAGTCTTTTCAGGTTTTTCTGAAGTTTGGCTGTTTATCCTTTCATATTGCATTCCATAATATTGAATTGCATTCCATTATATTCTTATACCACAGTTTGTTCAGCCATTCCTCAATTGATGGGCATCCCTTCAATTTCCAATATTTTCCCAGCATGAATAGGGCTGCTGTAAATATTTTTGCACATGTAGGTCCTTTTCTCTTTTTTATAATCTATTTGGGATAACAGGCCTCGTAGTGGTATTGTTGGATCAAAGGTTTTACACAGTTTTATAGCCCTTTGGGCTTAGCTCCCAATCAATTGTTCTCCAGAATGGTTGGATAGGTTCTCAAATCCACCAACAGTGCATTAGTGTCTCAATTTCTCCACATCCTTTCCAACATTTGTCATTTTCCTTTTTTTGTCATATAAGCCAATTGACTGGTATGAGGTATTATTTCAAAGTTGTTTTGATTTGCATTTCTCTAATCAATAGTGGTTTGGAGTACTTCTTCATATGCCTATAGATATCTTTGATTTCTTCATCTGAAAACTGCCTGTTCATAGCTTTGACCATTTATCAATCGGGAATGGCTTGTATTCTTATAAATTTGACTCAGTTCTCTCTATAGTTGAGAAATAAGGCCTTTATCAGAGATGGTTGCTGTAAAGATTGTTTCCCAGCTTTCTGCTTTCCTTCTAATCTTGACTGTATTGGTTTTGTTTGTACAAAAGTTTTTCAATTTAGTATGATCAAAATGATCTATCCTACTCTCTATCTCTTGTTTGATCACGAATTCTTCCCCTCCCCATAGATCTGACAGGTAGACTACTCCTTGCTCTTCTAATTTGACTCCTTCATTATCCATGGTACATTTTTAGCAAGATATAATTTCCTTCCTTATTTCTTTTAGTTAGGAATATTTTTGCTTTTACTTTGTCTAAGATCAGGATTACTATTCCTGCGTTTTTTTTTTTACTTCAGCTGCAGCAAAATAGATTCTTCTCCAGCCCCTCATTTTTAGTGTGTGTGTGTGTGTGTGTGTGTGTGTGTGTGTGTCTGCTTCAAGAGTGTTTCTTGTAAGCAACATATTGTAGGATTCTGGTTTTTCATCTACTTTGCTATCCTTTTCTATTTTATGGGAGAGTTCCTCCCATTCATATTCAAAGTTATGATTGTTTCCTGTGTATTTCTCTCCATCCTCTTCTGCAGTGATTTACTGTTTAATCTGCCATCTTGGTTCCTGGAACTCTTCTCTAGGCTATCTTTTGAAAGAAAAAGACCTGATTTTCATATTCAAAATACAGAATTCTGTTTGAAATTAAAGCAGTTTTCTAATCTTTACTGATTAAATATACATTTTTTTTGCCAGATTCTCCGGTTATTAGCTATCCATATCTTTGGAAGAAGGATACAGAATGTAGTCAGTGGTACTGGATTCAAATTTACAACCCTGGCCTCCTTAGGATGATAGTCTAAATAACTAATCACAAATACGTAAATTAATTCATAGCTCTTCCCTGTTTGGACTGATTCTTAACTATATAAAATCACTCCTCCCCTTTCTAGCATGTAACAACTGTCCTTGATAAGGTTTATTGGTGCAAACAAGGACGACTATCCAGTGTAATAAACACTTTCATGTTACATGCCTAATGACCTTTCTTTGGATTGGAAATGTGACATTTATACTATTGAACTATTGATGATGTTCATCATGTTATTGGCTTACCCAAAGGGGTAGTTTTGGACTTCCCAGTCATAAACCCAAATCACTCTGGTCCCAGACTAAGACTTCTCTCCTTGGTCACTGCTTGGGTCCTGATTGGCTCGGAATGAATGCAAATAACAATTGTTTCTGTTTCAGTCAGAAATCCTGAGGGTCTTCCCCACCCAGACCTATTTTTTTTTCAAAGAGACTATTCTTTGCCTCATTTTTTGTTAAACCTTAGTCATTGAATGGGCTCTGCCTCAGTCAGACTGAGACTTGTTAAGGACCTTAGCTTAAAAATGCCAAAGTCCCCCACTGCATCCAGAGCCATCTCCAGTTATCCTGATCCATATCTGGCCACTGGACCAGATGACTCCAGAGGACAAAGTGAGGTTGGTAACTTGCATGTCATGACTTCACTTCCCTGATGTCATGGTTCTCTTTGAGAACAAATGACAAACAGCAATCAAGCGAGCAAGTCATACATCCACTTGAAAATTCCATTTCCTTTAGGATTTAATCATTTAACCAACTTTCTCCTGCACTACTTCAAAGGAAAAATAGAACAATGCTAAATTTTTTTGTGATGCAGTGGAAAAGGCACTGGACTTAGAGGCAAAAGGCCAAGATACACTACAGTCCTGCCTAGCCATAATTCCCTTATCTGTAAAGCTAATTTCAATTCAATTTTATTTTTAAAATCAGCCTGCATTTTTTCTCACCCCCCCACATCCTACCATAAACATTGAGAAGAAGAAAAAAGAAAAATAAGCTCCATTCAATAAATACGCATAGTTAAAACAAAACAAATTCCTACATTGGCCATGTTTAAAAATGTATGTCCTAGTCTTTCATACTAAGTTTATCATCTTTCTGTTAAGTGATGGAAAGCATTCCTTTTCAACAATCTTCTAGAACTATGGTTGGTTATTATGTTGATTAGAGTTCTTAAGTTCTCCAAAGTTGCTCATTTTTACACTGTTATGATAAGTTGTTCTCCTGGTTCTTCTCACTTCCCTCTGTATCACTTTATATAAGTCATATCTATATCTATATGTATATCTATACATATATCTACATATATAGATATAGATATATATCTCATGGCTTGTCCAGTCATTCTCCAATTGGTGGGTAATTTGTTTGTTCCTAGGCAGTTGCCCTGACATAAACGTTGCTCTAAATACATTTATATATTTGTCTTCTTTTCCTGTTCCTTTAATATCTTTGGGTATAGGTGTCGTGATGTTATCATTGATGTTATCAGTGCATATCAAAATGTATGCACAATTTAGTAACTTTGGAAACAGTTCCAAATTGCTCTATAGAATGGCTGTATCAGTTACAACTCCACCAACAGTGAATTAATCCTTGTTTTCCTTCTCTAGTCCCTCTATCATATGTCATTTTCTGTTTTTGTCAACTTTGCCAATTATGGGTTTGAGGCAGAGCCAAAGAGTTCTTCTTGATATATGATAGTTAAAATCTAACTTCTGTCAGACTTCTTTCCTCTTTTCCCAGAATTTTTTTCAAATATGAAGTCCTTACCCTAGAGGGATTAAGGTTTAACAAATGTTAAGCAACATGAGCTGAGTGCTCCTCTGTGTTGTCTCACTAATGTGTTCCATTGATCAAGTTCTCTTATTTTTTAACTAGTAACAAATCATTTTGATGACTTTATTTTACAGTGTAAAGATCTAGGTTCTCCTTCTTTCCCACTTTTCTCCATTGTTTCCCTGATTAATATCTTCAGCAAAGTTTCAAGATGTAAAATAAATCTACATAAATTATCAGCATTTCTATATTTCCAATAAAGTCCAGCAGGAAGAGATAGAAAGAGAAATTCCATTATACATAATGACAGAATGTCTAAAACACACTACCTGGAGACACACAGGAACTAGTGTGAGTGCAACTACAAAACACCCTTTACAGAAATAAACACAGAGCTAAACACCTGGAGAAATATTAATTGTTCACGAGTGGTCCAAGTCAATATAATTAAATAATGAAAATTCTACCTATTTGAACTTACTTACTCAGTGACATGACTCAAACTACCAAATTATTTCTTCACAGTGTTATAAAAATAATAACAAATTCATCTGGAGGAACAAAAGCTTATACAAGCATTTCAATTTAATATGAGATTTATTCAGAGTATACTATAAATATTAAAAATTACAAAGTACTTGTTCTCAAGTAGTTTATTTTCCATAGGAGGAAACTATGTCTATATAAATATATTTAATCAAGTATATAAAAATGCCTACAGGTTAATTTAGGGGAGAGGTACTAGCAGCTAACCAGCATGAAGGAAGGTTTCATGAAGGATGTATAAGTAGAAGGAAAGAGAGGTTGTGTTGGCAGCACTGGATTATATATGCATACATAAACATATACACATGTATCATATAAATATAATGAATCAAGAGCTGAGGATCACTCCTCAGTTGTGATCTTACATGACTGGAAGGATGATATCCCTAGCCAGGAATATAGAATTTAAGAGGAAAACACTTTGGCAAAAATATACTAAATTTTATTTTGAATATGTAGATTATGAGATGCTTTCAGGTCATCCAATTCAAAATTTCCAGTGTTTTAACAAGAAAATCCTGGACCCAGAGGGTTGGATGCTTTTTTGTTGTTGTTCTTTTTGCATCTGAGGACATATAATTTGGATCATCCATCTGTTTTGTCTGATTCTCACTACCTGAAATCAGCTTCCGTTTAGAATCTTACTTGTCCTTAATAATGTCTTTTCTACATACTTCTTCTATGTAAGGTGTTGTTAATCCCTTTCTTACCCAAACCATGAATCTTTCTATTGCCCCTAGAGTTATTTGTATATTAAATTCTCTGAGATCATTGTTTTCTATTCTTCAAAGTGATTCAGAATCACCATGAGAATACTAGTGCCAGTACTGTGGCAAACAGTTTTGGAATCACTAAAATAAAAAGATGTTATCTGTTGTTTTTTCTTCCCTAGAGTGACTTTCCTGACTGAATATCTAGTGTCTCTCTCAGAAAGAAAAAAGGCACAGTTATGCTAAGTACAAGCCTTTTATTTCTCAGTTTTAGCTCTGGCTCTCTGCCTCCTTCCTACATTTTAACATCTATTTCCAAGAAACCCAATTTCAGGTCCTGCCAGTGACCTGAACATGACATTAATTCACACAGACTCCTTTCTCTGTTGAAAATAACAAAGGAGTAGGAAACTTCAGTGAGGATGTTAAAAGTAAAAAAGAGGGAGGATAAAAAAAGCAAACCCATTAATCATATAGGAGAACAAAATATTCTCCTAGAGAGGAAACCTAAGAGATAAAAGTATTTGTCTTCTGACCTTCACTTGGCTTTCAACATTATTTAAAATGAAAGCATACGCATTTTTTGATTTAAATAAGATAATTCGCATATTCCTTGCAGAAATAAATGAGAAATCCCACTGTACCAAAAAAGATTACTTACTTTCTTCTCTTTCAGTTTTCCAAGCAATATTCATCATTCTTATTGTTTCTATTTTTAATTACAAAAGTTGTAATAATTTCCTCTTCTGCGGTTTTTATATTTGTAAATCTATTTCCATTAGAATAATAATGATGGCAAGTTAAACTAACCTAGCCCACAGAGTTAACATGGACATTAATGTTCCTCATGCTAGGCAAAATTATGAACTTGGAAAAAACTATCTCTGGTAGTCCCAATGGATCAGATTTTTTTCTGTTCCTTTTATCCCCCAGATATTCAGTGTTTCATGTTCCTTTCAGGGCCACTGTAAAGAAAGGAGGTGTCTTTGTTGTCCTTTGGGAGTGTTTATGTAGCTTCAGCTTATTAACTGCCTTTACTTATTTGCATTTCTTAGAGTACCGAGTCTTTGTTTCTTTTACCTTAATTTAGGGTCAGAATGTGGCACGGATGTGGTTACTTAGCAAGTTGGAGATGAAGAAGGAACCATTTTAAGGATTTATTCTTTTGACATTCAAAGGACCAAAAGATTGTACACTCTCTTGGTAGATTAGGACCTGGGACCATTTTTTGAATTCAAGAATCCCTACTATCAAGGATAGCAAGGATCACTTTATTTAATATGCTTCCAAATTTAAAATGTACAGGAAAAAGGAGAAACTGGACAGTAACTTCCTTGGAAAGGATCCAGGAGACATATGATAAAACCATTTTCATTTTGGATCAGGTGTGAGGTGGATTGTAAGTGTGAGGGTGTAATGTTAATTACATCTTCCCTACTCACTTATACATCTCAAGTATCCTTTGTTAATTTGTACTGCAGCACTGGGTCAGAGGGTCCTGCCTGTCAGGTCTAAAAGTGCATAAATACTCTGAGGTGAGGTTTTACTTGGGGCTTACTCATTGGAAAAATTTGCTTGGCCAGAAGAGACTCTGAGCAGCTGCTAAGGAACCCCCCTGGCTTTGAAAATCCAGATGTTGGTGCTTCTCTCTCTGGTAACTATATACGTACGGTCAGACAGCTGGATTTGTCTGTTGATCTGTGATGTATGTATTGCTTATGGTCAGACAGTTGGAAGTCCTGTCTGTTGGTTAATCTTTGTTTCCCTGTTTGTATTTTCTCTGAAGTACAGGGTGCTGTGTCTTTCCCCTGATCTAAGTGAATGATATATACGTTTGATTAAAGTGATTGTTAACCCCTCAAAAGTTGCTTTCTTTTTAGAAAAGCAGATCTAAGAACCTTTCCAGTAGGCCCTCCTGTGTATTTCAGGGTCCTTGCTTATACAGAGGGTATTAGCTAAAGAGATAACGCAATAAGAGGCTCTTGGATAGAAATATATTACATTATATGTAAACAAGGGTTGTGGAATATTCCTGAAGGTTTTTGTTAGTAATCAAGGGGGCCTAAATGTGAAAATGGATTGAAAGTTGAAATACAGATTAAAGCTACATAATAAAATGCATTAAAAAAGACATGTAAATAAGAATAACAATGGACATGCTCAATAATTCAAGAGAAAATATTCAAAATGAGGAAAAATAAGCAGTTCTTTACAATATTTCAGGCACCATACAAAGCATTAAAAAATAGCCTTGCCTTCAAGTAGCTTCCATTCTAATGGGGAGAACAACATGCAAAAATTATAAATAAAAGGACCATCTTTTAAACACTGATTTTATCATTGTTAATATATGACAAGGAGACATGGAATGCCACTACCATCAAATAATTAGAGATGGATATCACAGATACAAAAGGTGATAGAGAAGCACAGGGTCAGTGTGAGCTGGCTGCAACACTTAACCAATGAGGAAATCCAAAGAAGAACGTTATCATGAAATTTCATTCTGAGAAAAGAAGAATCAGGGATAACAGATGGACAATGAATTTGAGGTAATCTCAGAGGGATGGAACAAGAAATGAAGGGGGAGAAAAGAATCAGGAAAAGTTTACTATAGAAGGTAATATTGGAGTTGAAATTTGAAGGAATATAAGGTATCCAGAAAGTGGAGGCAAGGAGTAAAGGGATTCCAGGTATGGGGAATGACCAATGGAGTTAAGAGATGGAAAGATGGTCAGAGTTCTTGGATCTTTAGAATACATGGAGGGGAGTAAAGTATAAGAAGACAGTTAGAGCAGTAATAATACTCATGATCTCATATGTGTATACCAAAACAAGCATGCAGAAAATGAATGATTAGTAAGAATAATAGCAGCTGTAATATAAATACATGACCTTTTTCTCAAACTTTTGAGGTTGTAAATAACGTAAGCTAGAGGTATTAATACAAGCAAGTAAATATGATCTCAGACATATAACTGAAATAGTAGAATGTGACCTTGAAAAGGACATGCCTTTGTAAGCATACACATAATAGAAAAGGACCACATTTTATAAAAGGAGGAAAGAGATAGCACTATATTTCAAGATGATATACTTCTGTCTGGAAACCTATGAAACAGAAGTGTAGCATGCTGGATCAATTTTGTTTGAAGCACAATGGAAGGAGAAAGAAGGACTTCTGTGGTCTAAGGGACTACAGAACATGTGAGCAGAAGGGGGATGTGGATGATATGCACTGGAAACAGATCATAAAACATGCATGGAGAATTGTATTATAGCAATGTTTGAATTTAATTAGCTGGACATCTGCTGCTCTTTTTTGCTAAAAGTAGAATATTTAAGAAATTCTTGACATTGGTAATTTCATCTTTCAAAAGGTGGAAAAAGTTACAATGAAAATCGCTATTCTAGACACAATGAGAACAAAATTGCATCATAAAGAACAAAACAAATTATGTTCTAACTGACAAAAAAAGACTTGTTATTGATGTGGGAGTTATCCCTGAGTCAGCTGTCTGTATAGAGTCAGACTATCAACTCATCAGAGCGAAAATCAGAATCTGCAAGAAAAAAACAAGAAGGGGGGAGGAGCCAAGATGGCGGAGTAGAAAGGTAAACAGCAGATAGAAGTCATAAGGGACTTACTAAAGTGGAACTGTTTACATTCCTACATGGAAAGACAATATTTGTAACTCTTGAAACTATTCAGTATCTGGGTAGTGGGTGGGATCACACACACACACATGCAAACATGCACATAGAGACAGAGTGCACAGAGTGAACTGAATAGAATGGGATCATATCTTAAAAAAATGAAATTAAGTGGTGAGAGAGAAATATATTGGGAAGAGAAAGGGAGAAATGGAATGGGGCAAATTATCCCTCATAAAAGAGGCAAGCAAAAGACTTATTAGTGGAGGGATAAAGAGGGGAGGTGAGAGAAAAACATGAAATTTACTCTCATCACATTCCACTAAAGGAAGGAATAAAATGCACACTCATTTTGCTATGAAAACCTATCTTACAATACAGGAAAGTGGGGGAGAAGGGGATAAGCAGGGTGGGGGAATGATGGAAGGGAGGGCAGTGGGAGGAGGGAGCAATTTGAAGTCAACACTCTTGGGGAGGGACAGGATCAAAAGAGAGAATAGAAGCAATGGGGGGCAGGATAGGATGGAGGGAAATATAGTTAGTCGTACACAACATGACTATTATGGAAGTCATTTGCAAAACTACACAGATATGGCCTATATTGAACTGCTTGCCTTCCCAAAGGGAATGGGTAGGGAGGGAGGGATGAAGAGAAGTTGGAACTCAAAGTTTTAGGAACAACTGCTGAGTACTGTTCTTACTACTAGGAAATAAGAAATACAGGTAATGGGATATAGAAAGTTATCTGACCCTACAGGACAAAAGAGAAGATGGGGACAAGGGAAGGGAGGGATGTTAGAAGAGAGGGCAGATCAGTGATAGGGGCAATTAGAATGCTTGGTATTTTGGGGTGGGGGGAGGGGAGAAATGGGAAGAAAACTTGGAACCCAAAATTTTGTGAAAATAAATGTTAAAAGTTAAATAAATAAATTGGAAAAAAAAAACAAGAATAACCAGAAAAAGATATGAGGTGCAAGTGAAACAATTTACCTGACTTATTTAAACAAGTAATTAAAACATAAAATAAAAAATGGTTAATAGAAATTACATAGAAAGTGACTAAAATAATTGAATCCAGATTCACGAATGTAAAGTAACTATCACAACAAAATTACCAAAAGAGCACAGAACGTACCTTGGTCTGCACACATCTGACTTACCAAATAGAAAGAAATGGCTGCAAAAGGCAATATTTGTCTAGAATATATTCACATGTCAAAGATTATGAAGACGTATGATAGACAGTTGTGAGGAGAATCATATCTTAAAAAAGATTTGCAATGGTGAATAAAATTAGTTTTTTAGAAGCTTGATTTTTGACTGAGTAAAGTCATCCCACATGCATTGGAGGATAAACATGTATAGAGATGAGAAAGAGAAAAAAAAAACTGAGAAAAAAGTTTTAACTGACAAATTATATTCTCTGTTAAGTAGAACCCCTGCGCTTAAACACTAACATCAAAGTCCCAGTTGTGTTTATGAAGGAAGAATAAATGACATTACAGAGAACAAAAGTGGAAAAAGTAGTCAGATTAAGATTAAATACATTGAAAAGATGATAAAACTGAGGTAACTGAAGAAGAGATACCCAAGGTATATGAAGTAGGCAATACCAAAGGAATGGAAAAGTATAAAACAGACTTAATACTAACTAAAGGTAACCAAGAGAACACTGGTAACCACTTACCTATGTGCCTGTTCTCTTACCTATACAAATTTTTCATTAGTACCATCTGTATACAAATTGAGGGCATACTCAGTGAGGGCATTAATAGGGAACAAGTTGATCTTCATAAACAATATTCAAAAATGATCCACATATTTAAAATTTTACAATTAGTTGTAAGATCTAGAAAATACATAACCTCTCTATTTGTTTTGCTTGTTTGATATTAAAATTCATATGATTAAATAGAAAGAAACTTTTATTTATATGTTCTTTTGTAATACCATGTCTCTCATTCATAAATGAAGATCATCCAGAATTTCTTGGAAGATGTAACTACAGAAATAATCCTGCACAATGACCCTAGTGAACAACAGAAATAATTGTACAGTGGCCCTAATAAACATCAGGCAAGGTATAAAAGAGGAAAATGTTTGCTTATCAAAGATATTCACTAGTGTGATAAAGGATATGAGAGACAATCCAGATTCCTGGTTTAATGGGGATTGTTTTCTGGAGATGAGAAGGTATTTCAGGTAATTTTATCTGAGTTGATTACATCAAGCCCCACAATTATGAAGAGATTCCTGGAAAAAGATCTGTAGTGACTCAAAGGGAGTTTGACCTGTTTACTTACAAAGAAAGATCAAGGGTATGAAAAATTTGTATTTCCTAGATAACAGCATGCATTTAAATGGAGAACCTTTAATATTTATCTAAGTATATGTATTTCTGGGATAGATGGACAATGAGCTTGTTTGACAGTTTAAAAAGACAAGAGAGAACTGGATTGCTTTCTGGAAACTGGAAAATTCTTTTACTGGCCCTAACTTTCCCACAAAATTAAGGCATTATATTTAACAATAATATTTTGCCCATGTTTCTATATGACAGTGGGACATGGACATCATTTTCACCAAATAATTATGATGGGTATCATACAGGAGGCAATGGAGAAACATAATTGGCATGAACAGTCTTCAACATAAAACCAATGAGGAACTCTAATGAAGATTACACACAAGGAATTGTATTATAGAATAAGAAGATGACCTTGTCACATAGTAAAAAGAGTGATGGCAGGTAGAGAATGGAATCATCCCTTTATAATGTCCAGACAAAGCAAAAACAGTTCTATCATGTTGTAAAGACATTTTGTGGTAAGCTTTTGACAGAACATGGACAGGACTGACACATGATAAGTATATCTGGCTAGGCTGTGAAATGAATTGTTGAAGAGCACTTCTGAATCTTTTAGGACTGAAATCCATTAGAAACATTTAGTTTTAGGGGTGGAGCCAAGATGGCAGAGTATAAAGACAGGAAATGTAAAAGCTTTCCCCCATAGCCCATAAAATACCTGTAAAAAATGACTCTAAACAAATTCTAGAGCAGCAGAAGCCACAAAAAGACAGATTGAAAGAGATTTCCAGCCCAAGGCACCTTGGAAGGCCTAGAGGAAGATCTATCACACCTGGCATAGAGTGGAGCGCAGCCCAGTGTGGGCCACACAGCATGGCAGGAGCAGGACTTTCAAACCCAAGAATCAAGAGAAGCATGAAAAGGTAAACAGGAAAGAGAATTCATAAGGGACTTGCTAAAGTTGAACTGTATGTATTCCTACATGGAAAGATAATATTTGTAACTCTTGAAATTTTTCAGTATCTGGGTAGTTGGAGGGATTTTATACACACGCACACACACACACACACACACACACACATATAGACAGAGAGCACAGGGTGAGTTGAATAGGAAGGAATGTCATCCAAGAAAATAAAATTAAGGAGAGAGGAATATATTGGGAGAAGAAAGGGAGAAATGGAATGGGGCAAATTATCTCTCATAAAAGAGGCAAGAAAAAGGTTTTTCAATGGAGGAGAAAAGGGGGGAGGTGAGAGGGAAAATGTGGAGCTTACTCTCATCACATTTGTCTTAAGGAGGGAATAACATGCTCACTCAATTTGGTATAAAAATCTATCTTACACTACAGGAAAGTATGAGAAACGGGCCCAAGTGGAGTGGGGGGGGGATGATAGAAGGGAGGGCAAATGGGAGGAGGGAGTAATTAGAAGTAAACACTTTTGGGGAGGGAACAACATCAAAAGAGAGAATAGAATAAATGGTGGGCAGGATAGGATGGAGGGAAATATTGAAACTATATTGAACCTATATTGAATTGCTTGCCTTCTCAGTGGGGATGGGTGAGGAGGAAGGAATGGAGAGAAGTTGGAACTCAAAGTCTTAGGAGTGAATATTGAGAATTGTTTTTGCATATAACCGGGAAATAAGAAATACAGGTAATGGGGTATAGAAATCTATCTTGCCCTACAAGAAAAGAGAGAAGAGGGGATAAGGGAAGGGAGGGGTATGATAAAAGGGAGGGCAGATTGGGGGAAGGGGTAATCAGAATGCATGATGTTTTGGTGTGGTGGGAGGGGAGAGATGGGGAGAAAATTTGGAACTCAAAATTTTGTGGAAATGAATGTTGAAAACTAAAAATAAATAAACATAAAAAAATTGGTTATATCCTTTGAGAACAGAGAACAGTTTGTTTTGTTTTTATATCCCCCAGTGCAGTGGTTCAGAGAATGCTGTCAGAGACCTTATCAAGGAGTCCCCAAGGTCATAACTAAGAATTTATTTTTCAATACAGTAAAAACGGATAAATATAACCCATGTAAATAAAATTTCTGAGGGCAGTCCTCAATGGTTTTTCAAAGGGTAAAGAGAGCCTGAGACCAAAAAGTTTGAAAGCTGCTGCATTAGCATAATATCTTTAAAATAGCACAATAGTAGGTATGTAAGAAACTTCTTTTGGGGTTAATTTAATTGAATAAAAGAAATAAAACCAGACAACTAAAAATGAATATGAAGGAATAGTATGGCACTGAAAAAATACTTTTAGTAGCATTAAACCCAGAATGAATTAAAACTTGGGGTCAATGTTAAGCACATCTAAAAAACATTTATTGAGAGTAAGAGGAAGAAACAAAAAGGGGCAGAAAAACTAGGTGGGGTGGAGGGAATGATTATAATGGTTAATGAAGGAAAAGTAAAACAGCTAAAAGCTATTTTGTTTTTTTACTTCTCTAATAAGATGAACAATTCCCTGATGATGAAGCATACGATGACAATATTTAACACAGACTTTTAAAAATCGTGAACTAGAAAAAATAGTTAATAAAAATTGAAATACAATTTACAGTGTTTGTTGTCCTTTGTTCTTGAAGAGGACCAAAATGACGTGAAGTTTCAAGGTGAATGACTGTGGCTGATCAGACCAATACAAGCTTGGTATGCTCTACCACAGATTGGGTACAGACAATCCATGTGAACATTTGGGGTGGTTACACCAAATTTGCACATCTTGCATTTCCTTCATGCTGATTCAATTCTGCTTTGCTTATAGAGCATAGTACTTTTTCTGATGTGGGTACGCCATACTGAGAGGTCCTGTACCAGTGTCTTCCATGTCCCACAATCAAATCCAAAGTTCTTGAGAGAGACCTTGAGAGTATTCTTATATTGATTCTTCTGACCACCATGTGATTGCCTGCCCCATGCGAGTTCTCCATAAAATAGTCTTTTTGGCAAATGTACATTTTGCATTCGAATAACACGACCAACCCATCAGATTTGCACTCTCTGAAGCACATTTGAATGCTTGGCAGTTAGTTCAAGCAAGGATCTCAGTGTCTGGTACATTATCCTGCCAGGTGATCTTCAGAATCTTCCTAAGACAATTCAAATGGAAGCAATTCAGTTTCCTGGCATGGTGCTGGCAGACTGTCCAGACTGTCCTGTTTTGCAGGCATACAACAATGAGGTCAGCACAATGACTCTGTAGACCTTCAGTTTGGTAGTCAGTCTAAGATTTCTTCTCCCCCATACTTATCTTCAGAGCCTACCAAACACTGAGCTAGCTCTGGCAATGTGTTCGTCAACCTCATTGTCAATGTGTACATCCCTGGAAAGTACACAACCAAGGTTAAGTGAACTTATCCACAGCATTCAAAACTTCTCCATTTGTTTTAACCAATGATTCCATGTATGGATGGTGTGCTGGTGGCTGATGGAGAACCTGTGTTTTCTTGGTGTTGATTATATGGCCAAAATTAGCACAGGCAGAGGAGAATTGGGCCATACTTTGTTGCATCTCAGCTTCAGAGGCTGCACTAAGTGCACAATCATCTGCAAATAGAAAATCATGTACCAATACTTCCTCCACTCTGGTCTTGGCTTGTAGACTTTTCAAACTGAAGAACTTATTATCAGTATGGTAGTTGACCTTGATGCTGTGTTCATCCTCATTGAAAGCATTTGTCAAGATGGCTGAAAACACCATGCTAAAAAACATGGGAACAAGGACACAGCCCTGTTTCACTCCATTGTTTCACAATTTACAGTAGTAAATAAACATAATAACCTAATATTGACAAACATAAAGACAAGTTTTGGGGATAAGAATTCATTATTTGGTAAAAATTGTTGGGAAAACTGGAAAGCAGTCTGGAAGAAACAGGGCATAGACCAATATCTTACATCATTTGTCAAGATGTGTGTGTTTGTCCTTCATTGCCAAAAAAGACCATGTCATCAGAGAAATAATGACATGACTTACACTTGACTTTGTTTTGAGTGAGTGAGGGCTGTGCAGGTCACCAGCCTCACTTCTCCTCCAGAGCCATCTGAATCTAGTGACCAAATATTCATCAGGATAACTGGAGATGACTCAGGATGAGGCACTTGGGGTTAAGTGACTTGCCCAAGGTCACCCAGCTAGTGGGTGTCAAGTTTCTGAGGTGAGATTTGAACTCAGGTCCTCCTGACTCCTGCACTGGTGCTCTATCCACTGCACCACCTAGCTTCCCCATTTGTCAAGATAAGATCAAAATGGATACATGACCTCCATATAAAGAAAGCTATTACAAGAAAATTTGAAAAACATGGAATATGTTACCTATCAGACTTATAGATAGGCAAACTATTTATGAAGAAATCAGAGAGAGAGCAATGTGAGGTGCAAAATGGATAATTCTGATTATATTAAATTAAAAAGATTTTATACATATAAAATAAATGTAGCCAAGATCAGAAGGAAAGCAGAAAATTGGGAATATTTTTAAAAGACAGATTCTCATATAAAGGTCTTATATCTCAAATATATAAATAACTTTGTAAAATGGATAAGAATATGAGTCATTCCCCAACTGATAAACAGTCAAAGGATATGAACAGGTAGTTTTCCAATGAAGAAATCAAATTAATTTATAGACATATGATAAAATGCTCAAAATCATTACTAATTAGAGAAATGAAAATTAAAACAACTTTGAGATATCATTGTACAACCTATCCAATTGGCTAAAATGATTTGAAAGAGAAAGCAACAAATGTTGGAGGGAATATGTAAAAACTGGAACATTCACTATTGTTGGAAATGTGAACTAATCCAACCATTTTGGAGAGTAATCTGCAATTATACCTGAAGAGTTATGCCTATACCCTTTGACAATACCACTGGTAGTTCTATTTCCCAAGATGGTTAGGGAAAGAGGAAAAGAACCTATATGTTCTAAAATATTTATCGCAGTTCTCTTTGTGGTGGCAAAGAACTGGAAATTGTGGGGATGCCCATTAATTGTGGAATTGCTGAATAAGTTGTGATATATGATTGTGATAGAATGCTACTGGGCTATAAAAAAATGACAAACTTCATGATCTTAGGAAAACATGGAGAGCCTTGCATAAAATAATGAAAAGCAGAATGAACAGAACAGAGAATATTGTATACGGTAACAATAACATTGTTTTAGGAACAACTTTGAGTAAGTCATTTTGACTATTACAAATTCTCAAATTAACTACAAAGGCCATATGAGGAAGACACTATCTAAATTCAGAGGGGAAAAAACTGATAGATGTATAGAATGGTTTTACATACATATTGATACATTATATATGAATTTATATGTATGTATATGTCACATATTTATGTGACAAACATTAATGTCTAATGGTAGCTCTCTCTAGAGCAGGGGTGGGGGAGGAAAGAAAAAGAGGGAAAAAAGTTACATGATAACTATTATATATTTAAAAGGCATAGCAAGTTGAACATAGTGGACTTGCAATTTCATGTACAATATTTTTATTTTACTATGTTATTGTTTTATTTCTTAAATTCATAATAAATGATTAAAAATTTCTTTAAAAATTAAAAAAACCACAAAATTAAAATGAGATGTACACTCATTGTGGGTATGTTGCAAGCTACCGTCCTGGTCCTTCTTGCCATGGATTCAATTTTCATCTCTATTAAGATGGTTTCCAGATATATACATATATGTGTATGTATAGGCACACACACACACACTAGCTTCCTACTATGCATTTCTACTATGTCAATGAGGCACCCTGCACTCAAATGGTTCAAACACAGCTCATTTTCTTTTTCAGTAAAACTCACTTTACACTTCTGAATTGCTACCCAGGTTTGCAATATCAGTCTCATACTTGGTTCCTCATCCATACTCAAACTACAAATAAAATGTATTATCAAATCATGTTATTTCTTGTTTCTACATCTTTCTCATTCTAGAGGTAGCTAGATGACATAGTGAGAGAGCTTTTTATCTGGTGTTTAAATCCAGCTTCAGACACTTATTAGCTGTGTGATGCTGGGTAAGTCATTTGACCACTGTCTGCTTCAGTTTCTTTATCTGCAAAATGAATATATCATTATCACCTATATACCATGGTTTTCGTGATGATAAAATAAGATGACGTTTATGGAATGTTTTGTAATCTGTAAATTGCTACATTATTGTTAGCTATTGTTATTGTTTGAACATCTAGGTGGAGTACCAGGCCTGGAGTCAGTAGGACTTGAGTTCAAATCCAGCCATAAACATTTACTAGCTGTGTGACCCTGGGAAAGTCACTTAATCCTGTTTGCGTCAATTTCCACATCTGCAAAATGACCTGGAGAAGTAAATGGTAAACCACTCCAGTATCTTGGCCAAGAGAACCTCAAATGGAATTATGAAGAGTCAGATATGACTGAAATGACTAAGCAACAACAAGTTATTATTTTCATTACCATAATTATTGCTAGAATCATCTGTTCCCTTATCTCTACTTTGCATTACCACCACCCAAATTATGGCACTTAATCCTGATTCATCAAGACAACTACAATAGTCTCCTATTTGGCCTCTCTACATCAAATTTTCCATTTCATCCTATGCATAGATGCCTGTTTTGTTTTTTTTTTCCTAAAGCACTGGCATGATCATGTCATTCCCTCTTCAATGAACTCTAGTGGCTCTTTAGTACCTCAAGGATCCAATATGAACTTATGTATTTGGCATTTAAAACTCTTCAGAAACTGAATCTTCCTTTCTTTTATAATATTCTTACAAATAACTCATCGCCACAATTCTACAAATCCAGTCATAATGGTCTCCTTGTTGTTCCTATGCACTGTGATCCATCTCTCATTTTCATGCTTTTTCACTGGCTGTCCGCCATGCCTGGGATACTCTACCATCTCAGTTCCACATCTTGGAATCCCTAGTTTCTTTCAAAACCCAGGTCAATCACCACCTTATGCAAGTGATCTTTTCTGATTTCCCAAATATTCATGCCTTTCTCTCTAAGACTACCTTGTTTCTATCTATATCTGCATAAGGTGTCTCCCCCATTAGAATGTAAGGTGCTGTACCAGTAAGCACGCCAACATATACACATGGGCCTGCTATCAAAGGTTCCTAGATCTGCATTTATAAAAGGAAAGGCAACTTTTGAGGAGTCAACAATTAGTTCAACCAAATGCTTCCAGACGCACCTTTTTACCTTTTATCTTTCCAAAGCGACCAAGCCTCTTATCTATTCAACAAACATAGAAAATACAGAGAAATGAAAACCAACAGACAGGGTTCCATTACCTGAATCAAAACAATATTGCTACACACTTTTCATACACCCCTGGATCTAGAGAGCCTTTATATATAAGCAGTCAGGAACATACAGCCCCTCAGCCAGGTAATCACAAGATCCTTCTCATGAGCAAACCCCCAAAGTAAAAGACTAACCTCCTAGTATATATAATGAAGACTTGGCTCCTGATCGGCTAAGAGTCAGTAGGGATGAATCCTAGATGACAGCACAGCTGTGAATTAACAGAGTTCAAAGGAGATTGAAACATCAAGTGCTCACAATTTAGCCTGAGCCTGGAAAACAACCCCAAATAAATAAATCCTACTTTCCTTGCTGTTACAGGTGCTTGAGCTCAGGGACCTTTTTTGTTTTTCTTTCTATATCCAGATAACTTAGCATATTATCTGACATATCATAGGCACTTAAGAAGTGCTTGTTTATTAACTGACAGTGGTTTGGGCGATATCTTTGTTTCAGAAAACTTCAATGAAGAAAAACACAGCATCAAAGGAAGCTACCACACTGATGGCAAATTATTCAACTTGGAAAGGCTACGAAGGAGAGTTGATCTTTTTGTTGGCAGATGATTGTGCCCTCAACGTAGCCTCTGAAGCTGAGATTTAACAAAGTATAGACCAATTCTTTGCTGCTTGTGCTAATTTTGGCCAAACAGCTAACATTAAGAAAAGCCAGGTGCTCCCCCAGGCAGCATAGCACCATCTCTATGTGGAACCATCAGTTTTAGCAAATGGAGAAATTTTGAATACTCTGGACGAGTTCACTTACCTTGGCAATATACTTTCCAGGGATACATTGATAATGAGGTTGATGCACACATTGCCAGAGCTAGTTCAGTGCTTGGGAGACTCTAAAGGAAAGTGTGGGAGAGAAGAGGTATTAGACTGACTACCAAACTGAAGGTCTACGTAGCTGTTGTGCTGACCTCATTGTTGTTTGTCTGTAAAACCTGGATAGTATATCAGCACCATGCCAGGAAACTGAATCATTTCCACTTGAATTGTCTTAGGAAGATTCTGAAGACTACTTGGTGAGGTAAGGTACTGGTCACTGAGGTCCTTTCTTCAACTAAACTGCCAAACATTCAAACTCTAATTCAGAGAGCACAACTCTGATGGGCTGGTCACATTGTTTGAATGCCAAATATATGCTTGCCAAAAAGACAGTGGAGAACTCACACAATGCAGTGCTCACATGGTGGTCGGAAGTGATACTAGGAAGCTCTCAAGGTCTCTCTGAAGAACTTTGGAATTGATTGCATAACATGGGAGGCACCGACACAGGACCGCCCAGCAAGGCATGCCCTCATCAAAGAAGGCACTGTGCTCCATAAGCAAAGCAGAACTGAAATAGCTCAAAAGAAGTGCAAGATGTGCAAATTTAGAGAATCTACACCAAATGTTCACATGGACTATTTGTGTCCAACCTATAGTAAAACCTTCCAAGCTTGTATCTGTTATATCAGCCACAGTTGGACACATTTTAATTTGACTCTGACATAAGGGATTCATATTGGTCCTGTTTGAGAATGAAGGACAACAGCCAATTAACTGACATTAAGAGAGCATCTCAATACTCAATTCAATGAACAGAATACTTCCCAAGATGTGGGAACTCAATGATATGATGAATGAATGATATCAGTTATCTTTGGAAGAAAGTTTTAGAGTAAAGATATACCACAGAATAAGATGGCCAAATGAGATTGCAATTTAAAAAAAAAAAAAAAAAGGAAAGAAACTGGATTCTTCAAATGATGGGCAAGTACGTTTGGCTTAGGTTCCTGACAAAATTCCAGAAAGGAATTATAGAGATGTATTACGAGCCCTTAATCAGGCAGGTTGTGGTCAGTTCAGTCCAGACTTGGTTCATTGAGAAATTTTGTCACACTAACACCATTTTTCTTGCTGACAGGTAGCTAGACAGACTTAGGAAAAGCCATATGCATAGCATATTGGGAATTAGCAAGGCTGAGTGATAATTAACGAAAATAATATTGATTGATGATTAGAAAGTTATGTGAATTTGAGTTGATTGAATGAATGAACCTAAAGAGTGATCATTAATGGGTTATTTTAAAACAAAATTTCTATTGAAGGCTACAAGATTCTGATCTTATCCTATATTCTGTTTGATATTTTATGTTTTTAATTTTATGTTTCTAATTTATTTTTAGTTTTCAACATTCACTTACACAAGATTTTGAGTTCCAAATTTTCTTCCCATCTCTCCCCTCCCCTCACACCAAGACAGCATGCCTTCTGATTACCCCTTCCCAAATCTGCTCTCCTTTCTATCACATGCCTTCTCTTATTCCCTACCCTTCTATTTTCTTGCAGGGCAAGATAGATTTCTATATCCCATTGCCTGTATGTCTTATTTCCTAGTTGCACGTAAAAACAATTTTTAATATTTAATTTTAAAACTTTGAGTTCCACTTTGTCTCCCTTCCTCCCACTCCACCCACTCCCATTGAAGAGGCAAGCAATTCAGTATAGATTATACATGTGTAGTCATCCAAAAACACTTCCATAACATATTGTGAAAGACTAACTCCTATCCTGCTCCTCATTTATTCTATTCTCTCTTTTGACCCAGACCCTCCTCAAAAGTGTTTACTTCTAATTACCCCCTCCTCCCATTTGCCACCTCTTCTATCAACCCCACAACTCCCTATATCCCCTTCCCCCCTAATTCCTGTAGGGTAAGATTTCATAAGTATCTGGTATTTGGTATAAGATTTCATACCAAATTGAGTGTACATGTTATTCCCTTCTTTAAGCCAAATCTGATGAAAGAAAAGTTCACTCTTTCCCTCTCATCTCCCCCCTCTTCCCCTCCACTGAAAAAGCTTTTTCTTGCCTCTTTTATGTGAGATAATTTACTCAATTCTATTTCTCCCCTTCTCCCAATATATTCATCTCTCACCTCTTAATTTTAATTTTTATAGATATCATCCCTTCATATTATACACACATGTGTATATTTAATTCCTCCAACTACCCTAATACTGAGAAAACTCTCAAAAGTTACAAATAATATTTTCTCATGTAGGACTATAAACAGTTCAACTTTATTAAGTTTCTTATTATTTCTCTTTCCTGTTAACCTTTGCATGCTTCTCTTGATTCTTGTATTTGAAAGTCAGTTTTTCTATTCAGCTCTGGACTTTTTATTAAGAATGCTTGAAAGTCCTTTTTCATTAAATGATCAGTTTTTACCTGAAGTATAATACTCAGTTTCACTGGATAGGTGATTTTTGGTTTTAATCCTAGCTCCTTTGACCTCTAGAATATCATATTCCAAGCCCTTCTATCCCTTAATGTAGAAGCTGCTAGATATTGTGTTATTCTGATTGTGTTTCCACAACTTGAACCATTTCCTTCTGGCTGCTTTCAATATTTTCTCCTTGGCCTGAGAACTCTGGAATTTGGCTACAATATTCCTAGGAGTTTTTCTTTTGGGATCTCTTTCAGGAGGTGATAGGCTGTTTCTTTTAATATATATTTTATCCTCTGTTTCTAATATGTCAGGACAACTTTCCTTAGTGATTTCTTGAAAGATGATGTTTAGGCTTTTTTTTTGATTGTGGCTTTCAGGTAGTCCAATAATTTTTAAATTGTCTTTCTTAGATCTATTTTCCATGTCAGTCTTTCTCCAATGAGTTATTTCACATTGTCTTCTAATAATGATTTTGGCTTTGTTTTATAATTTCTTGATTTTTCATAGTCATTAGCTTCCATCTTCTCCATTCTAATCCTTAAGGAATTATTTTCTTCAGTGAGTTTTTGGACCTCCTTTTCCATCTGGCCAATTCTGCTTTTTAAGGCATTCTTCTCCTCATTGGCTTTTTGGATCTCTTTCGCCATTTGGGTTAGTCTATTTTAAGGTGTTATTTTCTTCAGCATTTTTTCCCCTTTAGTAAACAGTTGACTCATTTTTTTGTGATTTTCTCATTTCTCTCTCTAATTTTTCCTCTACTTCTCTTACTTGAATTTCAAAATTGGCCTGAGACTAAGTCATATTTTTCTTGGAGGCTTTGAATATAGAGACTTTAACTTTGTTGTCTTCTTCTGTTTGTATATTTTGATCTTCCTTGTCAAGAAAGTAAGATTCTATAGTCTGATTCTTTTTCCAGTTTTTGCTCACTTCCCTGGTCATTTATTTGACTTTTGAGCTCTTTGTCAAAGGTAGTTCTCTGCTTCCAGTAGGGGTCGGGGGTGGGGGGGTATATACTGTCAGCCACTTGATCCCTCCCCGCTATAATCTATGGGCCTAGTGCTCCAGAAACAGCCATTCCTGCTACCACTGCTGTTGCTGCAGCTGCAGCAGGCTCCTCCACTCCCTCAGCCAGCCTGACCACTCTACTACTCTCTCACCCAGGTCCAACTAGTTTTTTCCTCTGACCTTCCAAGGTATCCTTGACTTTTAGGGTCAAGACATCTGGAAATCACTATAGCTGCCAGTGATTCAGTCCCCCAGAGGCCTTCACAGGTCCTGTCTGTGCCAGGGTGGCCCATGCTGGATTCTGCTCCACTCCAAGCTTGGTACGATAGACACTTCCTGTCAACCTTCCAGACTATCCTGGGTGGGAGATTTGCTTTACACTGTCATTCTGTGGGTTCTGAAGCTTCAGAATTTGTTTAGAGTAATTTTTTACAGGTATTTGGGGAGTTTGGGAGGAGAGCTCAAGCAAGTCCCTGCTTTTACTCTAGCATCTTGGCTCCACCCCATTCTGTTTGATATTTTAAAAGTGACTTTGAAGAAGCCTTAAGTGAGGTCCTAGAATGGCACTTGATATCATTAATCAAATCTGTAGAAGCACAAAACTGAAAGAGTATTATATATAAGAACCTCAAACATACTTTTAAGAGTGATGGAGTAGAATTCAAGAAAAAAAATATCAAAAAAATAGCCTACACTGTATTATCTTATCACAATAGACAACTTTACTAGAAAACTAACCTAGTACTACTTGGGAGACTCAAAATATTGGTAAAGAAAAAAGGATACACAACATACTGCTCTCATATTCAGCAGAGGAGAAAAAAATATATACATACCAGGAGAGCTTTCCATCACAGTGAATATGCTCTGAGATCACTATCCCAGAGCCAGACTCGACACATTATCCCCTTAGGATTATAAAGTATCATGTTTCTTTTCTACTACCATTGATTCAAGCTCCACATTCACTGCGTTTTCCCCATTGTTATTGGGCCAGTGAGAATGAACCCACTTCCTCTGAAGCTTTGTTTATAGATGTTTTCAAGTCAGTGACTTCTGAGTTTGTGATTGAGTGCCCCTGTCACCGTAGTAGCTTTTTATGGTCAAGTTTCTTTTTCCTTTCTTTTTTCTCATTTTTTCAGCTTATTTCTTGACTTAGGATTTTTGTTAGAGTTGGTAAGGAGAGGGGATAACTAGCCTGAATTCCTATCTTTTATCTGCTTTCACAGCTTAGTCTGGGGGCCTATAAGTTTTTGGTGCTTCCAATGTGGAGTGACCCACTGCTCCCTTGATCTGTGCTCTTATCCTTATTCTGGCAGGACCCCTGCTCCCTTGCCACTATGGCCACTCTTTCCTTGGTGTCTAATTCTGTACTCGGTGCTAGTGCAAGTTTTCCCTTGAATCTCTTTCTGCCCAGGTTTTCAATACCTTTACCTTCCCTGGGCACTGGGTTGCTCTTTGCTTCTGCTGCTGCCACTGCCACAGACTGGTACTACCTCTACTACCCAGTGCTGATTCCATTATGCTATACACCTGGCTAGCCTCTACCCCTGGGTCTTCAAACTTCTCTTTCTGTCTTTCTAAGATGGCCTGGTTTAGAAAAATGACTCACTATGATTTTTCTGGGCTTTCTTATTCAAAATTTGGTTTGTGATGTTCTATGTGGTCATTGTAGAAGAAGTTTTGGGTGGAGCTTTTGTACTTGTAATCCCTCATGCCACCATCTTGATTCCACACTAAAAACTCAGCTTCATTTAAGCACTTTGCATCAATTACCTTTTACAAAGGGATATTTGCTTCAAAAATATGGCAAGAACTGAAATACATTAATTTTCCACCAACTCAGGGGTACATTTTCCCCTACAAACCCTAGTATCTGAGGAGTATGAGCTCAAAGTTAGGTCAATTCTTAGATTGCATCAATCCCACCAAGTCTGTGTTAAAGCGGAGCATTGCGGTTAGATAAGTCCTTGTTTTGGCTGCTGCCCTGGATGAGTAGCATATGCACTCCTGCAGGCCATTCCTTGTTCCTGGGGTCACCAACACTGAATAGGCTACAAAACTCAAGTGCTGGGAAGCCTGGATGCTTGTTCTCCTCATCTTTCAAAACTTATAAGATGAAACGCTTTAATCCCTTCACAAAGAACATTGGTCTCAATGGGGAGGGTCCATAGCCTTATACCATTTTTTCTCACCAGATCCCACCAGTGCAGGGGTCCAGCTACAAAAAGAACAATCCAGAGAATACTGGAGAGACTAGACTAAGGCTAACTCAGGCCTTTTAGAAGTCACCTTTATCTACCTACTCAGACAATCAAAGAAGACTTCTGCTAACCAGGCTGCTAAAAAACCAGAACCAGTTATTGAATGCTTCCAGAGTCTCTCTAAGTTGCTTCCATTCTACCTCATCAAAAGTCTCCTACCATCAATCTCCCCTGCCTTTTGAACATGGACAGAATGCATCAATAAAGCAGAGTGCTGCTCTTAGCACATGTGCCAGTCTCTGTTATACTAAGAAAACTCTCATTTCGTAATTATATATATAGTTGCTTTGTTTATATTTCTTTGCATGTTGACTTCCCCAAAAAACTGTAAGCTCCTTGGGGGCAGGGACTGTCTTGCCTCTTTTGTATACCCAGCACTTAGCACGGTGCTTGGCACATAGCAGACATTTAATAAATGTTTATCAACTAATTATTGATTGAAACTTAGACAATGCAGCTATGGCCTTCTCTAATCCGATGCATTTTCCTTGCTTTTGACTCTCATTATTAAAACAATCAAATATTCTCCAAAATAACAAGGTTGCAATCAGTCTAATTATCTCCTACCACTAACACCTCTTCTTTCTCCCCAAATGCCACAGCTAACATCACCAGAGTTGTGAATAAATCTCCCCAATGTATAATCTTTCTCTAATTACAGTACTAACCAACATATACTTAATATGATGAATGACAGAACTAGGTCCTGAAAGACTCTGGCAGACTCAAAAAACAGACCTTAACATGACAATTACCTGTATTAAATTTCAAATCTTTCCACTTGGCATCAGAAAGTAAGTATACAAACATAGAATTGGGAGTACTGTACTAGATTGGCCATGTAAAAGAAAGATAATGATTATATTGGACTACAAGCTAAATATGAGTCAGCATTTTATGGGCCAATCCCCAGCCCCTGAAAAATAAACCTCATAAAAATTTGGGCACCCATGGATCTTCCCCCTTCATTAACTGAAGTGTAATGTTCTCAATGCCCAGTTATACTCCCACTTACTCTATGAATTTCAAGATCATTCTTTATGAGGAATAGTTAAAAGAACCAAAAGTGTTAAGCTAGAAAAAATAAGGATTCAGGACATGTTGGAATTGTCTTCAAATATTAGCTAAGTTTAAGTTTTGAAAGTGAAATTATATTTATTCTGCTGGGCACAGAGGGCAGAACTAGGAGAACTGGAGAGAAAATTGGAGAAAGGAAGAGTTTAGCTACCTCGAGGGAAAACATCTCACCAGTTATAGATGTCCAAAAGTAAAAGAAGTCATCTTAAGATGTAGGTCATTTATTTATTGGCTGGTTGGCTGTTGTCCTTTTTTCCTAAAAAGGACCAAAGTGGGTCAGTTATAATGTGTCTGTCACTGATCAAACCAATATGAGTTTGGAAGTCTCCACCATAGGCCAGGTGCAAAGAGTCCCTATGAACATTTGCAATGGAGATGTCTCTAAATTTGTGCATTTCATGTATATGCATTAAATATGTGCGAATATGTGTGTATGCACACATACACATATATATGTGTGTTTGTGTGTGTATGTGTATTTGTGTATGTCTTTATCAGAAATGTTCTCAAGGAGAGGCTAGTTGATTTGTCAGATAAGCTACAAAGGAGATTTTTTTTTTCAGGTATGGGTTGCACTAGGGCAGGTAAGTGGCACAGTGGATAGAGTGTCACTTCTAAAGTCATGAAGACCGAAGTTCAAATCCAGACTCAGACACTAGCTGTGTGACCCTGGGCAAGTCACTTAACACTGTTGGCCTCTGTTTCTTCATCTATAAAATGAGCTGGAGAAGGAAAGGACAAACCACATTAGTATCTTCACCAAGATACTAAAGGGGTCACAAAGAATTGGACATTACTGAAAAACAACAATGATTTGTTGGACTAAATAACCATTGAGCTCTTATCCTTTGCTTGGATTTTATGTATCATGGTATGGATACAGGGTTCATGAGCAATGAACAATCTTGGGAAAGTCTCTGTTGGGTAGAATGGTTTAGGACATACATTTGATTACTTCTAACCTTGAGTATTATTTCTGAAAATACCCTTTGTTAACCTGGGTAATACACGTCATTGTTTAAACTCAAGATAGTTCTAATCCAGTGAAATAATGAGCTCTGAAGCTGGAATCTATAGGCATCTCACACATCTCACTGCTCAGGTCCTGTCCTTTGGATGCTCATTCACTTACACCTAAAAATTGTGGATCCTTGGTATGCTACCCCTAGAAATTCACAATTTGGGATACAAATTGTAGGAATTGCAATAGTGGGCCAAACACAATGATTAAGCTAAATAAATTAATCAACAAATAGAGAATCCCAAGCAATTTGGTAAGATAGACAAATTTTGACTAAGAATAACTAGCTGAACCCTTTCAAATCACACAAATATGCTTGAAATTAAGGATGACCACATTAATATTGTTAGATATTTAACAAATACAATATCAATTAAAATCCAGTGTATTCATGCCTATTCCTGTACTGTGCTATGACTTGAGGGAAATAATACTTAAGGACCTTACAATCTAATTGGGAAGACTGAATATACATATTAAACATAAACAAAAATGGATGGTAAGATGTGATTTATAAATGAATCAACAAATATTTATTAGGTGTAAGGCCCTGTGCCAAGAAATAATTAGGAACCAAAATAAATCATATGACAACTAACAAGAGGAATGTGTACAACAAAGGACAGCTTAAAAAAAAGAATGTTTACATATCGCATGACAGACTGGATAATTCCCTTAAGGTTCTATTTATCCTCCTTTTACTAGTATTAGTGTAGTTTGGGATGACATGATTTCATTAAGATAGGGAACTTCCTCATGAGGAAACTCCAACTAGTAATGCATGTCCCCAACTCTGAGTATCAGAGTGTTGCATCGGGCTCTCAGAGTTTGTGACTTGCCCAGAGTTATACAACCAGTATGTATGAGAAGCAGGATTGGAAAGCAGACCTTCTGGACTCTAGGACAGCTCTCTAATCATTACATCATGCTGCCCCTCTTGAAAGGCATTATTAGTTACAACAATATATTTTTCAGTCAAGGCAATATGAACTAGAGGAAATTTCACATTTAAAAACATAGATTCCTTTTTTGTTTAATAATAAACAGAAACAACATAAGAAGGACTAATTAGTTACATATTTAAATTTAGGATGACAAAGGGGAATAAACAAAGGAATATTAATTATCAGAGGAAATCTCCCAAAACAGAGATTTTATGAAACTTCATGCCACGGAACTTAATTTCCATGGAAATGCTCATAAGACTTCTGTTGTTACATTCTTTTGTATCCTACATGTCTTTGGTAACTGGTAGCTCCTATGAATCCCTTCTCAAAATCATGTATTTAAATACATAACATAAAATATATAGAAATACAATCATATTGAAATAAATTAATCAATTTAAAAAAATTCTTGGATTTCAGATTAAGAATCCTCACTATAAAGGCACACCTTTAATTATGAAAATTCAAATTTCAAATGTCCCTTATATGAGAGAAAAATTTTAATCTACTATATTTTCCTGCACCCTTTTCTTTGTTCACAAAACAGTATAATTAGTTATCAAGGAATTATGGCAAAACCTAGTGCACAGGATATGAAACTTTTTTAAAAATCTTACTAGTTATTTCTTTAAAACTACCTCCTTACTCTTCTTTTAGGTGTATAAAAGAGAAACACTTGTCATGTTGTATTTTCCCCTTTCCAGGAATCTACCTCCTACCCCTTGTGACTCCCCCCAGCTTCTCAGTACTCACAGCTGAATTCTTTTTACCTCAAATATATATAGACATCTTCCTCAACATACTTTCCCTTTTTAAAAAAATTTTCTCTTGAATCTTATGAAATTACCTGAGGGATCTAAAAATCATATTCACTGGTATACAGCAAGCACTTAGTAAATGCTTCAGCTGTTTATTCATTTATTTGTCCATCAGTCTATCTACTTATCCATTCATTCATGGTCCCAAAGGAAAAAATACATACATACATACATACATACATACATACATACATACATACATACATATATATCTATATATATCCTGTCAACCTAATGGTACTAGAGATAGATTTATTTTTTAAAAAAGAAATTCTTAATTTATGAAGTATAATTGGGCATGATAAGACTCAATACCACCAACTTCAAAAGTCCTTGAAAGTTTCCATGACAGCTCTTCAGAATCTCAACCAAAGAAAATCTCTCCATCTGCTTTGCCTCTTCCTCCAATTAAACCTAGTCAGCTCCAGCACCAATGTTCAAGATAAATGAAACTTTCTTTTTTTTAATTTGAATATTTTTGTCTTTGACTAAATCATCATTACTTTGTTTCCTTCTATCTTCAATGGCAAATATAAAACATATGCAGATGCAGTATTCATATTATGAGTTAAATAATAGCTGACATTTATGTATGGCTGTAATGATTGCAAAGTGCCTTATATTCATTATCTCGTTTTAGCCTCACAACAATGTTGTCAAGGAGGAAATACAAGAACTATTATCTGCAGAGAAGGAAACTGTGACTCACAGATGTTCAGAAACTTTTCCAGGGTCACACAACTCATCACTGTAAACAGTAGAATTTGAACACAGAGCTTCCTAACTTCAAGTCCAGAACATGGCATGCTGCCTCTCTCAGTCTTTTGGAGGCTAGCATTAAAAAATTAATTATGATTTGTAGCATTACTATGATTATTTTGTCATAGCAAACATGCATTCTGGATTTCAAAAAAAGTCTTTAAAAATATTTCCCATATGTTTATTGTGGATTTTGGTATGCACAATACTAAATTTGAGTTGTCTGAATCACAAACGTATTTTCTCCTTTCAGATATCCCTTCAACATACCCCACCTAGAGCAGCGGTGTCAAACACAAATAGAAACAGGGAGATGACAGATAGATAGATAGATAGATAGACAGACAAACAGACAGATAGATAGATATAGATGCACACACATACACACACAGATGCCAATGGAGTACATGCTTAGAGAACCACATATTAACATTATCTATGTTTTATTCTATTTTTATCTATTTTGTTATATATTTCCCAATTATATTTTAATCTGGTTCCAACCATATTTTTAGAGTTGTAGGTTGCATTTTTTACACCTCTGGCCTAAAGCAAGTGTTCTTAACCTTTTATTGTGTCATGCACTCCTTTGACCATCTGGTGAAACCTACAGATCCCTTTTGTCAGAATGTTTTTAAGCACATTAAATAACACATTAAATAAAATACATGAAATGAAAGATTTCTTTAGAAGTTAATGAAAATAAAGATATATTTTCTCATCCAAGTTCATAGACCTCCATAGTGTATCTATGAACCTGTTGGGGGCTTAAGAATTCCTGACTTAGAAGAAGAACTTGAGAGGTCATCTAATCCAATTCCCTTATTTTACAGATGAAGAAATTGAGTTTAAGTGATTTACCAAGGTCACAGAGATATTTCATAGCAATATAAGAGTTATAAGTTTTGGTTACTTATAGTCAAGCATATGTCACATATACATGTACACACACGTATCTATATCTATGTCTATATATCAATTTAACTCAGTAGACTGTGTGCTTGTGCTTATGCATGAAGAATCAGATGGGAAGTAATTGTAATTTCTCCCATCAGCCCACATAAACATATGGCAGATACTGTCCCACTCATTACACTGACTTGCTACCTCTATTATCAATTAGAATGAGGTAAAAGGGGGAACAGAAATAATTATTATCTTAGATTATACATTTATAGAAAAAACTATTGCCAAAACTTTTGGAGGCATAATATCTGATCTTGTTCCAAAAATGTGGTAGAGCCAGTGTTGTTATTGTCTCTTAAAATAATATATTTAGGAAAAACTTACATAAAGTAATGCAAAGTGAAGGGAACAGAGCCAGGAGAATTTCGTACACAGTAACAGCAATACTGTGTGATGATCGACTGTGAATGACTTAGGTATTCTCAGCAATTCTATGAGCTAAGACAATCCCAAAGGATTTATAATGAGCAATGCTAGTCACCTCTAGAGAAAGAACTGATAGAGTCTGAATGCAGATTAAAGCATACATATTTTTTACTTTCCTTCTCTTTTTTTCTTTCTTTTTTGGGGGTTTGTGTTTTCTTTCACAACATGACTAATATGGAAATATGTTTTATATGATTGCATATGTATAGGGAAAGGAGAGACAGGAACAGAACGAATTTGGGACTCAAAATTTTTAAAAACTTAATGTTAAAATTGTTTTTATATGTAATTAAAAATAAAATGTTAGAAATCTAAAAGAAGAAAATAATACAGTTAAACTTACTTTTGCTTTCAAAATTTTGCAGTTTTTATGCAAACATTATGGTTCTTTGATGTTGCAAATCCAGTGTTGGGAATTATCATCTTAGGTATGAAAGATATGGTCTATGGAGCATTCTTTGCATAATTACTACAATTCTACATTCTACTAACTCTAACTCATATATTATATATAAAATGTAGGGAGTATCTAAAAATTACTGCTTAGGGTATTCACAATTCACACATTCAGGTAAATGAAACAGATGCAGATGCCAGTAGTTGTTGAGGTGACACATTTGTCCAAATGTTCTATTTACTTTCATGTGTATATATCTGAATAAGTTGATATAAAATTGGTCAATAAAATTAAACACAGCTGGTAGATCTAGTTATCTCATTTTCAGGTAATTCCATTAAAAAGTGCTAATTTTTCATGCAAATACAGTTCACTTGTAAGCTAAGAACAAAAATTGAACTTACAGGATTCTGGGAGAAAATTAGAAAAATCAATTTTATATCAAGTTTTATATCAATATTTATGCCAAGATTTATGCCATGACTATTACTTATTCCTTCAGTTTTCACTGAATATTAATTTAACTTTTGGTCTATATCTCAAGTGCTTTATAAAGAATATAACCACCTTATTGTTGAGGAAATGAAAACAAAATAAATAGTATGAGAGGAAAATAGTTTATCATTTTAATAGTTTATCATTTATACATCTGGGATTCAGTAAGACAGAATCTTCTCCATTCAGATCCTTGGGTGTAAATTAATTTAATGTGATCATTCTTTTCTCAGAATTCCATCCAAATTTTGAGTTATGGCAGACAGTTTTCTCCATATGAAAATCAAGTCCACTGAACACAAGTTAACTAATAAGACCCTAGATGGATATTTGACAGCATCTCAGAGCTTGCCCCACTTATAAAATCAGCATTTCCACAGCAGAGACACCCTTAGGCTCCTAATAACATAAGTGGGATAGAATGTGAATAGCCCTGCCAGTATTTGTGAGTTGATATTTTTATAGCATCTTTGGGTTTGAGAAGTATTTTAAATACATTATGCTAACTGAGCCACATTCACCAAGTGGTAATAAATAATCAATAATCAATCAGTGAAAAATTTATGATGTGCCCACTATACGCCTGAGTTAAGTTGTGGATCTGAAGAGACAAAATTCAGTTTATGCCATCAAGGAGCTTGTACTCTAATGAAGGAGACAGTATACAAACAAACATATGCAGAGTAAGCTATTTGCAGGATAAATAGGGTGTTGTCTGCTTATTAACCAGAGAGAAGGCATTGGAATTAAGATGGGTTGGAGAAAACTTTCTGTAGAAGGTGAAAGTTTGTGGTGTCTTAAAGAAAGTCAGTGGGACTAGTAGTCAGAGAGGAGGAGGAAAAATATTTTAGAAATGGGGGGGGGGACAGCCAGAAAAAATGCAGAGATCCAACAGATGGAGATTCTTGTTCATGAAACACAGTAGGCTGGAATCTCTTGATTGAAGTGTGTGTCCAGGAGTAAGATGGAAAAAGACAGAAAAGGCACGAAAAGATCTTAGCATATGAAGGGCTTTGAATGACAGAGTAATTTGTATTTTCTCCTGGAGGCTATAAGAAGGCACTGGAGTTTACTGAGTCGGGGGGCAGTGACATGATCAGACCTGTGATTTAGGAAAATCACTAGTGGCTGAATGGAAGATTGATTGAAATAGGGAGAGACTTGAGACAGGCAAATCCATGATCAGTCCACTGCCATAATTCAGGTATGAAGTTATGAGGGTCTACAGAGTGGTGGCAGTGTCAGAAAAGAAAAGGAGTATTTAAGAGATATTTTGAAAAGATCCTTAGCAGAAGACTGGATATAAGAAGTGAGAAATGGTGAATATTCCATCATGTCTCCCAAATTGTGAACCTGAGGAATTGGGAGGTTTGTGTTGACTTTTACAGTAACAGGGAAGATGGGGAGGGGGTAGTGGAGGGGAATTAGAGAGAAAGATAATGACTTCTGTTTTTGATATATTGAATTTGACATCTACTGGATATCCAGTTCTAGATGTTTGAAAGACAGTTGGAGATGTGAATTTGGAAGTCATTAGAGTGACTGGGGCAGGATAACTGGTATATTTGAGAATCATCCATACAGAGAAGTTAATTAAATTCAAGGGATCTGATGAGATCTATCAAGTAGTATAGAGGAAGAAAAGAAGAAACTCCAGGACAGAACCCTGAGGGACACCTATGAGTAGAAAGTATAGTCTATTAGGGGATATAGCAAAAGAGATAGAGAAGTGATAGGGAGGTGGAAACCAGCAGACAGTGGTGTCCTAAAATCTAGAGAAGAAAAGACTATCAAGGATAAGAGAGTAATCAACAGTGTCAAAGGCTGCAGAGAAAGTAGAATGAGGATGGAGAAAAGGTCATTGGATTTGGCAACTAAGAGATCATTAGTAACTTTGGAAACAGCAGTTTCCATGGAATAAGGTTAGAAGCCAGACTGTAAGGGGTTAATAAGAGAATGAGAGGAGAGAAATTGGAAGCACTATTATGGATGACCCTTTTGAGAACTTTCCTACAAAGTCCCAAAGAAATACAGGATGATAATGATGATGGAAGGATCATATGAGAATATTTTCAAGATAGGGGATACATGCAGATGTTTGAAAACAGTAGGAAATGATGCATTAGAGATGGAAAGATTGATAATAAGTGAAAGAGTAGGGACAGTAAAGGGAGTAAACTGTTGGAGATGAGAAGGAATGAGATATCTTAAATGAGTAGAGAGGATAGACCGTGTAAGCAGTAAGACCTTGCTGAGACCAAGTAAGACCTTGGTAAGCAGTAAGACCACTTCACTATAAAAGGCAGAATTAAAAGAGAAAGTGGAAAAAGGTGTCTGAGTAACAGGAGATAGGGAAGAGGGGAAAAAGGTAGTTCATGGGTGAATGGACTTAATTTTTTTTTTGTAATATATGAGGCAAGGTTCTCAGTTGAGAGGGCAGGTGGAAATGGATGAAAAGGTCTGGAGGAACCATTGTGGAGTGTGCAGCCATTGCAATGGGAACAGCTAGGAGAAACAATGGTACAGGTGATCAATAGGCTCAAAACAGTGGTGTAGCTGAACTTTGCAGCATTTTGCCACCAGTCTCATTTATAACATAGCAGGCTAGGTTCACAGCACCAGTTTTACCCAATGGATTGGTGCTATTTCTAGGTTATCTTTTCCCCAAGTTTCCAAATGGAATTTCTGTGATTTCACAGTGGTAGCATTCATTTAAGACCAGGTATTACAAGATCTTTTCCTACAATAGATTTCTCAAGTGAACCTTACTTTCAGTGAACATATCTCCCTCTAAATCAGATTATTTGTCAATGGGACACATGTTTGTCATTGTATTCCTGGGAGAACTGGGACCAGATCTGAGGTGGCATGGAGAAGGAAAACATGTCTGTTGCAAGATAAAAAGAAGGTAGCAGGAAAACATCAGAGTACTGGACTGAGCTAATTAATGTTCAATGAATCATGGTTATTAAAGAGAATTATCAACCTAGACAAGCTTAGACTGGGAGTGGAATTCTAAGGCTCCCAGATTCTAAGGCTAAAGATAGTGCTAAGCTTTAGCATTAAGAACATCCAGTCTGGAAAGAAGTCTACCATTTCACATTATCCCGGATCAGTCTGTTCCAATGCATATTTGGAGCTAGCTGACATAGTGGATAACATGTTGGACCTCTAGTCAGGAAGAACTGAGTTCAAATCGGGACTCAGAAATTTACTTGCCATGCCATTCTGGGCAACTCACTTAAATTTTGTCTTCCTCAGTTTCTGCGTAAAATGGGGAAATGTTAGCACCCAGTGAGGATTTTAACAGTTAAGGAAAAAAGATTCGAGTAAAAATTTTGAGGAACCAAAAAGATCACAGCACATGTGTGTGTGTGTGTGTGTGTGTGTGTGTGTGTGTGTGTGTGTGTGTGTAATTTGGAAGGTTTTGAGAGTTCTGCCTTCCAAGGCATTTTAGATGTTTAGTTTATATTTGGATATCTTACATATATCACACATTAGTAACCCTTTAGCTTGTGAATAATGTTTATGTCAAGTACAAGGCTTAGAGTAAGATAAAACCGACATGGAATATTTGCAACCTAAATTCCTTAAAATCTTTGGTAAACTCTGGGTTTCTACTTTGCTACTCCCCTTTTAGTTCTGTTAGTGATTACATTGGAAGTGCAAGATCTGAGTTAGTTTCCACAACATGAACTAGTTATTAGAGGAGTAAATTTTGAGGATCTCTGCCAAATTCTACTGAGATCTATTTCTAGTGGGAACATCTGAGGAGTTTCTCCAAGTGAATTGGAACTGGAAAGGAGAATTCAATGGAGAGATGCTCTTGAGGACATAGTATTTTCCAGACTGCTCCAAGGAAAGATGTGCCAAGAACCTAAGTAGTGCAAGAGATATCTCAGATCCAAGAGAAATTGTGTTGATTAAATGGATATTGGACAGGAAAACTAAGTTGCAGGGAGACTTAATGTCTGTTGCTTTTAACATTCATTACTGTACCCCTTTGGCTTTTATTTTTTGTATCTGTATACTAAGTTCTCTTGATGTTGCTTGATTTTCCCCTTCAAATTAGTTCCTAATTTTGGTCATTCTTACTGTGATTCGTGCTGGTTAATGGGGCTGTTGCAGAGAGTATCCACAGTACTGTTTTACCCAGTGTACTCTCTGTGGTCATAGGCATACCCAGGGGTTGCCTTTGACCAATGATGAGAGGAATGTTAAGGATTGTTAAGGGATCCCCTGACCTGGTCTTTTTGAGTTGCCATGTTTTCCAGAAACTCTGGACTGAGAGCATTTATGTGATGTTATACTATGAATGTGTTGAGGATGAAGCTCTAACCCCCGCCCCAGCTGACACAAGTTATTGCTTGCACCCCAAGCTGAATTCCCTGTGTGTCCTTGGGAGGCAAGACAGGCACCAGCCAGTCTGTGCCAGGCTGGGAAAATGTTTGTGCTTGTGGGGTCCTTGGGAGATAAATGGACCCTCCTATTTTCAGTCTAGCAATTCCCAAGGGAAAAGAATGAGGCTTTTGTCATCACCTTGCTCCTCCTCTTTGGAAAGAGTTACCGCGCTTTCCTCCTCTTGTGCCACGTGCCTTCCTGTTTTCTTCTCCTTTTGTTGTACTGTCAGAAATATGCAAACTTCTATATGGACTGTGAACTCTTTGGTTTCCACACGCATGTTCATTTGTCTCGTAATAACCTGATTTTCACAGAAGTCTCATGGTGCTGAGATTGCCTGCTGACAGGATCAAACAAGATAATATCTATAAAGCCTTTGGGAAACTTTTAAGTACTATATGAATTTTGAATATCATTATTTTTATTCTTGTTTCCTCATTTTAAAATTAGTCATCTCCCTGCTGTCAATTGTATATGATGGGCACTGTGCTAATCTAAGAAAAGTCATAATTTAATAGAAGCATTGGAACAAAAATCTTCAGATCAAAGAAAGATTAGAGTTGAAATTGATAGAAAACTAACATGATGACAGTTTTTTCAAGTTTTTAGTTGGCAGTTAAGATTTTTCACATTTTAAGCCTTCTGCCAACATCCCTGGAGTCAACATTTTTTCCCCTTAATCTTTAGAAATCACACTTGAAGAGTGTTGATGAGATAGAAATTAGCTAATGAGAGTGTCTCTAACATGTAGAGCTGTTCTGTTTTACATTTCAATAAAATGATAAACTTATAAATGCTTAAACTAAGATAGACCTTTCAGGACTCAGATAAGTAAGACTTTCAGGACTTGGCTAAGTAGGAGCATTAAAAGTCATTTGATCATAGGAATATATAAAAGAACTACCTAAATTGATCTAAAATATCAGCACAGCTTGGTATATATAATTAAATTATTTTAAATACTGTATGTGGGCAAAGGCAATAACCAGCTGTTAATGTCTTTGTGCTCTCCTACATAACTTACTAAAATTATTTCCTACCACATTCAAGTAATTACATTTGGCACAGTTTCCAATTCTATAACCTGTTCTTTCCTATCTCCAGAGCTTTCAATGTGATTATATTCCCCATGGTGTTAAAGCACCCTTCAGTTGGAGGCCAAAAAAATACAGTTGCATCCTATGCTTTCCTGTCTGAATTCTGTCTCATATTCCTTGATAGGATTATGGATAATGATTTAGATTTCTGAGGAAATCAAAGTGATGTATCATCTCTACCATCTCAGTAGATACAAACTCTGGAGTCCTAATGTTATTTCATGACTTCTCGAAAAAGAAACAATCACAAGTTAAAGAAAAAGTGTTTTTAGTGAATTCTAGGTATTCAGCTCCCAAGAATTTCCATTATGATTGGTACTGATGGAAATAGAATTCAAGATTTTGCAAGTCATAAGAACAAATGCCTTTGTATCTTTAAAAATAATCTGCCAAGAAGAAGGTTGGGATGTATTTGCAGGCAGGCTTGGGAACCTTGTACATTGATTCTGGATTGATTCTGCCTCTCATAAGATTCTTGGCTCTGGATCTTCAAGCATGTATGGCATTCAAAGCAGGACACCTGCTTTGTAATTGGCACCATTGGTCTTTAAAGTTGGCTGCTACGTAGCATCAATCAACTACTTGCAGATTTTTACTGAAACTAGGAATAGTCAACTTAAAACATTATTTCCACAAATGAATTTTTTTTGACATTAACCAATTGAGACACATATAATAATTATGTATGCTAACTTCACAAGCCCTTGACCTAATTGTCTCCATGCTATTACTAAGAATTAAAGGACCCTAACTTGTTGTTGGTCTAAAGTTCTAAGCCTAATAGCTTAATTTTAGACTTAACCTCGGATGTTCCCCTACCAACAATCTATAATTTAATGGATCTGGTATTAAGCTTACAAACCTTTTGACTATAGGAAATTGCCACTAAGAGTAGGGACATTGCAGGAAACAATATCTCCCCAACTTCATGTCAATTCCAGGCAGGAGTAGATTGTCAACTTGCGTTCAATCAGACTTAAAGTCTGCCAGGTGTCAGTGGGGAAAAACATTGTTTCCTTTAATACCTTACATTTCTGTAGTACTTTAGTTACAAAGAACTTTGTGTATAAATTACCTCATTATGATCAAACAAATGATGGGGTTAGAGATTTGGGATTAGGGTTCAAATTTTTGCTTTGTCACTTATGACTGTACTTGTGGGGCCTTGGGTAAGTCATTTAACCCTTGGAGCTTCAGTTTCCTCATGCATAAAACTAGGGGCTAGATGACTTTCTAAGGCCTTTTCCAGCTCTAACTCTATGATGCCATGATCTTATTTGATCCACACATCAACCACATAATATTCTTAATACAAATATATGATTCAATTAAACTCAACTGTACAAATATTTGTTCAATGTGCAGAACTCACATTGTTCAGCTCTCATTTTGCAGATGAAAAAGTAAAGGCTCCACACAAGTATGTGATAAAGTCAGAAACAGAACTCAGGTCTTTTGATGCCCAAACCTGGGGTCTTTCCATCACAATGGATTTGCAATATTTGGCTTAGGGTATTTGTTATTATATACTCTATAGAGAGATAAGCTGATGATTTCAATTTTCTCATGACTATCTCTGTGAAGTTGTCTGGTTTAATGGTAGATAATTATTCAACCCAATCTTAAAGGAACTGTGGCAAAAGATGATATTGTAAGGCCTGTGTGTTACACAGAAAATATGCTTCCACAGAAGACAAGGGCATAAACAAGCAGACTGAGTTTGCGGGTGACCTTCCTCACTCCCTCTTTCCTAAACTGACGTGAAGGGAAACAAGATTACAAGGTTATTCTTCCAAAAATCATGCAATATAAGCTCACAACAACCACAGACACAGCTGATGCAGACCCAGTTCTGCCACTAACTAGCTATGTGACCTTGGGAGAATACGTACACACACACACACACACACACACACACACACACACACACACACATACACAGATAGATGGATGGATGGATGGACGGACGGACGGACAGACAGACAGACAGACAGACAGACAGACAGACAGACAGATAGATAGATAGATAGATAGATAGATAGATAGATAGATAGATAGATAGATATGTACATACATACACATATACTCTGGACCTAAATGTCCAAATGTATAAAATGAAGGTGTTGGACTATATTGCTAAAAGGATCAAGCATAGTGATTGCTTGATTCTACTTTTTATCTACTGTGGAATCTAGTAGAATGGAAGTTATCTGGGGACTGCTATTATCCAGTTTTAGGCTTTGTACTCCCAGCACCAAATCAAATGCTTTGTAAATAGTCAATGCTTAATAAATGGTGATTTGAAACAGCAGAGATTAGGAAGGGTCTTTGATGAAGAAGACTCTTTCACTGCATGCATTCCTAGCACCCTCAAGAGCTCAAAGAAAAAACCTAATTCCTATCTGAAAATGAGCTGACATTTTAAAAAAATCCTTTCACTTGAAATTCAGTTAATTTTCTTATGCAGATAAATGGCTTTAAAAAATCAAGTACTTCTGAAAGCTTTAAAATTTTTTTTTAATGTTGGTCATAACTTTCTTGATTAAGAAAGTTTGGGATATATTCTGATCATGCTGTAGAAAGCATTATGCACATAGCAGGATTTAAAGATAAGCTGATCTCAGTGAAGTGAAATTATATTTGTAAAGAATTTAGAACTTTTACTCATTCAAATTCCTTTATACATTGTTTATTACACAATGACAGTTTAACCTCACTATAAAATTCAATGCCTTGACACTGGGAAAAATTGGCTTTCCCAGAAAAAGATAATATCATAATACTGAACAAAGAAAACTAGGGTTAAGATCTCAGGGTCGTACATTTAAAGAAGGAAGGGATTTTCTAGTTTATCAAGTCCAATATTTTTCATCTGAAGTTCAGAAATATAGAGTAATTTGCTCAAGGTCACATAGCTATCAAATATCCTAGATAGAATTTGAATCCAGGTTTTCCTGACTCCAAGTTCATCAACCTATCTGTTATTGTGTTCTTTACTTTTCTGAAACTTGAACAAGTTATTTTTCCTCCCTAGGACTCAGTTTCTTCATGTGTAAAATGAGAGGGATTGAAATAAGCATTCTTTAAGGTTCCCTCTCATTCTAAATCTTATGAAATCTAAAAAAAGGAGTTGTATAATGCAGTTATCCCTTCGACATTGCAGGGATTAGGGGTGTGATGCCCCCACGATCTGAAAATCCACATAAAAATTTTCGTCCCTCCATTTGTACCAGAAAAGAATTAAAATTTTTTCTTTTTCTTTTTTGGGGTATTTACAGTCCTTCCTTGTAAAATTTGGGTTAAATATTTGGTCACAGGCTACATGTAGGTCAACAAGTAAAATTACCATATACAAAAAATTCTTTCTATCTCATCTGCTGGCCTTCATATGTCTTCTGTTGCCTCTGCAAAACTCCCTCCCAACCCACCCAATTCTCATTTGATTTCTTATACTGACCCATGATATATTTCAACAGTGATACGTAAGGTTACAATGTAGAAGAGATAACTGTAAAAGTAATTCCAACAATTACATAGTATCACACAGATTTTTTTTTTTCAGTAAGACTGGATTTTCCCCAGACTGGAAGTTAAGCAGACGTTCACAGACATGATCTCACTACTGATTTGCATAGAAATTTTGACCTTATTCACTTCTAAGTTGATTGGATTTATCACTCCCCTCCCAGGTGCTCATCATATATGTCAAGGAGTTAGTACAGACACCCAATCAACTTCAGCCCTGCTGCAGCTCAGGACTCTCAACTCGAGTTCTATCAGCCTCACCCATCCCAGTAGCATGGATTATATATGCACGACATATAATTAATACCACAATCAGTGCATCATATAGATTTTTAAGACAGTTTTTCAGCAGCCACAATCACATGAAATACCAGCAAGTTGTCTTTATTTAGCCAAAATATCTTCATTGGTTTATTGGGAGACAGGGTGAGTTTGACTATCCTAATCCTCTAGGTCAAAAAAGTGAAGTACTACTTCCTGTGACTCTGAAAAAATGGAATTTTTAAAACTACTTGAAGACCATAGATCAACTACTATGCTGTTTACCCAAGAAATCTTTAAAAGTGATTTTGTCGGGTATACTCTGTGATCAGATCTTTGGCCAGGCTCCCTATCATCCATCTAGACTCTTCTTGTCTTGAAAGAGCCTTCATAATTTATCTTACTTTGCTTCTCTAATCGTATTTCTCATGATCTCACTGGAACATATCATTTATCCAGTCAGGCCAATCTCTTCATTATTCCACAAGAATACCATGCTTATTCTCAACTCACCCATTTGGTTTTCCTCCCATCCTTCAAGTTCCAACACAAAATCCCACTTCCTTTGCAAAGTCTTATCTGATTCCTGGACTTGGTCTATCTTCCCATATTTGTGAATTCCTGTATCACTTCTTTAATACTTTCATGGATCTCCCACCATTAATACAGAAAAAATCCAAGCCATGTTATCTCATTCCTTGACACTTGTGTCTGTGTTCTCCCATAATATCCCCTATTTGCCAGGAGTCTTTCTGCTGGGTCTTTTTAAAAGCATTTTGTAGGTACCAGTGTTGTAATTGAATTGTCACAATACATGGATGCACCACCTATTCATGATTCATCCCTATAATTGATACTTGCTTGCCCTTACCTAGTTTTCTTATCATATGTGTACTTGATAATGTCTTTTACAGCACTTGTTGCACAAAGATTACTCATTGCTCCAGCCAACAATAATAAATTGGAGGAAACAGGGCATTTTGATTATTTGGCAACCATCGTGTTGCATGATGCAAAGCCATATAACAAGACTGGGAGGATATTCATTTTTGAAAATTTGGCCTTCAGCACTGGAAATCATTGAAGGAATTTTGCATTTTCCCAAATGCAGTCAAATTTGATCTCATCTCCTATTCAATTCTGGGCATTGATCATCTTCAGTCTGTAGTGCTGGCTCAAGACATATTTACTAATAGACTAACTCAGTAAATTGTCCATCTAAACCACAGGTCTAAATCCCAGCAAAACTCACTTTTTCATTTGCTCAATTGTTCTTATATAGTTTCTGAGTAGTTGTGTATTTCATTGAGAAGGTCCTATGGTATTCTAGGGCTTGAACCTATAGTGTTTTTTTCTTAAATAATTTGTGATCTTTACCTTCTATATTGAATCCTTCTTCCATCTGAATTTTTGGTAAGACATCCTCCATGACACTGGACAACATTTTTGGTGGGCATGTCTCCTTGTTTTGTGATATGTGATTATTAGGATTATCATTATTTTATACTTTTATAGCACCTTAAGGTTTACAAAGCTTGGTACATATATTATCTTACTTGATTCTTATAACAGCTCTGAGGTGGGTGCATTTTACAGATGAGAACACTGACACTTAAAATATCAACTGATATATATCATATCTGATATATTTGCAACTATTTCTTATTGACTCCAAGTCCAACACTCTATCCATCCTACCACACTGATAATAACAGTATCATTAAACTAAGTCCTTCCCATCCCCATTGCGGCATCTGTTAATGAAACTTACATAATCTTAACACTTGCATCTTCTGTAACACATTGGAAAAAAAAATCTTTTAAACTCATATTTTATGGTTAAGAAATTTGGGGACATATCCTGCTGCCAGTTCACATAATATTATGCATATTCACTCATTTCAGGATAATCATTTTCAGTGAAGTAGGATTTATATCTATAGGATTACATACTTTTTTGTAATCAATAAGTAGTAAAAACACCATAATCTTCTTTCTACATCTTTTAGTCAATTGTATGACTATAAATATGTATGTAGCATTACTTCTAGACTACTCCCTAACTCGTACTTACATTTGTAAGGTTAGTCCCCAGAGGGGAGATGTTGTCTCTTGTTCCAGGAGTAACCCTGTGGAAGGCTACTCCTACTATTGTGGCTCACAGGCCCCCACCAGTGTACTTTCCAATAACAACTAACAGTAAACTTAACTAGCTTTTAACAAAGGTATCTACTAAGCTACTATATATAAGCATAGTTGTTATAAACATGTCCCACAAAATCAAAATCTGACTTTTACTCTATAACCAATATGCAGAGCAACCATGGAAAGAGTATACCCAAATTTAGAGTTCAACAGTATTAAGATACATGTGTAGACTACGCATGTGGCAATGAGTAATTCACAATTATTATTACTTCGTGACCTGGAAGTTCTTGTTCTGTTTGCAGAGTCACAGCACAGTTCCTTTTAGGTTTAACTAAAATATAATTAACTAATATGATAAAGTGGACCACTTATTTAGGCTCCCAAAGATTGTTCCTTTCTTGATTTTAAAGGCTGTACTCTGCTGTTAGGGTTGATATTCCTTGAAAATGCTTCTTGTCTCATATGACTTATCTCTCTGTTTCTGTATCTGTCCTTAAATATGTATTCAGTTCCTGGCTGGATACCTGATCTTTACTGGTACAGCAGCCTCTAGCGAAAGGGCCAATGTGAGGTGACAGGCAAGTGATAAAAGTTCCCCCCTCTTCCCCAGTGGGACTTTTCCCCACTTTAAAGTACTCCTGAACCTGTATACCTCAAATTCTTCCAATTCTTGAACTCATACTCCAGAAATTCACCCCATTATGTGAAGCCCCCAAAGAAAGAGAATTTTTTTTCTGTTTAGCCAATCATATTATTCCCTTCATAGTCTAAAAGGTTATACCTCATAACGAGATTATATAGGCCACAAGCACATCTTGTTTCTACAGAAAAACCCATTGCGTTTAAATGTCAGCTATAGGATGACTAGTGACCAACATCCCTCCCTCAATTACATGTTGGGTGCAATGGAGAAATCTATGTGGAAATCTGCTTATTCATTTTGATATTTTCATCAAGGATACCCTCAATATGAGTACAGACAAATCATTTAAATAAAGTTTTTACAGAGATGAGTAAAAGGTGTGTGTTTTTAGTTTCTACTGTCTTCACTGTAGTTTTGGGGTTTTTTTTTAACATTAAGTCCATTTGTTGGGTTTTTTCCTCAGTTTTTCATATTCTTCTTCTTTGGAATATATTACAAATTGATCACCAAATGCCTTTAAAATTCTGTTGCCTCCAGCATGAATTTCTTCTGTGTAATTTGCACAAGTCCAATGTTTTGTTTTGTTTTTTTCTGAATTCATTTCCTTGGGTGCCATTTTTACTTCCTTACACAGTCCATCTTGTACTTAGGTTATAGATTCGTAATGTTAAAGTTCCACTGCTGTTAATGTTGAGAATAGCCTGTTGTAAGGAAAGACAGGTCTATCCGAATTTATTTCTATTTGTTGTTTCCCTCTTCCTGTATGAACACTCCTGGTGTACTCTTGCCCAGTTGGGTCTCACATTAAACTTTTTCAGACCTATTTTCCCTTCTCCTGATTTTCTCTGTTTTTCAATGTGATAATACTAATAATCTGCTACCTTCACTGATAAAATTTGTTGAATAAGCATATATTACAAATCAATTTTCCCTTAGCATCAATGTCTCTCAACTTGACAAGATGAAAATTTTTAAGAAAAACCCCAGATATAAACCTGCCTAAACTTTGTTTTAGAAATTTCCCTAGAGTCTTATTCTAAGACATGGGCAGAGACAGAAAGATAACCTTACCATCTTTGATTCTAGGTACTCCAGATGGACCGAGATTCATACAATCTCAGAGTCTATTGACTGGACCATGTTTCTTCTCTCACAACTTGTCTTTGTGATCCTGTATCTGTCCTCAGATATGTGCTTCAGTTCCTGATTGGATACCTTCTCTTCTACAGGTATAACAACCTCTGTTGAAAGGCTCAATGTGAAGTAGAGGGGAAGAGAGAGATTTCCTTCCTCCTTCCCAGTGAGGACTCTCCCCAAAGTGCTCCTGAGTCTATAGATCTCAATCTCCAATTCTTGAATTTCATATTCCAGAAATCCACCCCATTATGTAAATTCCCCAGAGACTGGGATACCTTTTCTGTTTAGCCAATGATATTATTCCCCTCATGACCTAAAATGGTTGCACCTCATGAGAAGATTACCTAGGTCACAAGCACATCTTATTTATATAGACAGCAAAACCTCAACATGTTACATATGAGCAGGAGGGTTCTTAGTGACCACATCCCTCCCTTACTTAATTGTTGGCTGCAATGGAGAAATTTCCATTAGAAGCAGCGTGAGTTAGAACTGCTCTAACTGCATGTATTGTCTCCTCATCTTTATACATCACATTTGATGTTAATTTTGACCTTTGCTCTAATTAGTTGCTAATCAGATTGCACACAGATGGCTGATTTGAAAATGACTCACATCAGTAGCCAGTCATTCCTGTCTGTCAAGATATCAATCAATTTCATTTGGACACTGGGGAATGTTATTTGCCACTTAACCTGTCCAGTGTCTTCCATCTCTTTTCTTGAAAAAAAAAGCATTCATGACAAAGCTGTGAAACAACTTAGCAATCCATACCATCTTAGATTCTTTCACTTTCTAATTCTGAATGGCATTTTATAAAATATTTTTCACCATCCTCTGCATCCACATTTGCATTGAAGGAACTGAATATCAAGCCATCTGTTAATTTAGGTTAGAGGGCCTTATCAGGTTCTTAATGGAATGTCTTTACTGTGTAGACATTTGTGCATGAACTGCAATTTGTACAGACAATTTAGCACCTGGTGATATGTTACTATGTTCACTAATTCATGAACTTCTCCAACTAGATCCTATGCTCCTTGTGAGCATGGGTCCTGTTATACAGGGCTTTAGGATTAGAGATCTGGAATTGGAAGGGTCCTTGGATATTATCTAGTCCAACAATCTCTTTTTATCCATCAGACTACTACACAGAGGAATGAATTGATATTCCCAAAGACAAACAGGTGGCTAAACCAGAATATAATCTCAGGGGCTCTGACTCTAATTTGAAATAGTCTGCCTTTTTCTGTAACCCCCACTGTACCTTGCAAAGTGCTTGATACACAGTAGAAACTCAATAAGGTTGATTTTTACTAAAATTGATGGCCTGCAAAATTACCTGTAGCCCCAGCTGTAGCACAATATTAACATATCTATTTTATACATTTTAAAGGTATGATAAACATTTCCCCCCTATTTTCTCTTCTGTTCTTAATATTTTGTTTTTCTCTAATTACATGGAAAAATAATTTTTACCAATAATTTTTTAAAATTTTGAGTTCTAAGTTCTCTCCATTCTTCCCTTCTTTCCCCTCTCCTCCTCACTGAGAAGGCAAGCAATTTGTTATAGATTATAATGTGCAGTCAAGCTAAACATATTTCTATATTAGTCATGCTGTGAAAGAAAACAGACCCAAAAAACCCGTAAAAAATAAAGTAGAAAACAGTATGCTTTGATCTGTATTCAGACACTATCAATTCTTTCTTTGGAAATGGAAAGCATTTTTCAGCATAAGTCCTTTGGAATTGTCTGAGATCACTGTATTACTGAGGAGAGCTAAGTCATTCACAGTCGATCATTGTGTGATAATTAATTGAAACAACAGACACTAAAATTTGAATGACCAACAACTTAATAGTCAGAGCTATTGTCTGAATAGCAAAAGATTGTCAGACCAAACTAATCCCCATGTGTCCACTACTCAAAACAACTAATTCTTTTCTTTCTTAAGCTAGTCTTCCAGGAGGGAATCCTAGAAAACATCAGTCTTTAGTAGTACAGATGAATATGTTCCTAGCATAGTACTCAAAACAATTAATCCTTTTTTCCCCCAAGAAGTGAATCCAAGAAAAGACCATTCTTTAGTAGCATAGATGAACATAAACCTCTTTCATTTTTGGAAGTGACTGTGCACCCTGACTCTGGTGAGAATTAGTAATGAAGGAACCACTACGGGAGAGAATATAGATTAGTTGCAATATTTTGATACTTACTTACATACTTAGAGTATTAGCCTTATTTACAAACTTTTACTACCTCTTCTTTGCCTATATTAACACATAACTACTGGAGACATCTGAGGCCTTTTTCCTACCTTTTCAACTTTCTCTCCTATTAATCACTAATCCTCTTCAAAATCTTGGCCAGAACAAAGCATACCTATAAATTTTGCTTATATAATTTCCTGAAACTGAAAAATACTTCCCTCCTCCTTCTTTATATTCACATAGAATATCTTCAGTCATCTCTAATTGATGGGCATCTATTTTATTTCCAGTTCACTGCACTAGAAAAAAGTACTGTTATAATATTTTGGCATACATGAGGTCTTTCTTTTTTATCATTAAGCAATTTTCTTAATCTTCCTGGTTTTAACCAAGAATTATTAACAACAACTAGTTTTGCAAAGAACATGACATTTATTATCACATGTGATCCTTATCCTATCCCAGAGGTACGTGTTGTTTGTGTTGTCTTCGCTTTGCTGATGAGGAAAAACTGAGGCTGAAAGGGGTTAAATGACTTGCCACACTTAGAGTCACAAAATTTACACAATAATATGTGTCTGAGCTAGGATTTGAACTCAGATTTTCCTAATCTTAAATCAAGAACTCTAACCATTATAGCAACTATTTGCCTATCTTAAACATAAGAATAATCTACTTTTATAAAGGAGTGCAAGAAGAAGAGAACAGTTGCTGACTATTTGTTTCCTACTTTATTTTATGTCATTACCTTTGATACTCTGAACCATCTGGCACTGGTCACAATCATCACACACCTCATTCTGTGCATGTCTTCTATGTGATTATAAAAATCCCCACAGAGTATTTAATTAACTTTTAGGAGATTTTTCTCTGATTCTTTTAGGATTTCATAGATGGCAGGACACTACTTGGATTGTCCATCTGTTATCCATTAATCTAATTATATGATCACCTCATCTCCATTTCTGGTCATATGTTTTCTTGATTATGTCACTTTTATCACTTTTTGCTCCCAAATAATTATTAATAACATGCCATACCCTCCTTACTCTCATTTGATTAACCTTGTGTCACCTATAATTTTGATGCTCCTAAGATACAACTTGTGTTCGTAAATGGCCTAAAGTTCTCTAAACATAACATCACGGTATTTTAAAAAAATTCTTATTTAAGGTATTATACTGCTATTTTGTCAGGCTTAGAGGCCTAAGGGCTACCCGAGTCTTAGCTTACCTATCGCAGGTCTTCGGCTGGCCAAACCGGATAAACGTATGAGAGAAGAGACTTTCCAAAGTCGAACAAGGGTTAGGCTTTATTCAGGGTCTTGGTTATATATGCAGGGGGAATTCTTCCTCAGGAGAGAGGAATCCTCTTCCCAAGGAGGCAAAGATCTTACAGTAAGAGAATGGAAGCATAAGTGGGAGAGGGAGAGAGGGGAGAGGGAAGAGAGAAGAGAGGAGAGAGGAAAGAGGGGCCTTCTGTCTTCCAAGGGCCCCTCAGCGCCAAGAACGCCTTCAGGCTTTCCTGACCCTACTTAAGCTCTCCTGCCACATAGTTTGCACCTGGATACCTTGCCTGTTAGACAACAATAGGTGTGCTCAGACCCCGGGCCAATCTCGAGGGTGGGGATGCTCTCTCCCAGCACGTTTCCCATGGGAAGAGGGGGAAATGCACGAGATAGCCCAGTCTCACACCTCAATTCCCTGCTGTTCCCTGGGGGGCCTCATGAGAACTCTAACGTTTAGAAGTCCTCACCTTTACCTGCCAGAGACTGTCCACATGGAACTGAGCTTACACCCCCAACACTATTTCTTCTCAAAAAACATACTTTTTCTATACCAGCAAGTTCTTGGACATGCCAGATCACTGGCATCTCCTAATTATATTAGTTGCCACTAATTCACCTCTCTAGACAAGATTCTCTATATCCTCTCTACCCTTACCTTAGCCAGAGTAAAATTCCCTTTCCGTTGCTCAAAGTACACATTTTTAAAGGGAAAAAGTGGTATTTGAAGTTTGTTTTCACTGCTAATTACTGTAGGAAAACATTTCCTGCCCCTTCTCCCCGCATGGGAGCAGAGTCATTATACTACAGATAGATTAGACAAATCATGAAATGTTTCTGCCATTTCAAAGTCAGAGAAATTAAGTTCAAGAAAGGCCAAATAATGTTCAAGGAAAACCAAGAGGTGAATCAGAGTACAGGGAGTAAGCAAAGGGCTGATTGCCTGTTCTTTTTTCCCACCAAACTATTCTGACAAATAGGGGACAGATTCCTGATCTGCATATTAACTACAATTCACCAAATAAACCTAGGGCTAATTAGCTTCACAGTATTTTTTAAAAAGCCAAATGCTTTAGAAAAAAACTGTATTATAATTCACATAGACCAAAAAGCATAAACAAAACATTAGAAAGTCACCTAAGGAATAATGTCTAATAGTCATCTAATTAAAAAGTTATTATCTCTGATGCTTAAACTTTTTTTTAATTCTTCAACAGTACAAACATATTTACTAAACAGTAAAATAATCTGAATGTATACATTAAAATATTCAGTATTTTAGTGTACGTCTTGGTTTCTGTTAATATTATTCTAGATTCTGAGATGCAATTAAATTAGAAATATAGTCTTTAAAAATCCTAGATATAAAGTCTCTCATTTGTAGTTGTCTTTCAGACCATGATATATTGGAAAGGACACCAGATTAGGCATGAGGAGACCTGAGCTGTATTATCATATTCAACATTGAGTCTTTTCATAACCTTGATCAAATCTTAGCATTTTCAACAATAAAAAATGGATAACGACAACTTCCTGTGCCTACTTCACAGCTAATATGTGAGGATCAAACCAAATGTCTTTTTAAAAAACTGTGAGAAGAATTATGTATAAAGTGTTAATCAAATATAAGCTTCTATTCTCCTACACAGCATGTGAAATAGATAGAGAGCTGGCTTTACAAGCTAGAAAGACCTGGGTTCTAGTTCTCCCTCTGAGCCATATTAGCTGTGTGATCCAAGTCACCAAACCTCAGTACTCTAAGAAGCAACTTGCTAGGATTATCAGCTGCAGAGAGTTAATCATCATTAGGTAGAGGGAATTTCATCATATGGAAAATTCCTATATCAATGAAATCAGTGGTTCAGTTCCTATCCTTTATCATTCTCTGTAGGATGTGCTGATATATCATTCCATCAAAGGAAACAAAGGGTAAATGACCTACTTTCTTGTACTGTGTAGAAGGAACTAAATTCACTCTACATTAATCTATACTGCTTCACCACATAGGATTAAATGGCTAATTTAGAAATGACATACTCTTTTCCAGAAATGGAGTGTGGCTAACAATAGTTAAGAAATATCTGTACTTGGAGACAAACTGTTCTGACTGAGATTTTAAATGATAATGGAGGAAGAAAACAATTATTCACATCATGATGGGCATCATAGAAAGTAGTAGGCTTGGCACAGGAGAACTGTGGAGAAGTCCAGCAATTCACAAAGAAACAAGATATACAAAGAGGGGCAATAAAAATATTTCAGTCTTCAGGTATCAATACAGAAATGCGCAAAGAGTAACATACAAACTAGAGACTTAACGTGGGGAGATTAAATAAGAATTTACACATATACTGACAGAAAGAAATTGACTGGAATACTGAATGAAAGTATAGAGCTTATTCAAAACAATGCGTTTAGCTTAAATAGGATATGGAACTGAACAGTATATCAAAAAGAAATAATATATTAAAGAAGTAACCTTCCCCCCCAGAAAAATCAGAATACATAAGCAGAGAATAGAATTTTAGGTGATAACCAAGGGGAAAGTCAGAAGAGAAACCATGGTGTGAATATATTATGGAAGACAACTAGAAGGAAAAATTAGATGATGAGTTCTATAAGCAGATTACAATGCTTGGAATAATCATAGAGATCTTCAAATATTTGGGCATATGGTGAAGGTATCTCTCTGCTAAATGTAGCATAGCTGAGGAACTCCTGGTTCACTTTAATTATCATTTCATCTTTTGAAAAGTGTAGGAAGGCATGATGAAAACTCCTGATTGTGACCACAATAAGGAACTGATTGCCAAAGTGAAAGTAACAGTATCTGTGAGAGGAAAGGAGCATCCTACCCTATGCTGCATGGGTATAGGTGGGGGAATGCTAATTCTAGTTTGATGCCCATTGACCTTCAGAAGTACAAATCTCAATGACTCAAGAGAAAGGGTATTTAAAGTACCATGGCCTAGGATTTTGTTGGGTATTCCAGCCCAGAAGAGCTGGGATGTTCACAAAAATAAAATTGTGGGGATATATAAACAAATGTTCCATTGAAGAAGAGTGAGGTACCTTGAAAAACTTTATGTGCTTTCACAGAGTATTTATTGACCAACCCAGTTTTCTAAAAGCTATGTCAAAGATAGAAGCAAGAGTACTTAACTGAGGATAAATGAAAAAGAATGCTCAGTCCTAAAGGAATAATGGTAAGCACAGCAAAGCCTAAAATGAATTATTGATACTGATTTTTAAGGATAATAAACAAAGCTGTGTGAAGGGCAAGAGGATTATCAAAACTGTAGTAGACTACTGTTTGGGGCAGTGGAATAATGGACACTGGAGAAAAGGAAAAAGAACTCGATTACTATTTTGTTTCTGTTTTGAACAAATATGGTTTATATGGAATTAAATCTCAAGATAAATGCAGAGATGTTAGAAAGGACCAGTTTCTGTTCAGGTGTTCTTCAGTTGTGTTTGACTCTTCATGAGATCATTTGGGGTTTTCTTCGCAAAGATACCGGAGTGATTTGCCATTTCCTTCTCTAGCCCATATTATAGATGAGGAAACTGATGCAAACAGGGTTAAGTAACTTGCCTAGGGTCACACAGCTAGTAGCTGTCTGAAGCCAGATTTGAATTCAGGAATATGACTCTTCCTAACTCCAGGCCCAAACCTCTATCCACTGGGGCATCTAGCTGTCCCTCAGAAAGGACCTAGTGACCTCTAGTTATTTCAATTTGCTTAGTCCATATAAACTATATCTTGGTATACACAAAGAAACTGCAGGTATAGTAGTCATGCCATCGTGAGTGATCACTGGAATATCATGAAGATACTACATGATCAGAGATGAACAAATGTCTCGATTTTCAGTCAGTCAAAAAATATTTATTAATTGACTTCTATGTGGCAGCCACTGTTCCAAGTGCTGGGAAGACTATGAAAGTAAAAGACAGTCTCTGCTTTCAAGGAGCTCACAACGAAGGGGGGATTCAGATTAAAGTGTGATGAGTTTCATTTTGAGTCACATAAAAATTCTCACTCTGATTCCTGGAGGGATGGTGTGCCCTTAGAAGAAAGGAGATTGAGATGGACTAGCACAGGTTGATTAAGAACAAGTCAAACTAAGAGTCTCCTAGGATGGTTCTGATGATGAACGAATCATTTCATGGAGATCTAAGGACCAAAGCAGAATCCTTCATGAGAATATTACATGTTGTTTTTTTTTTCTTTCCTGGTATTTTGTTCTTAATAATAATAGTTAAAGTTTATATTGTATTTTAATTAAAAGCACTTTCATATGCATCTGTGTGAGACTAACTGGAATAAAGTTAATATTTATATTTACTGACATACTTAAACTTTGCAACTTTTTACATTTTTTAAAAAACAAGGGGGGAGGAGCCAAGATGGCGGAGTAGAAGGATACACATATGCTAGCTCCAAACCCATAGCCCATAAAATACCTGTAAAGAAGAACTCCCAACAAATTCTGAAGCAGCAAAAGCCACAGAACAACAGAGTGGAGGAGATTTCTGTTCCAGAGAGACCTGAAAAACTGACATGAAAGGTCCATCACACACCAGACCCGGAGCAGAGACTAGCCCTGCCTTGGCTGCGCAGCACCGAGGGGAGCAGATCCAAGCAGCCTTCAGGGATGGAATTTCCAGTGGCCACGCAGGTCACTCCACCCACAGGTGCCAAGGGATGGTGGGAGAGTCTTTTCAGCTTGCCCAGAGGGGAGCGGGGTATCTCTATAAATCAGGCCCCCTGGGGAGGCAGCAGCAGACAAGGGCTCCAAAAGCAGGCAGGAGCCCAGATCCATTGTTGAGGGTCTCCAGATAAACCCCCTGAGGTGTGGTGGCCCTGCCCCAACCTGAGCACCTGAACTTAATCTCATACTGAATAATAGCCCTGCCCCGGCCAAAAGCCCTGAGGCTGGGGAGTAGCATTTGAATCTCAGACCCTAAGTACTAGATGGGTGGATCTGGTGGCAAGGTGGGTGTGGAAAGGAAACTCAGAAGTCAGTAACTGGCTGGGAAAATGCCCAGAAAAGGGAAAAAAATAATAAGACTAAAGAAGGTTACTTTCTTGGTGAACAGATAACTCCTCCCATCCTTTTTGATGAGGAAGAACAATGCTTACCATCAGGGAAAGACATAGAATTCAAGGCTTCTGTATCCCAAAGATCCAAAATAAATATTCAATGGGCTCAGGCCACGGAAGAGCTCAAAAAGGATTTTGAAAATCAAGTTAGAGAGGTGGAAGAAAAACTGGGAAGAGAAATGAGAGAGATGCAAGAAAAGCATGAAAAGCAGGTCAACACCTTGCTAAAAGAGACCCAAAAAAATGCTGAAGAAAATAACACCTTGAAAAATAGGCTAACAATTGGCAAAAGAGGTTCAAAAAGCCAATGAGGAGAAGAATGCTTTCAAAAGCAGAATTAGCTAAATGGAAAAGGAGGTTCAAAAGCTCATTGAAGAAAATAATTCTTTTAAAATTAGAATGGAACAGATGAAGGCTAATGACTTTATGAGAAACCAAGAAATCACAAAACAAAACCAAAAGAATGAAAAAATGGAAGATAATGTGAAATATCTCATTGGAAAAACAACTGACCTGGAAAATAGATCCAGGAGAGACAATTTAAAAATTATGGGACTCCCTGAAAGCCATGATCAAAAAAAGAGCCTAAACATCATCTTTCATGAAATTATCAAGGAAAACTGCCCTGAGATTCTAGAACCAGAGGGCAAAATAAGTATTCAAAAAATCCACCAATCACTGCCTGAAAGATCCAAAAAGAGAAACTCCTAGGAACATTGTGGCCAAATTTCAGAGTTCCCTGGTCAAGGAGAAAATATTGCAAACAGCTAGAAAGAAACAATTCAAGTATTGTGGAAATACAATCAGGATAACACATGATCTAGCAGCTTCTACATTAAGGGATCGAAGGGCGTGGAATAGGATATTCCAGAAGTGAAAGGAACTAGGACTAAAACCAAGAATCACCTACCCAGCAAAACTGAGTATAATACTTCAGGGGAAAAATTGGTCTTTCAATGAAATAGAGGACTTTCAAGCATTCTTGTTGAAAAGACCAGAGCTGAAAAGAAAATTTGACTTTCAAACACAAGAATGAAGAGAACCATGAAAAGGTGAACAGCAAAGAGAAGTCATAAGGGACTTACTAAAGTTGAACTGCTTACATTCCTACATGGAAAGACAATATTTGTAACCCTTGAAACTTTTCAGTATCTGGGAAGTTGGTGGGATCTTACACACACACACACACACACACACACACACACACACACACACATACACGCATGCACACATGCACATATACACACAGACACACACACACACAGAGACAGAGAGCACAGAGTGAATGGAATAGGATGGGATCATATCTTAAAAAATGAAATTACTCAGTGAGAGAGAAATATATTGGGAGGAGAAAGGGAGAAATGGAATGGGGCAAATTATCTCTCATAAAAGAGTCAGGCAAAAGACTTATTAGTGGAGGGAAAAAGAGGGGAGGTGAGAGAAAAACATGAAGTTTACTCTCATCACATTCCACTAAAGGAAGGAGTAAAATGCACACTCATTTTGGTATGAAAACCTATCTTACAATACAGGAAAGTAGGGGATAAGGGGATAAGCAAGGTGGGGGGGATGATGGAAGGGAGGGCACGGGGAGGAGGGAGCAATTTGAAGTCAACACTCTTGGGGAGGGACAGGACCAAAAGAGAGAATAGAAGCAATGGGGAGCAGGATAGGATGGAGGGAAATATAGTTAGTCTTTCACAACATGACTATTATGGAAGTTATTTGCAAAACTACACAGATATGGCCTATATTGAATTGCTTGCCTTCCCAAAGGGAATGGGTGGGGAGGGAGGGATGAATAGAAGTTGGAACTCAAAGTTTTAGGAACAACTGTTGAGTACTGTTCTTGCTACTAGGAAATAAGAAATACAGGTAATGGGGGATAAAAAATTATCTTGCCCTACAGGACAAAAGAGAAGATGGTGATAAGGGAAGGGAGGGATGATAGAAGAGAGGGTAGATTGGTGATAGTGGCAATTAGAATGCTCAGCGTTTTGGGGTGGGGGGAGGGGAGAAATGGGGAGAAAATTTGGAACCCAAAATTTTGTGAAAATGAATGTTAAAAGTTAAATTAAAAAAAATTAAAAACAAATTATGCCCAACTAACCTCATTTTTACTAGATTGATAGGTATGGGAAATGCTGCAAAGAGCACACGTAGATTTCAGCAAAGCATTTAACAAACTGTCTTGTGCGACTGTTTTTGAAATGATGGAAGGATGTGATGACTTGAATTGTAGCTGTTAGGAAATTGGTACAGTTTAAGCATGGGAAAGGAAAACATGTGCATGTTCCTAGCATATGTTCCTTCATTACCTGTTCTGGTTGTTGTGGAAACAGCTGATGAGGAAGCAACTAATTGCATCAACATCTACCGGGGCAGTAAGAAGACAGTAAGAGTTGGTGTACCAGATTTGGTGGAGGTTTTGCCCAACAATTATCAGGGAGGAAGGAAATAAACATTTATTGTCTATCGTGCCAGCTAGATGCATATGGGACATCTAGATGGCTCAGTGGATAGAGCTCTGAGGCTAGAGTTAGAAGACTTGATCTCACATACTTTCTAGCTGTGTGACTCTGAGCAAGTCAATTAACTTCTGTTTGCCTTAATCCACTGGAGAAGAAAATGGCAAACCACACTAGTATCTTTGCCAAGAAAACCCCATGGACAGTATGGTCCACAGGGTCATGAAGTTGAACTCGACTGAGCCATCACAGAAACAATATTCCAGGCTCTGTGCTAAGTTCTTTACAATCATTATCTCGTTTGATCCTCACAACAACCCCGAGAGGTTAGTACTATTATTATCTGAATTTACATTTGAGGAAACTGAGGCAAATAGATATTTTTTTTTAAATGACTCACCTAGCACATAGATAATAAATACCTGCAGCTGGATTTGAATTCAGATATTCCTGATTCCAGATCTAGCACTTTATTTCTGCAGTGTCTAGATGCATCTAATTTAGAGTGGAGCAGGTGGGCACAGCATGTATTATTTGAAGGAGAATGACCAAAAGTAGATAAGTAAGCATAGGAAAGATGAAGAAATCTGAGAAACAATGCATGATAATACCCTAGTGCTGTTTTGTGTCTGTTTCTGTTCTCTCTTTATTTGTCATCTGATTTTATGATGTTTCTTCTACTACTGTGACAAAGCATGTACCTTTATGGGAAAAGAAATGATCTTGAAGCACTTGAACATCAGAGCCTTTCTGAAGGGTGTCAGCTGAGTTTACATACAGTTACCCTCCTTAGTGCAGGATGGTAATATACAGCAGCAACAAACAATCATATGGTTAGAAGAATCTGGGTATAAACAAGTTCTTTATGTACATTCGCATATGGATTATATGGACTAGGTGATCTGAAATAATTAAAGGCTACAAGGTCCTTTCGAACATCTCACTTATCTTGAATTGAAACCTCAAGAAAAGACATTAATAAACTACCCCAACCTAGAGAGAGTTTTCTTTTGGTCCACTGCAATGGCATATTCTTGGTACTTTTGCACTGAACGTTTTCATCAATGGCATGAAATACAGAAAGCATGCCTATCAAATTTACAGAAGACAAAAAGATGGGAATAATACTTAATGTTGGAGGATAGCATTTTCACCCAATAATATCTTGAGAGAAAAAGAAGCCAAATAGAAGATAACATTTAATGAGAAGAAATGCTAAGTCCTATAATTGGGCTTAAAAATCATCTATATAAGTACAGGATAGGGACGGCAGGGTATGACTATCATTTTCATGCATAAAAAAACCCAAATATGGCATTTTAGTGAACTGTAATCTTGACAGGAGTAAATATAGCACAGGAGCAAAAAAAAAAAACACACAGTCACAACTTATGTTTTAGGTACATTACCAGAAGCCTAACATCCAGAATGAAAAATGTGCAAAGAGCACTGAACCTAGAGTGTGGAAGCCTGAGTTCAAATCCTGGTTCTAATCCCTATTACCTATGAGAGGTAATTAAAGTCACAACATTTCCTCATCTATAAAATGGGGATGATAACACTTGTCTTTTCTATTTCTTGGGGTTTTGTAGGAAGTGTACTTTGTAATACACTTTTGTAGTATTGTATTTCATTGTGGACACCACTTCTCAAGAGGGACGTAAACAACTTGCATCATGTTTAGTGGAAAAAGACAAGGATAGTAGGAGAATTTGAATGCATGTCATACTAAGATCTGTTGAAGGAAATGCTGAATCACATCCCAGTGAGACCTCTAAAGACTGTACTCTATTAGAGTTAGCACATTCACCTCATGCCTTAGAGTTATTCATTCCTGATTGGTGAGAGACTACTATATCTAGAAGGCACTAGACGTTGGGACCAAGTTTGTCCCTAGACCTCTTCCTTTGATGCTACCCCACAATTGGCTCACCTCTGAACCAAATTTCCAGGGGTCCTTCTCACTTCTGCCCTCCATCTTTTAACATCTTGTTCTGGAAACAGCATAGTTTGTGGAAATATATTCTCAGTGGACCACTTTACAGTTTCACTTACCATCTCTGAAATTCCTAGACCAAAATACTCTTCCCTAGACACTTCCCTATCTTTATTCTCCCCCCTTTCCCATTAAAATATGTGTACCTTGAAGACTAGGACTGTTTTTCTTTTGCATTTGTAACTATCTGTCAGAACAGAGTTGGGACTAAGAGTACAATCATTTTTGTTTTGTTTTGTTTTCATTCATTCATTCAAATGGGCCAGTTTAGCCAGTAGAAGTGAGGACTTAAAAGCAACAGCTGTCTTTAAGTATTTGAAAAGGTATTATTTGGAAGTGAGTTGAAAAGTGTTTTTACTCAGTTCTATAGAGCAGAATTAGAATCCATGGGTAAAAATTGCAGAGAGGTAGTTTGAGCTGTCCCCAAATGAAAATGCTGCTTTAAGAGACAGTGAGCTTTCCTTTACTGTACTTCTTAAAGTAGAGACTGAATGACCATTTATCCTGGACAGATGTTATTGAAGGCTCAAGTATGGTTTGAATTAGGCGACCTCTGAAGTCACTTCCAATCCAGTGATGTTATCACTTGCAAAGCACAAGTTAAAAAAATGGCTTGAGCTAATTCAGTCTTATAAATGCTCTCCTCATAAGTAAATTTTTTTTCTGGATACCATGAAAATTAAATGAATAAATCATTTGATGAGAGATTTTCCTTTCCTCTGCAAGTATGATGCTCTAATAATGTGAGACCAACTTGTAGCCAGTATAATGATAAACTTGGATAAGAAACTGTTTTCTTCATTAACGACTTGCACATTCCCAAAATGGAAGACTCAGTAACCATTAGAGGTACTCTTATTCATTAATTAAGGCAAACATTTTTCAAGTAACTAATATGCTCAAGGTACCTTATTAGGTATGCCAAAGGAAAGATACAGTGAAATAGTCCTTCCTCTTAAGAAGCTTGCACTGGAGAGAGGAACAGCACACGCAGAGGTAAGTCAAGAAAAAAGTATAAGAAATAAATATAAAGTAATTCAAGGGAAGGAGAGCACTAACAACAGGGGAAGTTGGTATAAGCTGAACATCGAAACAAGTTAGGGATTCTAAAAAAGGTTAATAGAGACTGCATTGCAATGAACTAATTACGAAGAGCTGCATTAACCACAAGAGTTCCAATACTAATAGGTAACTAATGAGAATATTATTGTTTAGTTTTTCTATTATAATTTCATTCATATTCCATGGATTCAAGCTAGGGTAGTTCAAGAATTATATTGGGCTTTTTAGGGATGGGTGAAAATTAATTGGAGCTGTTTCCCAAAGGAAATAGGATGTCTTGAGAGATGTTCCCTCTCACCTCTTTGAGGCCAGTGATGGCCTCAAATGACTTCAATACTTGACCTAGGAAGCCATAGTCTTGCTCTTTTGGCCATTTTTGATTTCTTGAGGGTCTAGTGATATGGGGAAACTCCTTTGTTTCTTGCAAGAATTTCTTAGAAAGTTTTAAAATGTCTTAGAAGAGTTTCTGTTCAATGTTGCAACTCAATTTTATTGAAATACAGAAGAAAATAAAGCCAATGAGACTCAATTCTGAATTCCAAAACTGTCTTCCTCTAGTATTAAATACCTTGTCTACTCTGTATTTAAGTTGTATACAATTTGCCTCCATTTTATGTCCCTTCAGACAGACTAACCAAGCATGAATAGCAAATAAGCGTACAAGTGCTCCTAAATTCATTAAATGTCACTTTCTTGGTTTAATTTGGAAAACTTTTTTACTTAAAACAGAGCCCATAATTTCTAGAAAATCTGTCATCCACGAGCCCTTAAAATAGCATTTGTTCTCTTTAGTCTTTGCAAACAACTTGCTGTGCAATCATGTTTATTAAACATATCATCATAAACAATTCAAGATTTCTATTCACTGACACTTAGAGTTAGATAATCTTCAAAGATTTGGCAGGTTCAACCTACACCTCTGCCCTTGTCTCTTCCCACCCCCACTTCTGTTCTCTCTACTCTACAACCAACTTCCCTCCTCTCTACCCTTTATCTTCTTTGCTCATTCCCAACTCCACTGCTGCTGTCATGTGGTCCCAATGCCTGGAACGATGCCTGGTTGCCATGGTAATAAGTACTTTAAAAAATAATACAGTAAAATAAAATAAGTAATAATGAAAGCTTGGGATGTCTGTACTGCAGCCAGGAAGTCAGGATAGAGCCAGAAATAGAACCCAACATTATGAATACTCGAAAAGCCATCTTTTTGCTCTAACCATTAGACCATTAAAGCACTCCTTTGTCTTCAAACTTACCTAACAATAGATGATTTTTGAAATAAAGTAAAAACTGAAATAAAAGTAAGGCAATGAAATGTATGATACTGATAAATCAAGGAACTAGTGCAAAAAAGAGCATACATGGACTTCGGAATCATATGACCAACAAAATGGAAAACTAGACACTTTCTCTGAACTGCCCCATCTATCAAACATCTCAAAAATATGAATCACCCATGTAATGTTGAGTTATGAAGTAATTTTAGCTTTCTCCATGGTATAGGACACCAAGAACTCTAAAGAGGTAAAAACCTAATGTACTAAGAAGAAAGAAAGTAAATCACTCATCCTTAATGTACCCATTCAATATCCAGCCACTCAACATCCATCTAACTCACCAGCCACAAGTCAAATTTTTGCAACAAAGACCTATTCTAAATCCCTATACAAATCCCAGTACTGTGAGAAAACAAAATATAGAAGTATGCTCTTGCTGAGATTTCAGTGTTCTCTGCTTCACAGTACTCAGCTATAGAACTAAAGAACAGAAGGAAATGCAGCCAGATACCAAAGTGTGAGTTTACCTGCAGCAAAGGTCCCAACATATGGCTAGAACACGCAGTTGTGTCCCACTTGAATTCACAGAAGCGCAAGAATTTCTTGACATTAGGTGAAGGCTGATATAGCTTTGAGGTTCAACCCCTCCCCCAGGGAAGTTACTCTCAAAGGAGTAGGAGTCAAAAACTGAGCAATAAGGAATATAAAGAAAAATTGCTAAAATTACCAAGGTGATTGGTGTGTGTGTGTGTGTGTGTGTGTGTGTGTGTGTGTAGATAGATAGATAGATAGATAGATAGATAGATAGATAGATAGATAGATATACGTGTTATACCTTATATACAAGTAGATAATACAACAGGATAGATGTTCAAAGTAGAAGATAACATGGTCATCAGTTCGGTTACACAAGTCCAGACATATTTAAATAACCTTGTAAGACAAAGAAAAATGAATCATGCTGATCGCTAAATAAGCAAGGAACCAGAACACAACAGAATTAATTGGCAAAATATAAAAACATGAATCCATGATAGCAAGTCACTAAAGAAACAAAAGAGGGAAGAACTGACTGATAATGCAAATACACAGAAGTAAATGAAAATATGAAAAAAGAGAAGCAAAAAACAATCATGTTGAAACAAAATGTGATCTTCATAAAAGTAAAACCTATCAATTTCAAAAACACAAAGCATAAAGGCAACTTAAAGATTATAGGTCTTTTTGAGGACCCCAAGTCAAAAAATCTCAACACGTGAAAGAAATAATTTAAGAATAAAAAAAGATAGCAACCTGCTGTTCATATATGAATACCAATTAAACAATTGTTCTAATCAATATAAAATTTTATAATATAGGATTTGAAAAGACATGGGACAGTAAATTACCACTAGAATTTGCATAGATTTATAAAGAACTTTTCTTACACTGCTATGAGGTGGGTAGCACAAAAACTATTCTTTTTTTCCCATTTTACACAAGAAACTGAGGCTTAGGCATAAAATTTACCTGCTAATGGAAGGAAATACATTTATACAGTGTGAGGGTTGGGAATTGAATCTATCTCCTGACTCTCACAGTATTTAGCACAGTGTCTAGCACATAGTTGGTATTTAATAAATATTCACTGATTGATTCTGCTATACCACATAATTATTTCTAGAACGTAGATAATAAGGAAAAAGAAAAAAGTCTATCCATTAAATATTCAAATGTTCTTCTTGACTGGGTATTTCAAAGCAAATGCTTTCAAATATGAAGGTTCTTGACTTCTAAACTCTACAATAAAGTTCAGATAAAATTATGTAAATATACAATATTAGGTATTAATTTCTTGTAATATATAGGGCATTGTAGCAAAGAGTCAGGGTAATAAAAGAATTTTTTCTTTTCCCTGAGAAGACCTTGTCAAGAAAAATGGGGTTTCAAGTGAACTTTTGAACAAATAAATTGAATAATTTTAAAATTATACCAAGGTGAAGAGGATGAAGGGAAAATCTTTCTATAAACATGAAGTACCATGAGAAAAAAAGGTGGAAAAACGAAACTGTCTTTTGCCTTAAGAATGATCAGGGAGAATCATGGGGAAAGTATTGGGTTGGAATGATTATATTATTTATTTGATTTTATATCATTAAGAGGTCACTATGTGCAAAGCATAATGCCAATGCTGGGGACTTAAAAACCACACATTCCCTAGCCTCAAGGCACATGTACACAAGCAATTATAATGCAAGCTTGAATGCAAAATGTATAAGAAGAGTCAAACAAAGTATTCAGACATTCAGAGGAAGAGTGATTTCTAATTAGAAGGGAGGAAATAGTAAAAGAGGGTAGGCTTGCTATGGGATATGGCATGTGAGCTGTCCCTTGAAGAAAAAAGCTTTTATCAAATACAATTGTTGGGGTTGGAGGTTTGAATTTGAGGGTTTTCTCTTTTCCAGGAATGGCATGTAGCATGTACAATTACAGTGTTAGGAAAGGTCAGAAAAAATCTTGGAATAATAAATAGTTCCATTTGGCTAATGCATAGAGTACTCATATTGTACTGGTACCAAAAGCAAGTGATCAAGAGTAAAACTTTTTAAATTTAATGTAATCAAAATTATCCATATTGCGTTTCATAATGTTCTCTATTGTTTGATCACAAATTTTTCTGTTCTCCATAAATCTAAGAGGAAAACTATTCCTTGCTCTCCTAATTTGCTTACAGTATCAGCCTTTAGATCTAAACTGTGCACCCATTTTGACTTTATCTTGGTATACAGTGAAAGTTGTTGGTCTATGCCTAGTTTCTGTCATGCTATTTTCCAGTTTTCTCAGGAGATTTTGTTAAATAATGAGTTCTTATCCCAGAATCTGGAGTCTTTGGCTTTAGAATATGGAAAAAAGCTCTTTATATGAACATAAAGTCTTCATTCATATAAATAACTATTTCTTTATGCTAAGTATCTTTCAATCAATTATATGATGACAATAATGTGCTTAGTGCTAGCATAGCCCTAGGAAGAGAATGACTTTCCCTTCTTATATCTTCATCAAGAATATCCTCAGTGAATAGGAAAATGATTTGCATTACAGTTTTCAAAATCTGAGAAAATAAGTCAATGTTTCAGTAGGTATTTATGTTCTCTTGATCACTTTCTTATGGTACTAGCAGAATATGAGTACTCTAAACTTTAGCCAAATTGAACTAGTTATTACTCCAAGATTTTTTAGACTTCAAAAAAATCTGGAAAGACTTACATGAACTGATGCTGAGTGAAGTGAGTAGAACCAGGACAACATTGTACACAGTAACAGCAACATTGTGCAGTAATCAAATCTGATATATATAACTCTTCTCAGCAATATAGGGATCTATGACAGTTCCAAGACTTATGATGGAAAATGCTATCCACATCCAGAGAAGGAACTATGGAGTATGAATGCAAATTGAAGCATTCCATTTCTCTCTCTCTCTCTCTCTCTCTCTCTCTCTCTCTCTCTCTCTCTCTCTCTCTGTCTGTCTCTGTCTCTGTCTCTCTCTCTCTTTTTGTCTCTCTCTCTCCCTCCCTCCCTCCCTCTCTTGTTTCTTCTTTCTCTTGGCTTTTATCTTTGATTCTAATTTTTCTTTAGAACCTGACTAATGTGGAAATATATTTAACGTGACTGTACATGTATAGCCTACATGAGATTGCACACTGTCTTGGGGAAGGAGAACGGAAGGAGGGGGAGAAAATTTAGAACTCAAAATCATATAGAAGTGAATGTTGAAAACTAGAAAAAAATAAATAAAATTTTTAAAAAGTAAATAAAGGAAAAAATGAATGTACTAAACTTTCATTTCTAACCTAAAGCTCCAATATCACTCATCCCTATTCGCTGACTGAAGAGATACTAAATTTCTAACCTACTGAGAAAATCAAAGCCATCCCCGAGAGCTCTCTATTTGGCTACACTTTTCTATGCTAGAATTTGAAATCCCTCTATAACATTCCTTATTTTCTCTTACTTTGTTCCATACTTTGAAAAGTGAAAGCAGGTCACCTTCCAAAGGCTAACCTTTCTATTTGTACCTTTGATCCCATACTGTCCTATCTCCTCTGGAAATTTGCTCCATCAACTCCTCTCTCCCCCTCACCTTCATTCTTTTCTTATTCACTCATTTGCCGAGAGTAGGTCCATGACCTACTTTACTATCCTTAAGAACTTTCTCTTGATCCACACATCCCCTCAAACTATCATTCTTTTAGCTTTCTTACCTTTTATGGTCAAGGGTTTTTATGTCCATCAATCGGGCTTTTATAGGGAATTCCTTGGTGAGAAAAATAAATCTCTATTAGTATATGTCTGAACTTTCTCACCACCTTAGTCTGAGAGCATTGCCTAGAACACAGAGACCTTAAATCATTTGCCCAGAGTCAGACAACTAGTTATGTTACAGAACTGAGACTTGAACCCAGGTTTTCCTGGTCTCATGACTGTTTCTTTATTTACTCTGTCCTCCTGCTTCAATCAACTGGATTCCTAGAAAAAAAGTCATCTGTACTCCTTGTCCATGCTACCTAATCTCCTTTACTTCTCAATTTCTTGCAATCTAGGTTTCAACCTCACCACTTGACTGAAACTGCTTTCTCCAGGTTTGCCAGATGCTAAATCCAATGCCATTTTCTGACTCCTCCATTCTAATTACATGTAATTCTTGAACATGTCATGCTATGAATCTTCCACAACATACTCACCTGCCTTCCACTATATTCTTTCTTTACAAAAATAACAATGCTTATTGTTTTAGAACTTAGTCCATCTGTTGGAACTTTTTCTCAATATTGACCCTCCATCTTTCCAGGTCTCACAGGTCCCTGCTGATATTATTCATGTCATTTCTCAAGCACAAGTTATTGTTAGAAATTTACTGTAGCTCATGTACATTTCATTGTAATTTTGGTTGTTTTGAAATCATATTGTGCAGCCACATATCACCACCCAAATGGAATAAAAAAAACAATAATGTGGAGGAAGAATATTCAAAAGTACTCTACCAGCTTACTTTCTAGGAATAGTTTGTATTTAATCAAAGAAAAAATACTTTTGGAGGTGCAATTAAGTATTTTGATTAGTTATAAAAGTATTACATTCTTCAACATTTTTAAAGCCCAGTCTTCAATTTTCTATCAATTATGTGATCTTTTTTAAGTAACTAAGTTGACCAAACTATTTTGAGACTCCATAGTTTCAATGAATGAAATAGGTGGTAAAATTAGGATGTCAACACTTTTGTTTCTTAAATTTCCAGTCAACATTTCATTAAGTTTTCTCTGAAAGCATTTTACAAATTAAGTTAAAGAAGAGCCAAAGTATTCTTTATTTGGAGGTAGAAGATACTCAGAAGGATTATTTGAAATGAATTCTTGTTTTTCTAAGGTGAATCACTTCAGTACTGGAGGTCAACAAGAGCTAACAAGAAAGGAGGTGCTCTATAAAGCAGCTGAGGGAAAATAGCTAAGTAAGGAAACTAGGAAAAAATTCTCTCTACTACATACAAAATGTAAGAGATCAGTTTCTAGTTAGACAAAAAACAAAATTTTTTAAATGTTTTAGTTAGTGCTTAGTTATGACCATGGAGCATGTTAACATAAGAAATAGAGTGTAAAAAGGCATTCCACAACTGTGCAATCAAGAATTCAAAGCTTGTCCAAAACACACACACACACACACACACATACACACATACACACACACACACACACACACTTCCCTCATAAGAAACATTAACAGAAAAAATAAAGGCAGGAAGTATAAATGTCTAAAAGAGCATTATCTTTTATTTGATCTTTTTGTGAGCCAATATATCTTTCAAATTATGCTCCAAAAGTTCTGTCACTTGCTAGAGAAATGAACATAAACCTAAGATTGTCTGTCTTTGGCCTAAAATAAAAGAGGGTGGCACTAAAGAAAGGAAGCTTAACAGTCCAATGCTATACTATATGATACAACACAACACAATACCGTACCATATACTACAATTCAATACACATTTATTAAGTGCCTACTATGTTTCAAAAACACTGCTGGGGATATAAATAAGAAAAACACAGGCAGTCCCTTCCCACAAGGAGCTTGTAGTTGAATAGCAAAAGGTAATATACAAAAGAAATTTGAAAAATCTGAAGGTGAAAAGCACAGGGTGAAAGGGTATCCAGCAAAGGCACTGGAGGATACCACCACAGTGAAGTCAAAACTAAATACTGCAGCTGTTGATAAATGAAGGAGCCAGAAAAAAAAGAACCAGATAGAACCCTAGACCTGGCATCTGGAGGCCTTAGAGTACTTGCCCTCAGAAATCTCAAACTCTAGGAAGGAGGAGAAACATACATTAAAAACTAGAGTGCAAATTAAAAGGAAAGAAGGTACCGAAAGAGTAGGAGGGGCATTTTGAAAATGGAGAACCTAGCCATACTCCTTACTGAATATGCCAGAAGCTCAAGAAATATTTATACAGTGTGGCTAAAAGGACCCTGGAACCAGAAAAGCAGAAGAATCAGATTTAAGTTCCAGTTCAGCTACTTAACTAGATGAGTCACTACAGACATTATTTTAATTCTCATAGCCTTGGTTTTCTCACCTATAAATTTGAGGTAATAACATTTGCATTACCTACATATTTCTCAGGGCTATTTTTTATATGGAATATTGCTTTGTAAACATTAAAGATTATATACACACTCATATATATACATGTATGCATATGTATTCGAGTTGTTAATACTTGTTCATTAATTTATAGACTTTAATAAAGACAGAACAGGAAGAGTAGAGAATGCAGTTACTAATGAAAATTTAAAAGATTTTAAAGTCGAGGGGGATTTTATCAATATAAAGATTTTTAACACCATAATAGTTAACCAATACAAGTAATTCTTAATCTGGTTGCCATTGTCATAAAAAGATATTAAATGAATATATATCATTTTCACATTTCATATTTCTGGTGAAGAGGCAGTGTGGCATAAAGAATAAAGAACCTGCCTTGGAGTCAGGAAACCCTGAGCCCAAGTTCCATTTTTTAACATACATACTGGCTGTGTGACCCTGTGCAAATCACTTAATCTTTCAATTCTTCAGTCAACTCTCTAGTTGACCTAAGTTGGCAGAGGTATCTATTTGCATTGAAAACGAATGTTTGCTCACTGGTATTCTATATGCCAGTGAAAGCCACAGATTCACAGATTCAATTCTGATACATTCCTAGAATGACCTAGATATTGTTTCTCTCCACTGGTTTCTTATTTGTGTTGGACTGTCATTCATATTGATACTTTCTAACAAGGTTAAGGTCAGGAAAACTGGGTCAAGACCCCGTATAGGCTTGTGTAACTGAATGTGGAGGATGCAAAAAATATGGCAACAGTAAAATGTTTCTGAACAAGAAAGAACCAAAAATTAATTAAAATCAAACATACAATAAATCCTAGGTGTTTCTGGCAACACCTACCCATGTCACATTGTGCAACTTTGCTGCAGTGGTGATTCTGAACACAGCATTGATTATTATGCAATCAAAATATTTTCCAACTCTGAAAAACGGTGAAGATGTTCTGCATCCTGCAGTATCAAATATTCCTCCAAGATTTAACTCTTTATGTAAACAGAAGCAAGTACATCCATCTCATTAGTATATATATTTGATTTTGTCTTGAATACATGGGAAAATGACGTATGCTAAAGAAGTATTTTAAAATAGATTTCTTTATAATTTATTATCAGTAAATGTTTGATTTGTATACTTTCTTTATATACCTATATGCCCCCAGGGTAGTGTAAACAATTCTTGGGTAAAAAGGGGTCACCAGTGAAAAAGTTTAAGAAGCCCTGGTATAGAGTGCAAAGAACTTTATACTTGGGATCAAAACTGGATTTGAGACCTGGCTCTGTCACTTCGGTCAATCAATCAACAAGCATTTATTAGGTGCCTACTATTGCCAGGCATGTGCACATATACACACATATAATACATCACATTATACTCTCTACTTAAGTCAGGTCACTTTTGCATTGTGAACTCTGACTGTGCTAAGGTCCTTAAAATTTTTATTGTCAAATGGATTATCAAACAGTTCTTCATAGCTCAATCATTTAGCTTGGACTTTCTTCAATGATGGTGCAAATAAAAACCTGATCCAAGTGATCACAAATGTGAAATTAATCAATATAAAGTAATGATGCTATTAATGTAGTAAATCCAATTTATATACTACTAAATCTGAGACATACAACAGGATGGAGAGCCATCCTGGGATTAAGAATGACCATGGATGGTAGAGTCACCTAGCTGACATATACTGGAAGTATGACCCTGGGCAAGTTATATAACTATTCAGCGCCACAGGAACCACTATGACTATACATGGCAGAGTAGCTACCAATTGCATTTGTAGAAGTTAGTATGGAAGTATAGTATAGGAAGATCCCTATACTTATAAAATCAGGGATGATCTCCCACCCCAACCCCCCCAAAAATCACCAAGGTTAAATGTCTCAATATCTTCAGTTTGCATTCATTTGCCATATTGCTATTGTCCTCTTCCGGGTCAGAAGCCATTTTGAAGGGTAATCTTGTCGTAAAGCTCTAATATAAAAGTCATTAGTATTTACTATCAAAATATATTATTCAAATGAAAAGATTCTGATTCTTATCATTCTTGGCAAATATAAATTAATTTAAATTAAATTAAATACAATACACTTAATTAATTAATTAATACAATTCACTTACTACAAATTAATACAATTCACTTACTACAAAAAAACCTAGAATTTTCCAGTAAATAGACATTTTTATCAAGAATATTTACTTCATTTGTAGCAGCTCTTTTTGTGGTGGCAAAGAACTGAACATCGAAGGGATGCTATATGATTATGATAGAATACTGTTGTGGTGTAAGAAATGACAGGTAGGATCATTTCAGAAAAGCTTGGGAGGACTTACACGAACTGATGAAAAGTAAAATGAGCAGAACCAGGAAAACAGGGTACATAGCAATAGCAAAATTATATGATGATCAGTTGTATCTGAGGCTGGATTTGAACTCAGGTAGGTAAGTCTTTCTGACTCCTGGTTTTGCATTCCATCCACTGTGCCACCTAGCTGCCCAATTAGCTTAATAGCTATGATGTAAAAAGTGGTCTGAGATACATGGAAGGAGATGATGAAATGATTTGTCAAAAGTATGACCAAAACACAAATATTGAAAGCATTTCCTTTCATGAACTCAGGATTCTTTCAGATTTTCTCTAGGAATGTCTCAGAAACCTCTTCATCTTGAAAGGTAACTCCACCCCTAACTCCATCCTGAACTTCACACATTGGAAGTTCCACCCCACTCCCACTCTCTAACTGGCTAGTTCCTTCCAGAATCTCCATTGTTATCAAGAAGGTTTAGGCCAGCCATGTCTTTATTACTCCTAATTCTTTTCTGGATTGTATTGTGGATGCTCCTGGACTTTCTCTACAATGCTTCTATGCCTGTTACTTTCATGTCTTTCTACTCTCTGCCTTTTCAGAGACATTTTGCATGTTGTCTTTACCCATCAAAATGTAATCTTCTTGAGGGTTTTTTTTTGCTTATATTTATATTTCTGATAGCGGGCATGGAGCCTGAAATACAGTAAGAGCTTAATGAGGTATTGACTTGACACTTCATGTTTACTGGCAACAGGTAAACAGGAAGTTTTTGTTCTCCTTTTACTTTAGTCTTTCATTCTAGATAATTTAAATAAATCCCTAATAAACTAATTAGCATCAGTGATAAATCATTGAATCATCAGTCTGGAAGAAATCTTGAGAGGCCAAGAGAAACCAAATCCTTCCAAACTGAGAATACAGGTAAATGTGTGTGTGTGTGTGTGTGTGTGTGTGTGTGTGTGTGTGTGTCTTTGAGAGCTGAAAGCTCAAAACTTCTCTTGGCAAACCACTTTAATCTTAAATAGTCAATAAATTCTTTATGTCTGCTCAAAGAAAATTTTTTATATCTATACTGGATTCTATTTCCTCTTGTCATCTTTTGGAGAATATAAAGAATATCTGAAATCTCCAAAAAACTTAAATAACATTTTAGGTCATTCTTCAGGCTTTACTGATTATAACTGGATGACTCTCAGATATTTAGTCTTTCCATATGGGCATTTTCCAACTGTTTACTTTTATGTGTGATTCTCCTATTAACCATTTCTTGATTGAGCCCATGATAAATAAACACAAATAGGAATAAAGAATCTAAACTCATTAAGGACAGCCATTATTTCATTTTTGTCCTTTTTTCTCCCAGCGATTAGAAGAATGTGTACCACATCATAGGTGTTTAACAATTGCTTACTATTGACCTGATGAAAGGTAATCCTTTCATTACACTCAGCACCAATAAGGCATATAAATACTGCAAACAACTCCATATGCATGGCCACACATATCATACAAATCAACTATATGCTGGCTGAGACAGTTTCTGGAAACTTTAAGCCTCCTTATTCTGGCAATATTGTGCATATGAGTTAAGTTCTTCTAAGAAATGATGACTCTCAGATTCAATGTCATTATCTATTTTCTCTATTTTCCAGTGTCAACATCTCATTTATACAAGTTGGAGTGACTGTAATTATACATAATAGCTTCTTATGTTTGTCATTTTTTTCTAATTCTGTGTTGATTTTGTCCTTAGATCCAAGAAGCTGGTGATGTAATTGTATGTAGACTGGATTTGGAAATGACTGCCACAACAGGAACTAGTTTGTTCAAAGATCTTCAGGTACAATCAGTTTTATTTTATAGTGATATTTGCTTTTCTCTTCACCCAGTGCCTTCTAAACTTTTCTTGAAGGCAGCATAAATGAAGCTTTGAGTAGTCTACAAATCTTGGTTCTTTCTCATTTCTTATTACCAAACCCTATTTTCTAATGTAATTTTCCCACTATCCTCTCCCTCTAAATTTAAACCACTGACTAGATCACATAAGTTTAAAGGATTTATATTTTCCATTGTTTGATGAAACTTGTCATTTCTTTTTACTTACAACAGATGTTGGTACAAAAACTGCCATTTTTCTTGTGATGGTCTATTTGTTTAGACTAAGGATAAAAACTTAAAGGTGATAAGACGTCTTAGGAAATTACATTTTTATTCCCTTTCAGACATATGTTAAAAACAGCTCCAGTGTTTACCACTCCAAGAAGAACCAACCAATAAGCCATCCTCTCATTTAAATATGATGGCTTTATTTTTTTGGATTCCATTTGTAATAAGAATGTAAATATGTATGTGGTTCAGATCTTCCAGGAATATATAATCTCATTGATTACTGAACAAATTCTATACATTTAATATAAACAATGAAAGGAATGCTTATAGGAAGCCTCAGAATTAAATGATTTTTGCATCTACTACTTTCCTTTTCCACCTATCTGAAGCAGGTCATCCAGCACCAATAGCCATTTTGTATTTTTAAGATATTACCTATTTTAAAATCTCATCTAGTACTCCTACCAAAATCAAATAACTTGAAAGTCTTCATCACTGATATACAAGACTATTTTCTTTTGTCTATAAAGTCTTTTTGAGAATGTTTTATGGATGTAAAACTAACATCTTCAATGGAAACATGAAAAGGGAATAGTCAAGTTATTGTGTGATAGTATTCTACACAGATTACAGCTTCACAGAAATAGTTTATTAAGGTAGTAGAGAATACAGGATTATGGTATCATAGATTTAAAGTGGGAAGGGACCTTAGAAACCATCTGGTCTAACTACAGGTGATGGAGGCTGAGAGAGGTTAAGTAACTTTGCCAAGGTTAGAAAACTAACAAAAGTCTGAGACAAAATTTGAACTTCCTAACTCTAAGTTTAGAGTTCCATACAGATGGTTTGTTGATTACAATAAAGAATTTGAGTCAGTACATTAAAATATGGTCTTTCTATTTTCTTAAGATGAAGTGAAATCCATGCCCACTTGGGTATTTTCAGTGTTATATATTCACTGTAAAGTCCTATGTATTGTCTTTCTTTACTTCAGAACTTGGGCAAGGCCAGCCAAAAGATAAAGATAATTGCCCCTAGGTAGAGCACACAAAGTCAACCATGGTCAAAGAGATTAGGAAGCTTCTGACGCCTCCCTGGAGCACAATCCATTGCTCCCAAGCCCAGTGATGGTGAAGCTAGGATGATGATCTGTTTTCCGTATGCCATGAGTACTTGTGGAAAGTTGTTCATATACAGAAGTCTACTTTTCCCATTGAAACTCCATTCTCTGTGGGCTAATCAATACTTGTATACAACTTGGCTTATAAAAAATGATGGAACCTTTTACTAGCTTATACTCTAAATCGTAAACAGTGGGTTTCTCCTTTCAATAGCAAAAGTAATGTCCAGAGAGGAGTCCAGTATTAATTTTCTCATATACAAGCATCTGGATGCAATAATCAGACATCAGAAAACAATTGAAGACACTTAAAAATTAGTACCAGGTTCTTACAGGAACAATATCTTTCTACACTCTACTCAAAAAGAAAACCCCAAATAGCCTACATTCCCCACACTTCCAGAATCATAGCTCAGAATCATAACTCACTAGTGCAAAGGATCTTAGTTCAATCTGTCCCTCAGTGAAAATCTTTTCCACAATGGTCCTGAAAAGTTCTTATCCAGTTTGCTTAAAGACTTCTAATTCAAGAAAATCCATTATTTGCAATATATCATAGCAGAAAGAACATTAGACTTAAGAGTCAGGAAAGAATCTTGCCTCTGATATTTATTTATTAGCTCTGTGACTATGGGCAAGCCAACTAAACTTTCTGAATCTCAGTTTTCTCACTGAAAAAGTAGAAATAATAATACATATGTTTTCAACCCTATGGAATTGGAATCAAGTGAAACAATGCATACAATGCCTCAGCAAACTTTAAAATATCACCACACCACCATCATCATTATCAGTCACAACATCATTATTAATTATTATTACCACCTAAGACTTCCCATTCCATTCAGGAAAAGCTCTAATAGTTGGCAAGTTATATTTCTTCCAAACTCTAAGCAATCCTTCCATACATTGCACTTAAATATGCCACTGAAACTTTCTTTCAACTTAATCACCTCAGAAAGGACCACTTTACAGTGTATAACAGTAGCAGTATATAACAGTATTACAGTATAACAGTGTACCACATCACCTCAACATGGTGGTACAGTGGAAAAAATGCTGCATTTAGAGCCAAAAGATATGTATTGCAACAACAGCTTTGTCATTCATCAATTGTGTAACCCAGCATAAGTCACTTCACCTCTCTAGGGCTCAGGTTCCTTACCTGCAAAAATGAAGAGGGTTGGATTAGATGTCCCTTCTAGCTCAAAATTTATGATCTGTGTGCCTCAATATATTAAAAATCACCAGTACAGACAAAAGAATATAGATTATGAAAGTTTATCTTCAATATATTTCTTTAATTGCTAGAAGAGGGACATTTTATAATGGATAACACCTAAGGTAAGTGTCTGGGAAAGAGTAAGAAAGCTGGACGATGATCTTTATCAGTGCACTCACAGAGATTTTTCCTTTCCTCTGCTACTCCTTCTTCCTTTTCTGTGGGGTGTGTGTGTGTGTGTGTGTGTGTGTGTGTGTAAGAAAGAATGAAAGAGACAAAGACAGATTCAAGGAGACACAGAAAGAAAGAGAAAAAGGAGAGGAGAAGGAAAGGGAGAGGGGGAGAAAAAGAGGAAGAGAGGCAGAAAGAAAAAGAGACAGAAAGAGAGAGAGGGATGGAGGGAGAGAGAGAGAGAGAGATATTATGAATCTCAGCTTCAAGGCTTCACACACATGAGAAGGACAAAGCCAGGAAGGCAGAAATGGGTGAACATAATAGCTTAGCCTTAACTTCTTTAAAGTTATCCTGAGCAGCCTGAGTGCTGATTAAGTAGGGAAAAAGATTCCCAGAAAGAGACATCTGTAGTGTGACAGTGACTGTTAACAGGTTATTTGGTGACTTCTAAAAGGTTATCAAGTTGGCTCTTAAGTGTAGAATTTATGGGTGATATGCTCAAACAGAGAAGAGGAAAAAAATGTTAATTGGAGAGTTAAAGTTAAGAAAAGGTTATGATGGTCATGGATTGTACAGATTGACCTGAATTTTTTTTTTTTTGCATGAAAATTCTGGTTTTGACCTGTACTCCCCATATAGGTCAACCCTCATCCTGCTGTTTTGCTCTCAGCAGGCATCAGGCAACAAGCCTGAGAGTTTCTCCCAGCCTACAGCTAAAGCATCTGTTAATAGGCTAATGAGCAGTGAGGAAGTGGGAAGGAAGGGGAGAGGAGAGAAGGAAAGAAAGGAGGAATAGATTTAAGTAATTCCCAGCAAAGCTAGTCGTTCTTAGCAGAGAGTATAATGAAAGGAATCTACAAGCTAGTGGCAAGATGGTAACTAGTCAGGTCTGAAAGGGATTAAGGCAAGAGTCAGGATAGTAAATGGTCCAGAAAGTGTAAAATGTTGCATGATTTTGAAACTCAATTTTAGAATATTAAAAGTGGAGAAGGAAGCATCCCTGAAGGTAGAAAAGGGACACAGTCTTTGTGAATTAAGTAATTTAGAAAGATCCATCTACTCTGGCTTCAAACCTTTTGAAGAACATTGTTAGTCAATTTGGATTTATGCAAGAAAAATAACTAAACTCTGGACTTCTTTGACCATCATCAGCTAACTGCATATAACTCAAGAATGTCAAAGAGAAGGAAAGTTTCAACATATACCAAAAATATTTAGAGCAAATTTTTGCAGTAGCACAGAAGTGCAATCAAACTGGGTGGCTGTCAGCTAGTGATGGTTGATCAAAGTATGGGGTATGAATGTAATTGGAGGGGGAGGAGGGAACAAGCATTTACTAAGTACCTATGAGGTGTCTGGCATTGTGCGAAAAACTTTATTAATATTATTTCATTTATTCTCATTTGATAATAATAGAAATTACAACTTCATGAAACTATGGATATGTTTGAACAGGAAACCTTTCCTGCTTCCCCCAATTGTTATCTACTTTGCATTTATTTCGTGTTTATTCTGCATATAGTTTTGTGTGTGTGTGTGTTAATATTTCTGATAAAACAAGAGTTCCCTTACTGTAAGGATTGTTTCTTCCCCCACCTCCATTTCTTTTTTAATCTCTCACGACTAGTATAGTGGTTGGCACATAATATGAATGGAGTAAATGTTTGTCAGTTGACTGAATTGATAAAGAACCAAGCAGAGTAAAGTAAGCAGAAACAAAAGAAGCAAAAACATGTTTACCAAAATTTTAGATGAAAGGTAAATAAAGCCTAAGGCTGTGTAAATACCAATTTTGATCCAATGAAGAGATGAGAAAATGTGTCACACAGCTTTGGGTGGAGAGCTGGGAGACTTTGGATGAAGACTATTGTTTATATTGTCAGAAATAGTAACAAAAGAAGACTTATGGTGGTCTCAGAGTACAAGACAAGAAGGATCCATAGAAATGATCTGGTCCAATTTTCTAATATACCACTCCATGCTCAGGTGCTACAGCAATATTTTACTATTTTCTGTTGTGTTTACTCTCTGTGGAAATATTTTACTGATCTATGAAATTTTTATTACCAAATGTCCTTATTTCTTCAAACTTTGTAAACTTATAAAAATGGTTCTTCTCTTCTTCCCTCATTCCTTTCTTTTCTCTGATTTCCGGTCCTGGCTACAGAGGGTAGAGAAGTCTACAATAGTGAATTTAGATATTCTACCAAGTTACTATATATTCTTTTATGGAATGGGTCAAGTTACACTGATCTAATCTTACCTACGGCTGAGATAGATGGAGACCAGGAAGGGAAATTAACTTGTGTCGAAGTTCACTGAAAATGAGAGGTTTACACCTAATTACTATGACCAAAATAGGCACTATGGCTTAGGAGAAAGAATATTGTCAGTAGAGACAGAAGACATGAGTTCAAATGGTGGCTCTATAACTATCTGTAAGTATCTGTGAGGTTACTTAACCTCAGTAAAGCCCCTTCTGCCTCTAATTTAGATATATCTAAGTAAATCAAAACATGTCATTCCCTAAGTTCTCCTGATGGCAAAGACAGTAACATTGCTTTGGGAGATCCTGGAATGGTGGGGCAATCAGATGGCTGGTAGGGTTAAAGATGAAGGAGTTGGGGGGTGGGCGGGGAACTCATGATATGCCTTGCTTATAAGAGATCAGAACAACAAAAATTCAGGTGGAGTAGGTTAAAGTAATGAATAGTCAGGAAACCAGGAAATGGGCAATCAATAATGTGCCCTGTGAAAGAGGAAGATAGGAAGAAAGCAAATTACTAATTAAAGACATGAAACCTTCTTAGGCTTCTTTTTGTCAGGCAAGCTTGGGTCTGTTGGCCACAGTTCTTGTTTTTTAAATAGGAAGGTTTGTAGGGGATCTGTAATCCATATAAGTTGAACCAGGTCCTATTTTTAATCTGTGGCCAGGGTACAACTAGTATCCAGGTCTTCTTATGTTTAATTAAATGCAATGTAATTCACCAAAATATTTCTATGATAATAGTTTTTAGCTCATAGAAGTATGATATGGAGATTAATATTAATCATAAAAGTTGTTTACATGTAGAAATAAGATTTAGTAGTTATTAGTATGGGAAAAGAGACTATTACATTAAAAGAAATAATGAATTAAGTGAATAAATTTCTGCAGTCTACTTCAACGACAAAGCAAATGCACACAAATGTAGAATAATTAGTCTCCCTATCACTAGAATACCTCACAAGTTATTGAATTAGTGGAGGGTACAAAAAAAAATCTCATTAAACCATTTATGGAGGTCTAAAAGGACTTTGTTTGCAGAGTCCTTCTATCAATTAAGTTGTTAGTCTTCCATAGCACATCATATTTTCACTTAATTTGTGTTGAATTTGTGTTGTGTTGTTCATTGATGGCTCCCAATGAGTTGGATTTTGGGGAAGGCCGATGATAACCATCTGTAATCAGACTACCTCTTCTTCTAGGAGCTTGTACTTTTGGACTGTGTTCATTAGGTTGAAATCTGTGAATTCAGTCTTCAGCACTGAGGCATACTTGGGCTGTCTCCTGGGCACACTCACCACCATCAGTTCCAAAAGTGCTGGCAAGTCTTTCACGAATGGATGCATCTTTTCAAAAAGTTTGCCACAATTGCTGCTATGATAATGAAAAGTATGTATAAATACCAATGAATATATTATCTATTTTAATTTAGCATTCACACATTTTTTTAAATTTCCTTGGTTATAATCTGGAAGGAATTACATTCACTATAATGGTAGAGCACTGTAGAATTAATGGCATAGGATCTGTAAAGTGCTTGGAGCTCCTTGGGGGAAAATGGCTCTGACGCAGAACTCTTGCCCAACAATATTGATTACAGGTTCCAGGGAACATTAAGATTTATTGTCCCTTGTGGCAGCAATTGAGGTCAGCTTCATTCTGTCCAATAAACACCTAAAAAGAAGTCAATAGCTTCTTGTTATCCAACAGAAGTAATAAATATTTAGTTTTATGCTGTTTTAGTACATGAAGATGTACAGGGAACTATAATTGAGCTAACAAATACATTATTACAATGGTTTGTTAAATTCATCGTGTATAAGAAAATGTACAACATAAATAAATTGGGACCAACCAGAAATATAGCTTAACATTTGAGTAATTAGGGGCTCCAATGAGAAGTACTGAATTAATGAGTTCTTTAAAAAAATCAATATAAGGGAAAAGACCTTGGATTCTAATTATTTATAGCCACATACTGTGAATGCCCATATTTTCTTTTAAATACCCAAATATTTTTTGAAGTTAGGGATGGGAGGAAATACTTGTCTAACACATTTCTTTTGTATACATTCTATAGGTCTTTTTTCATGTTTTGGGGATCCAACATATTTAGCTACCTGAATCAGTTTGAAATTTTGCTACCCCTGCTTTGATCTATACATTGCCTCTAGTTTTGAAGTGGCCTTAAAATTTTGATGGAGAAAGGGAAGAAGAGTGAAGAAATTAAAAGAGACACTAGTTCACGATGGTCTATCTCTTTGAAATCTCTCTGGTTTGATGCTTACCCTGAGTAACTTCAAATAAATATATGGTACTTCCAACCAATAATATTACATTATTGATAATCATTGCTGATGTTGATAATCATTGCTATAAAGTATATCTCCAATAATTTCATATAATTTATAATGTTTTTCAACATTATGTCTATGAATCAACGTGAAATATATATTACAGCTCAATTCTGGAAATGGCCAATAGCTAGAGAAATCCTTAGAACTGCAACATTTTCCTCGCTGCACGTAGTGCTATCTTCAAAACCTAATGGTTTATTTATTGAACAAATGAACCTCGGAGATCATCAATCCTCATTGGAAGGTATTAGGTAAAGGACTGATAAATTACAAAAGTATTTTACACCTGTTCTTAGGCCTTTTGAAATACTTTTAGCATTACTGTCATGATGTTCTAATATCTTCCTGTAGACTAACAACACATGATAATATTTGTTCAATAAAGAAACACCTTAAGTTCCCATAAGAAGGACACAGTGGAAAGTTAACAATGTGTTTTCATATTCTATAATTCAATTGATAAATATTTATGGAGGACCACTATCTACGAGACCACTAAACATTTGTCAGCTGCACAAAGATGAATAAGGCGGAGTAACTGTCATTGAGTAATCTGTAATCTAACGAGGGTTCATCAAATTAGCAGTAGAGAATATCTAGTCTTACCCAATCACGTTAAAAATGAGGAAAGTGAGGTCCAGGTAGATGAAAGGATTTGTCCAAGGTCATTCAGCTGGTGTGGAATACACATGGGACTCTAACTCAGACTTTATTCATAAAAATGTCATGATCTTTCCAAAGTATGCAAAATACAAAAAGTTCATAGGTGCCTTTACTTCCTCACTGATGAAGTGGAGAAGGGTTGGGAGGATACAAAATATATGAAAATATAAAAGTGGAATTGAAATGGTCACTGTTTAATTCTTTATCTCAAATTCAATACTGCCATAGTGTTACTTGAGGCTGTCTAAATTTAAAAGACAAAAATATTTTAAATGAAAAAATTCTAAAAAAAAGTTTTTAAAGAAAGATTTTTCAACATCCATGATGTGATATCCTCAATGTACAAATGCTGAGACACCTTTAAGTTTGCTTCTGTAGTCACAACTACATGTCTGACAAATTTGAAAAAAATGCCATTTCTTCAACTGTGCATAAGTGTATTACCCAGCTATTTTAAGGAAAAATTATGTCATTTTAATTTAAAAATACTAAGTGAATATTTTCAGAGATATTCCTTTTGTCTTGTTAGTCTCTGCCTTCCTCACTGTCCCATCATTTCTTACAAAGACAAAAAAAATTTGTGTCTAACTGATTCTAACCTACAGAGGTAAGAACTGGATCAAATATCATGTTCTCAGCCAAAGTGAGATAGAAGTAGTCTTCAAAGCAGGAACAGATGATCTTCCAAATATATGTTTGATTGCTGGGAGTTCATCATGCATTTCCACATAAAAATAATATTGTAAATGTTTAATTTTTCAAACTAGCTACAAAAATCTTAGACTGCAGCACCTAATCATCATCCATAATGATGATAAACATCTATTTAAAAAAACACATTTGTTGTTTCAAATTAGAATGCCAGGTACACCTCCTTTTCCTTAATAGAGACGTAACAACAGGACCACAATTTTACATAGTTCCAAGTCACTGGCTATGGTTCCTGCAGCCTAAATTTCAGGCTTTCACAAGGTATAAGAGTAAGGTGAAAGGATATTAGTGCCAAAGGTGGACAAAATCTCTGGTGAGTAAAGGTTCAGTGAGAAAAAGAAGATCATTAGAGGCCCTTGATGCTTTCTTGATGTAAGACCTGGATTTCAATCCTAGATCTGACATTAACAAGTCAACCGGAGGATGCTCAGTGCACTGAACAAACATTTCTACTACCAATTTGGTTTTATTGCAGTCTGGATATAAAAATGTTATTTTTTTTACCAAAAAATAATTAAAGATGTGCATGAGAGGGTTAAAATGTCTCCAAATCAAGATAAATACGAACCTAGTTCAATTTCCTCACACAATATTACAATGAATCTTTAATTCTGGATAAGTCATTGAACCTCCTAAGTTTTCAATTCCCTGTTCTGTTAAATGAAGAAGTTAGACTGAGAATCCCATATTTATTCTTAGAAGAGGGCGTGTGGGTCATTATTGATTTTATTAAATATTTCTTTTGTCAGCTAGGCAGCTATGTGATGGTGTGGATAGAGCACTGGGCATGAAGTTAAAGAGATCTGAATTCAAATCTGATCTCAGACACTTACCAGTTGAGTGACCCTGCCCAAGTGACTTAACTTATGTCTGACTCATTTTCGTCTGTAAGATGGAAATAATAATAGCACCTACCTTGCAGGGTTGTTGTGAGGAATAGACAAGATCATAATTGTAAAGCATATAGCACAGCGTCTGATACAATAGTAAATGCCATAGAATTGCTAGCTGTAATGATGTGCTACATAAATGTTAGCTATTATTACTAAGTGCTATATAAATGTTTGTTGTTGTTCAGTCCTGTCCAACTGATTTGATTCTATTTGTGGTTTTCATGGCAAAGATACTAGAGCAGGTTGTCATTTCTTCCATTAGCTAATTTTACATATGAGAAAATTGAGGTACTAGGGTGAAGTGACTTGCCCAAGGTCATACAGCTAGTGAGCATCAAAGATTGGATTTGAACTCAGGTCTTCGTGATTCCAGACCTGGTACTTCATACACTATGCCACTTAGCTGCCCATATTAATGTGAGCTATAATAATAATAATTACAATTATAATTTTCCAATTACCTTTTAATTTGATTCACATTGCAATCAATTGCAGCCTGTGAGCAGTATGTTTAACACCTCTGACCTAGTCCAACGCTTTCATTTTAAAGAACCAAGGAAATTTTATAACTCACCCAGGGTCAGAAATGTCATGTGAATAGTAGAAGCTAGGATTCCAGTTCAGATCTCTGAACTCTAACAGACCATACAGCACACTGCCCTGTTAATGTATTTCTTAGATAGATACTTGCCAGCTCAGTCTGTGAGTCTGTATGAAGGAAAAAACAGTGCCAGCAATCGTAAGAAGAGCTAAGAGAAAGAATGGCTAGGAAAAGCTCTGGGCACTGTGGGTAAAGAGAGAATGAGAAGGTATCTCAGTGTAAGAGGTTTCCTCACCTCCCCTGTCTTTTCCACTTTCTTCCCCACATCTTACTGCTACCTCCTGAGAAAATGTCATTCAAGTGAGAGAGAACATCAGTTGCAAGCCAGTGTTTTGTCTTCCTAGTTCCTTCCACTGCCCCAGTTAGATTCATTCAGGGATATTTAGGAATGAGAAGTAGTGGGGAATAAGGGAGGTGTCCCAGAATCTTTTCATGAGCCACAGGGTTTAAAGAAATAATGAGGGAGAAAAAGGCAATCCATAGAAGCAGCAGAAAAGATAGGTCAGTTTGTATGGTCATGCCAAAATAGGAGAGCTATAGGTAAGGTAGGAGGCATTCTTAAGGAAGAGATGGAGTATATCCATAGTGTCAAACTAAAAAAAAAATGGGAGGCATTAATAAAAATCACTGCAGGGCAGATATTGACTTAGTTTATCTATATTTTATTGTATTTTTATTTTGTTAAATGTTTCCCAATTACATTTTAATCTTGCTTGACATACTCAGTAGTGGGCAGCATGTGGCTGATCAGTGAGCTGTGCGTTTGACACCTCTGATCTCAATGATGATCATAGCTTACATTTCTTTGGCACTTTACAATTTCCAAAGCATTAATCTGCAACTTTACTTGTACTCTCTAAATCATTTCCACCATTAAATCATTCTATCTGCAATAATGTTTTCTTCTGATTCCCATGCTACAGGATAGGATGTTTAATGAACATCTGAAGGAGAAAGCTTTGATCACAAAGGGATGGCATATCTTCATAAGGGCATATCCACACTAGATTAACCTTATGTTCTGGTTTTCAACTGGATCACTACAAATAGATCAGAAGAATGCTATAGAACTAACTGGCCTAAAATTTAGCAAAGCATTTGATGAAATCACTCATGCTACTTTGTGGGTTTATGCATGTGTGTGTGTGTGAATGTGTATATAAAATATAGTATGTTTATGATATGAGTGTTTAGAAGGACTTGAAAATAATTAAATGATCCAGGTCAAGAAGTAGACATTAATGATTCACTATCAAATTGGAAGGAGGTTTCTTACTGAGTTTCTCAGGGGTTGGTGCTTGGCCTTGTGCCATTCAACATATTTACTAGGTAAAACCAGAGAGGGCATCCTTATTAAATTTTCAGAATACATGGGGCTGGGAGGGAGAGCTGACATAATGGATTACAGATTCAAAATTCAAAAAGATCTTAACAGGTAAGAAAGCTGAATTAATCATAACAAGATGGCACCTAATAGGGCTTGCAAGCAGGTTAAAAATATCAGTCTCACAAGTATAATATGGGCAAGACATGGCTACATAGCAATTCATCTAAAAAATGAAGGTTATAATGAACGGCTAATTGAATAGAAATGAACATTATAATATGTCAGCCAAGAAAACTAAGGACATCTTAGTACATTCAGTGAGACAGAGCATCTAGGTGGTGTGGTGGATAGAGTGTGGGTCTGGAGTCAGGAAGACTTATCTTCCTAAGTTCAAATCTGGTTTTAGAAACTTACTAGTTGTGTGATCCTGGACAAATCACTTCACCCTGTTTGCCTCAGTTTCTCATCTAAAAAATGAACTGGAGAAGAAAGTTGCAAACCACTACAATATTTTAGTCAAGAAAACCCTAAATGGGGTCATGAAGAGTTAGACACAACTGACAAAAACTGAAAAACAGCAAAGACTGGCTGTACTCTTAACTTGTCAGATCACATACAGATTATTGAATTCAGTTCTAGGCAGCCCATTTGAGGAAGGACATTGATAAACCAGAGAATATTCTAGAGAGGGCAACCAGAGGAAAGAAAATTAAGAGAATTATCACTAGGTTCACTGAAAGAACTGGGAATGTTTAGCCTGTAAAAGAAATGGTGGTGGGGAGAGGAGGAAGGATGAGACAGGAGGACAAGATAACTATCATTTTAAAGTGTGTCACGTGGAAAAGGGATTAGACTTGTTCTGTTTGGCTCCAAAAGGCAAAACGAGGAGTACTAAATTGGTGTTTCAAAGAAGAGAATTCAGGATTGATAGTAGGAAAAAACTTCCTAATAATTAAAGTTGTCAAAAATAATGACTAATAAAAATGTCTAGCATTTCCATGTGTTATCTCACCTGTTTCTGACAACATTGGGGTGAAATTTATGCAACAATTATCTCCATGTTAAATATGAGGAAACTGAGACTTAGAGATTTCTTATACAACTAGTAACTCAAGCAGGCTCTGAACTGAGGACTTCCTGAGTTCAAGTCCAACAAGCTATCCACTATACCACAAAGCTGCCACTGATAGAATAAAGCACCTTGGCAGTGGTAGATTGCTTTTCCCTGTACACCTTGAAGCAAAGGCTGGATGACCACTTTGGGGTGATGTTATCGTGACAATGAATTCTTGTTCAGGTATGGTCTGACCTAGGTAGCCTCTGAAGTCTCTGATATTCATTGGTCTCTGATTCCCAAACCTAGCAGCAAAAAGACTTCTAGGTTAAGTTGTTGCCAATATTAAGGATTGTAGAGTCAAGCAGATGACATGTGTGGGAAGAATAAGTGATTACAGGCTAGAATCAAGAATGGAGAAGTCCACTAGACAGGTGGAAGGTACAGTGTGCAGAGATGAACCTTAGAGTAAAAGTGAGGGAAGAGAAAGGATGGGTTGGTCACCCTCCATCAGGGTGAATGTTGAGCTGTTATACCTTCGGTATCTAAAGCAGGTGATCCAATGGGAATAGGGGAGTTGTTGGTACTGAATTACCTGTTTCTTGAGGAGAAAACATTATGATTTCTGTTGAAAGTTTTAGTTTTCTAATAATGCTTTTCTTAGCATGATAAGATGCATTCACTGAGCACATAGCGACAAATAGTAACAGTCCAAATGCATAATGAATGTCAAAGGGAAGTAAAACAGGCATGAATAATTAGATACAGAACATAAACAATGTGGAGAATCCAAGGGCAGATAATCTTGTATCACCATACAATGTACAGTATGGATACATGCCTAAATTAATGCTAACTTTTGGAAATCAAGGTTACATCAATTAGAATATAATTTTATATCTTACACCTTCTTGTGCTAAATGATACTTTCTCTTCAAACTCTGTTCAAGGAAATATTTCATCATTAAAAAAGAAGTCAGAAGATGCTATACAATGTGGGAGGAACAAAACAGACTTGCAAATCTGGCCAAGTCACAGGACGCTTGGCAGGACAGTGAAACTATGCACCACAAATTTCACAGATGCCACTCCTGTAGGGGGTCAAGAGTTAGTTAATAAAAATCTCCTCCTACCCCTTCCCATGAACATGAAATGAGGGATAATAATAGAAACAACTATATCTCATTACTTATCAGAGCAGACAACAGCAGTAGACAAGAACTCTCACCTTTATTATGTAGAAAAAGAAATTTAGAAGAGGTCCAGAGACTTACCTGAGATCACATATATTGCTATAAATAAAATTCTTTGCCCAGGTAGTGAGGCAGCATGGCATAGTAAGTAGAAAGAGCAGCAGTTCTGAAGTCAGATGACCTGGGTTCAAATCCTGTCTTTAATGCTTACTCCTAATGTGACTCTGGAACAGTCATTGCATCTCACTTCGCCCTCAATTTTCTCAGCCATAAAATGAGGAGATATGGATAGAAAGCCTCTGAGCGATCTTCCAGCCCTTGGTGTTGGATGCCATATAATCCACTCCTTCAGGCAAAGGCCAAAATTTCCCTCATGCTTGAAAACCCCTCAGTTGTAGGGGAAAACAAAGAGATTTTTTTAGGTAGATTCATATACCAGCATGCTAACATGTAGCCCGGAGCTGGACATATAGGAGGTCTTCAATAAGTATTTGACTATGGTAATTGATTTACAGCCAGATTTAATAAAAGCATAGAATCCTGAGAATTCCTAAGCAATAGAAAATGACAGAACAGGAAGATGTGTATGGGAACTCTGAAAATTCCTCCAATGATTTCCTCCTAAGACCTCAAAATTCCAAATACAATTTGATATGCCAGTAGAGGAAAAAAGGAAATAATTAAATTAACAGAACTACCAGAGTCTCTGGATATCCTCTGCTGTGGGGACACAATTCCAGAGAAGCAGTAACAATGCTGAAAATAGAGGTCACATTTTCTTAATTTCAGACCAGTCTCACTAGGGCACTAATACTTCATTTTTCCCAATCTATTTTTTCCCTCTGATCAGCAAGTGAAAACATGGGGTCAAATATAGATTAGAAGGAATGATGAAATTGTGGGAAAATTCTCCACACTTCCTTTGTTTGATTTGTTTCATTCTAATACTTGATAAATACCCTTAAAATCCTCTTGCCTAATGTACTAGGAAGAATATTTCTCATAAATGGAAACTCGGTCAGGTAAATGTATTTGCCGTCCAATACAGCGTTCTGTCAGGAACAGTAGTAGTATCGCTAATGGAACAACCACTAAATGATTTCAGAGACAAATTATCCGGGTCTCTGTTTAGAAACTTTTCTCCATTTCAATCAAATTAAATGAGTTTCACATTATTTGCTGAACCAGCGTATCCTTTTACTTTATGCAAGAATGTAGCTTAGTCCAAATAATTCTCTTCAAACAACTATGCATAGAAAATGAAAACCCATTTTAATAACAGTCATTTTAATGAGAAAAATGGAGGACATACTATTTGCTTAAATTAATAAAACAAACACAAAAGTAATATTTACAGTGAAATATAACAAAAATTGAAAAAGAAGGAAGTTCTAGTAAAAACTTTAGTGAAATGTCAAAACTTAAATCAGAATCAGAGTTAGAAGGCACTTTTGAAATAGATGCCCAAAATTTTCTCTTTTAAGGAAATCTAATGCAGTTTTTAGAAACAAAAGATTTAAAAAATAGGTTCAGGGTCTTTATTCATACTTGGAAAAAGTGACAGAAGTTTAATGAGAAGTATCAGACTGAGCATCCATACTAAACAACTTCATAGGATAATTTGCACAGTCAATTTTTATTGACTCACTACTGCTTAATTCTCCATTTCACTCATTCATGCAGATGCAAACTACAGGAAAACCAGATGAAATCTGTTGTTAGTTTTTTCTGGTTATATAAAATAATTCTATGGAACTTTGGCATGGCACTAAGTACATAAATTTAGGTAGAATTGTCATTTAAAAAAAACCCCAACATTGGCTCTTCCTACCTGTGAGCAATTAATATCTCTCCAATTGTTTAGATCTGTATTTACAGGAAAGAAATGAGGTGGCTTGTATTCTAGCAAATATGAGAGTGATCCTATGATATTAACCCTAGCCAGAATCTTGAATTGCAGATATAGCTGGAAGCAACCTTGAAGGTCATCTAGTCCTACCCTCTCATTTCATAGAGGAATAAACTGAGACCCTGAGAGGTCAAATAAATAATAAAGCTGCCTCCACTTACTGAATCTTCTTTAGAAGCTAGCTCTCCTTCAATTGGCAGCAGGGCAAAGGCAGGAAAAGAGACAAATTAAGTTCCAACAGTATATACTGAAAATTCTAAGGCCACAAGGAATAAACCACAAAGGACGTCCTTAATGTTTTGTCACTTACAAAACCACCAAATCTCCCAACGGCATTCCTTGCATAAGAAAGAGCACTTGTCTCCAGGGCAGTTATCCCTTCCACATCGTGATTTTTCCCCACAGTGATTTCAATTTATCCGGGGTCTGCATTAGAAATGAAATAGGTATTTGGGGGGATTTTTGCAGAAGGTGCACATGACATGCGGAAGCTAGCAGACGACACAGTCAGAGTCTATGACCAAATACTTAAGCCAAACTTTACAAGAAGATATTGTAAACACCCCACAAAAGAAAAAAGAAAAAATTCATACTTCTCTGGTATAAAGGGAGGGCCAAAAATTTTCACTGATTTTCCAGATCAAGGGGGCGCTGTGTCCCTAACCCCTGAGATGTGGAAAGGATAACTGTAGATTAACTTTATGCCATAAATACGTATCTCTCACATGTAACTATTATAAAATAAGATTATGGAGGAATAAGTTTTCAATATAATTTTTAAAGCACAAAAGTTAAATGCCTTCTATCTCCTCTGATACAGTATCTAGACACTGTACACCTTTTAATTTGCAACCATGATAATAAATACAGTATTGACACAATTTTAGTCTATAGGGCAGTAAATAATATCTGTGGTCTTCAACAGCAGGCAAACCACTTTGTCCATAGAGTATAGTATATCATATGATGTGACATGACATGATATAACAGCATAAAATATAACATAACATAACTAGGTTATGTAACTCTCTAATTCTCTCTGTTAATATTTTATCTATTACAATCTAAGCTCCTTAAAGGGAAGAACTGTGGCACATTCAAACCATATCTCCTATAATATCTGGCACAGGGCTCTGAATACAGGAGGTACTTAATGTATGCTGATTGCTACTCTGAGGTTCTACATTTGCAAATTACACAGGGATGCTAATGATTTTGTTAATGCCAGAAATGGCACATTTTTAATCTATAGGAGAATAAATTGTATATGTCTTCAAAACTGCTAGCTTAATTATTCTGTCATATACAAATATATTTATGTGCAATATGTATATTTATACACATGAATTCCATGTGTAATATACATTTACATATATACACATATATACATGTACATATATTCGGTATACATATAATAATGTATATGTGTATATACATTATATCTATAGTTATTGTTCAGTTGTTTTCAATCAACTCTGTGACCCAATTTAGGGTTTTCTTGGCAAAGATACTGAAATGGTTTGCTATTTCCTTCTGTAGCTCATTTTACAGATACGGAAACTGAGACAAATAGGGTAAAATGACTTGTGTAGGGTCACATAGCTAGTAAGTATGAGAAGGCAGATCTTAATTCTGGAAAATGAGTCTTCCTGACTCCAGGCCAGGCATTCTATCCATTGTGCCATCTAGCTGCCCAATATACATATACATGTGTGTAAGCATGTGTATTTAAATACATGTGTATTTAAGTATATGTATGTATACACACATATATCTCATATTCAGAGGACAGGTTACTAGTACCACCTAGCCCTTTTCAGTCTCACTCGATGATTTGCATGTAGGGGCCTGATTTGAGCTGAAAGGAATAGTTTGCTCAGCACTTTTGCAGTGTTGCTATGTGGAGCTTCTAGGATGGTTTGAATGTGACTAGGGAATACACTATTAACTAAAAGTAATTTTGAGTTGTAACTCAGATGAGAGTTTAGACTGAAGTGTCCCAAGAAACCCAAGAAAAGGAATTTAAAAGGTAGACTCCAAAAGGCCTAAGCTAAAAAGTTCTGTAGAGTTTAGTTCCAGGTCCATATAGACAATATGGCATCCTTGCTCACTGGAGAAAGCATCTTGTCTAAGGACATCTCCATAACCCATTGGTAGCTCCATAGCTTCAGGACACATTTTCTCTGTACTAGTGTGCCAGGGGACACATGTGATCTCTTAAATATGTCATGTCATAACTTTCCTACATATACCCCATCCCCAACTGGCAGTCTGGTAACCTCTGGGAGAATGTACCCCAATGTATATGGGAAAAAAATCTTTTTTTGTTACTTGCTGTGGTATTTAAGGGTCTTTTGCTTCAAATGAATGTGTTCTCTGTTTTGCTGTTTAAAAAATACATTGGTGGGCACTCATAAACTATGGTTTTGAATAGACTGATATATAGCTACAATGTACCTCAAATTTAGGGGAACACTCTGGGAATGGCCACATATATGTCTGGGCTACTACATAAAGATTACTATACATCATCTGAATTGTTGATTTCAGAAATATTTGTAATTTTCCATCTGAAACCAAGGGATCCATGGCTTTCTTATAATGGTGTAACTGACAAAGCTAAAAGAACTGCAGCCACATCCCCTCGCTGGTCCCAACTAGCAATAGAAAGTCACTAATTTCACACAGGGAATTATGAGAAGAGCAAACGTTTCTCTGAAGAAAATGCTACTTTTATAAATGTACCACAACTCCAAAGAATGCAGAAACCTGGTTCTACAAGTTCTCAGTGAAAATTCAGCCATAGGAATCCAGCCTTACAAATCTTCAAAGTTCGCTTTTCCCAGTTTCTATATTCTAACCTGATAAGGAAGACTTAAAGGACTTTAAATGCATTCATTTATTTTTTAAGGAAAAATATGGGTAAAAGTCCCTTAATAAAAGGAGTTACTCTATAAAACTTGGACTCAGTCAAAAGGCCATGCACCTAAGGACCTTGAAGGTCACATGTAGCCTCAAAGCCACAGGGCCCCCATCCCTGATACAGATCTACCTAGCACAATCATTACTTGTCATTCAAGCATCATGATCATAACACTTAGAATTTATATACTGGCTTAAGGTTTTAAAAACAGTTTATAAATATTATCTCTTTGGATCTTCGCAACAACCTTAGTTGGTAAGTGCTATGATTATTGCCTTTTGGAAGATGAGGAAACTGAGGTGGAGGTTGAGACTTGCCCAGAGTCATAGAGTTCGCTAGTAAGTATCTGAGGCAATCTATGAAAATTCAGGATTTCCTAACTCCAGGTCACTCACTGATAGCTACTAATCAATAAACATTTATTAAGTTAGAGTGCTAAGACTAAGGATATAACAACAAAAATGTTTCATTCTGTCCTTAAGAACTTCTGAACTACCAATGAGGTCATGGAAACATATAAGAATATAAAAAAAAAATACAAGCTAATTTTTAGGATTTGGGAGACAACTCAGAAAGGGCTTATTTAGGAAGTAATATTTGAGGGTGAGCATTGAAGAAAACTAAGGATTTTCAAAAGCATGGGTGTGGAAGGGATACATTACAGCTCACTGCTAAAATACTCTTTAGATCTGATCAGTGTCATGTACTTCCTTCTCCCAAGTATCTTATTCAAGGTCTGTCAAGGTCCTCAAAAGCATCCACGGACTACTCTCTGGAGACACAGATATTTATACAAGAAGAATGTTGATGTAGCACTTTGGGGTCTTGAATAAATGACTTATGTTTGATAATTAAAGTAGGTATTGGTATGTCATCAAAACAATGCCATTTTCCCTATTAATTCTAGTGGGATGAATGTTTTTCTTTTTCTTCTTTTGAAAAAGTGATCCACAGGCCTTTTGTCTTGCCGAATTGTTCCAAGAATCAAAAAGGTTTGAGAAGTATTAGGCTTTATTCCTGGAAGGAATCATGTCCTTAAGCCTCAGCCAGATATTTAAGATCTGGCGAGGTGACCAGGTTGGCTGTGAGAGACCCAGTGAACAGTTCCAAGTCAATTGTAGTTCAAACTACATTTGGAATTCTAGATCCAACTATTCTACAAAAAATATTGCTATAGTGTCATGAAAGCCATGATGTCTACAGCTAGGATCATTCAGGTATCTTATAGATGGAGAAAGTAAGAATCCTTCTTCCCAGATACCTAAAAATGATCTGTATCATAAAAATTCTAGTTAGTTTTTTAAAGAAAATGCAGTGAAATTCAACATGAACAGAATAGGATCTACACTGAGGTGAGAATATCAGTAAAATTTCTTTGGACAATTCATGGTTCCCAGTGTAGATTGTTTTCCCACAGCATGATTCATACAAACTGATCTGTTTTCTCAGTTAATTCAGAGGGTGAAGAAATCACCAAGGAAAGGGAGAAAATGGGAAATGAGGCAACAGTTACTTGATTAGGCAAAACTCAGATACTAATGCCTAAAAAACACTTATCGCAGGATCTCTCTCTCTCTCTCTCTCTCTCTCTCTCTCTCTCTCTCTTTCTGTCTCCTGCTTCCTCCATTATTTATTTTCAAAACTTTGATTTCTGTTTTGAATCTAATAATAACAGAATTTTCTATCCTAACCTCACTTGCCCTGAACAGATATGTTACATTTTCTGTCAGGTACAAGCTCATGAATAAAATGGCAAAGGATAAAGGACATGAGTAGAAAGGTAACCAAATGAAGCAAAAAGCAAACATGTAATAATGGACTGCAGTGCAGTGATAAATAAATGGCTAACAGAAAAAGGCTTTCAGAAATGTTAAATCCCACCAGTATCCTAATGTTGATTTTCTATAGGCACTGGGATTTGACAAGGTCAGTTCCACAGAAGAGCTATCTATAATTCTGCTTTAAAATCAGATTTACCATGACCATTTATCACTGTGTAATTATTATATTGCTCTTGGAATATTTATGAGGCCTTTGAAAAACCCTTCCACCTTTAGAAAGGCAATTAACATGGGAGATGGAGAAGACAAGGGATAAAAGGTTCAACTAGTGTTAAATCTCTGACCTTTTCCCTTTCTCTTCAAGTTCTAACACCTTTTCTTATAAACTATCTAAAAAACTTTGCAGGAAGGGCAGAAAGCTGCTATATTGGATCAGTCACGATTGACTCAGCAGAAGTGGAGTTTGCAATTTTTTACCAGCCTTTACCAGTATATCACACATTCAGAATATCTGATAATTTCAAGTCTTCAGAGAAAAACATTTTATGCTTTTTCATAAAATGGTTTCTCCAGACATGTTAAAAAAAAGGCAAATCTTTGATCTGTTGACATACAAAACTTCTTTCTAATCATAAGGAAATTAAATGGAAAGATATCCAATATACCCACTTATTGAGTTTCAGTAACAAGTGTGCTTTCTCTATTATATAGCCCAAATAACTAAATTTACCTGGCAATGGGCAACTAGGTGGCACACTGGATAGAGCTTTGGAGTCAGGAAAATTTGACTTCATGAGTTCAAATCCAACCACAAACACTCACTAGCTGTGTGACTCATGGCAAGTCACTTTACTTTGTTAGCCTCTCAGCTCGTCATTGGTAAAATGAACTGGAAAAGGAAATGGCAAACCACTCTAGTATCTCTACCAAGAAAACCTCAAACAGGATCACAAAGAGTCAGATAAGACTGAAAAACAATTGAACGATAACATCTGGCGTTGTTGGGGAGGTGAAGTTTTCTTGTTAATTTAAAATTCTAGTTCATTCACAATTATGTATGGATTATCATGTTTCTAAGAGTTATAATACAATCAAATATATTTACCACTGAATATATGTTCTATGTAAATTTATTTTTCTTTGAGCATTTGATATGATATATCAGGATTTTTAAGTCCTTCAAGGCCATTAATTATCATTTGCCTTTATGTCAACATAAGAAGTGATAGAGATTGGGTCTGATCTGTACTGATTCTATGCCAAACACTAGAATGTTTTTTTAAAAGCAATAACTAGGCAGAACTTCAGGAATACCTATACAAGGAGATACTGAATGAATGAATGCATTTAGTAAATGCTTACTATATGCCATGCCATATGATAAGCACTGGGGATGCAAATGCAAAAGTGAGATAGCCCCTTCTCTTGTCAAACATTCTAATAGAGAAAAATAATACACAAGAGAGTCATGAGAATGGAAAGGAGATCTGGTATAATTTTTCTCCTTGTTTATTGTTTATTATTCTTATTAATAGTAATGCTAGCATTATTATTTTCTTGGCCACGCTAAAGATTAAAAATTTTGTATAAGAATTTGTTCTTCATTTTACATGCTTATTTAAATTGTTTTTATGGAAAGTTGCAAATTTTATACTTTTAGAAACAATTAAATAAAAAACCTAAATGAAGACATATTAAGTTTTTTACTTGTCATTTGGCTTTGTCTCATAAACAAACAATGAATATAGCGAAATTCCCCCAAAATGCCAGTCATTAAGTATTTTTAGCATTTGAATTCTAGGTTAAAGGGACATTATTATATTGAGATGATGCTAGAAAAACACTGATAGCAAAACATGAATTCTAGCTGGTTTTGAAAGTGAGATGATTGGTTTTATTTGCATCATCATAACTCTATTATTGATCGGTGTTATGATCAATGGGATATATTTGCTAGAGTATAGCTTATTAAGGATCCAGTCATGCATCAATTCTCCCTATTAGTGCAAACTCCTTAAAGATAAGGACAGAATTAAAGAATGTCAGAGTTGGAAGGGAAATTCAGTTGCTACATAATCCCATGCCTGAAAATGAATTCTGAAATAGAGCATGAGACAGCTCCTTCCCCTCTAACATTAGTGGGGAATCAACTACTCTCTCAAGGCAGCATTTTCCATGTTTGGATCTAAATATTAAGATTTTCTCCTTGCCTTCACCCATATTGATCATGGATTTGCCTCTTTGTAGCTTTATAATACTGCTCTTATTTCTCTGGGACTAAGCAGAACTGGTCCAATTACTCCTCTATATGCCAGCCTTCAAATACTTGGGAGATGGAGAATTATCACACTTCCCAGCTTATCAAAATCACACTTAGAAGGGAGGAACCAGAGACACAAAAGCCCAGATATAGTCTGACTAGGGCAAAGTATAGCAAGCCCCATGTTACTCTTCTTATTTTTTATTTAAGTTTATTTAGTATTTTATTTTTCCCCAGTTACACATAGAAATAATTTTTAACATTCTTTTTTTTAAAAAGTTTGAGTTCCAAATTCTCTCCTTTCCTCCTTCCCCATAACTCATAATTGAGAAGACAAGCAATTTAATATGTTATACATAAATAGTCATGCAAAACATTTCCTTGTTAGTTATATTGTGAAAGAAAACATCAACCAAAAAAAAAAACCTCAAGAAAAATAAAGTTAAAAAAAGTATGCTTCGATATGTATTCAGACACCACCAGTTTTTCTATGGGGATGAATAGCATTTTTGATCATAAGACCTTCAGAGATGTCTTGGATCACTGAGTTGTTGGGAATAGCTAAGACACTCACAGCTGATCATCTTACCATATTGCTATTACTTTGTATACAGTACCTTTCACTTTGCATCAGCTCATGTGTCTTTCCAGAGTTTTCTAAAATCATCCTGCTCATCACTTCTTAAAGCACAACAGTATTCCTTCATAATCACACACCACAATTTTTTCAGCTATTCCCCAGCTGATGGGCATCCACACAGTTTCCAAATCTTTGCTATCAAGAAAAAGCTGCTATAAAAATTTTTGTATATATTAAGTCCTTTTCTTTTTTCTTTTTCCTTCACTTTTGTGATATAGACCTAGTAATGATAGGTATTGCTAGGTCAAAAGGTACACATAATTTTATAGGACTTTGGGCATAGTTTCAAATTGCTCTACAGAATGGTTGAATTAGTTTACAACTCCAACAACAGTGCATTAATATCACATTTTTACCATTTCCTCCCCAGTGTTTGTCATTTTCCTTTTCTATTCTATTAGCCAATTTAATAGGCATGAGGCAGTACCACAGAATTGCTTTAATTTGCATTTCTCCAATTAATAGTGAGTCAGAGCATTTTTTTCATATGACTAGATAACTCTGATTACTTCATCAAAAAACTGTTCATACCTTTTGATCATTTATCAACTGGGAAATGGTTCTTACTTCTATAAAAGTGACTCAGTTTTCTACATTTGAGAAATGAAGCCTTTATCAGAGAAACTTGCTTCAAATTTTTTTCACAGTTAGATTGCTAGCTAACTCTATTTCCCTTTCTCCTATCCCCCAACCATCAATTCTGTTCTCTCTCTCTACATTCACCCTGTCCCTCCTCAAAAGTATATTGCTTCTTACTACCCCTCAACGTATATGCCCTCCCTTTCATCACCCCTTCTCTTATGCCAGTCACCTCCTACTTTCCTGTAGGGTAAGGTACATTTCTATACCCAACTGAATGTGTATGTTATTCCCTCTTTGAGCCAATTCTGATGACAGTAAGGTTCACTCACTGCCTCACACTTTCCCACTCTTGCCCTCCACTATAAATGAAACGTAGAAATGTTCTTATCTCTTCCTCCTTCACCCCTTAATTTTATTTTTTATATATCATCTCTTAATATTCAACTCATACCTGTGCCCTCTGTCTATATATGTTCCTTTTAACTGACCTAATAATGAGAAAGTTCTTATGAGTTACAAGTATCATCTTTCCATGTAGGAATGTAAACACACAGTTTAACTTTATTAAGCCTCTTATGATTTCTCCTTTGCTGGTATATATTTTATACTTCTCTTGAGTCTTATATTTGAAAGTCAATTTTTTTTCATTGGGCTCTGGTCTTTTTTATCAAGAATGCTTGAAAGTCCTCTATTTCATTGAATGTTCATTTTCTCCTATGAAGGATTATATTCAGCTTTTCTGGGAAGGTGATTCTTGATTATAATTCTAGCTCCATTGCCCTCTGCAATAACATCTGATCCTTTAATGCAGTAGTTGATAAATCTTGTGTTATCCTGACTGTGGTTCCACAATACTCCAATTTTTTTCTTTCTGGTTGCTTGCAATATTTTCTCCTTGATCTGAGAATTCTGGAATTTGGTTAAACATTCCTGGGAGTTTTCTTTTGGGATCTCTTTCAGGAGATGATTGGTAGATTCTTTCAATTTCTATTTTGCCACCTAGTTCTAGAATGCAAGAGAAGTTTTTCTTGATAATTTCTTCCAAGATGATGTTTAGACTCTTATTTGTTTTTTGATCATAACTTTTAGGTAGTCCAATAATTTTAAAATTATTTCTCCTGGATCTATTTTCCAGGTCAGTTGTCTTTCCAATGAAATATTTCACACTGTCATATTTTTTTTTCATTCTTCTGATTTTGTTTTATTGTATCTTGGTTTTTTCATGAAGTCATTAACTTCCATTTGCACATTTCTAATTTTTAAGGAATTCTTTTCTTCACTGAACTTTTGTACCTGTTTTTTCCATTTGGTCAATTCTGCTTTTTAAGGTATTCTTCTCCTCATTGACTTTTTGTACCTCCTTTACCATTTGGCCAAGTCTGTTTTTAAGATGTTTTCACTTGGCATTTTTTGTGTGTGCCTCTTTTACTAAGTTGTTGACATTTTTCATGATTTTCTTGGATAACTCTCTTTTTTCTCAATTTTTCCTCTACCTTTCTTATTTGATTTTCAAAACCTTTTTTTGGTGCTCCTCCATTGCTTGAAACCAATTTGTATCCTTCTTGGAGGCTTTGGATACACTAGCTTTGAGTCTGTTATCTTCTTCTGTGTATTTTGATATTCTTTGTCACCATGGTAACTTTCTATGGTCAGAATTTTTTTCTGTTATTTGCTCATTTTCCCAGCCTTTTTTTTTTTATTTTTAACTCTTTGCTAAAGTAGGACTCTGCTTCCAGGGTGGAGGGCACACTGTTGCAAGTTTCAGGTGTTTTGTGTAGCTGTTTACAGAGGTACTTCTAGGGACCTGTCAAGTTTTCAGTTATTCCAACGTGGAATGATCTAAGGAGAAGTGTGTTTACTACTTTCCTGTACTGTGCACTGGTTTGTAAGTGACCACAACCACTCCTTTCTGCCTTGAAATTGTGATAAGGGTTCCTCCTCCACTTGGTCATAAGTTCTGGTGTGTTAGTGCTCCTCCTCACCCTGGGACTGCCACCCAGGACTTCCCCCCAGATCTGAGCATGGGCAAAGCAATAGGGTCATGTCTCAGTGCAAGCAAAAAGACCCCTGTAATTTCCTTCTGATCAGTTGTTCAACTCTCTTACCATCCATGGGCTGACAGCTTCAGGAATAATTGCTGCCACTGCTGATTCAGTGGCACCCAAGGCCTGTTCATGGTTTACAGGGGCTGGGTCTGTTCTGGCATGACCTGTGATAGACTACGCTCCACTCTCACCCAGCTGCACCAGACCTTTCCTATAAACCTTCTAAGTTGTCTTTGACTGGAAAGTTATTGAACCCTGTCATCTTGTGGATAGCGCTGCTCTAGGAATTGTTTTATGGCAGTAATTAATGGTGTTTGAAATAGTTTAGGGGAGAGCTCATTCAAGTCACTGCCTTTTCTCTGTCATCTTGACTTTGCCCCTCCACATTATGATCCTTTAGGGTAGTTCAAGGTTCTAGCACAGTGCCTTACCCTTATAGTAGGAAACTGGCAAATGCTTGTTTGCTTGACTGTCATCAAGCTAGCTGGCTCAAACTCAAAATGTAGGCCTCATAATGCTCTAACCAATGATGCTAATCATTTTTATGTATGGACTATATGACAATAATTATGAAATTAAATTGTGTATGCAAAACACTATTTTCCCTATTTATTTAAAATAGAAATTAGGAGATGAGTTGGAAATGAGAGAGAAAAACATATTGATAAAATGTTCTAAATGACAAACTACATTTCCCTCAACTTGTTCAAAGTCTGCAGCCAATTTAGCATTTATAAAAATGGGAAAATAAAGAAAATTCTACCAAAAATATGGATATTAAAATACTAAATTTTGGGGAACTGACATTATAACTAAGTGTGCCTTTATTGACAGATTTTGGAGGTGGTAATAATAATAATGACAATATCAACAACTTACATTTATATACCATTTTAAAGTTTGATAACAGCTTTGGTTTCTCACTCCCACCTTAGTCTTAAACAGATTCTTCTCTTCTTTTAACAGATGTTTACAAAATGATTCTTACTTCTCCAACTTGTCAGTGACTGCTCACAGTAATAGCTCTTCATGCCTAGCCCATAATTCCAACATTAGAATGCCCAAAAAGACAAAAAGAAAGCTCATTTGTGGGGTGGGACACTATTTGGCAGTAAAAAAAATCTGAGAGCTAAATGAAAAGTAAAAAGCTAATAGGTATTTAGTTCTTGGTTTTAAAATTTTAAATTTTATGAATCAACTAAAATAGTCAAATAAACATGCAATGTCAAAAAGAGGAAAAAGGAAATAGCAGCTAATGAATTCCTCTGGTGTTTACTTGCAAATCAGAAGAAAAGCAGAAAACTGGAGGAGGGTGGGGGATTTTATAGACAGTTTCTCAGATAAAGATTCAGTTAGTTTTGTTCTAAGGTTTCTGTTTTTCCTGTCAGCTCCACTCTGCTCCTCTGTTCAACTCCCATGCTTTCATGCTGAAGTTTCCTTATCCCACAAACTGGATGATAAAATGTAGCTCACCCTCATAAGAGGCTGCTTCACCCTTAAGCTGCTGCTGATAATTTCTCAGTTGACTTCCCATTAGACAAAGCCCCGCAGCATACACAGAGGGGCCTACTATCACAAACTCTCAAATCTGCACTCATAAAAGGAAAGGCAACTTTTGAGGGGCTAATAATCACTTTAATCAAGCACATGGATCAATCCTTTGGTCAAGTACATATATCACTCACCTAGTTTAGGGGAGTCAGCACTCTGAACTTCGAAATAAATACACAGAAATCAAAAGATCAACAGATATGGCTTCCTCTGCCTGAATTCAACAGACAATTGAACTCCAACTGCCTGACCATAGTTACTGGACATCTGGATTCTCAAAGCCAGGGGGCTCCTTAGCAGCTTCCCAGAGTCCTCATCTGGCCAAACAAACACTTCCAGTCGGTAAGCCCCAAAGTAATCAACAGACATGGCTTCCACTGACTGACCATAATTCAACAGACAGGTACAGCTGTCTGACCATAGTTACCAGAGAGGGAAGCATGATATCTGGGTTCTTAAAGCTGGGCAGCTACTTAGCAGCTTCCCAGAGTCTTTTTCTGGCACTTAAACCTTTTTAGAAAAACTAGGACCCAAAGTAAAACCTCACCCTGAGTATTTATACACTTTTTAGAGCCAGAGGGCATCACAAGCCTTTGACTGGAGTGACTCAATAGAAAAAACAAAAGGTACTTGGGACCCTCCTACAAAACACCTTCCCTATTCAAGCTTCCCACTGTGAGCAGGCCCATCAATGGGTAGGAAAGATCTTCTTTAATCAGGTTATTCAAATAGAAGCATTATACTTCTTGATTATACTAAAATAAAAACATCAAAAGATCTGACTTTACTTGCCATTACAGACCCAGAAGTGTTAAAGCACAATACCCTAAACACTCATTTACACTTGCCAAAAATATTTCCCAGTTTTATGTCCCAGACCCAGCAAATTCCAGATACCAAGGAGCCAATAACAAGGGCATAACTGTTGTATACATGAGTCGGAGAATATTGTCTGTGTTGTTGTCATTTTGTTGAGGCATTCCCAATGATACCTAACTTCTGTCACATGGTGACTGGATAAGCATGTGCAAGTAACTTGAGCTCTCAGCGTCCCCAGTCAACTACAAAGATTTTTAAGTTACAGAGGAATTGCTGGTCTTCATTGAAGGAGGAAGTTTCCCCACTGGGACCATAGATTGAGGGCTGGAAGGGATTGCAGAACATTTCATTTCATAAATTAAGAAACTGGAACTTATCTGAGGTCACAAAGTAAGTGGCAAAATTTTAATTCAGTACTTCTTACTCAGCAGCCAATACTCTTTCTATTCAACCATGAAAAATCAGTCAAATAAACATTTGTTAAATACCTACTGTGTCTACAAGCCCTATGCTAAGTGCTTCCAGTACAAAGGTAGGCAAAGAACAATCTCTGCCCTCAAGGAGCTCACAATCGACAGGGAGAATGTGCAAACAAGTCATATACAGGCTAAATTAAAAGTAATCAGCAAAGAGAAGGCATTATAAGAATTAAGGGGAATGGGAAGACTTCCTGCAAAACATGGGTTTTTTAGCATTCCAATTAAAGGACTCAAATGAAGTCAGAAGGCAGAAACGAGGAGGGAGAACATGCCAGAATTGGAAATGCCAGTGAAAATGCCCACGGTCAGGAGATGGAGTTTTTTTGTGTAAGGAACAGCAAGGAGACCAGTGTCACTTGGATTGCAGGGAGAATGGGGGAAGAGGTTAACATGCAAGAACACTTAAAAGGGGAGGGAGGTTGTAAAAGGCTTTTAATGTCAAACAATATTTTAAATGTAATTCTGGAGGTGATAGGGAGTGACTGGAGTTTAAAGAGTATGGAGGAGGGGTGACAAAGTCAAACAAGCCCTTCAGGAAGACTGGTGAATATCACTAGATCTGCCTCCCTTCTCCCTATCTCCCGTATAATAAACATCATTTTAGACCTACATTTTCTTTTTGTTTAGTGAGCTTCTTTTTAGAAGAAAATTCAATTCAGTAGCTATCAATTAAATGCTTACTATATGCAAGGCACTTTTGCTAGGAGCTATCAATACAAAGATAAAATAAGACATGGTACCTGTCCTCAAAAAGCTGTTAAAATCTACAGAAATGACTATAATATAAATAGATGATAAAAAGAGCAGAAAGGTCAAAAAGAGAGTCAAATGACATAGATAATTTAAGGAGGAAGAGATTTGATTTTATTTGTACTGACCTTGTAAATCCTAATTTTTTAAAGTAGCTTTCAACTTCCATACACAATCAAGTACAATATAACACAGCCTACAGCTCTCTTTATTATACTTATGCTGTTCAATAATACATTACAGTATTTCAATTCTGGCACTAGCATCTTGGCAAACCATTTGGCTAAAATTTATTTGATGCTTCAGGACTGGAATGTAGTGACATGTTAATATATTGTGATATCTTACAAAGATCTCCCGGTTTTAAAGGAATAAAAAAAGTCAATATTCACACTGCATCATGCAATTCAGTTCAATAACATTATTAAACACCTTCTATATCCAAGGATCTGTGCCAGGTGCTAGGGATGCAAAAAATAATGAAAGGAAGGGCAAGGAAGGAAGGAAGGAAGGAAGGAAGGAAGGAAGGAAGGAAGGAAGGAAGGAAGGAAGGGAGGGAGGGAGGGAGGGAGGAAGGGAAAAAGGGAAGGAGGAAGGGAGGGAGGGAGGGAAGAAGGAAGAATGAAAGATCATCCTAGCCATTAAGGAGAGCTTCCATTCTATTGAGGGATAGATAAAATGTGAAAAAAAAACACCATAAAATAATTGCAGGTAGAAAAGAATACTAATAGCTAATGAAAATAGGCATGGCTTTCTGTAAAAAGTGGCAATTGGGTTTAATCTTGAAGGAAGCTAAAGATTCTGTGAGCTAGAGGTGAGCAGGGAATGCTTTCATGAATGAAGAGATGACTATGCAAGGGCATGGAGATAAGAGATGGAATGGAGCATACAGAGAACAGTAAGCAGACCAATTTGGCTGGAATGCAGAATGAACGCTATTGGAGAATAACATGGTAAATCTCAAGAGGGAGACTAGACTCAGACTGTTAAGACTTTAGAAAGCAAACACAAGAGTTTCTATCTTATCCTAGAAACAAGAAGAAACCAATGAGAATGTATGAGTGAAGTTATGCATTCTGATCAATGCTCTAAAACAAGTAGGAAGGATTATGGAGAGGAGACAACTGGAGCAGGGAGATCACTTAAGAGTTTATTGCAGTAATCCAGGTGAGTAGCTATGAAGGAACTGGCCATATGATTGGAGTAAATGGAGAGATTAATGAGATGATGCAGAAATAGTATCAATAAGACTTGGCAATTGATTGGATATGGTGGGTCATGTGGAGGGGAGAGACAAACCAAGATGATTTCAATTATAAACCTAGGTGATTAGAAGAATGCTGGTACCTTCAAGAGAAAGAGGGCAGTTGTTAAGAAGGAGGGTTTTGGATGAAAAATAATCGAGTCTGATATGAACAAAATGAGTTTGAGATGCCCATAGGACAACCAGTCTGAGATGTCTAATAGGCAGGAGACTTACTATATAGATTCCGTAGGTCACTAAAACAATGCTCCAGAGGTAGACTGGTCGGGTCATAGTAGAAGGTAGAGTGAGACAAAGGGTGACACGGTAGATAGAACATTGGACTTAATCAAGACCTGAGTTCAAATTCAGCCTCAGAAACTTATCACCTGTGTGACCCTGGACAAATCACGTAACCTCAGTTTCCTCAACTGTAAAAGAGTTGAAAATAATAGCAGCTATTGTGAGGATCAAATGAGATATATTTATGAAAAGCACTTGGGACAGAGCCTGGCACATATTAGGTGCTATATAAATGCTTATGCTCATCCTTTCCTTCCTCAGAGTACAATGGGATTATGACCTTCTTATTCATATAGCCTTTTCTAATGTAGTCTAAGATCACTTTGGCTTTTTTTCCCACTCTTTTTTATTCTCTCCCTCTAAGTTGGCATTGCTTCTATTAACTGTGTATGTTTATCTAGATATTCTTTTTCTTTAGGTTATCAAAATTTACTTTGTCCAAGTTTTTCATTCCCTTTGGACAGTTCTCCAGTAGAATTTTAGTCAATTGGAGTATAGTTATGCTTCCTATGAAACAGAAATATAGATATTACATTAAATGCTTACTAGATGTGAGGTATATGCTAAGTGCTGGAAATACAGGCACAAGCTGAAAGGAAAAGGCTCCTTGCCTTCAATCGGTTTACATTCTAACGATTATGAAAGAGATCTAAAACGTATGTGTGACAGAACAAAAGTAGGAGATGTAAAAAGAGCTGGGGGAGTCATGCATTGAGTTAGTTTTGAACATGGCTGGCAAGGGTAATTTATCAAATGGAGTTTCCAGGGAGGAACTCATCAATTAGGGGAGGAGACCATAGGAGTGGAAATGTCGCTGGAATAGGAGGGTTTCATCATCTATAGTGCATGTTAAAGGATTCCCAAATTTCCTTTTCTATCACAATCACTAGGAAAGAATAATATACATACATACATGTATATTATGTGTATAAATGTATGCATATACATACCTGCATTTATAAACACACATACATGTAAACACACATACATACATACCTATGCCCCTACCTTCTTTCTTTTGAATAAGCCATATTCCAGAATTTTCAGAGTGGATTATAGTTTAGTCATATGAGTCTCAGTAACATGTGAGGTCATGCTTCCTCCTTTAACCATTCTCTGCCTCAGTATCAAACTTAGACCCGGTACTCTATTTTTGCCCTGGTGTCCTGGGCTTCTGTCTGGTTAAAATTTCTTAGCCTTCCCATCATGCCACGCAATTCTCTAGCCATTTTCTTACCATTCCGTTTCATTGAAACTTTTTTTTTCTGGTTTTACATCTCTTGAAGACAAGAAGGATTTTAATTTTGCTGTTTGTTCCTCCATTCTTTTTGCCCAGGGCTCCTCTTCACTTTCAGTCATTCCTTCACTTAGTTGTTCATCTCTAATTCTTCCTTATTTACCATGCTCTGTATATTTCATATAAATGTATAAGCCCATGGGATTTATTATTGATTCTCCTCTTGGATTTTGTCTCTTATGAACTTCCAAGTGTTAAAATTCCTATTCTTCTTATATTGTAGTTATGGTAGTAGCTACAATGATATCCAATTTGGTGGGACTTTTGTGTGAATTTTCTCCTTCCTCTTTCCTTTGACATTTTAATTCCCTCCAGTTATATATTACAATTAAATGCATATACACTTCCAAGGCCATTGAGAGGAACTGGAGAAAGAGATGTAAATAGTACAGGAACAAAGTTACAAGGAGTAGTCATGCCAAGGAGGCAAAAGAGAGATAACATCATATCAAAAAAGACTGAGAAGGCAGTTCAAACCAATCAGTAAATGATCACAAAAAATGAAAGAGAATGTTCATGAAGAACATGGTAAACTACATAAAAATTATAGAGAAGTTACGAAGAGCTAAAAAAAAAAGGGGGCCATTCCATTCATTATTGAAAGAGCATTGCTGAATACTTGCTGAAAGCTGGTGGAGCAAGGCATACAATTGTGTTACTTGTACAACTAGGTGGCGCAGGATCAAAGGAAACCAATAACATGGGTACACTAGGGATTGGGTTTGGCAAAGCATTAGTGACACCAGAACAAGAACAGGAGCACCAGCAGAATCAAGAGCAGAAAATAATCCATATTACAACTCAGTAACTATAAGACATGGGGACAAATGATAGGGAAAGACTGGATTAGGAAGAAGAATAGGCTTAGGAAATTTGAGGGAGAGGGATAGCTGGATTGTACAGGACCTTGTGCTCAGAAGGAGGAACTTCAGAGTTCTCAAAATAATTCAAGTAGAATAGACAGAGATGATAATGACATAAAAAATAAAACTGGCCCTATGTGTAAATGAAGTGGAGTGAAAGTTTAGATGACCAGAATAAAGAAAATGGATGAGCTAAGAGGCTAAGGAATCTGAGGGGACATCAAGTTAAATATCAGATTCTTCAAGTACAAATTAAGGAAGATTGTGATCCAGATATAAAACTCCTTGAGAAAGAGGGTAGGGTGAGATGGAAGCTGGTAGATCAACAAAAATCTGGATAGATCAATATAGGAAGTTAGAATGAATTTGAGTTTCAAAGGAAGTGATATTGATGAGGGATAATAGGAGCACAGGGAAAATTTACCCATAAAAGTGGGTGGAAATATATTCCTGGCTCATAAAAGAAGTAGGTTGCCATGAGCAGAGGAAAAAGGAGTGTATGATGCAGAATTCTAATGCTAGGGAGGGTTCTACAGAAAGCAATTCCATGCCAGCAATACAGCAGGAGAAGGATTTGGGAAAGGAAGAGGGTACATGGGGATGAGGAAATGGGGAATGAAAGTAGAAAAAGGGTGATTTTCACCCAGGCATTTAAATATTATAAATATGACAAACCACAAGCATTAGGATAGGACGTAGCAATTTGCTAGCTATGTCGTCTACCTTGTACTAATTTATTATCAAGTTTCCTGGCAGTGAGGAAATTGCAATATAATTGCAAATTCCATAGATGAGGTAATTCCAGAGTTCATAAATGACTAAACTTTCATTAGGTTAAATTACTAGTAGACAACAGAAATACATTTATCTCAATCATATTCTGCTATGGATTGCAAGATTTTGAATTCCCATACTAATGCAAAAAGGGACTTGCTTCTAGACATTTTCAATTATTTATCCAAGAGAATACTGTACTATACAAGACATTTATAACTCAGTATATTTTAAAACTTTTAAGAATTATAACAGCATTTGACTTATTACCTATGAAATTGGATTTTATCTCTATAAATAGAGGCTTAACATTTTTAAAAGGCCCTAAGGCAGAGATATGTATCTTTTAATGCTTTGTTTTATATTTTATCATTTCCACTGAATAAGGTCATTTTAACAAAATGTTCATTTTTTTTAATCTAAGCTAATGTAATTTCGTATATTTTCAATTTTATTTTCATCAGTTCAATTTGAATAACAATTTTATTTTAAAGGTTAATAATACAAACAATCTATATTTGCTCTGAAATACTATCTTTATTGTATGACTCAAGTCTACTCAACCTTTACCTGAAACAGGCACCTGAAGAACTGAAAACATGTACGCTTCAGAATCAATTATTATTATAAAAATCGTGAATTAAAAGATACTAAAAATTTTTTGAGCTTTTAATTTTCATTTTCTTAAACTTTCAAATCTTAATAAGTCTTTGACCTCATACAAATAGTCTTATGAAGTGATGACCAAAATTCATCCATGATTCTTCATCCTTAACCATGTCCTCCTATAAATCCCTCACAGGTGATAAACCCATTGCATTTGGTTGAGATGTTCCTTTAGATGTGAGGACATCCAAAACAGATAGATTATGTATTCTTCACTTTAATTATATGGCATCTATGTCCTTTTTTTAGTCCTACATCTATCTCTTTGATGAATTCCTTTTTCCTCTGCTTGCTTTATGGAATTCTTAGTTGGTAATACATTGCAGCCTCTAATTCCTACCTTGTATTTCTCCCTCACTCTTTGGTTAACTCACAACTTTATTTTTCGATGGCTATGGTGTTACATGATTCCTAGTCACAAAACATCACTATGTTACCAGAAGAATGCTGATGTTAAAAAAAAATAATGGGCAATTTTTCCAAGAGAAGTTTAACATCATTAAAATCATTTTACAACTACACAAAGGCAATAAAGACCACTCCTATTTGTATTTAGTTTTGGACCACATTCCTTGTCCTTCTGTAGTATTGGTTCAAGATATATGTGCAAGATCATTTCTATGAGTTGTCCATCTATTGCATATTATAGAGTGGACAACAATTACTTTTCATACACATAGTTTTTCCTTCTGCCTATACTCTTTTGAGTGATTATGGATCTCATTTAGAGGACTCATCAACAATAGAAGAACAATTTGATCATGAATTCTTTGGAAATATCAACCAATGAAGCAATAATAAAGCTGATGTTAACTAACCACACTGTATATTTCTAATGTGCAAGGATAGGCACAAGCACTATGGAAATCTGTTTTGAGCCCCAAATATTAGAACAATGAAAGTTACAAATAAGAAGAAGAGTTTGCTCTATGTTTTTCCGTAGCATTCCCAAAATATGTGTCCTCTTCAGGAGAGGGCATAGAAATACATTTTAAATAAATATTTAAAATCTGATCAAGTGCAGCACATTGAAAACTCATTAGGATGCCTTTGCCCAGAAATCTTATCTCATGAAAAAATAAAATCACCCTCCAAAAGTGAATTTACAGCTTTTTATTCATTTTGAAGGTGCCAGCTGTTAAGAATAATGGATAAAATGCCTTGTCAAATTAGAAACAAAGCAAAAAATAATCAAATGACAATGTCTGAAACTATATTAACTCCAATTTTCCACCTATTGAAAGAAACCGTAAATCACAAAATTGGGAACTAGACAAATATAAGTACTTTTGACTCTAAACAAATTTAACTCATAACAAATGATTGTTATACAATGAAACAGAAAGACCCAAGAAACTATTCAGTCAATAAACAATCTCCTAGCTTAGCTATCTCTCAGTCTCATGGTATGATCAGGCCACCAACTATTTCAATCTTAATTTTTAAAAAGTAATGCACCTTATTCAAGTTCTTCATAGTTCTTATTTGTGATGTGTTGCATTCTGTTCATACCTGCTACATACCTTTCCACTACCTTTTGTGTGATATTCATTTATAATCCATCAGAAACACAGTATTCCTCTCCTGATACTACTACTGCTGTTTCATCCTCCAAATTGGACTACTTCAGGTTATGCTTGGGAAGAGATAAGCCATTTGGCACTGCATCCCTGGGACCACACGCCCTCACTGTCACTTCGGTCATTTTATAAGGTGTTGCTACCAACACAAGTAACCTCTTCTCATTTTCTACCTATTGTTCTAAAAACTGTAATAAAAATCAACAATATCATTCCTAATGGAAAGGGTATGACAGTCAACTGCCATATTGTTGTGCTCACCATCTTTGTGACTTCCCATCCTCCAACTCCCTTCTCTGGCTACCACTGTCCTGTCTGCATCCTTCATTAGAATATAAGTTCATTGAATATTAGAAGGGACTGTCTCCCTTTTGTATTTGTATCCCTAGAACTTAACATAATGCTTGGCATTGTATGTGTACTTAGTAGAGGCTTTTAATTCATTTATTTATGACAAAGATTTCAAACCACAATTAAAATGCTGTTATTTAAAATATGAACCTTTGCTCCTAGGAGAAGTTTAAAATAGTTAAAAGTATGTTTTTTAATTTACCAAAGGCAATTCAGCCTACTCCACCACTTATTATGCAATTCAAGATGCCAAATTGTCCATATATACTTTTCTGTCAATTTGTATTATCTGTTCAGGAGATAAATTATATAGAGACGTGCGTTGACATACGCACACACACACACATGCACTGATATATTTTATGCATATACTCTATCATTTATGCATATAAATGTCATAATTTGGATAATTTGCATTTGTCATCCACTTGATTTCCTTGTGTAGATGATAAGGCCAGTCTCCTTTGAGGGGCAACACATTTCTTTCAGGAGACACTGCAACAATCCAGGATTTAAATGCAACCACAATCCCACAAACAAAAGGAAGTTTACCCAGAGAATCTCATCAATAGAGAATTCTACTTTAACTTGAAATTGGGGCTGAATATTCCCTATAATGGTCATGAATACTTCTTTGGCTTTTTTAGCATAATGTTCTTTTCACCCTTTGCCTGATATTATCAGAGGTTTCTGGACCAACATTATTTCTGTTATATCTTTCATGGAATCTTGAGTATTTTTGTGAGAGAGATACAGTTTTTTGTAAGAAAGCTTTCAATATAGTTTTTGTTCCCCTGAATCATATAATACATAAGTAGAATGAGATCTTATATTTTCTCCATCCTTCTGTCAGCTGCAAAATAATAATGATGTATTCTATTGTGGAATGGCTTTAGCAAAAACCTACGTGTTTCCTACTTTTACACTTATCAATGATGTCTTCAAGGAGTGTGCAGATAAGGAAAAAGAGGGATGGAGTTTAGTTGCTGCTATTTTCTCAGTCACTTGTTTTTGATTATTAATAAATTCTATGACTTTTTCCACACCATTGGATACTTTGTGATTTAATTCTTCCATGTTTTCCCAGTTGTATCACCTACAGTATGAATCTCCTTGATGAATATTGGATCTAATTCAACTACTTTCCTCATCTGTGTTCTCTTTGGTGCCATTTCTACTGCCTCTATAATAAGTTTACAAGACTGAACTGCTAGAGATCAAATATGATGGTTTCACATATGGAAACAAACAAACAAGCAAAACAAACAAAAAGACTTATTAAAGGTGATCAGTAAGATAGAGAACTAGATCTTTTCCCCAAACCCCACTGACTGTCAAAAAAGAAAAAAAAGAATTATGTAGGAAAAAAAATTATATACAAAAAAAGTTATGTACAAGGTGTAGAGCAATAGCAGCTGTTTACAGAGGATACCAAAGCTAGAAGCCCAACAAGGTAACCCTCTTATGAGTTAACAGAGAATATCAATTTGTTACCCACTTAGTTCCCCTTCCCTAACAACCCCCATGCTCTGGTAGCACAGAGAAACCAACCTACATACTTGTGCTTTGAGATCCACTTGGGATTTACCTGTTGCTACAATCTCTGCTGGAACACTATATTTTCTCCTCTCCACCCCACCACTGTCGTATTTCAAGAAGCAGAAGATAGCAATTCTTTGGAGGCATGTGAGAGAGAAGGGAAGTTAGGAGGGAGATGTTCAGGTTTCCTACTGATCTCTAGATTAACAAATCCCAAGACTGAAGAGAAGCTGCTCAGAAAAACCACCACACTCCCTAACACCCCCCCCCCCCCACAAAAAGATAAATATTAAATTCCACATAATCAGTGGATTAAAGTTGAGGGAACAAGAACTGGGGGCCAGTATGCAGCCATATGCCTAGAAGGGACCAAGGTGGGGCAAAAGCAAATTTCCCAAGATGGGAGAAGGTTGAGGTATCTTTCAGGTACAGCCCCAGAGGTAAACCTGTGTGTGTTCAGCCTTCACTGCTGAAGAAGATCATGCCATCAGAGAAATAATGACATGACTTGCACTTGACTTTGTTTTGAGTGAGGGAGGGCTGTGCAGGTCACCAGCCTCACTTCTCCAGAGCCATCTGGATCCAGTGACCAAATATTCATCAGAATGACTGGAGATGACCCAGGATGAGGCAATTGGGGTTAGGTGACTTGCCCAAGGTCACACAGCTAGTGAGTGTCAAGTGTCTGAGGTGAGGTTTGAACTCAGGTCCTCCTGACTCCTGCACTGGTGCTCTATCCACTGTACCACCTAGCTGCTTCAGAGGTGAACCTAACATCAAATGGAATAAGGAAGTATTTACTGAGTACCTTAAAAATATTATCTCATTTGATTTTCATAACACCTTTGGGAGTTACATGGTATTATCATCATCATTTTATAGTTGAGAGAACTGAGGTACACAGAGGTTAAGTTGCAAGGTCAACCTCAATATGAAATTATTTTAGTCAGGTTTGATGTTAAGTCAATATTTTTTCCATCCATGTAACATTTTTAATCATCTGTAACTTCTTTAAATATGTCAGGAAGTGGTTTCATTATGTGGGATATTTCTTTTTTATTTCTATTCTTTTTTTTCTGAATAATTTTGATCTTTGCTCTAAAAAATCAGTGATTTTCTTATACAGAGATGGCTAATCCAGGAATCATTCACACAGAAAAACCACACTAGCACTAAGTAGTTTCCTGTCTGCTGAAGTATAATCAATTTCATCTTTGTGATAGTATTCGGTGCTCTTCATCTCCAATGGCTACAAATTATTTTCTTGGAGAAAATATTCATGATATAGAGGTAACAGACTTTTATGTAGTCAACAACAATAATAATAGCAGCTAACTTTTATATGATGTTTACTAGGTACCAGGCACTGTGCTAAATCCTTTGCAAATATCTCATTTGATCCATAAAACAACAAAAATCTCCATTTTGTATGAGTAAGTTGCAGTTAAGTGACTTGTATAGCTACCAAGAGCCCAAGGCTGAATTAGAATTCAGTTATTTCTGACTCTAGGCCCACATATTTACTGTACCAACTATCTGCCAAATTCTTTGGATCTCATTCCCTAATCCTGATTCATGGTTTTTTATGTATTGGCCACCATCTTGAGTTATTCCCACTTCTGGTAAATATAATTCACCAACTACAAAGTTATATATTGATTTAATTGGAAATTCTTATCTTCTTAACATCATTTTTCTAATTCTTCCTTCCAAGGAACAGATACTCATGAATGGCTACAATTATTTTCACGGAAATCTTTTTTGCAATTACTTACCGCGAATACTGAATCATGAGAAGAACAACTGTGCTATGAAATGGGGTTTCTTTTGATTACAGTAAAACTAACTCCATTTTGGGGGCAACTAGGTGGTACAGTGAATAGAATGCTAGATCTGGAATCAGGAAGACCCATCTTCCTGAGTTCAAATCATAGTCAGAGAATTAATAATCACACAGCCAACCTATTGGTAATGAATGTCTCCATCCTTAGTCAGGGAGGTCCTCAGAAAATAGACTCTTTCATCAGGACTAGATAGATAGAGAGAGAGAGAGAGATAGACTGATAGAGAGAGAGAGATCTAAATATATATGCATGTGTGTACACACGTGTATATATGTGTGTATATGTATTATATATGTGCATATACACAGACATACATATATATTTATGAGTTTATTATATATATATACATGAATTTTTAAATAATCACAAAAGGTCAGCCAATTTCATTTTAAGAATGAGGGACAACAGATGGGCAATAGGAGTGCTACCCTGATTCCTCTGAGATACTAAAAGAACAATGTGCTCCAAACACATTAGGTAAAGTCCTTTATGAAAGCTTTATGAGAAAATATTGGCAGAAAGTGTTCAGGATAAAAGACTAGAGAGGTTATAATCTTCACCTGTGGATCCAAGAATGTGATGCATTTTAAATTTCCATTTCTCCTCTGTTTGATTTAATAATTTATCCTAACATTTTAACCACCATAATATAACTGCTATAAATTATTTTTTTCTGATCAAATAGCAAACAGGCAAGCTTAAAACAATATTTAGTAGATATAAATGAATTGGGAAGTGATCAAATATTTGTTTTTCTGATATATACAAGTCAAACATTATTCAACATCAAACCTACATTAGTCAAGCAAAAATGCTAAGAATTAATAGAAATATGTCTTTTTTGTGCCAAAATACACTGGAGAAAAAAGTCACATTCTTGAATGCTACAAGCATCCATTTTTCAAATAAAAATATTCATAACTGCAAATATGCTTTTCAAAAGCACACAAAAGCCCATTTTGTCTACTGCAAAGCATATTCTGAATGAATCAAATCTACAAACCTAAATTATGTGATAAATTATTGACTCATTGTTTGCAGAAGATACTTTATCAAATTATACTTCATGATACAGCTGTATTGTTGTCCTCAAAATATTTCTTTGGGAATTCATTTAATGTTGAACTTTGTTCATACATAATAAGCCATTTATTTACTGCAGGTGCAAAATTATCACATTTTCCCATGCAAATGTCAAAAAACACTGTGAAAATGACATAGGTTGGGAGGTGGAAGAATCATGTTCGTATATATTCTACTATCACTTCCAAAACAATGAATATTCCTTTCTGGTACTTCTGTCCTTCTCAATCTGAAAAAAAATAAAACAGATCCATCCATCAAAGGAATGTATTCTTAGAGCTTTCTGTGGAGCAAAGGCACATAAGGAAGGTAATGTGAAAATTGTTCAGTGCTCCTGGCAGAACACTGGCATCAGTATTAAGGCAAGCATTAGCTCTTATAATTATGATGACAGCAATTTAATTGAATGGAGGAATTTTATCAAGATATAACAAGAGTTCCTAAATTGATGTCAGCCTGGAATTTTTAACTTGCAACTATAAACTATCATGAAAGTCTTGATGTATTCATATATACAAATTATGATGTAAATACAAAAAGAACCCTTCTGATTTTTTGGGATTAGCCTTTCTCTAGATACACTGTCTGCATATGCTCTCTCCTTTATGGTTCCCTAGTAACAACTCTTTAGTCTCTTGTATGCCTGGAAATATTTTTAATAGAAAAAGTCTGTGCTTCTTTTAATTTCACTAATTGATATCTCTTGCCTGTAATATCAAAGGTGGGAAGCCTAAATTAGGACTCTGCACCTTTCTATAAGACTTCTGAATCTGGTCTATTTTATTGTTTCCCTGGAAAGATAGGGCATCTCACTATATGGAGTAGCCTTGGTCTGGGAATAGGGGTTAGCTCATAGCCCAGCTAGGGGGCTCATTATGCTGCTAGTCTTAAAGATGTTAGCTCCAACCCCACCCCCTCAGCAGTTTGCTACCCTTACAGAAGACTTAAGAGTCTATATTTCTTCAATACCAATTAGGAAGAATTGTAGGAGACATGAAGCCATGAGGCCAAGAATCTGCTTAGCTTCTCTGTAAGCACTTGAATGAATTACATCTCTTCTATTTCTGTGGCCTATAGACTCTTCCCACTTGGTCAAGGGACTAATGGTGTTGTATCTATCTCTTTCCTCCACTGTATTCATGCCTTGTGCTGCCACCCTTGGGTGTCTCCTCAAATGGAAGCTTTCCTTTATATATGCTAAAACAAGGCCTTTTATTTTTAGCATCAATAGCTGCCAACCACACTGACTCTTTTATGAGTACCATCTACCTTAGTGTACTTAGACATAAGGCAAGGTGAGTTTAGCTTATTACTCCTTAAGACCAATGAGAATGTGTCTCCAAATTTTAATATCTGCTGGAGAATTTGCCAGATTTTGTTGACATGTGAGATATTCCTCATGAGTAAATAGAAGTGGGGCAGGAGAAGGTCTACGAATTCTAATGGAGGATAAACAAATTGGACTCAGTCAGATGACACAATTTATAAGTCTGGCTCTGAAAAAAATTAAATGTGTGACTAAGTGGTGCAGTATATATGCTACTGAACCTGGAATCAGTTAGACATGAATAAAACCCTGCCTCAAACACTTACTGGCTGTATGTCCTTGGGCAAGTAATTCAACCTCCATCTGCATCAGTTTCCTCATCTAGAAAACGGGGATAACGATAGCATCTATCTCATAGTAATAATATGAGGATAAGATCAAATAATATTTGTTAAATGTTTTGTAAACTTTGAAGTGCTATATTAATGCTAGATGCTACTGTTATTACTGCTGTTTATTATTAGTCATTCTGTGGGACTAAGCTGTTTCATCTAAAATGAAGGTGTCGGACAAAATTGCTAAGCGTTCAGTTTTTTAATTTATTATCTATGGTGTTAGGTACCTTGTAGATCATTTGCATAAATGAAAATTGATATTTGGCCCTTCTCTCAGCTATCCAGTGCAGAAGCCAACAGGAAGAAACATTCTTGATAGATAATAGAAGATTCTTGAGATGCTCCTCTCTCTCTCTCTCTCTCTATATATATATATAAAATTGTGCTAAACATACCAATCCTCAAAACACTGTTCAGCCAACCAAATGAGACATGTAACCATTCAAGATTTCAACCTATCTGCACGTGAAAAATCAGATTTATAAAAAATGCCCATTGTTTAGCTTATATTATATGATGTTGGATGAAAAACTGAAAACATTGGCCCATCAAGATATATATCTTAGGTACTGACCAGTGAACTGGGTCTAGGATTGAACAGGATAAAATGGCTTTGGAAAATTTTGTGGTGCTTTTTTACTTTTATGAATCTCTTATGTAATTTTATTGAGTTTTCTGCCAGAGCATTATTAACAAAGGGGGAATGGAGGGGCATAACCATATTTTGTCTTTCATCAAAATTCAGATAAAATACATTTTTATAATTTTTTTCTTTTATTGTTTTCTCAATTTGTGTTGTCCTTTTAATTATCCTAAAATTTTCTCTGAAACAAAGACCAATCTTTTAAAATCAATGTTCTTTTGATGATGCTGAAGGGCTATGAGTCATGGAACTTCATAGTCTCTGAAGAACTAAAGTAGTAGGTCACTCAAAGGGGCACTGGAAAAGGATATGGAGGCATGAGAAGACTGAAAAAATAAATGTATTACCAGTGAATAATTGCACAGAAGTAAAATAAAAGCTATCATCAAGAAGATGTGTGACTGAAAAAAAAAAGAATTAGATTTGTAATGTAGGAAAATCAAGTAATAGATAGACTTTGCACTCCATTCATTACCCAGGTAATATCAAGAGACCTAGAGAGGAAGGCCTCCAGAATTTAAGTGAAGCCTCTGTGGATAATTTGTGGAAGGACATGGATAAGACTCCCATATGAGGAGAAGGCCTGAATGGATTGCTCTGTGCATCATTGGGGAGAGTTAATGTAAATTTGCTAGTACAAATCAGTTTTTAGGAATTAGTTCAAATTGTTAGCTATATCCATCAATAATCACAGGAAGCAGCTACCCACAGAGTGTGATTTAAGGGGTTTCTCAAGAATTCATACTTTTAGATTCACTTATTTAGATTGTTGGTACTGTATTTGTAGAAGTCCTTGGTTCAAGAACAAATATTTCACCTGAGTAAGACATGAATTCTTTACACAAATAAGCTATTTCCCTTGCACTCACATTTATTGACTGTGTGTCCTTTTGGGAAAGAGATGCTACTCTAGGTTTTGGGGTAGTCTGGGGGCCAAGACCTTATAAATTCTAGTTCATGAACCCCCACAAATATAGTTCGCATTAAATCAATCAGGAGACCCAATTAGCTCAAAACAAAGGCATTTAATAGGATAGCATAGTAAAAGCAGTAGCTACAAAATATTTTCCCTATAAATCTGGGATAAGCTCTTTCACAAATAAACAGAGAAGCATGAGCACAAAATTAGGGTACAATGGCGGTGAGGTACATATGTAGAAAACATACATGGCTAAGATAACTCATGCCTCCAGTACAATAGAGCCTCAACGTCCTTTCTCTGTTGATGGAATCCTCTCTGCAATTTGACCCTCAATTGTCAGATCCAATTTTTTCCTTGAAAACAGTTGTTTTTCTTCCCTGTTGTCAGGGGGATAATACTTTAAACTGCTTCCTCTCTTGAGTCACTCTCTTTAAGTCTATTCTTGAGTAGAGAATGAATATCTCTGCTCCCTCAGCCATGCCTCATCCTCTTGAATCGCAGGTTGGATAGCTCCTGCTGGGCAAGTAGATCTGTTGCTAGACAACATGGCTAATGGTGGTGGAAGAAAGAAATTCTTCCCACTCATCCCACTTGTGACAACTCTTTGGTACAGGTACAAGGGTCACATTTCACAAAGCTATTCAGAGCTCAGAATGACTCAGACCGAAAAACTGCTTCCACTGGTTCCAGGGTTTACAGGCTTAGCTATTTAAAGACCTCCAGGAATATGATCAGTTTTCAGCCACCCAATCCCTAGTTGCCCTTTTGGTTCCATCAATGAAGTCTGTACAATCTATATAGGAGGACACAGACCTCATTTATGTGCATTATGTACCCTTTACTTTTTGTGACTATAACAATTAAGAGTGGAGAGCTGTAAATCAAGTGTGAGGTGTAAGAGGAAACAAACTAATCAAACATGAGCTCCCTGCCCACATGCACAAGGCTTAGCTCAAAATTTTCCTAGCCTTGTGGTTCTCCAACTTCTCCAACTCTTTATGTCACACAACTCTTGAGATGCAAAGTAGGGGTCAAAGTTACTGGATATTTTTAAATGCAATTCATGTACTTTTTTACCGAAAAGAAAATTCAAATAATACACACAGACACAAGCAAAATGAATGTGGAAAATTAGCTTCAATTGACATGGAATGTACAAAGATTATATTTAATATGGTTTGTGTTCACAAGGTCAAATTTAGAATTTTGCACAGAGTTGGATTAATTGGTTGTGTTATAGTCTGTTTGTGAGGTGTGAGAGGGTGTATCATTGGTAATTCAAGGGACTTTGCCAGTGGTGGGAAAGCCTGAAAGAATGACTTGCTCTCTCTTCCCTGGCAGGCAGCTGTCAAGAACACTGAGGTGAATTATCATGGTCTCTTGACTGCAGCTGAGGAAGACCACCTGAGATGGAAGAGCAGGAGGACATAGAACAAAAATACACAGAGGTGGCTTAACAAGTAGAACTATAATCCTGCTTCCAGGATATGAGCATGTGAGGTTGTACCTTGTTTCTTCGTATCTCTCACTCCTTATTATCCTTAATATCTCCTTCCTCTTATTCCATAGTAACCTCATAGTCACTTGGATGGAGACTAGCAATATTTGGGGGTTAAAATTTCCCAGCTCCATGTCTGGAAATGATCAAAGAGGAAGGTTAGCTTAAATGGTACAATGGATAGAACACTGGGCCTGGAATCAGGAAGATCTGAATTCAAATCTGTTATCAGATACTTACTAGCTGTGTGACTCTCAGCGTAACCTCTGTTTGCCTGTTTCCTCAGACATAAAATGGGGAAAATAATAGCATCTACTTCCCAGGGTTGTTGTGAGGATCAAATAAGATAGTATTTGGAAAGTCTTTAGCACAGTTCCTGGCACATAGTAGGAATTAGGAAACTGCTTAGTGTTGTTATTATGTTGTTATTATTTTTTACTATTATACGTGGGGAAACCCTTGCCTCAGGACCTTGGACAGAAGCCTTAGGGGTCTCTGTGTTGACATGAATCCAGTAGTGCCAAGATCACACATATATCTCTATATTATAATATCAGTTTTTTGGGGGTAAGGACTGGTACACTTAGGTATTTATATTACCAGTGCCTAGGACAGTGTTTGTCATGTAGCAGCACTTAATATATGCTTGTCAATTAATGTATGGTGTTCAATTGTGCTGAAACTCCATATAGATCAGGGTAGGGGGAAGGATATTAGGAGGTGGGGTCAATCTGCCATCACTGATAGTTGGTAGAGGGACTCATGACACAGACGAAGCATGCCATTGCATTGTGTTTGCTTCATTTGAATGTAAAGTATAAATTTAAATGATCCTTGCATGAAAAGTAAAGTACAAAAATATTGATTGTATTTCACGATGTTTTCATTTTAATAAATGAAGTATAATAAATTGGTTTAAAAAAAAAACCTTTCTGTATTATTAATTTTGTATTGTATTTATTTTTAAGATTTAAAATTTTATAGTTATAAAACGTAATAAATTCTTAATTTTATTTGAACAAAAAGGCAGAGAAATTTTTTTGTCCATATTGTTTTGTGAACAGTATTCAGGAGCTTGATTATTTTTTCCCTTAAAGGTGGATGGTTGCTATATAAAGTTCAGAAACTACTGGCTTAATTGATCAGATTAACTCCTATTCTTTCAAACAGAACATGACAGCTCTAAGAATAATGAGAAAAAGGTGGATATTTTTTGACAGATTTAGAGGGAACTAGAAAATATCTGCAAATAGGAGACTCTTGGGAAAGGACAAAAAGAAAGTAACTTAAAAGAGTATTTTGAGAGGGGCTATAGATGGAAGTTATTCTGTCCTCTGGAATAAAAATGTGATTTTAATTGGAGACCTAAAATTCCTGGAAATCTGTTAGAAATGGGGATTCTAAATGGAGGCAGGAAAATGCTACTAGATGGGAAGCTTACTAAATACCAACTTTTATTAACTTTACAATTTTGGCAATATACAAAACTGAATTCCTTCCCCCAGGCTTTAAAAACAGTTTTGGGAATTTGTACACCTCATACTACTAAACTCTTCATCACTCCTTTAGGCAAAGGGAAAGACACCAAAAATATTAAAGATTGGAAATTGCTTGAATATATCTTTTTGCTTTCCCTATCTTTGGTATCCTAGACATGAGGGGGAGAGAGATTGGTCAGAGAAGGACAAACTAAACCAAATAACAAATATAAGCAAGTTGTGTGGAAATTTCCAGAAAAGAGCCAGAAGGAGTTAGGTAGGAAGAGTCCACCCACATCCGATGTCCAGAACAAAGAAAACCTAGTGTAAATGAGCTTAATGGGTGTCAGAGGGGGCACTGGGTAGCTAGACTTGGGATCCAGAAGACCTATGTTCAAATTGTGACTCAGATATTTACTAGCTATGTGGTCCCAAAGAACTCACAGCCTTAGTTTCCTCATGTGCTGGAAGGTAATCTATTTCATCTGTGTCCCTACTACAACAATAATCCACTCTACTAGTTTCCATTCCTTCTGAAGTTTTAGATAAATTTGAATGCAAAAATCATATAATTTAGGTGCAAAGTCTTATCATAATTCACAAAGTTACTGTAAAGAGAAATAGTGAGAAATGGTACACATGGACCATATACATTTAGGTAAAATAACCATTAATAATTTCAAAGAATATATTGTGCCCTTTTGTTCCATTTTCTGACAATCAATTTTTCTGGCGGGAAAAAAACAATTTGGAAATGCCTTCAAACTGTGACCAAATGTTGAGCATACTGTTCTCTGTGGGATCCTGATTTAATTCTTGACATATATGAAAATGCAAAATTATTAATCACCAATTGGGGAGGATAAAAGGGGAATTTTTTCCTAAATAGCTCTGTCCTTTAGAGTAAAAAAAGCAAATAGCAATAAATATTGGGTAGACTATGCAATACCTTAGACAAAAGAATATAAACCAGACTCTTCATTATCTTTTTAGATAACCAAATTAGTGGCATTTTTTCTTAATGTATCCTATCTAGCATTTAATGGCCCAGTTCAATCCACCTAAGGGATCCAAAATGGACCTTATTTATGTGTATGATACATCAAATTTGGAATATTTGGTTTAGAAATTTTGCCAGTTACTACTTTACCACAAACATAGGCAGTGTTGGCAGCTGCTTCTTTGCTCTCGTTTAACAATGCATAATCCAACCTCATCTCAGCCCCCCAAAAAATATCCCTACAAGGTGCTTTCAATCTAACACTGTTTGATTACTCACCCGTGTGGGTTAAAGAACTGAAGACTTCTGTTGATCCTAGCTCAGGCATTTCATCCTCACCCTCTCCATCCTTATAACTTTAACAATTATCGTCTTTTTCATTAGTTGGACTTTCAGTATGGATTCTTATTTATTTTTCATACTTATATGTCCTTTCTCTTATACAGTTCATTGTTGCTAATGTGCAAGTGTCTACTGAAGCCAACCCTGCACTTTTCTATGCGGAAGTTAGGTGACACAGTAGAATGAGGGCAGAGCCTCACAACATCCTGGGAGGCAGGTGCTATTATTAATTTCTTTTTACAAATGAGGAAACTGAGGCAAAAAGAGTGACTAGTCTACAATCACACAGCTAGTGTCAGAGGCCAAATTTGAGCTGAGGTTCTTCCTGGTTCCAGCCCTGATGCTCTATCCATTGCACCACCTAGTTGCCTATGTAACAGGAAATATAGAAGAGCCCAAATATAAATTTCATCTAATTAATAGCTTTCCCTAAAGCTGACCTTGTTCACACGTACACATTTTTCATTCCTAGTTAAATACTAGATCTATTAAAGTTTCTAAAGTTATGGATAGATGGATATAGAAATATCTATGTATATCTGCACACATATATATGTATGTATACACACACACATATATATAATAGAAAGATAATAGATAAATGTATCTGCAGAGATAATAGATGTAGTATTCACTAGGTACTATGGACCAGTTATTCTATTCAGTGCTAAGGATACAAATACAAAGAAGAAAGTCACTCCCTGACATCAGGGGGCTCATATTCCAAAGGGAGAAGACAATACTTACTTAAAGGGGGACTGCAATTAATCAATCAACAAGCATTTATTAAACACTTATTACGTGCTAGGCACTGTAATGGTTCTGGGGTACAGAGACAAGAACAATGTTGCCTGCCCTATAAGAGCTTACAGTTTAATTAATGGGAGAAAATAGCACATAAGTTGGAGCTGGAAAGTAAATCAAGAGATAGGCTATACAGGTGGGGCTGGTCATGGCTATGGCTAGGAAGAGAGACAAACGCCTTGCTCTGGGCAAGATACGGTGAAAGCCCATCCTTCAGAGTCTAGGTTTGTGTCAGGGCCAGAATCTAGATTTCTACTGGGAAGGAAATGGAGATAAAGGCTGAAGAGCTGGCATCAGTCTAAAGTGTTATCATCAATATTTCTGTACCTAGATAACACTGGAGTTAAGAGGGAAAAAAAGGTAAAAAAGAGGCCTATTATATGTGTGTGTGTGTGTGTGTGTGTGTGTGTGTGTATAATATTATTTTGTTTTTGACAAAGCAATAAGGGCTAAGTGACTTGCTCAGGGTCACACAGCTACTAAGTGTCAAATGTCTGAAGCTGAAATTGAACTCAAATCCTCCTCACTCCAGGGCTGGTTCTCCATGCATTCTGCCACCTAGCTGTCCCAAGAGGCCTATTTTAGAAGCATCCACTAAACCTGAGCTTCATAAATTGTGAACAGCATACTACTTTTTGCCTGGAATAAGCCTGTCAGAGATGGAAAAGTTCTAATAAATTCAGCCCAACTGATAAGAGTATTTTACCTAGCCCATTAACATCTTAAAGAGCAAGAGCATGTGCATAGTCTCAATTCCTGAAGGTATGAGGTGCATGGTATTGGCACAGCCATGAAGGATGGCTAAAGGTACCTATCAGAATGTGTTCAATACCATTTTAAAAATATTTTAGAAGCTTTATATTGTATGGGAAGAAAGGGAGAAAAAAGAACAAAGTAAATACAGCAGAGCAAAAGAGAACCTGTAAGGAAGCAAAGAAAAAATGGATGGTATTTAATATACAAGCTTGAAATGTTAAGTTATTGCTGTATATTTTGAATCCTCTCCTATGTTCTGCTGTGCACATGTTTTTGTTTTCTTTTCTTATTTTATGTTTAAATTCAATGTTTAAGTTTATAATGTTTCTTTTTCTTATTATGTATTTAAGTTTTTGTATTTGTCTAAAATAAAAAAATTAAAGTTTTATTGTGTTTTATTTTTACGTTACAATAATTTATAGCCTATTCCCATTCCATGATAGGTCTCTTATAACAAAGGAAATAGTTATGCAAAACTAACAATACATTGATCTCATTTGAAAGTTCATACTTTTAAGGCAAACCTCTGTAGAGGTCAACCACAAGAATTATCCCAAAGTCAAATGGGCTGCCTTGAGAGCTGATGGGCTCCCAAACAATGGAAGTCTTTGACTGGATGTTGCATGAGATTACTCATTGGAGATGTTACAGAGAAGATTCCTAGTCAGGTACAAGGTGGATAGGTTGGCCCCTGAGTTCCTTTCCTAGTCTGAAATCCTATAGTTCTATGGCCAATCTGGAGTCATCATTTTCTAGCTTTTCTACATTTGCTACAAATATGAATTAGCAGGTATAGAAATGTGTAGAACTTCACTTAGATTTCCAAACAAATCTGACTTAAGAATTTCCACATCATTATATCAGTGGGAACCGGGCACTGGGAGACTTAGGAGGTAGCCCCCTAATGGGGTTTCAGAAGTAGCTAGCAGCGTTACTCTCATGTTCATTTTTTTCTCTCTAAAACAAATAATATAGGGATGATCTTTTTGGTCAAATTTAGTCCCAATATCAGAGATTATCAGAGCAAAAGTCATACCAATTCAACATCACATAAGATACTTAATAGCTTCTTACCAAGATTTATACCTTTTTCAGAGCCCTCATGTATTTTAAGTGACCATTGTTTTGTTTTTTAATAGCAAATCCACTCTGTGTTAAGATTAGCTACATCCACTAGCTCTCCAGCATTCTTTCTCCACATCCTACACTAGGAAGCTGATGTTCCCCAATCAAATCCCACTGGGGTGGAAAATAACTTACAAAGCCAGCCAGGAGAGTTCTCCCTGTCACATCAATGCAGTCATTAAATGATATATAATAAGCACAGCTGGAACATCCTTCAACCAAGGACTGAAAAGAGGTTTAAGAGCATTAAATTGTTAAAGTCTAAAAACAGTCCTATGAATTCCTGGATTATTACTCCCATATAACTTGGCAACACCATTTATTTGGGTCAATATATGATTGAATCCTGACTCACTTTCATATAAACAATTTTCATTCTTTGGCGTTCTCTTCCAAGATATGTTAAAAACAGCAGGCTATAATGAACAGCTATGAAAACTTGAACTTCATTTAATTAATTCAAGATTATTATTAAATATTAACAGAAGTAAACTTGTTATTGGCAAACATATTCAATACAATTATCAATCAGGAGAAGTGAGATTATTTAGCTTCTAACAAAGACATTACAAGTTGACAACATCATGTGCATGAACATAATGTCCTTACCTTTTTTTTTTAAAACAGAGAATCATCTTTTGATTTGTACTGGTGCTATACTTCCAATCAGAAGGTATTGGGGCCAAATAAATTATATAAATAATAAATCAGAATCATAAAATCTACAAGTAGCATTCTACTTCTGATGAAATACAGTTTATTTTCATTTAATTCTCCCACACAAGCCCTGCAAAAAATTATTCAATGTGTAATCAATTCACATGGTTATTGAATACTCATTTATTAAAATAGACCCCACTGCTAATTCTCATTTCTCTTTTCAGTTTGACTCCCTGGAACCTCAATTTTTCAACAGCTACTCTGGTTATGCTGTCACTCCAGGAATTTAAGAAAGCCAGATGGTGATATTTTTCCATAGCTTAATCTAAGCAAAGGGTTTTCAATTTGTATAAAAGTATAAATTTTTAATGTGTCATTGAAATGCTACCAGTAAATATGTGTTGATTAAATGATAAACTGATATAAAATAGGCTACACAAAATAACGGAAAGATTATATCCAACTAAGAAGTGCTGCAAATCATTTTTATGTCTCTCATCCTCAGTTTTCCCAGCTCAAAAATGGGCATAACATTTGTCCTGTCAATTCATATTAAAAGCACTCATAATATAGAGGGGATTCCAAAAGTCTGTGCATGACCTTAAACTTTGGTAGCTTAAATGCATATGCATGTGTTATGTGGCAGCCAATCACTAAGCATTTGTTAAGCAACTTATTATGTGCTAGATTCTATGCTAAACACTGGGATGTATTTGAGGTACATATGCATAAGTGTTTATATTTGTAGAGACACATACTAATATAATACAATTAATATGATATAACATAATAATATAATACAATACAATATAATATAGCATTGATAGGCCTAGAGAGAAATGGAAGAAAGAGGAAGGAGAAGGAGAAAAAGAGACAAAGGGAAAAGAAGGAAGAAAGCTTTAGTAGCTTAAAGTTGCACTCAAACTTTCAGAATACTCTACTAGACTCCTGGTAAAGATGGAATTGAATTTATCCTTCTTCAGTGAGCCCTCAGTCTGTTCTATGGGGCTGGAGGGAGTGGAGGAGGAAGAAAAGGAAAGGAAGGGAAATCCTAATATTTCAAGCACTGTGAGATCGGGGCTCGAAAGAGTCATTTCTTCTTTTCCCTTACTCTCTCCATAACCTGAAGATAAATCTCTGAAACCTCACCTCTGTATATATCTCCCAGTGGGAATTGACTTGAACTCACCAGGTCACTCTCTAGCCAGCTGGTGTGAGGCTGGGGACCAAGCAAAGGATGGGGGCAGGGGGAAGGTATGACTCTAGAAGGGACCAGGCAGGTAGACGTGGTAAAAGTTCATTAGAAGTTCACTTTCAGGAGATGCTGTTGGGGGAATATTTGAGCTCCTTTGCTGTTCTCCTGCCACAGTGCTGAAATGCAGCAGAATTTCATTATTCACAGAGGGCTCTCCCTTTCTGAATCAAAGATAATCTCTGGCTCTGGAGTGGAGCTTGGTCCCTGGCTGGGTGGATTGTACTGAGTAAGAACATGAACATGATGTCTGGGTAGTTCCTCAGTCTTTATTTAGTCTTTCCGCTGGCTTCTTTTATTGTTGCCAAATTTAATTCCCCAGTTCCTGCTGGGCTAAGACCTCCCTGTAGTTAGTGACCAGGTCCCCTCCCCCACTCAACAGGAGCTTATGCTGACAGCCTTTAAAAGGCAGAGGCCAAACTTTACAAGTATTTAGTCTGGTATGATCTTGACCCTGGTATTTTGCCTTCCTTAACTGCTCTCGCTGCATTCTCCCTGGGACTTTTTTCCCTCTGAAACTGTTGCCATTTGAGTTAAACTTTTCCTTGTTTAAAACAGTTCTTCTCCACCCCAACCCAACCCCAGCTGTTTTGGGGAGTGATATTTTGTTTTTGTTTAGATATGCTACAAATCCTCACAGCTGGAAGCTGTCTGGGCACAAAATTATAGATGCGAGTTTATTCTTCCCTCAGAAGCAGGAAGGATGAAAACACAGAATGATAACCTGGGCAAGAAGCAATGTGATATATTCAATTCAATAATATATGGGCCAGGCACGGTGTTAAGCTCTGAGGATACAAAATGGGGCAAAAGACAGTCTGTTCTCAAGGTGCTTGCAATCCAATGGAGAAAAGACCATGCAAACAAATAAATACAAAGGAAGCTATACAGGGGATAAATAGGAAACAATTAAAAACCAGAAAGCACTGAAATTAAGATTAGAGAAGGCTTCAAACATGGGGTTTAAATTGAAACTTAAAGCCAGGGAGGTCAGTAATCAGAGTGGACAAGGGGAAATATTCCAGGCATGGGAGATAGCCAGAAAATATGCCCAGAGCCAAAAAATGGAGTTAATTGTTTGTGAAACAGCAAAAAGGCTAAAATGGACCTGTTGAAGAGTACATGTTGAGGAGTAAGGGTGTGAAGATGAAAGGAAATTGGAAAGGTAAGTGGAAAGAGCATTACCTTTGGAGTTTGGAAGGAGGCTGATACCATTCTTTCCTCAAAAACTCTTTAACTGTGCTATCATGGGTGCCTAGATTGAACTCTCTAAATCTTAGTTTCTTCTTCTGTTAAATGAGAATTATAATACTGTATATTACAGTGTCTTCTAGAGTCATTATAAAGCCCCAAGAAGATGGAGTATGTAAAGTATTTTTCATATCTTGGCTCCATAGACTTAAAGATGCAAGGACCTTAGAGGTCAATCTAGCGAACCTCATCCTTCTACACTTAAGGAAAATGTTGCTCAGATAGGTTAAGTGACTTTCTAAAGTTCATACAATTAGTAAATAACTGTAACTATTTGGATCCAAGTCCTCTGATCCCAAATCAATCACTTCTTTTCATTTGTACTCTATAGCCTAAGTGGAAGATATTTGACACTGACTAGCTGTGTGACCTTGGGCAAGTCACTTAACCCCAATTGCCTCATCCTGGGTCATCCCCAGTCATTCTGATGAATACCTGGTCACTGGATTCAGATGGTTCTAGAGGAGAAGTGAGGCTGGTGACCTGCACAGCCTTCCCTCACTCAAAACAAAGTCAAGTACAAGTCATGTCATCATTTCTCTGATGGCATGGTGTTCTTTGGCAACGAAGGACGAACACACACATAGTAATTCATTACTTGAACCAAGTCATAATTCTCCCTCCCTCCCTCCCTCCCTCCCTCTCTCTCTCTCTCTCTCTCTCTCTCTCTCTCTCTCTCTCTCTTACCTCTCTCTCTCTCTCTCTCTCTCTCTCTCTCTCTCCTTCCCTCCCTCCCTCCCTCCTTCCACCCCTCATTGTGGCCAAGGAGATGAGTACTTTCTCCAAGCTTACCCAGTTAGAAGTTGAAGTCAGAGCTGGAGATAATAATAGACACAAGTGAATCTGGAGTTAGAAAGAACTGGATTTGAAGGATTTGAATCCTGCCTCACACAATTACTAGAGCTTTCTGACTTGGCAAGTCACTTAACCTCCTTCTGCCTCAATTTCTTCAACTCTAAAATGGGGATAATAATAGCATCTAGCCCTTAAGGTCGTTGTGAAAATAAAATGTGGTATTTGCAAAGTGCTTCGCAAACCTTAAAGTGATGTAGAAATGCTAGCTTCTATTTTTATTGTTATTATTGTTTATTTTTTCCCCAAAACAACTTTATAAGGTAGAACATACCTTATTAGGTGAAAATAGAGAGAAAAGATGTTAAGTGAACTACCTATAGTCATATAACCAATAAATATGTTGGGATTAAAGGCCAAGTATTATGACCACCTCATCCAGTGTCCTTTCCAGTACTCCATAACCTGCCAAGCATAATGAAACTGACCTTACCTTATTTTTGCTGCTAAAGTCCAGCACCTTACAGCTGAAAAACTACAGGAAGGATTTGTGATTTAATCAGAAATTTCTTGTCTCTTTCAACAGTTTATCATGTAGTAGATAGATATTAAGGAGGTATTTTCTATATACAGTAAGTTGTTTACTATAGGATACAAAGCTAGTAAAGGTTTGGAATTCGATTTTACCAAAGGAATTCCTGATTCTAAACCTAGAATGATCTATCCATTATGCTGCACAGTCAAATAGTTTAACATTATAACTAAGAAAATTCATTTTAATCAGATAAAGATGGCATCTGAACTTAACATAAAAGGAAGATTGTGAACACGGGGATTTGTTTTGGAGAATTCATGGAGGCACAAGATGACATTTTGAGCTCAGAGGAGTAAGTGTGGTACATATTGACTGGAATAAAGAAAAGGAAAAGGAAATATATGAAATAAGTGTAGAAAAGTAGAATAGAGAGAAACTCTTCAGGACTTTAAGTGCTAAGCAAAGTTTAGCACTTTTTTTTACAAGAATGTATTTTTATACCAGAGTCAACAGGGAACAACTGATGAATCTTGTGCAAAGGGATCCCACAATTGGGCATACTGTATCAGTATTTCTATACTTAACTACATATATGTGCTTTAAGAAGATTATATTGGCAGTTATATGGAGGATGAATTGGCTAAAAAAAGAAGACAAATTAAGGAGAACAATTATCAGGCTATTGCAATAGTCTAGAAAATAAAAGTCCAAAACTGGATTGTGGCCATATGAGAGATGCTGTGGAGGTAAAGGTGATAAGAAATTACAATTAATTGTATAGATGGGGGCACAAGGGAAAAGGAAGAATTAAGGATGATTTTGAGCTTATAAGCATAGATAATTGAAAGGATGACAGTGTAGCAGCCTTGAAAGAAATAAAGAAGATTGGAAGAAGGATAGTTTGAGTGGTTTTTATTTTTTTTGGGGGGGGGGGAGGAGGCATAGAAGGAGAAGGGCTGGAGTTAAGAAGTTCTCTTTCAGATATCTAGAAGTCATTCACATATAGAAAGAAGCCTAGAGAACCCTAGAAATCCAGAGGAAGTTTAGGGATGGATATGTAAATTTGTGAGTTATCCATGAAAAAAGTAATTTAATCTTTGGGAGGTGTTAATATCACCAAGAAAGGAAATTTAAAGAGATAAGAGAAAATGTCCCCAAACAGAGACACGTAGGACACACAATTGGAGATGTGTCATGGATAATAAGTTCTTAAAAGAAGGAGTGCTAGCTGGACAGATGTGAAGGCATTTAGGAGAGTAGAGTATCATGGAAGTTACAGGATTAAAGCGTATACCACCAATGATGGATGGTGACTGACAATTACAAAATCAGTTAGGAAGCCAAAGAGGATGAGGACTGAGAAAAGGCTGTCATTTAACATGTCTCAAACAGCATTCTTGAACAGAGCAGTTTAAATTCAGCAATAAGGCTAGAAGTCATAATGTAAGGTAGTGAGGAAGGAAAAAGCCAGAGTGTGTAGAATATTCTTTGGAATCCAGCACTAAAAGAGGAGAGATATCTGAGGAGAAAGGGACAAGTAAAGGTGCTGTTTTATTGTTTAAAGACAGGGTAAATATAAGTCATTAGTAGAGTAGTATCCAGTAGATAAGTGGTTGAATATAAAAGAGAAAGACAGTGATCAATAGGGCAAATTCTTAAAGAGGAATGGAGCAGAAGGATTCGGGAATACAAGGAGAGAGTTTATTCTTGGCACAAATTATAAACTTATTGCTCTAGTCTCAGAGGACAAAGGATAAGTAACTTTTAGTATGTTATCTCACTCATTCTTATAGAATTTTTATTAGGAAGAAATAGGAGCTACTAAAACCATACAATAAAAATTTGAAAGTTAAATATGCAAAATTACATTTTATCATTCTGCATTACAATATTAAATTTTGATCAGTATAAAATACATTTTTTAGGAAAAAGAACTTGGATGTTGTCCCACAAAAATAGAATCTTCTTAATCTTCTACTTCTTAAAATTCTAATTTCTAAACAATTCTTTATTAGGTTTGTCTGTCCATGATACCTATATTTCTCAAGATGAATCACCCCATTCTCATTTTTATTATAGTCCAAATAAATTTCTTGATATCTAGGATTCCTATATCCTCCAAAAGTTATTTTCACAAGATTTGTGCCACAACTCTCTGATGCTTTGTATTTCTCATTTCTAATAACAGATAATGATAAGGAATGATAAGAGTAGTAAGAAATAAGAGAGAATATTTGGTCGGTACCCTTTCCAAGACTTCATATTTCAATTAGGAGGTAGCTGTCATGACCTCTTCCTTGAAATTTCATATTCTAAGCTATTTTCAAGAACTTTTTTCCCCTAACAATCTTTTTCTCTATATCCTTTGAATTCTACTTCAAACTCTTCTTTCAGGAACTCTGATTTTCTCTTTCCTATCTCTGTTCCCCACATTCAATCTTGTTAGCTTTTTCATGTTCTGTGTCCCTTACCAGAGGTGGTTTGTTTTTTTTTAAATGTAGACAGCTAAAAATTTTCACTTGGAAACCAAGAGGTAAAGAGGAAACCTAACAAATTTTTCCCAAATCCTTTCTTTTGTACTATCACAGATCCTTGCTTTTTAAATTTTTGACAAAATAGCATAAGTGAGTACCTGCAAAGACCTTGCCCTAAAGGGCCCAAGGTCTCCCAGTGCATCCTGGGTCATCTCCAGTCAACCTGATGAATATCTGGTTACTGGATTTAGATGGCTATGGAGGAGAGGTGAGGCTGGTGACCTGCACAGCCCTCCCTCACTCAAAACAATGTCAAGTGCAAGTCATGTCATCATTTCTCTGACGCCATGGTCTTCTTTGGCAACGAAGGATGAACACAAAATTGAATTAAATCCACTGCCTACAGTTGTAGTTGATACTTCAGGATAACTTAATTGTTAGGCGGTTTTTTAACATGAAAATTAAATCTACCTTTTTGGAACTTTTATCATTGTTTCTAGTTAAACTCTTTGGGACTGAGCAGAACAAGTCTCTATTCTAATTTATAGCCCTTCAAATATTTGAAGATAGCTATTCCATTCTTCCTAAGTGTTCTCTGTTTTAAACTACACATTTCAATTCTATCCACTAATCCTCATATAGCATGATCTTGGAGACCCTTCATAATCTTGGCTACCTTTGTCCAGATGTTTTCCAGTTTATTGATGTCCTTCAGAAAATGTGTCATCTAGACTTAAATACAATGCTGTAGTCATGGTCTGAACTGAGCAGAGTACAATGCAATTATTCTAGAAATAGCACCTGTCTTAATCCTAAACCCAATCCTTAAACCTAAATCCAAGTTATATTCACAATGCTGACCTGTATTGAAGCTGGAGTTCACTAAAATCCCAGATTGTTTTTCAAATGAACTTCTGGTTATTTACACCTCATATCTTATACAAGAGAAGTGGATTTAAAAAAATATATGAATTTGTATTAATCTATTAAATTTTATCTTATTCATCTCATTACTAATGTTCAAATCTCTTAAAATCATTTTGGATATTGACAATGTCATCTCATGTATATCCTTCCCAGCTTTGTGACATATGCATTCCTAAGAATTCCATCTATATGTTTAGGAAAATCACTAATCAAATGTTAAAAAGGACAGTATCAAGTCAATTACAGATCTCTTTCCAAATGTATCAAACTATATTAATCTATGTAATAGCTCTTTTAAGAAAGGAAAAGACATATTCTTAATGAAATTATGTTGATTTCTGGTATTACTTCCTATTCTAGCTGCTCATTAACCATCCTTTTCTTATTACAGTCTAGAATTTTAACAGGAATTGGATAAGTTCAATAAAAAGAATAATTATAATTAGAGATGATATTTTTACATATCTTTAAAGTTTTAAAAGAGTTTTAGATAAAATATCTGATATGAGGGAGAGTTATACAGGATGGGCAGGAATGGATAAATTGTTGTCTCCATCACTCAAAAGAACAGACAGATGAGATCACAGATCTTTTCAGTATTTCACTAGCTTATCTGACAAGTCTGTCTATATGTATAAATTGTGTGCCAGCATTCACACTGGCACAGCCTAGCTAAAAAAAAAAAAAAACAAACAATATTAACATGAGAAAAAAAACACTTTAGGTTAGAAATCTCTCTCCTTTGTGACTAGGTAATGAATGTTACCAGATATATGAAAAAATCTGCACATTTTTAGATTAGCCATATGGAGTCGGCCCAAATTCAGAAAATCATTTAATTCCATTAGACACCACTAGCTTTGACAAGAAGTAAACAAATCCAAGGTAGATGTGCTGATGCTATCTGCTTCTTAAAGTCATCAAAACAATGCTATCAAAGCTTGAATGTCTGACAAGTACATTTTAATATACTCATTGTTTCCTTTATTTTTTTCACAATTTTGAGATAAATTGACACTACTTTCCTAATATCTTTCTTTCGAAGTATGTTAACATTTCAGTTGATTCTGAATTATCTAACTGGTATCAGGAAATACAACCAAGCTCATGTGTCCATTCATGGCTATCACAACATTTTAGAGCTGGAACGGATTTTGGAAGTCATCTCATCTTACACCCTACTCTCAAGGATATGTATGAGCAAATGGTAAGTTTCTACATTTAACCTGTATCAAATGGAACTCGACATGTTATTCACCTTTGACATTGTTTAGCAAATAAAAAAATTTCAAACCAATTGCTGGCTAGAAACAATTAAACATCAGTGATGGAGGATCACAGATTAGAACTGAAAAAAAATCTTAAAGATCATCAAGTCCAGCATTCTTATTTTGCAAATGATGAAACTGAGGCCTACAGAGATTAAATAATTTTCCTAAGATCACACAGGCAATAAGTGGAGGAGGTGGTATTTAAAGAGATACTCAATTCAAATCAAATGATGATTACTGCACATACACCTTCCATAAAATGGAGCTGAATGCCATTTAATGTTTCAAATGAATATTCAGTTTTCCCCCATTCAGCTTCTTCATAATTTTATTTTATAACATCCTATTTTCAAAAAGATAACCGTTTCTTCTTTTGAACCATTTTGTACTCTTGCTCTTTCTACATCCCAATCATTCTGTTTTGATTTTTTTTAATTTTTTGGATGACAATGACTCTGTAAATTTGTCACAGCTATGAAAACTTCAGCCCAGCTTCCGCTACCATTATTGTAATATTACAATCACACAATGCATGCATGCATATAGAAAGATGCTTCAACTGAATGGTATAATTTGGAGCTATTAAAAACTAGTTTCAAAGACTGGAGGTCTTTAGGCACAGGGTAGATAATCACTCTCTGGGAACACTGTAAAGGGGAATTATATTTCAGGTAAGGATAGACAAGATGTCCTCTAAAGTATCTCCAGTTTGGATATTCAATCATTCCATAAAAAATATGCCTTTCATTTTATGAATATAAATATGACATATCTTTGCCTTTATGAATTATAATGACTATGACTCACATTTTCAGAGCATTTTAGGATTTGCAAGGTACTTTCCTCAAAACAACACTGTGAAATAGCTGCATTATGTATTTTCAGTTTTCCATTACATATTTTTGTACTTTCCTATCTGTTGTCAATAGATAGAGTGAAGGCATTATGAGTATTCCCTACCCTACTTCTCATGAGTAAAACGAAGGTGTAGGAGGTGCAGATCTTACTGTCCTTTCCCAGTGCATGATCATAAGTTCCTGTTATAACCTTTGCCTTCTGTAATGGGAGTTAAAAACTTCCCTACCCATTAATAGGCCTCAGGTGGGGCTATTAAGGGAAGCTTGATTAGGGGAGGTTTGTTTTTTTGTATGAAGGCCCACACATTTTGTTAACTGCTATTGAGGCCCTGGTTCAGGAGGATCATGCTCTCCGGCTCTGAAAGGTGCGTATATACTCTACACTGAGGTTTCGCTTCAGGAGTCAAATCATTGGAAGTGTTTGTGTGATTAGGCTGGATAACTGGGGCACTGCACTCCTCCCACCCCGTTTGAAAACCCAGATGTTGGTGCTTCTTTCTCTGGTAATAATGTATCTGTTGCCTATGGTTAGCCAACTGGAAGCCTTGTCTGTTGGTCTCTCTGTGTATAATTTCTGCTTATAATTTGTTTGTGTTTTCTCTGAAGTTCAGGGTACTCCCCTGAACTAAATGAATGATATATGTGCTTGATTAAAGTTTGTTTACCCCTCTTAAAGTTGCTTTCCATTTAGAAAAGCAGATGGAAGAACCTGTATAGCAGGTCATCCTGTGTGCCAGGGGCCTGCTGTTACACATTCTTTCCAATCTAAGAAATTCATTTTTGTTTATCACATCTACATTTTGAGCTTTTATACAGCTCACAAACTTGGATAGAAACAAATACACTTTGATAAATTTAAATAACATCCATCTCTTATGTTGTCAGAGGACTTCTCTTTACCCAAGTTCACTAGATACCTTGTCAATTATACAGGGTATATACAATTATACATTATTTAACCTCCCTGGTACTCAGTTTCCCTCCCTGTAAAAAGGAAGGTATTAGACTACAAGACGACTTCCAGAGTTCCCTTTTGATCTAGCTCTATGATCTATCTATGATTCTATGATACCAAGTTACTGGGTAGAAATTCCACAAAACAGCACTTTCAGACAGATACGCAGACATTTAACCACAGAGCTTAGAACTTGTGAGATCAGTTATTCCAATTCTCTAGTTTTACAAAGTTCACACTTTCCAAAAATTTTGACTTACTGAGAGAGATACAGAGATGTTAAATAATTCATTTATTCAACAGGTATTTGAGGAGTTTCTATGTGCAGAGCTCTGTGCTAAGTGTGATGAGGCACAAAGGATGATCTGTACAGTTGCTGCCCTCAACAAGATTGCATGGTATAGCAGACAGAGAATGAATAATGAATGTACAGACAGCTCTCCCTTACATTAAACAGGTTGTTCTATAGACCTCACTTTCCCCAGTTGTGACCTTCTCCTGGGCCCTGGAAGTCCAAATGGATTCAGTACTTGGGATCTCTGCTGCTGGAAGGGCTTTAGTGATTAAAACAGGTGATCCCTTGCTTGGGGCTGCCCCTGTGTTGCTGCCTCTACTCCAGCAATAGCCCCTGTCCCCAAACTGCTGGAGCCAGAGCCACTCCCTTTCCCGCTCCTCCACCTCAGTGCATAACACAAAGTTACAGAAAGAAATGTTTGTAGTGGGAAAAATGCAAAACTTAGTATAGTAAGACTCAGCTCTGCCATATATTAACCTGTGACCTTGGATAAATCACTTCACCTATTCCTAGTCTGTTTCCTCAGATGTAAAATGAAGAATTTGAATGAGACCTCTTATGGTTCCTGACTCCAATATTCTTTAACTCCATCTACATGGAAAATCAAGATGTACACAATCAGTTAAATACCAGTGAGAAGTAATATAGGATTAAGTACAAAATTAGCAGTATAGATTGAACATTCAACTGGTTTTCCAGAAAACATCTCAAACTCAACATGTCCAAAAGAAAGTTCAGTATATTCATCCCAAAAACTATTCCTCCACAAAATTTCTCCATTTTTATTGAAAGTACCATCCCCTTCCACTCATCCAGGTATGCCACCTTAAAATCATCCTTAACTCTTCTCCCCTTTATCTCTCACATCCAATCACTTTCCAGGTTTTTATCTATTCTACCTCTTTAATGTTTTCTGTATTCATTATACCTTATTCCAAACTATTATGAGCTCTTGCCTGGACTGTTGCCACAGCTACCATCATCATCATCATCATCATCATCATCATCATCATCATCATCATCATCATCATCATCGCTAACATTTATATACTGCCTACTGTGTGTCAAGCACTGTGCTAAGCACTTTACAATTGCTACCTCATTTGATCCTTATAGAAAGTCCAAAAGGTAAGTGCCATTGCTATTCTTATTTTAGATGAAGAAACTGAGGCAAACAGAAGTTAAATGACTTCATGAGGGTCACACAGCTAGTAAATATCTGAGGTCAAATTTGAACTCAGATATTTTTGACTCCAACCTGACCTTCTATCTTCTGTGTCATCTAGCTGCTACGCGTACATCACTCTATGACCTACCATTTGTTTTCCTTGTCCAAATTTTCACAAATATTTTACAATAATAGTATTAGTGATCTCCAATTTCTAATACTCTACCATTTTTGGATATACAATGTATTCAAAGATATTCATAATGATAGTTCTGGGGCCTGAATGGCATATATGTCAAACCCTTAAAGGTGAAACGGTACTAAATATAATTTGTCCCATGTATCTGTAAAAGAACCCATTTATATAAGGACTAAGAAAGACATACCTAAAATTGAATTCCATTTAGAATTATTATTACAGTATAATCAATTAGCAATAGACTTAACATTAGTAGCTATCTTTAAAATTCCAGGAATATGTGTGGGGTCTTGGACATGTCCCTTAACTTCCTAAAGTCTCAGAAAATAAGGAGGTTGAATTAGATAACCTACAAACTCCCTTTAAAAGCTCAGGATACTAAAATTTAAAAATCTTCTTCCAATGTTTCAGTAAGTGAAGTCAAGCCACGAGTCTGCCTGGCTCTTGGGGATTCTCTTCTCTTAGAAAATTTATTGCATTTCCTCTTTAGATTACTTTGGGTTATTTGGTAGGAATTTATTTGTGTCTTTCAGTGTATGTGTGTTTCTCCATACATTTTCTTTCTGGCATCCTGAAGGATTATCAAAAAGCTCCATCAATTTTTGACCTCTTCCCTTTTTTTATGAAAAAAAAAATCTGCTAGATTTCAATGTATTTTTGACATTGTCACCTATGTTGGTTCAGTACATTGTTGATTCATAGAGCTGATTCAAGCCCATTATCTTTTCCCCTAAACCCCTCCCCCCTCCAAATCATACTCAACTCTTTATTATCTCTCAACCCTCTCTATATCCAAACAATGGTTAAGTCCTATTAACTTCACCTTTGCAGCATCTCTCCAATATGCTCCTTCTCTCTTCTGAGAGAAGAGCACTACCCTGATACAAACTCTCATACCTCATGCTTGGACTGCAACAGCCCGAAGGTGAGTCTGTCTGCCTCAAGTCTTCCCCCACTCCAAGTTACCCACCATTCACTTGTCAAAGTGATTTTCCTAAAGCACAGGTCAGACCATGTAATTCTCTACTCAATAGTGGGTCCTAACACCTCTAGTATCAAATATAAAACCCTCTGGTTGGCATTCAAAACCCTTCATAACCTCTCTACTTTTTCAGTTTTCTTATTCCTTACTCCCCACCATGTACTCTTCAAACATTGGCCTCCTTGCTGTTCCAGGAACAAAATAGTCTTGGCATTGCACATTTTCTCTGACTGCCCCTTATGCCTGCAATGCTTTTTCTCCTCATCTCCACCTTGTTGCTTCCCAAGCCCTGTCTCCTCTTGGAAGCCTTTATCAACCCCTCCTAATCCTAGTCCCTTACCCCTGTTAATTATTTTATTTTTATCCTGTATATAAATTGCTTGTATACATTTGTTTATTGTCTCCCCCAGTAGATTATAATCTCCTTAAAGGCAGGGACTCTATTTTGCCTTTCTGTATTCCCAGTGCTTAGCATACTGCCTGATCCATACTAGATGTTTAATAAATACTTACTGACAGCCAGAAGTATCACAGAATCTCAGTTAAAAGGAACCTTGGAGACCATCTGGCCCAGGTGTTCTTAGCATGAATCCATGGCTCCTAAGAGTTCGTGAATTCATGAGTTCAGTGGTTCTTTATTTTGAATGGGAAGATTGCATCTTCACTAACTGAATCGAGCATTTCCTTCAATTATGAATGTAAGCCACAAACAGTATTCTGAGAAACTGCCCATAGTCTTCACCAGATTGTGAAAGGGATCTATCTGTGACACAAAAGAGTTAAAAACCCTTGATGTAGTGTAGTCCATATTTTAATAAGAATTCCTTCCAATATGCCCCAAGAAATGGTCATCTAGTTTTTGTTTAAAGATATCTAGGGAGATAAGGAACCTACTGTCTCCCAAGGCAGCCCATTCTACTTTTGGGTAACATTGCAATTGGCCTTTCAAAGCAAAATAATTAGCTCTCCTCTCTAGGGAAGGTATGAACCAGAAAGCTTAAAAAGAAATGCCAGTTTTGCCTTAGATTAGTACTTTTCATGGATTTGAAAGAGGAAAAAGCCTGTGATGATGTCTTTCTTCCCGCCTACACATGCCCCCACTTCAACTGGATAATCCCGCTCACTTGTTTCCAACCGGAATTGGTTCTTACCCCAATTGAAAGCTTTTAAAAAGCTCTCGGGTTGAGGCAGATGACTGACTCAATTATCAACATCCTGTTGATATCACCTTTATCAGAGATTCAAAATTACAAAGGAATTCAAGGTTCATCTTGTCCAGTGTCTCATCCACTGTACAAATCCCCCCCAAAAAGATGCTTATTTGGTTTCTCTTTGAACGTTACCCAAGGTTAAGAGTTTACCTTACATACATGTTAGTTCATTCTGTTTTTGCACAACAGATTGTTAGATCTGCATATTTTATATGCAGTCCTTTGCTGATCACAAGGAAAAATGCTGCCAAGTTGTCCTTTCTGCATTTTGACCCTTTTATGTTCTCAAAATGTTTGACTCCCCTATATTGTCTTAAGTTTTGGTTCTAAAGAATGCTTCATTCCTGTCTATACAGAATTTTTATTACATGCCTATGAATTCTATATTTGTTTTAAACCTGTTTCTGGTATACTACTTGCTCTGAATTCCATTATCTAGATTTCTTTGTGCCTGCCTGAATACGACCCACTTTTCTGTTTGGATCTATAGTATAAATGTGTCTCCTGTATTCTGGACTGCTCATCTGTCTTCCAAATCATCATTAACTATCAAATTCTGAGTATTCTCGTGAGTGTAAGTTATTCCTATGTCATCTCTCTAAGCCACAACCTCTGTGATCTTAAGACTATTGGCCTTGGCCTTTTTTAGCGATTAATAATAATGATGATGATAGCAAGCATTTGTATCATGCTTTAAGATTTGCAAACAACTTTATATATGTTTTCTCATTTGATCCCCCCAACAAACCTTGAGGTGGCATTATTATCCCCATTTTACAGATAATGAAACTGAGTCAGATAGTTTCAGTGTCTTGCCCAGAGCCACAAGGGTGGTATATATTGTTGGGGGAGGATTCAAACTTGGTTGTTCCTCACTCCAAGTTCCATAACCCACTCTGTCAGATAGCTTAAAAGAGATGTTAAGCAAGTATCAGTCTGGGAGTAACATGTTGAACAGAACAATGAGGAGGAAGACTTAATAAGACTAGAGGAAGTCTTCAACCTCTTATTTCAAGAAAGAAGTCATGAAGCAGGCAAGGTTGCCTAGCTAAAGCAACAAGGCATGTTGAAGAAGGGATGAAAAGCAGGATGCATCGGGCAGCCCCTTCCCTAGGAACTAGTGGGAACAAACCTTGGAAACCCAAGATCCCTGGGAATAGTGGTGGAGATAGTACTCACTTTCTTTACTACTGCCAACTACTGACCAACTGACACTAATAGGCTAAGAACCCTGGAAATGGAAGTACTCCCCACCTCCCCAGACTGGTGCTGCTTCACCCTTATAACCATCATCCTTGGAAGCAACCCTAGTAGAGATGGAGCATAGAAACTCCTTGTGACTGTGTTGCAGACAGCTACTGACGACCTGGAAAAGAAAGCTCTTACTAAAAAAAGTCAACAGCACTATCAAATAGCTCAAAAGCATATGCACAATAAAATGGACAATTCTTTCTTACATTGGTTTGTGTATAGCCTATACACATAAAGTCATATTAACCAATAAGATGTTGGATATGCTACAGGTATAGTGGTAGTTGGCCAACTAAAAAGAGAAGCCATTATCGATTACTCCAGTGTTCATACAAAGAACTAAGCTTGATACAGGTGGTCATTGAACCAGGATACTTAATTTTGAGAAAGTCAGAGTGACTCTAGTGGGTTTTTGGCTCATAAGGTGGGAACTACATCAAGAATCTAGGAGGTCTCCTATACTGGCTGTGTTTTGGAGGTTCCATCTTCCTCCATCCCTATGGATGAATGCTTTGAATATTTGGCATTTCTTTCCATAGGATTCAAAGCCCAAGAGGCTTTTCCTTCATATATGTGTGGGGGTGAATAATGATCTGATAGTATCAGACAGCTGTTCTGTCACATCCAAAGAAACAGCACAACACAATGGAAAGAAACCTGTTCAGAAGACCTGGGTTTGAACCTCCAACTCTACTCTATCATTTACTACTTGTATAACTTTGAACAAATCATTTAACATCCCTGGGACTCTCCTTCTGCGGTTGTGGAATGAAAGAGTTGGATCAGATGACCTCTAAGATCCTTTCCAGTTTTAAATCAATATTTTTATTTATTCTTATTTTCAAAGGATTTTAATTTCTACCACATTAGGCATATTCATACCCAAAGATAAATATCGATATATTTTCAAAGAGAGGTATTGTGGCACAGTGGATTGTGTGTTCATCCTTCCTTGCTGAAGAAGACCATGCCATCAGAGAAATGATGACATGACTTGCACTTGACTTTGTTTTGAGTGAGGGAGGGCTATGCAGGTCACCAGCCTCACTTCTCCTCCAGAGCCATCTGAATCCAGTGACCAGATATTCATCAGGATGACTGGAGATGACCCAGGATGAGGCAATTGGGGTTAAGTGACTTGCCCAAGGTCACACAGCTAGCGAATGTCAAGTGTCTGTGGTGAGATTTGAACTCAGGTCCTCCTGAGGAGGTGCTCCTCCACTGGTGCTCTATCTACTGCACCACTTAGCTGCCCTCACAGTGGATTGTAGGTAAGCTTTGGAGTCAGTAGGACCTGAGTTCAAGCAATATACTAGCTGGGTAATCATGGCCAAGTCTTGTGACATCGCAGTGTTCTTCCACACCTCTATGAATACAAATTACAAAGTACTGCTCTGCTTGTGAAGAAGTTATGTTTGTCAACCAAGGGGTCTCCCCACCAATGAAATCATAAATCCAGATAATCTGTGTCTCCTCCTCCCTTGAAAACAAATAAACAACACTACCTTTCAAAGTTAACTCATTATATGTTTGGTATAAAATAATTTTTGATTGATACTACTATATTCTCTCAGTGACATGAATATATAAAGTCAAGAAAATTTTTAAGTTTTCCTTTGGTATATTTTAACTCATCCACATCCATTTTTCCTTTTCTCCACTTTCTCCATTGTTCTAGGATGGCTATAGACAGGTGAAGCTTTTCTTCATACATTTCATCCCCTTTCTTTTCTCATTATCTTCACTCTCATTATGCATCCTGATCTAATTTGTTCTTTGATGGTATTCATGCAATTTCCTTTCTCTCCTATTCAGCCTGCCAATATTTTCATCTTGGTTTCATGTACTGCTTCTGTTCTCTAAATTATCTCGTACTGGTCTTATTCCTTATGGGTTAATTCATTTATTATTCTTACATATCTTCCCAATCCCATGTATTCTGAATGGAACTCCTATACTTTGTTTACCTGTCTTTGTGTCTTCCAATTCTAAACAAAATTTACTAAGTGCATCAAACTTCCCAATCTTTCCAAATCTGAGTATATCAAATATATCCATATATATCCATGTACTTCACATTTATATATATAACCTCCCAAATCTTAACACCATAGTAGCTGACTGCCTCCCCCTCTTAATTTTACCCTTACCACTATTTGCTCTGTTTTACAGCCAGCTATGAATACTATTTCAAACTTCCCTAAAATCACGAGAAAGTCTTCTTATTCCTGGGGTTCTCAATTCATAAGGTAGTCATGCTGGGAGATCATCTTTTTCAACTGCCCCATTTTATGGATGAATTAATTGAGGCCCAGAGGTGTGGCAAACTCTTTTCATAGGACTAATTCTAAACCTCTTATAGATTAAGGAGAATTATGTTCAAGTGTTTGTGGTTCTACATGATTTCCTTGGATGGGACCTGCATTGATACCATTAAGCGAATACCTTATCTTAGAATGTTGTGTCCATGTATGTCCCCAGTACTTTTAGTCTCTTACATCTTTGCTTTCCTTTTCTTTCGCTCATATATTAAGCTTCTTGCTCATCTCTGTTCTCTCCTTTTCTCTAAATTGACAGAGGACTGCACCCTAATATTTCTGTGCTTGTCTCTTAGTTTTCCTTACATTATGCTGCCAGACTTTGTCATCTAAGTTCAGGGATAAAAGTCAGCATTTTCCTACTGGGGATGGGTGTGAGATGAGGAGGAGGGGAACTCATCCAGAAAAGAACAATGTATTTAGTTACATGTAATGATCTCCATCCTTTACTATAGATTTTTGCATTTGTGATAACATATGGAATAATTTTTTTTACTTTCCTTCCCTGACAAATGAGGATTTTCTTCATTTGTTTTTTAGTTTGTTCTACCAGTATGAACATAAATTACCAGTAATCATGAATGATGTCCTAAAATTGGCCTAATGATTTATTTGGCTTTCAATGCATTTAGTTTTCATCTTTGTGGTTATGAAAATCAATAAGGGAAAATGAATAGAAATGGTATCAGTACAACATACTAATTTTATATGAAGTTAGAACAATGTAAGTTAAATAGCAATAAAACAAAAGAGGCCCCAAATGACCTTAGTGATCACATATTTGACTTACTTGAAAAAGAAAGAAGCCTACCAAAGGCCCCACAAGGTTAGGATATAAACATGTATATAAAATAGCACAAAGCAGATAATAGACAAGTATGCAATATTATCTCATAAAGCAGAGAGAATCAATGAAGGGTAAAACCAGTTTAAAGGAAGCTGGGCAAGATATCCAACTAGATAAAATTCTCCCAAGGGTATTCAAGGATGGAAAAAGAAAGTGGATTACAAAAAGAATAAAAATCAGGGGAAACCACAAAAACTATTAAAACAAACTATTTTCTGTAATAAAAATATCGAACTGTCATAGCTGGACACTAACATCACAGGGGTTGACATGCTTAGAGAGGAAGAAGAAGTGGCATTGAAAAAAACAAAGACAGAAAAAAATCCATATTAGAATGTGTATTTTGAGGAGATGAATGCTGAAGGCGATACAGCTGTGAGGACAATAAGGGACAAATTTAAAAGATTTCTCAAAGAGGAAAAATATAAAAAGCATGGAAAAAGTTGGACCTAATTAACACTATGCACATATATATATATATATGTATATATATATATGTATATATATATATACATATATATATATATATATGTATATATATATGGACAGAAAGGCAGATAGATAGGTAAAGACAGAGGGTGACCAAGAATACATCAACTAGTACTAATCTATAAGTTTAGTCTTACATCTATACAAAATTTTTAAGAAGGTCAACTATAAGCAAATCTAATGCAACCTCAAAAAGCATATTAATACAGAACAAATAGGTTTTTTGGAAATGATACTCAACAATGAACTTTTTCTTTGCCATCTAATAACTTACCAAAAGATGAATATAAGATTCTGCCTTGCTTACTGTTTGAATTACTTTTAAAAAAACATTCAACTTGGTAGAACTAAACACCACCTTCCAGAATCTTTTACAAAAGAATATTTTCTAAATATGCACTGAGATAATTCAACATTTTTGGTAGACATTGCAACAAAATTGATCCCATTCAGGGACACTGATACTAAGTAAGTGAGGCATAAAAGGAAGGTGTATGCTTAACCATTTTGATCGAGGAGGTCTATCGCAGAGTACAAATCAAGGAGGGATTTCCTGTAGATGGTAGATCATCCAGATGCTCCTGTTTGCAGATACCATTGTAATGACTGCATCTAGCCTCAATACATTTCAGTCCCTCCTTGAAAAGATCTGTAAAATAACTTGGTCTGTCAAATCATATAGAAAAGATCAAATTTATAAAGAATGTCTATTGGCCAGATCTCAACAAATATTTGAATAGACACTCTATAGACTTTGTTCAACAGTATGCTTGTTATCTGTGACAGATGACAGAGATGGATAATGATGGGGTTTAGAGTTGAAAAGGAGAAGAATGAAAAGGAGAAGAAAGGAGGATGAATTGCTTTTTGAAAAATGCACAGCACTTTTATTGACCCCAAGTTTTTTATGGAGGCAAAGGCTGTCTTTTCAATGCAAATATTTTACCTGTGTCAAAGTATGGCAGCAAGACCTAGAAAACTACTGCCTCTAAAGAACCAATGATTGCCATCATATAGAGTGCAATGGAAAGATGTGAGTATGAGTAGTAGACTAAGACATATAATATATAACACTGAAGAAGAAAGTAAAAGATTTCATCAAGGAATTTTACACCAGAAAAAGAAGATAGCTCATCTCATGGCAAGAATGGAAGGTGACAAGGGAATGGCCAGAGTCCTCCATTGGCACTGGAGAAAACAAGAAATAACTTCAGCATGCTGAGTGGTCAAACTTTGGAGATCACTTGGAGGAGTCCAGGGTCACTCCATATTTGATGAGGTCAAAGATTCATAGAAGTATTTGAGAAATGATGAACATGAAATTTCAAATATTCTACACATTTATGTACAACACTGCTTGTCTTAGAAAGTATTCATAATATGTTAGATTTATAATAGTAATTATGTGTAGACATACTTCAAGTCTTATTCTGTACTAAATATATAATATATGCATATGTAGTGAATAACTGAATATAAGTATACATTGTAAGAAATTGCATAGAATTAATTGCTAATATTATATTTTCAGATTCTTGTCTATTAAATACACACTTAAGTGGTTATGGTTCTTAAATGAATTAATTTAAATAAAAGATCCTACAAACATGTTATTTTGCTGTAGAAGGTTGGAAAAGCAAAGCTTTTAAATGAAGAGCAGTCTAGCTTCTCATGTCATGTTGGTTGATTGGGACTTAAGTATTGCTGCACCACTATTGTTAATATTTTTGGACTACCTTTCTTTACCAATAACAAGCATTCATAGTTTAAGAGTAAAAAAAAAATCCAGCTTGATTTTCAGATTTATTCTCAGTCAGGTCTATTTTTCCTATATACGAATACAAATTTATGCATCGTATAAACAAATTCCCCATATAGGGAATTTTATACTGAAGTAAAATCACAAGAGATACATTCAGGCGTCTATAGAAAGAAAAAAATGTTTAATAGATATATCAAGTAATATAGTTACCTATGGCAATTCAATGACAACAAAGACATACAGGCTTTTACAGAGCTCATATATTAGGGTATCAGTACCACATAGTAACTGTCAGGTTCTAGTTCAGTTTCTGTGCAAAAGTATACATTCATGGATATGTGTATATATATATGTGTGTGTGTGTGTGTGTGTGTGTGTGCTTACATACATAAACATATATTTACACATATATTCCAAATATTCTAAACTTATGCTTCATGAATAACTGAAACCCAAAGTAGGGATATCTAGTAATCAAAAATTTCCCCCCAAATACTCAATAATCTCACTCTATTTTTACTTGGGTGTCTTCATGCTTAGGCAACTGTACTCTTTGAATAAGGAAATGATATGATTAACATGCCTTTTTCTTTCTCAAGGAATTAGATCTATTTTTGATAACATAAGTCTTGCCTGATTTGAAAAAAATTAAGCCATTGATTTCAAGTCTTAAAGTTTAGATCAAATAGAATCACCAAAAAATACTACAATATAATAACGTTCTTTTAAGGTGTGGCACAAAAGGATATATACAGGAACTTAAAGTAATGTAGGTACAACATAGTCTTGGATACCTTTTTTTATTTACCATCAAAGTGCTTAATTAAATTTAATGTAAGTCAGTTTTGTGCAATGCTTCAAATACTTTTCTCTTATTATACATTTCTGTCTGAATTTATAAATATAAATGTATTTTATATAGAAATATGAATGTATTTTCATTTCTTCTTTCTAATAAATTGATTGCTGGGAAAAAAAAAGGCAGAGGTTTCCCTTTTGGCCATCAGGGCTTTTGCTAGGAGGAAGGGGCTCATTTTCTCAATAGCAAGCAGATGGCCACCCACCCAGGAGAATGGACAGAGACTCACCTCTGTCATACAGAATTTCTCTGACAAGTGGCAAGAGGCAGGTGAGGAATGGAAGATAAGCCAAAGGCAATCTACATATTTAACACTCTGCTTCACTTCCTTACTGCCTAGTTTTCTGTAGGACAATCAACTGAAGAAGACCCTGATGATAATTAGGAAAAACACAAAGGAGGGAAACATGGGAATTTAGAGAATGAATTCTTGAACATCTGAGTTTAAGAATTCCAATGTTATCAACCAAAGTTGTATGGCAAAATCACAGAGCTATCATTTTTGCTGAGACAATTTAATTTTCACTATGTGCTTTCATATGTGGGATGCACTAAAATAAGTGAAAGCGAAGACGAAATGAAGGAAAACTACACTTCAAGAGGTTTTGTATGCAACCTAGAGCACCAGCTTGATTATGAAATCATTCAAGTCAGTTTGGTGTGGCATATTTCAGAGACACCTCTGGGTAATTACCCAGAGCTGAGTACTAGAAAGTCATAGAAAAGGAAACAAATTACTTCTTACTGTCAGCCTCTAGTTTGAAGATACACTTCCACAAGTGACCTATGATCAATAATGCCACACCTATCACAGAGCCATTTCAAACCCCAGTGCACAGGGCCATTAAGGTAAAGGCCAGTACGAAATATGATCATGTGAGATAGCAAAATGGACTTAGCTAACCCTGGATTTCTTGAAAACACCAAGAATCTGTTGAAGAAAATCCTACCTTTGACCAGATCGCCAAAATTTTCCAATGAGTTCTTGAAAGATCTTAACTGCCAGTCAAATATTGCTTTGAGATCTTATGAAAATATCATAAGTGTAAATAAGTCCATGAAAATGCATAATTCCTCACTTCCAAGTATCCCTGGGTTCCCTTTTAGTTCTAATAATACTATTTCCTGGTAATGTTGTTGTGGTTGAAGCAGCTAGCACAGTGGATAGAGTGCCAGTCCTGAATGATATTATATGCTGATATTCACCTGATAGTAAGGAACAAGGGCAGTCTGGTTCTTCCTCAAGGTGACTTTGTTACCCAAATCAAAACACCCAGGGAATGACTGTCCTAAAAACAGTGTGGACCTGGTTTTGGTTTTGTCTAAATTTTTGCATGTGGTTTGTTTTCATTTTCATTTTTATTTTTTTGCCTGAAAAAAAAAAAAGTAACATTCACATATTACTATTATCCAGAAGCATCTCTCTTCCTTGCTGTGTTCTCCACCTCTACCTCACCCAGTTCCTATCCCTGAAGAAAGGAAAGAGGGAAGGGAAGAGACACTTCTATAGATTCCTGTGATTTGCTAGGCATTTTGCTAAGGACTTTACAAAAATTATTTCACTTGATCCTCAAAACTCTGCAAGGTAGGTGCTGTTATTCTCTCCATTTTACAATTTAGCAAACTGAGGCAAACAGAGATTAAGTGACTCACCCTGGGTCACTCAGCTAGTAAGTATCTGAGGCCAAATTTGAACTCAGGTCTTCCTGACTCCAAGCTCAATTCACTCTTCATTGTGCCACTTAGCTGCTTCTAGAAAATAAAGGAACTTATATTTGAACCCTATCCCATCTTTTTACATAAAAAAAATGCTTCCAAAAGAATGAGAAAAATCCTCTACTCAGTGTTTTGAGTATTTCTTGTGCCCTAAATTTGGAAATTCACATAGATTTTCTGACAGAGATAAATGATTAGACAGAGTTAAGATAATACTATTGTACACTTAACTTAGGTCCATTATGAAATTTAAAACTTTCCCACCATCTGTACTGTTGCTTATTTCAATGGAAAAAATCTAAATCCCCTTTCTTTAAAAAAAATGTACAAACTCCTAGAATACAGCCTGTTTGTAAATTTTATACTGCTTTTATTCTGATTGTTTATAAATGTCCTTATACAATAACTCTCTTTGGAGTGACTCAAATTACTTTCCATATGCCACACAATTTTCACTTTGAAAGATCCTTGGAAGAAAAGGCAAAAAAAAAGTATGTATAGTCTTTTCCTTTACTTTCTGGCATTCTCAGGAGTCAGCTACTACTCCTTCCTCTGACTAGAGATGATGCCAATGCCTTGAAAGTATAACCCCTTAAGCTTCAGAATGCTGACCCTAGGACCTAATTGTCCAGAATGGAAAGTATCTTATGTGGATCACTATATCTAGATAGCTAGAGCCATGCCTCACTCAACTCTGATTGTCTTCTCATCATCTGGCTTGTTGCTAAAAGTGCTTTTCACTTCTCATCCCTCCACTTTCCAGTTCTTGTTCCATAATCAAATGAGCACTATTATTTCAACTAAAAAAAAAAATCTATCAACCCAAATCTCTCAAAACTCCACTTAAAATTCCATTGACTTTTCAAGCAAAGATACACCTTCTTGGCTGCCATTTCTCTATATGTGTTATTTTCCTCCTTAGCATACAAGATTCTTTAGAGCAGGGACTGTTTTGGCTTCTTCAAATAAATTTATCCCCAGGACTGAGTATTGTGCTTGGTACACAATGCTTAAGAAATCCTCTTTTTTTATTCATTCAAAGTCTATAAAGGAGTGATCAATCAAAACCCATTTATTACATGCTTTATAATGTGCCTGGGAATACATATATAAGTAAAAAAACAAAAAAAAAAGGAAAGCCCCTGACCTCAAGGAACTTCGCACTCTAATGAAGGAAGACAATATATTAAAAAGTGCTGAAAAGCACAAAAGGAGGAAAGACCATTTGATGCAGAATGACTAATTTTTGAACTGTGGGAAAAACAAATGCATAAAGTAGACATTAAATGAATAGAAAGTTTCCAGGCAATCATTACTGTTGTACTTTGTGCCTAGATACACTTAACTTATTATGCATAACTGGATCACATGGGAATCTATATGTAATAATGAATTGGCACAAAAGGGATAACTGTTAACAACTCTTTCTCTTCTTTTAACACTATTTCCATACTCTGCATACCATCTCAGCTTCATGAAATAAAATTTCACATTTTGAATATGGTTTTATATGTATAAAATTATTTCACATTTATGTCATTTCCCAACTAGATTATAAGCTCCCGGAGAGGAGAAACCATATTTACTAATTATTTCCTATTCACTGTTTTCTGAATGAGGAATTACCCATTAAATGTTTACCAATTGAATTACACTATTTTCTCTAGATTTCTTAATATCTGGACCAGCAGCTTTAATCCTACCAAGAAAATGATAGAAAAAAAGAGATAGAATTTCAGGGAAATGAATGATTCAAACACATCTACCATAGAGTCATAAAAAGTATCATGAGCTTATAAACCCATAGCATATGAAAAAAAGTAAGTAGATCTGAAATAGGCAAGATGTTAGAGAATGAAAAACTAATGTTCATTTCCCCAGGTAACATATACTTAAAGCCTTCAGAGAGTATAAGTGAGGACAGCTAGGAATGTTTAAGTTGGAAGGTTTAACTAGAACTTTCTTCAGGCATAAAAAAATGGAATTATGGGGAAAGTAATAAACAACCCAAATCCTCCTCTTTGACAGATCAAGACTCCCTGGTTCCTTTGTACCGCTCAGGAATTAGGATGCTATTTACTTTGCTGGTTATTCATGCTTTGAGTTCTCTTTCAATTTAGCCACTAGTTGGGATATTCACCTGTAAAGAACTCTTAGACAACCTTTTCTTCTTGGATTTCTGACATCGATCTCAGGCAATGTATGGACTTCAAGGACAGTAAAAATCAGTAAGGTGATATGCAAATCAAACAAGCACCTTTGATAGGTTTTCCCCCAGTATGGGAACAACCTCCACCACAGTGAATTGCCAGGAATCAATAACTTACAATTCTGCATCACTGAATATGACTCGGAGGGCTTAAGTAACTACCACATGGTCACACAGCTAGCATGTATCATAAGGAGGATTTGAACCAGCCCTATCTTTGAGAAATTCCTCAAATATCTTCAGGCAATTCTATTCTGACAGTCAGCCAGCCCCAGTTCTGTCAGGGGCAAGTGTCCAAGGTCTGATATCTCAGGTCTTTCTGGGTCCTTTGCCAGGATCTAACATGAACTAAGCCAACCCCCAATGGGTAAATTTCTGGATGACCTGCCAAGTCCTATTCAGAACAAACTAGTCCAGGCAGATATGATGGAGACCTTTCCAGCACTTAGCGTTACATGTACTTGTTTACGCTTATTACCTGGACCAATAATAATAACGGCTAGCATTTCCCTTTCTATTACCTGACCCATACCCATTAACTCTGAAGAATCCATGCAAACTGAGAGACAGGGTATCCACAGAATGATGCCCATCAAAGGAGCCTGACCTCTAGAAGAATCACTCCTTTTCTATCATGGCAAGTTCTGTTTATAAGAGCATGTTAACTGGTAGTTCTATGTTCCAAAGTCCCTCTAATGGCCCATTTGTACTTGACTCTTAAGGAAATATTTTAACCAATAAGTAGTCTGTATCTAGGCCTGGAGCACTCAACGACCTCTGTATATTTCATGAACATAGACCTGGATCAGCAGAGTAAATGCCACGGACATCCTAGTCATTATTGGAGGAAATTGCCAGTGATCTTCCATAGTAAGCTCCTGACTATATTTATCATCTAGTTCTCCCTAGTCTTGTTACAATTAAAATGACAGTCTTTACATAACTGCTACACTGCATTGTTCTTTGATTTTACTTGCTGCCTCCCACCCAATGGCACCACAGGAACTGATAGCTTAATATAGACAACATGTTAATCCACCCCAGGCACCTTGAAAAACAAATCTCCTAGTTCTTCAAAATTCTCAGGTACTTGTACCAATACCAACTCTTTACCAAACTTGAGAAGTGCCCCCTTTGGAATAGAGAGAGTCAACTTCCTGGAGGCATATTGTAGGTTATCAGAGCGTGTGGATGAACCCCCAAGTGAAGCAGTAGCCACACTGCCATAAAGGATACAACAGAAGGGCTTCAGTAATTTCTTGACTTCTCCTTCTATCTGTGTGACCATTTCTTCCCAGTTTCCTTTGCTGGTTCATGATTCATATCATGCCCTTTAATTTGGGAGAATTCCAAGTCTCTCATCTCTAAACTCCATCTCTTGTTATCTTCACCAGTTCCCAAGAGATTAAGGAGTCCCACTTCTACATATCCAGGACTAGTCTCTCTCATCTCCAGTCCTACATCAACATTGTCTATTAGATATTTTCAACTGCATGGCCTTTAGGCATATTCAGCACAACATGTCCAAAATTTCTAACAGAACACAGTATCTATTCTCCCATTCCCTTCTGTCTAAGGGATCTATCTGATCTATGTAAGCATGTTTTAAGAGTCTGAAGAAGAGAAAGTAAAGGTCACAAAAAAGCTCAACAGTTTCATTAGTGGACTGAAGTCTATGAATTATTATAAGTGGCCAAGAACTCACCTACCCATTTTGAGGATCTTAAGACTCCTAAAGTCAAATTAGGTTCAAAGTAGCCATCCTGTGGACAAGATTTCTCTCTTTCAGGATCTCTACAGAGCAACTACAAAGGATTACAAATATTAAAGGCAAAGAGTAAGGTGAAAAATTACACATTTGAGGTTGCAAGTAATGTCCCATTTTAGATCCTTGCATTGGTGCCCTAAAAGTTCTTGTCTTTATATGAGTAGGAGGAATTATTCTAGAACAATCCATACTATTAGGCATCCTAAAGAGCAGCCAAGGAACTCAAGTGACTTTCTGAGCAGTACTGATAATAATCTAGGGTGTCAATAAGTACGCAGGTACACATATAAAAGTTGCATCATATGCAGGCTCAAATAATTCTCTCCAGGCTTTATATATAATCAACCTCTTTTTAAAAATTGAAAAAATGTTACTTTTACCTACTAGGATGGTTTCTAAAGTAAAAGGACTTAGAAGAGTTGAAGTTGACCTTTTTCTTTTTACTGCCAGCTTGGTATGATGAATCATACTGAACAACTGTTTGCAAAGTCTAACAAAGGTCTGAAATACCCCTTTGCCTGAAACTAACAGTGTGTGCTTTTAAAAGAAATCTTAAAGATAATATTTAGATCAGAAACACATTTCACAATAGGAAATAATTTCCATTGATGTTGAAATGAAAAACTTTGAGCAAAGGGTATTCTGATGAAGTTATACCCAGTATTAATATCTATGCTTCTATCATGTACCTATACATGATGTCTGATTGTTGTATTAAAAGGAAGTTACTCCAGCAGATGTTTTCAAATTAGCCAAAACTATGTCATAGAGTAAGACAGTAGAGTTGGAAAAATGCCCAGAGAGACCTTCCCACAAGAAGCTTCAGGGAACCATTGAAATATTCTCTTAAACTTCCTTGTGCAGGGACTTGGCTTCATAGACCAGAGAGATAAACAACTCATAGCACAGCTTTGCCTTTTCTAGTTTCTTATCCAAAACTTCAGCAAGACCTCTACTCACTTCAGTACCACAAGAACTTGGCAAAGATTGGCAGCAATCTAATCCCTTTCATGCAAAAGTCAGTGATTTATGGTTGCTGTTTTAGTTATTGTTTTTACCCAGGTAGAAAACAGAATTACCTGTAAAATATCAAAATTAAACAAGTCAAGTCAACAGGCATTTATTAAGTATCTATTATACTGCAGGCCCTTTGCTCAGCATTAGATTGAAGAAAGAGAGAAAGCAGAGTGTGAGCATGGGGGATGGTATTTTGAATGTTTTATACACTATTTGGATGTTTTATAGAAACTTATCAAGTAGGTATTAAAGAGAGTAAGCAGGCTCTAAGCATTGTTATTTTTGAATTAATTATCTGTTTGGCCTTGTATTCCAAGGGGGAAAGCTTAGACCCCTAAGGTCCCTTGGAGCTATACAGTCTAAGAAGAAAAAGAAGACCCTAGTAAAAATAAATGATATGCCCCCATGGGTATGTCATTAAATGCAGGTTAAGTAAGAAATACATGGGTTCAGAGGAGTAATTTGAATTCTCCCTGATGTAATTAACAGCTTCTTTGTAATGTTGGAACTTCCCAGAAGCAGCCATCATCTTTAGCATCTTCAGATTAGATATATCCAATCACAAAAAAGTGATCATCAATGAGTGGCCTCTGGGATTAAGCTCACACAAAAAGTGGCAGGTTCCCTAAAAAATTCTATCAGGTGATGAAAGAGAGAAAATCTTGCTAGTTTTCTTCTGCCTGCCAATACGAACTTGCCTTGGTTAGCACTTATGGAATTGGCAAGGGGCACTAGGAAAAGCATTCAAGGACACAGAGTGCACACAGGGAAATCTTACACTACCAAGTTAGGGTTTGAAACAATGAAGTTTCCCCGAAAGTTCTTGAAAAGAAAATCTTTGATCATTAAAACAAACAAAACCAAAATAAACAGAAAGGATAGAAAAATTGGACATAAGCTTTTGAATATTTCAAAAGAATCCTTTTATAATACCCATGCTATCCTGGCAGAGAATAAGAGAGTTCACTTTAGATGTTCTGGAGTACAAGAAAGAATGAAGGGCAGAAAAAGGGAAAGGAAGAAATCTGGAGCAATGCTCTGCTTTCTCCTTAAAGTGAGAGGAGGAAGGCAAGTGTGGTTTCTATAGAGATGGAATCTTCACATAGCTTCCAACTGGATGCCTGCCTCAGAAAGGATGTTTCCTTCCTTACTGAAGAAAGATGTTCTACTGATAAAGGGTGAAAAATCTGCTGAGCTGGCAGTACCATGGAGAGAGAGTTGAGTTTGAGTGAGGAAGACATGACTTCAAATTTGACCTCAGACATTTAACAAGACGTGTGACCTTGGGCAAGTCAGGACCTCAGTTTCCTCAACTGTACAATAGTGATAATAATAACATCTACCTCCTAGGATTGTTGTGAGGATCAAATAAGATAGCATTTGTAAAGTGCTTAGTATAATGCTAGGCATATAATAGGTGCTATATAAGTGTTAGCTTATTATTGAACCTATCATAATCTTGAATGTTATTAATATCATAGAAGCTACAAAGCAATAAAATTTTGCATTTGAATATTAAAAGTTGCATCATATGCAGGCTCAAATCTTGTTTCTTAAAATGGCATCACAATTTGCTGGCATTATGCCTATCAATCAAAACTAAGAGAAAAACACTGAATATGAGTATTCAAATGGAGTTGCTCTCCAGAGAATATGGTGCTGGATTACATTTTGAATGAGGCACTGACACATAACATCTTAGACCTTCAGTCACTTATGTTTTCTGTCATATCCAATCCAGAAAAAAAATTTTTAAAAAAATCTGTACAGAAAAACAAAGCGTTTCTGATATACCAGAATAGACAATAACTACAGCAAACATGATACGGGCTGATTCAACATTATTCTTGCATTCTGAAAGAGATTAAAAAGTAGAGCAACACAGTTCATATTTTCAGCGATGTTTTCTGAAACTTTTTTTTGGGAGAGGATGTACTATTTCTATTTGTTTACAGTAGTTACTGATCATACATTCCCCCTCAAGTTTTTATACTCATTGTCAAATGTTTGTGTGAAAGGGGAAAAAAAGAAGACAATGAAAAAATTCCTCACATGGAACAATTTTTGTTTGATTCCTAAAATATACATCTACACAGTAAGAAATCTGGAGAGCTTTGTCGAGATACTAATTTTAACAACATCTTTTCTATCAGTTTAATACTAAAAAACATATGTTCTTGGAGTAGCCAGTAAATTTAAACCTTAGGATCAAAACATAGCAATGTCAGAACTACCCTTAAATCAAGCATGTATTCAAATACTTTCTGAAAAAAAAGTTGTTCTCTATTTTCCTCTAAGTAAATGACTCCATCAATTGTTACTTTAAACTAAACATGGTTCAAGGTAATACTTTCACTGAATGTACATTTAGCTAAATTACCAAAACTTATTTCTGAGTGACAACAGATTTCTGTAAACCATCTTATCCTGCAGCAACTACATTCTAAATTAGCTTTTCTAACTGAAGTTCTATTTTTAAAATTGCATTTGTTTCTGTAATAAACATTTTCCAGATTCATTTATAATTAGGAACTTTTAATGAGAAAATATTTTCTCTTTTACATATGGAAATGGTACACATATTGCTAGTTCTTTACCTTAGCGGCATTCCTATTTAATAACACCAATTAAATAGTTTAGCTGCAAATTTTTGCTAAACCTGCAAAACTGCAAAAAGTATTGATTATAACACATGAGAATTGAAAGTTCCTTCCTAAAATGGAAGTGCTGCTATAAATGAGATGCCCAATAAATAAATCAAGGAGGCTAACTCATAGTAAAATGACCTTGCAAGATGTCATGATCATTTCAATTCAAGAAACATTTATTGAGCGCTTCTACTCCCTTTCCAATCTGTCGAAGATTGCAACTAACATTTCCTTCTGGGTGGGCAGTCCTATAACAACTGAGGAAAACCCAATAAGAACAAAAGATCTAAAGATCTGCAATTCAATTGGTTCGTTTTTATCTTATATCTTTCACTGTTCTTCATGACAGAACTTAACCTTTGTTGCCTGTTTGGTGTGATGGGGAAGGTAAGGTGGGGGGCGGCGGGGGGGTGGAGGATGCACATCTTTTCACAGCATCCAGACGTCTTTACTCACTTCGGAAAAAGTGGTGAGGGAATCTCCCTTAGTTTCATCCTCCCGCCCCCTCCCCCCAATAAGGCAACACTAGCCAGCTTCCCATTCCCAAGACTGAGGCCCCCGCCCCCAATAGCGAAATCCCACTAACCTACAATACAAGCGCCAGGAGGACTATGGAGGCGGGTTTGTGCTCTACGTTCTGCTCTACGACTAGCTAGGAAATAGATGAGCAGAGCTCCTCCTGAACACAATGTCTTCAGCATCTAAACAAATGCATTAGCAGGTACTGGAGTCAGCTCGTCGTTCCCAGGGCTTCCTTTCCATCACCCTTTCTTAATGAAGCACAGAGATTTCTACTTCCAGCAAGAATGTAAATGGAGCTGCGCGGGGTGCTGAATACAGGGTCTTCATCTCGTCCCCATTCCCCCTGAAAAAAGGTCTCTCCAGCAGCTGCAGCCGCCACTCAATGAAAGTGCAATTTGTTACATCCCAGAGCCCCGACGAGAGGTCACTGATTCCAGTTCCAGCCCCGCTTATTCAATTTGCTCGCCTGACTTCCTGAATACAGGGTCTGATCTTGGGTCCACACGATTCAGCCAAATCAGGGCTTTAGCAGGGGATGACTCTAAAGCCCTCTCCTTCTCCCCTCATACCCCTCCTCCGCACACACACACACACACACACACACACACACACACACACACACACACACACAGAGCAGGGACTTCTTTCTCCGCTAGAATAGACAAAATGCCACCCGAAAAAGCATGTGAAACAACTTCTTGTCTAATGGACTCGGGAGCCTGCCAGGGAATCTCACCAGTTCCTCTCTTTCTCGCTCCTTCCCCTGCAAGGTGCATTGTCGAGAGAGTGCGTGGGTAGGTGGGTGGGTGTGTGAATTTGATTTGGAGGTATGGAAGAGAGCCGAAGCTATTTTCCCCTCCCCCTCCCCCAAGATTACTACATTCCTGACACGGTCAAGTCGAGTAGCAATCTGTCCAGTGCTGAGGGTGGTCTGGCACCACATTCACCGGGAAAGGGACCTGGTGTCTCCTCTCCCGCAGTTCCTCGGAGGGCGAGGAAAGGTGAAGGGAAGCGAGAGAGCAAGGGAACTCCCTTCCCGCAGCCACTGGGAAAGAGGAGGAAGGGGAGCCAGGCTGGTGGAGTAGAGGACAAGAAACCTCAGCGCGCGGCGGGGACAGCGGCCGCGGCCACGGCAGCTGCTCCGGCTCCGCGGCTGCCGGCGCCCGCCCAGGCTCCCCGGCGGCGCAAGCAGCTCGGGGGCTCAGCCCGGCTGTTACCTTTCAGCTGCCCGCAGTCCGCTCGTCGGTGCGTCCTCCTGCCGAGCCCTTCAGGGAGGACGAGAGGAAGGTGCCTGCGAAGCCGGGACAGGTGCAGAGAGAGCGGGGTAGGGAGCCCCAAGAGAAGAGCGGAGTGCGAGGTGCTGGAGGCGGCAGCTGCCGCTGCGGCCGTGGCCTCTGATCCCCTCGGGGCTGGAGGGGTCCCCGAAGCGAGGTCTGGCCGGCTGAGGAGCGCTATGCCGGCTACAACGCTGCGCTCGCCTCTGGCTCCGAGGCTGAGCGCCTGGAAGAGGCGAGCTGAGGCAGAGAGGCTGAGAGCTGGTCACCCGCCCCTGGGTGCATGTTAATACGGTGGGGAGGAGGAGTCCCGCGCTTCCTCCGCCCAACCACCGGAGCGGGCGGCGGCAGCCAGCCAAGCAGCCCCCACCCTGCGCTACTATGGCTGTGACCACTAGTACCTGGCCCTAGCCCAGCCACGCGCGCGGAGGGCGGAGGGCGGTGGGAGGACTCGGCAGGAGAAGCCCGGTGTCTCCCCGAGAGCTTTCCTCTCTCACTGTGTGGTCAGGGAATCCTTAGAGCCGGGCAGGACCTTGAGAGGTCACTTCGTCTATCCCCCTGACTTCAGGTAGGCTGGAATCCCTACCAGTCCAAAGGGATTAGGTCTGCCAGAAGCAGCTGGGATTTGCCACCTGTCCCTGGAACCTGTTAGAGAATGCAAAGCCTCTCCAAGAGGCAGTGTCCTGGCTGCTGCTTCTGAGGACATCTCTCTCTGCCCCAATACATCCTCTCCTGTCACAGAGGCAGTGTCCTCTTGTGGAAAGAGAAGTGCTTTTGGAATCAGAGCATCTAGGTTTAAATCAGGGGTGTGTTACACACTACCTGTATGACCTTGGGCAAGCCACTTTACTTTCTTGGGTGTCAGTTTACTTCTTTGTAAAATGAGGGGAACTGATAAGATACCTTCGGCTGTAGAACCTCCTGACTTTTTAACTTCAAGTACTCAACTTTTTTGGGGGGAGGGAGCTAAAGGGGAGGAAACGAGAGGGAGGGTAAGTCAAGTTTGTTTTCTTCCTCGTGTTTTATCCTTGGAGATCAATTTGACCAGCATGGATTTGCTTTCCCATTCACTCCTTCCCAGTAGAAATTTTAGAGAGCAGGTAATTCCAATTTCTCAAGACTCTGTAAAGGGAAACGCACTGACCCAGGCAGATTAGTAACCTTACTGAATATACCTTTTTATTTTCATCCTCCCTCAAACAGGAGTATTTCTTTCTATTGCATATATTAAAAAGGTAACCCACTCAATTTGAAGATGATTCCAGACTCTGTGGCTTAGGTCCATGCCTTTTAAGCAGTCTCTGAAAATAGGAGAAAGCAGCAAAAGACAATCAGAGGAATAAAAATTATTTATTTATTTATTTCAAGAGACCCTGAAATTTTTGAAAGGAGAAAACTGAAGTCAATGGAGAAAGCGACAGAGACAAAAACAGAGAGGGGGGAGGAGGCGGGGGATGTGGGTCAAGGTCAGAAAAGCCCTTGAATTTTTTGAGAGTTCCAAGTGCGAGCCTAGAACTGTATATACTGAGTGATAATTTAGCGAATAGGGTCCCTCCTCCTGTTTCTATCTTTGCCAAAGAGAATGGGCACTGAGAGAGTGTGTGTGTGTCTTTTTGTTCTGCAGTCCCAAGGGATGACCTCATGTCAAAATTTATGTAATCTTCTTTATGTAATTGTGCAAAAAAAAAGAAAAGAAAACCTCCCAAACATGAAGCTGTGTGAGTCTATAAAGTTTTAAGGGTTTAACATTTGGTTAGGGTAGGATCTGATTATAAATATTTGTATAACTGTCCTTTCAAAGAAATAAACTCTCACAACTAAGCAGAAGTGAAGAGCATCTTCCATAAAACACGGCTCAAATAAATAATCTCTATTTCTTGGAATTTGGCAGTTATTTATTTTCTCTTTTGTTTTTTTTTTTTATTTTTCTAAGATTTTGTGAAGTGTTAAAAAAAAATACTGAATCTATGGAGGGCAAACTTTCATCCTTATTTAACAGAGAGACCAAATGTTTTAACACTTTCCAATAGTTAAATTAATGCCATCCCAGGTCAAATTGGGTAATATCTCATCTGATAAATGCGGAGACATAAAATAGTCATGTAATCAAATGGATTCATTATCATATCAATGTGACTATTTCCTCCAAAGATGATCATATCCTATTCGTATCTGCTTACTCTCTGTGACTTTTATTCATGTCTTCCTTTAAGTTCTTTACAGCTATACTTAAAATAATGAAGAACTTCCCATATTCTTGTTCATCTTCTTTCTCAGCCATATTTTAAAGAATATTCTCTTTATTTTCAACTCTTCATATTTTTGTATTTGTTGTATTGCAAATGCACCATGTGCCTCTCTATTCCCCTCTAAATGATACTAATTTTTAATTCTATGAAGACTATAGTGCATTATGACTCACAGCCAAATAACAATACCATACCAGTAGAATTTTCATTCATCAAAACATCAGCCTTTGTTTCAGGAAAATGTTTAGGATCATTAAAGCAGTTTTGTGATTTTCAAAATACAAACCAACCCACTCTTCTCCTTCTGTTTAACTTGGGGTCCGAATCATTTATTATTTGTAGTGTCTACACAAGTTATCTGTAAAAATACTGATTAATGAACTCTATAGACTGGCATTCAGCTGCATGTAATAATCTGGTTAATGGACATTCTGCATTCCCTTCTTTTTCCCTGGATGGATAGTTAAACCAAAGATTTTGAGTCATTATGAATGTTGTTTTAGAGGTTATGCAATGTTCTGAAGCTTGAAGTAACCATCACAATATTTGCTAACAGGAGTTTCTTGACAACCTAACAATCTTAAGGGACTTGTCTAGTGTCATACAGCTAGTAAGGGTCTGCGTCACATTTGAACCTAGGATTTTCTGACTTCAAGTTCATGTTTACTGATTAGTATGATTCAAAGTAAAATATATGCAGCTCGAAAGAGAGAAGTAGGCTAATTCTTTCTTGAATACACATTGGCTGTCTTCTTTTTTGCCAAAGGTCACTCCTGGCTTGACTGTCTTTGAGTCAACTCTGCAGTGCATATCATTTCTTACTAGCAGAGTTGTTCAGTTGAGTTCAACTCTTCGTGACAGCATTTGGGGTTTTCTTGGCAAAGATACTGGAGTGGTTTGCCATTTTTTTCTCAAGTTCATTTTACAGAAGAGGAAACCGAGGTAAACAGGGTTGACCAGGATCACACAGCTAATGAGTGTCTGAAGCCATATTTGAACTCAAGTTATCCTGACTTTGGGCCTAGCACTCTATCCACTATGACATTAGCGGACTAGTTTTGCTGAAAAGTACTATGACTGATGACAAGGGAAGGAAAGAGAAATCTCCTTTCCCCTATTCCTGCTGCCTTTGGGTAGAAGTACAAGGGGAAGGACAAAGAGGGTTCTTTCCTCATAAGTGAGCGATTCTCTTCTCTGTCACCAGAGGTTACACTTTTCAAAGTAGTCTCCAGCTTCTACTGAGTGGGTCTTGATTTTTTTTAAGGGCCACTAGGGGTTGTTTAATCCTTCTGACTATCTGGCTAGCTGACCTCTAATTCTTCTGATTTAATTAAAGACTTGTACATATTTCTTAAAGAAATAACAAGGCTGCCCTCTAATTCCATCAAGCTGAATTAACAAATTTCTTTAATTTAGTTTAATACTTAACACATTGGTGGAGGGATCAGCAAATATGTTGGAGTACCAAGATGCAGTACAGCCTAAGTCTCTTTTTTAAATTATTCCAACAAAGGTAAAGAAAAAAAAAAGCACCTGACTGAGTAATGATGAGAAATCCAGGTTAAAACACACTAGTTCATTTGTCAAACTCAAGATCACAGATTCAGCCTACAGGCAAGGAACTAGGATATGGGCCTTGACCAAATGTGGGCCAGAAGCTCTATCTTTCTGACCCTGAAAGCAAGATAAAGGATTCAGCCCAGAGGTGAGTAACTAGTGCAACTACTACAGAACACATTCTGAACCATAGCAGTATCTTGGAATCAGACCACAGGCCAATAACTAGGGTAGAGTCTATAGAAAAGAGGTTGGCCCATGGTTCCCAAGCTCTGAACCCCAGTACAGTACTTCAGATTCAGTTCACAGATCATGTCAGGTGTCAGTAGCTGAGTAGTAAGGGCAAACACTGCAAATTAAATATTAACCCTTCAGATCCTCTGATATAGCAAGCAGAGACTGGCTCAGCAATCATCTACTGGATCAACAACCATTGACAAGCCTAGTAGTTGTGTTTCCTAGACACAAACTAGGATCTGCAACCTGTGAAGCTAAGATCAAGAAGATCTTGCCCTTATGTGCCTTAGATTAGCCTGCTTAAGGTCAGCTGAAACACTGCAACTGCGTGGTATGAGCTATTCCTGTGTTCTTGAAGAATATAGTATTCAATACATGAGGAAAACTGTAGCAGGACCCCAGATAATGAATATTAAAATGTCTGTCTGTCTGTCTGTCTGTCTGTCTCTCTCTCTCTCTCTTCATCTATCTCTGTGTGTGTATATAATATATATATATATGTGTTTGTGTTTGTGTGTGTATATGTATGTGTGTATGAGTGCATGTGTTATCTGTAAGGCATCTATCTCCAGACAGAAAAGGACTGTACAAGGACCCCAAATTTCCTCCAGTAATAAGAGTCTCTAGCAAAAAGTCATAATTCAAAAAATAACATTGGAAGAATGAATTTTTAAAAGGTAGTTATGATAAAGAACTATCATGGATCCTGGGATGCCTAAGAAATAATCTTGGAAGACTAGAATAACTTCAAAACATCTAAAAGCACAGTCTCAAATAAAAACACAGTTTGGTCATAAGGTTAACTAAAATGCCCAGAAGAAATTGAAAGTTTGATTTTCTTTTTTAAGTAAATGATGTTATAGATGAAATGAGAGCTCTGGAGGAAAGAATTAGAAAGAGAATTAACAGCTAAGCACAAGAACAACAACTTATTCAAGGAACAGACTGCTTGAAAACAAAGAGAAACTAATGATTCCATGATTCAAGAAGAAATTAAAAGAATCAATAAAAAAACAATAAAAAAGGAGAAAATAGAAAAGTCAAAAACAACTAACCGGGAAAAGAGCTCAGAGAGATAATTTAAGAATCCCTGGGAAACCTGAAGGCATGCCAAAAAAAAAAAAAATGGGCCTACATATCATGTTTCAAGAAATCATGAATGAAAACTGCCAGACCAAATAGAATCAGAGGGTAAAGAAAAATCAAAGAAATCTTCTGGTAACATCCAGAAAAAAAATCTCCAAATAAAAGCTCTCAGGAATGCCATAGTCCTACTTCGTAACTTTCAGGTCAAAGACAAATTACTAGAAGCTGACATAAAGTAGATCACATAAGATTTAACAGCTACTACTTTAAAGAAGCAGAAATAAACGTACTTGCTTTTATGGAATATCATAAGGCAAAAGCTATATCTTTATGTATAAAAACTGAGTATAATCTTACAGGAGAAAATGAATTTTAATGAAAGAGAATTTCCAAGAATTCCTGATACATAGAACAAAGTTGAAAGTTGTAAATAAGCATAGATGAGTCAAAAGAAACATAAAAAGGTAAATACAAATGAACAATAAGAAAAGACTATGCAAATACGAAGTTTGTACATTCTAAAAGAGGAAAGATAATATGTCATTTGAGAATACTAATGCCATCAGAGATAACATAGTGAGATCAATAATACAAAGGACTAAAGAGTGCTTTTTCAAAAATATTTATTTTTTAGCATTCTTTTTTAAAAAATTTCACTTCCAAGTTCTCTTCCTCCCTACCCATAAGCAATATGACATCAGTTATACATATAAAATCAGAAAAACATATTTCTACATCAGCCATGTACCAAAAAAACAAGAAAAATTAAAAAAGTGAAAAATAATACTTTAATTTGCAGTCAGAATTTATCAATTCTCTCTCTGAAGGGGGATAACATTTTTTCATCATGAATCCTTTGGAATTGTCTTGGATCATTATATTGATCAGAGTTGTTAAGTCTTTCACAGTTGATTTTCATTACAATATTGCTGATAATGTACAGTATTCTTGATCTGTTCACTTCACTTTGAGTCAGTTAATATAAGTTTTCTTATGTTTTTCTGAAACCACCTTTCTCATCATTTCCTATAGCATGACAGTATTTCATCACAATCATATGTCACATCTTTTTCAATCATTCCCCAGTTAATGAGCATCCCCTCAATGTCCAATTCTTTACCACCACAAAAAGGGCTATTATAAACATAAACATATATATAGAGATGTTTATATTTATAATACACACACACACACACACACACACATATATGTATAGCTCTTTGAGGATTGCTCCAAATTACTTTCCAGAATAATTAAACCAGTTTACCAATCCTCCAATAGTTCATTAGTGTGCCTATTTTCCCTCATTTCCTCTGGCATTTGTCATTTTTGGTAAGTGTGAAGTGGTATCTCAGAGTTATTTTAATTTGCATTTCTCTAACAATTAGTGATTTATGGTATTTTTCATATGAATATAGATAGCTTTGATTAATTCTTCTGAATACTGACTGTTTATATCCCTTAACCATTTGTCAACTGGAGAATGGCTCTATTTTTGTATAAATTTGAATTGGTTCCCTATATATTTGAGAGATGAGGTCTTTATGAGCGAAACTTACTCTTAAGTTTTTTATGTTACTTCATTTTTTATGGTACCTTTTAGTAAAATATAGTTTTACTGATTACCTCTTTTAATTAAGTCTATTTCTGCTTTTGATTTGTCTGAGATCATGATTGCTACCCCTGGTTTTTTTACTTTAGCTGAAACATAGTAGATTCTGCTCTAGTCCCTCATTTTAATCATGTCTGTCTTTCTCTTTCAAGTGTGTCTCTTTTAAACAACACATTGTTGGTTTCTAATTTCTAATCCATTATGTTATCTTCTTCCATTTTCTGGGTGAGCCGATCCCATTCACACTCATGGTTATGAAAACTGTGTAGTTCCCTATATATTATTTTCTTCTATTTACTGTTTCTCTCCCCCCACTCCTGTTCTTCCTCAAAATACTGTTTTACTACACTCCCCTTTCTTTCATTCCATTTTCCTCTATTTCCCTGCTGGGTAAAATAGATTCCTATACCCAGCTGTCTCTGTGTGTGTGTATGTGTGTGTGTGTGTGTTCTTTCTTTGAACCAATTCCAATGAGAGTGAGATTTAAGCATTGTCCATCACTCCACTTCATTTCCCTCTTCCTTGCAACTACTTTTATGTGAGAAAATTTTCCCTATTCTACCTTTCCCTTCCCCCCTTTCACAATGAATCCTCCATTTTCGTCCCTGTTTTGGGACATCATTCCAACATAATGAACTCACAGTCTCTACCTATGTAGACTCCTTCTGAGTGCACTAATAATGATAAAGTTCCTAGGAGTTACTAGTGTCATCATCACATATAAGAATATAAACAGTTTAACTTATTGTCTCATAATTATTCTTTCATGTTTACCTTTTTATGCTTCTCTTGTGTCTTATGTACTTAAGTTTGAATATCAGATTTTCTACTCAGCTCCAGTCTTTTCATCAGGAATGCTTGGAAGTTACCTATTTCATTTTTTTTCATTCTTTTCACTTTGTTTTATTGTTTCTTGATGATTTATTTTTTCTTGATGAGTGATTAACTTCCACTTGCCCAATTTAAATTTTTTAAAAATTATTTTCTTCAGTGACCTTTTGTAGGCTTTTCATATTTGATCAATTCTTTTTAAGGAGCTCTTTTCTTCAGTGAGCTTTTGTGTCTCTTTTACCAAATCATGAAGATTCTTTTCCTAATTTGCTTGTATCACTCTCATTTCTTTTCCTATTATTTCCTATATCAATCTTATGTCTTTTTTTAACTCTTCCAGGAATTATTCCAGGGCTTGTGTTCAACTAGCATTTTTTACTTTGAGACTTTGCTTGTTGCTATTTTCACATTATTGTCTTCATCTGAATTTGTGTATTGGTCTTCCCTGCCATCAAAGTGGCTTATTTTTATAAATTTGTCTTAACTCTGTATATATTTAAGAAATGAATCCTTTATCAGGTAAACTGCAAATCCCCCCCAGTTTCCTATTCTCCTTCTAATTTTGACTTCATTGCTTTTGTTTGTGCAAAATCATTTTTTTTAATTTCATGTAATCATAATTTTCCATTTTACCTCCTACAAACCTCTTATTTGTTCGTGATCTCTTTCCCATTTACAGATCTGACAGGAATTTTTTTCTATGCTCCTCTTCTTTGCTTATGATATTACCTTTTATGTTTAAATCATATATCCATTTTGAATTTTTCTTTGTATATGATGCGATATATTGGTCTTTGCGTAGATTCTGATAGAATGTTTTATAGTTTTCCTAGCAGTTTTAATGAAATAGAGAGATTTTGTCCCAACAGCTTGGATTTTGGGGTTTATCAAACACTGCTCACTTGATTTTATATATTGCATAGCTAATCTATTCTATTGAACAATGACTCTGTTTCTTATATAGTACCAAACTGTTTTGAAAGGGTACTGCTTTGTAGTATAGTTTAACATTTAATACTGCTAGACCCCCTTCCTTCACATTTTTTTCATTGATTCCCTTGATAGCCTTTTTGCTCCTCCAGATGAATTTTGTAATTATTTTGTCCAGCTCTACAAAATAATTCTTTGGTACTTTAACCCATGATTATTAAATTATCTTCCCCTACCTGTTTTTGAGGTGCATTTTTAAAATGTTAGATAGCATACATTTTATTCTGTTTTTTCTAATTATAATTTTTTTATTTTGTTTTAATATTTCTTTCTATTTATTTCATTTAGATGTTGATTTCTATTTGGTCTATTTAATTTTATATGAGTATTTTACTTGAATAATATTTACATCCATCTCTAAGCTATTTGTCCTCCTTCCAGTTATTTTCTCCAGAGATTTTCATCATTAGTTTCTTGCTTAATGACTTCTAGGTATTCATGTGGTCATTGTCAAACATCCATTTTTTCCTTTGAATCACTGCTTGCAGTTGTTTCAGAATTACTTTATATTAGAGAGAAGGGGGACAAATTTATCTCTACAATAATTCCATATTGATTGGCTATGTCTTTTATTTAATCATATCTCCAGTTTTATTTTCTAATTTGAGACATGAGGGATCCTGCTCTGAGTGCTGTTATGCTATGCTTTTTGCTACACCTCATTTGAACTTCCAAGGTCCCTGCCTTGGGTCTTTGTAACACCAAAGATCCTGACATACACAGGAGAGCCTATTGAACAGGTTCTGAGATCTGTTTTTCGGAAAGAAAAGCAACTTTTGAGGGATCAACAATCTATTTAATTAAGCACATATATCATTCACTTAGTTCAGGGGGAAAAAGTCAGCACCCTAAACTTCAAAGAAAATACAAACCGAGAAATAAAGATCAACCATCAGGGCTTCTAACTGTCTGACCATAAGTAATACAAACATCACAGATCAACAGACAGATCCAACTGTATGACCATTACATACATACATAGTTACCAGAGAGAAGGACTAACATCTGGACTTTCAAAACCAGGGGGCTCCTTAGCAGCTACACAGAGTCTTGTCTGGCCAAACAAACACTTCCAGTGAGTAAGACTCAAATCAGAACCTCACCTCAGAATATATAAACACTTTTCAGAGCCAGAGGACATCCTAGCCCTTGAGAATCAGTGTCTCATTTGAAATTAACAAAAGGTATGGGCCTTCCTGCAAAACAAATCTCCCCTAATCAAACTTCCCTTAATGAGCAGACCAATAAATGGATGGGGAAGATCTCTAACTTTCTAATTAAAATTACAGGTTTCCAATTGTTTGTTTGAGCAATCTGAAATAGCAGATCTCTATGCAATTAGTTTTTCTCCCTACTATCATTCTGTACATGGTGAAACTAGAGAGAAGATAATGACATAACAATCCAGAACAGTATAGTAAAAACATCCATATTACTGTCTTAGGTGAGACCTGGCACTGTTAAGTGAAAGATAATCTGAAAGTATGGGTTTTCAGCTACAGTAGTGCTGATTTAGAAGTTCAACTCTTGCCACTTATGGACACAGAGTCCTTCAGGCAATACTTTTGCCTGATTAGTTTTTGGTTATGTTGGGAGACTAGCTGTACAGCTTGTGCTGGCACTGACTTTGATGGTGGTCAAGATTCCTATTGACTATAAGCTTCTGGCTGACTTTCTGTGCAATTTTTGGGTGGAAGAAGTCACTTTGAAGTTTTTCATTGCATTTCTTGATCATCATTTGGTTCAGTGTGAATTTCAGACTCTGTTTTTTATTAAGTAGTTAATTTATTTTTAGTTTTCAACATTCATTTCCACAAGACTTTGAGTTCCAAATCTTCCTCCCAATCTCTCCCCTCCCTCCACCCCAAGATTGCATGCATTCTGATTACCTCTTCCCCCAGGCTCCCCTTCCTTTTATCATCCTCCCCTCTTAACCCCTTCCCCTTTACTTTCTTGAAGCACAAGATAGATTTCTATAACCCTTTGCCTGCATATCCTAATTCCCAGTTGCATGTAAAAACAATGTTTTAGCATTTGCTTTTTAAAACTTTGAGTTCAAAATTCTCTCCCTTCTTCCCTCCCCACCCACCATCATTGAGAAGGCAAGCGATTAAATATAGGTTATAATGTGTAGTTATGCAAAACACTTCCACAATAGTTATGTTATGAAAGACTAGTTATATTTCCCTCCATCCTATCCTATCTCCAATTATTCTATTTTCTCCTTTGACCCTTTTCTAAAGTGTTTGCTTCTGACTACCCCTCCCCCAATCTGCTCTCCCTTCTATCACTCCCCCCTTTTCCCCTTCCTTCCTACTTTCCTGTAGGGTAAGATACCCAATTGAGTGTGAATGTTATTCCCTCCTTAAGCCAAATCTGATGAGAGTAAGGATCATTCATTCCTTCTCACATCCCTCCCTTCCCATCCATTGTGAAACCTTTTTCTTGTATCTTTTATGTGAGATTATTTACCCATTCTATTTCTCCTTTTCTCCTTCTCCCAATATATTCCTCTCTTACCCCTTAATTTTACTTTCGATATCATCCCTTCATATTCAACTCACCCTGTGCCATCTATCTATCTATCTATCTGTCTGTCTGTCTGTCTGTCTATCATCTATCATCTATCTATCTATCTATCTATCTATCTATCTATCTATCTATCCATCTATCTATCTACCTATGTATCTGTCTGTCTATCTTTCTGTCTGTCTATCTATCTACCTATTTTTTGCAACTACCCTAATACTGAGAAAGGTCTCATGAGTTACAGGAATGTAGGAATGCAAACAGTTCAACTTTAATAAGTCTCTTATAGTTTCTCTTTCTTATTTATCTTTTCATGCTTCTCTTAATTCTTGTATTTGAAAGTCAAATTTTCAATTTAACTCTTTTCATCAAGAATGCTTGAAAGTCCTCCATTTCATTGAATGTCCATTTGTTTACCCTGAAGGATTACACTCACTTTTGTTGGGTAGGTGATTCTTGGTTTTAATCTTAGCTCCTCTGACCTCCAGAATATAATATTCCAAGCCCTTCAATCCCTTAATGTAGAAGTTGTTAGACTTGGGTTATCCTGATTATATTTCCACAATACTCAAATTATTTCTTTCTGGCTGCTTGCAATATTTTCTCCTTTATCTGGAAACTCTGAAATTTGGCTACAATATTCCTAGGAGTTTTCTTTTTAGGATCTCTTTCCAGACATGATCAGTGGATTCTTTCCATTTCTATTTTCACCTCTGGTTCCTTGATAATTTCTTGAAAGATGATGTCTAGGCATTTTTTGATCATGGTTTTTAAGTAGTCCAATAATTTTTTAAAATTATCTCTCATGGATCTATTTTCCAAGTCAATGGTTTTTCCAATGAGATATTTCATATTGCCTTCTATTTTTCATTCCTTTGGTTCTATTTTATAATTTCTTGATTTCTTATAAAGTCATTAGCTTCCATTTGCTCCATTCTAATTTTGAAGGAGTTATTTTCTTCAGTGAGTTTTCCAGCCTCCTTTTCCATTTGGATAATTCTGCTTTTTAAGGCACTCTTCTCCTCATTTACTTTTTGGAATTCTTTTGGATGTCTATTTTTTAAGGTGTTTTTTTCTTCCTTATTTTTTGGGGTCTCCTTTAGCAAGTTGTCGACTCAATTTTCATGATTTTCTTGACTCACTCTCATTTCTCTTCCCAATTTTTCCTCTGCCTCTCTTACTTGATTTTCAATATCATTTTTGAACTCTTCCATGGCCTTTGACCATATTTTTCTTGGAGGCATTTGATATTGGAGCTTTGACTTTGATGTCTTCTTCTGTTTGTATGTTTTGATGTTCTTTGTCACCAAAGTAAGACTCTGGTTTAAGTTCATTTATAATGTTTACTCATCTTCTCAGTCAAACACTTGGCCTTCTAACTCTTCGTCAAGGTAGGACTTTGCTTCCAGTGGAGATGGGAGTGGGTATACTGTCCCAGGCTTCAGGGGTTTTGTATCAACTGCTCAAACCCTCATCTGTGGGCCCAGAGCTCCATAAATGGCCTTTGCTGCTGCTGCCACCACTGGACACTGCTGCTACCACCTCCACCTCCTTAGGGCTGGGGCTGAACCTGGCCAGACCATATGCTCTTCTTTCACCCAGGTGCCACAAAGTTTTCCTACTGACCTTGGTGTTTGTGGGTTGAGAAGTCTAGAAACTGTCACAGCTGCCAATGATTCAGTTCCCTGAGGCATGCTCTGGCCACTCTGTGTCAGTGCGCCCCATGTCAGACTGCACTCCACTCCCTATCCAGTGCAATAAACCCTTCCTTTCAACTTTCTAGGTTGCCTTGGGCTGGGGATTTGTTTCTCTCTGTCATTTTGTGGGTTATGTAGCTCTAGAATTTGTTTAGAATCATTTTTACAGGTATTTGGAGGGCTTTGGGGGAGAACTCAGGGAAGTCTCTACTTTTACTCTGCCATCTTGGTTCTGCCCCACTCAGACTTTTTCTAAAATAAATTTTTGTATCTAGGTGTTCCAAGCTGTTCAGACTGTCTTCCTGGCTATAAAGCTCAAATCACTTTTGTAGCTTTATTTTTGTTGAAAAGATTAAATTTTATTGATCTATTTTGTTTTCACTTTACAAATATTTACAGATTACATCATGCAGAGCAGCAGCTAGTTCTTTCCTTATTCTTCCCTGAGAATCCCTTCCTGGCTTAGTAGAAGAACATGAGGACTACAGGAAATGAAAAAAAAATGTAATTCAATGAGGTTAAACTGTTTGCATCCCTGTATGGGAAAATGATACTTGTAACTCTTGAGAACTCTATTTCTAGTAGGGCAGTTAGAAGGAGTATACAAAGACAAAGGATGTGAATATAAATTAATTTTGATTTAGTGATATAAAAAGTTAAGGGGTGGAAAAATTATTGTACTGGGAGAAGAGGAAAGCGAGAGGCATAATGGGGTAGATTACATCACATGAACAAGCACAAGAGACTTATTACAGTAGAATGAAAGAAGGGATGGGGTGAGCATTGTTTGAACCTCATTCTGATTGGATTTGACTCAAAGAGGGAATATCATTTGGTTGTAGAAATTTATCTTACACTATAGGAAAGTAGGAAGGGAAAGGGAAAAGAAAAGGGAGGGGTGCTGATATAAGAGAGGGTAGGTGTAGGTGGTGGTCAGAAGAAAAACAATAGCGAGGATGGACAGGGTGAAAGGAGAGAGAGAGAGAAAAAAGTATAAATAAAAGGCAAAATATGATGGAAGGAAATACACAGTATTTATAAGCTGAATATGAATGGGATGACCTCTCATAAAACAGAACTGGACAACAGATTAAAAAGCAGATTCCTACAATATGTTGTTTACAACAAACACATCTGAAGTAGAGACATACACACAGAGTAAAGGTAAAAGGCTGCAGTAGAATATATTATGCTTCAACTGAAGTAAAAAAACAGCAGGGGTAGTGATATTGATCTCATACAAAGCAAAAGCAAAAATAGCTCTAATTAAAAGAGAGAAGGAAGGAAACTGCATCTTGCAAAAAAGTATCATAGACAGTGAAATAATATAAATACTAAACATATATGCGCCAAGTGGCATAGCACCCAAATTCTGAAAAGATATGTTAAATGAGTTACAGCAAGAAATAGATAGCAAATTATACTAATAAGCAGACGTCAACCTAACTATAAAAGCAAGGATCCTGGCATACCCAGGAAGGCCTATTATCACAGGTTTTTAGATCTGCTTTCCTAAAAGGAAAGGCACTTTTTAGGGGTCAATGATCAGTTTAATCAAGCACATATATCATTCACTTAGTTCAGGAAGTCAGTATCTTGAACTTCAGAGAAAATACAGAGAAATCAAAATCAACAGACAGGCTTCCAACTGTCTGACATACATCACAGATCAACAGATAAACATCTGGACATACATACAAAGCTACCAGAGAGAAAAACACTAACATATGGGCTTTCAAAACTAGAGGGCTGCTTAGCGGCTTCCCAAAGTCTCATCTGTTACACAAACCTTCTTCCAAAACTAAGCCTCAAAGTAAAAGCTCTCCTCAGAGTACTTAAACATTTTTTAGAGCCAGAGGGCATCATAACTCTTAAGAACCAGTGCCTCATTAACAAAAGTTATGGGCCTTCCTACAAATTATCCCAAGCCCATTAATGGGTGGGGATTTAGTCACATTATTCAATCAGAGGCACTTGATTAAACTAAAACAAAAGAAATGCATTATCAATATTCTTCCCTCTCAGAATTAGATAAATCTAAACAATAAAATAAACAAGAAAGCAATTAAGGACATGAATAACATTTTAAAAGTGTTATATATGATGGACCTCTGGAGAAAACTGAATGGGCATAGAAACGAATATACATTTTTCTCAGCAGTACATGGCATCTATACAAAAACTGGCAATGCATTAGGACATTAAGAATCTCAGAATCCAATGCAAAAAGGCACAAATATTAAATGGATCCTTTTCAGATCATGAAACAATAAAAATTACATGTAATAAAAGTGCATGAAAAGACAGATTAAAACGTAATTGAAAACTGAATGATATGATCAGAAAGAATGACTGGGTCAAACTATAAATCATGGAAACAATAATTTCATCAAAGAGAATGACAATAATGAGATAACATGCTAAAATATATGGGATGCAGCCAAAACAGTTCTTACGGGAAGTTTTATATCTCTAAATGATATCTCTATATCTCTAAATAAAACAGAGAAAGAGCAAATCAATGAACTGGGTGTGTAACTAAAAAAGTAAGAAAAAGAAAAAAAATTTAAAATCCCCAATTAAATACCAAATAAGAAATTCTGAAAATCAAAGGAAAAATTAACAAAATTGAAAGTAAGAAAACTATTAAAATAAGAAATAAAACTAAGAACTGGTTTTATGATAAGAAATAAAATAAAGTTTTGATTATTTGATTTAAAGACAGAAAACTGAATTATCAGTATAAAAGATGATTATAGCAATCCACTATTTGATAAACCCAGACTCATACTTCAGGGGTAAGAACTCACTATTTGACCAAAAGTGCAGGAAAGTCTAGAAAATAATAAAGCTAGGCATAGTCTAACTTCTCATATCATCTACCAAAATAAAGTCAAAATAGGTACATGATTTAGACATAAAGAGTGATACCATAAAAAAGAAGGAGAGCAAGGATTAGTTTACCAGTCAGATCTATGGAGAACTGAAAAATTTATGACCAAAGGAAAAAATGGGAAGAGAAATGACAGTGATGCAAGAAAATCATGAAAATTGAGTCAACAGCTTGCTCAAGGAGACCCAAAGAAATGCTGAAGAAAATAACACTTTAAAAAGTAGACTAATCCAAATGACAAAAGAGGTCCAAAAAGCCAATGAGGAGAAGAATGTTTAAAAAGCAGAATTGGTGTAATGGAAAATGAGGTTCAAAAGCTCACTGAAGAAAATAGTTCTTTAAAAATTAGAAGGAGCAGATGGAAGCTAATGACTTTTTGAGAAACCAAGAAATTATAAAACAAAACCAAAAGAATGAAAAAATAGAAGACAATGTGAAATATCTCATTGGAAAAGCAACTGATCTGGAAAATAGATTGAGGGAAGATAATTTAAAAATTTTTGGTCTACCTGAAAACCATGATCAAAAAAAGATCCTAGGCATCATCTTCCAAGAAATTATCAAGGAAAACTACCCTGATATTCTAGAACCAGAGGGTAAAATAAAAACGGAAAGAATTCACTGATCATCTCTTGAAAGAGATCCCAAAAGGGAAATGCCTAAGAATATTGGAGCCAATTCCAGAGTTCCCGGTCAAGGAGAAAATATTACAAGCAACCAAAAAGAAACAATTCAAGTATCGTGGAAATACAACCAGGATAGCACAGGATTTAGCAACTTCTACACTGAGGGATTGAAGGGTTTGGAATATGATATTCCATAGGTCAAAAGAGATAGTATTAAAACCAAGAATCACCTACCCAGCAAAACTAAGTGTAATACTTCAGGGGAAAATGGAATTTCAATGAAATAGAGGACTTTCAAGCATTTTTGTTGAAAAGACCAGAGCTGAATGGAAAATTCGATTTTCAAATACAAAAATCAAGAGAAACATGAAAAGGCAAACAGGAAAGAGAAGTCTTAAGGAACTCATTAAAGTTTAAAGTTTAACTGTTACATTCCTACTTGGAAAGATTTTATTTGTAACTCATGATCCCTTTTTCAGTATTAGGGTAGTTACAGGGATATGTATGGAACTGTGTACGGGTATGTATATATGTGTATATTATATATGTGCATGTATGTATATATACCTGGGGATATGTGTGTAGATACACACACACACACACACACACACACACACACACACACATATATATAAAGACATAGATGTATCTATATATACATATATTCATATGTGTGTATATGTATGTGTGTGTATATATATTGACAGAGGGCACAGGATGAGCTAAATATGAAGGGAGAATACCTAAAAAATAAAATAAAATTTACTCTTGAATTGAATGTACTAGAAGTAAGAGAAAGAGAGGGGTAGAATATAGCAAATCATCTCACAAGAGGGAAGAAAGAGCTTTTATAATGGAAGGGAAGATGAGGAAGAAAAAAGGAAATAAGTGAGCCTTTTTCTCATGGGACTTGGCTTAAGGAGGAATAACACATTCAATTTGATATGGAAAGCTATTTTTCCCTGCAAGAAGGAAAGGGGATAGGAGAGGGAACATAGTAGAAGGGACAGGAAATTGGGGAAAGGGATAATCAGAAGCAAAAACTATTGTGAGAAGACAGGTCAAGGGAGAGAGTGGAATAAATGGAGGGCAGAATAGGATGGAGGGAAATGTCTTTTACAATAACTATTATGGAAGTGCTTTGTATTGTTACACATCTATGACCTGTATTGAATTGCTTGTTTTCTCAATGAGGGTGGGTGGGGAGGGAGGGAGAGAATATGGAACTCAAAGCTTTAAGAATGAATGTTAAAAATTGCTTTAGCATGCTACTGGAAATTAAGATATGTAGGCAGTGGACTATAGAAATCTATTTTGCCTTACAGGAAAATAGAGGGGAAGGGGGATGAAAGAAGGGTGAGTAATAGAAGGGAGAACAAACTGAAGGAAGGGGTGAATGTGGTGCATGCTGCCCTGGGGTGGGGGGTGGGAAGAGGGGGGGAGAAAACTTTGAATTCAAATTATTGTGGAAGTGAATGTTGAGAACTGAAAAATAAATAAATTATATATTAGAGAGGGAAAAATTGCTATCCACATTCAGACAAAGAACTATAGAGTTTCACACTATTTTCACTTTTTTTCTTTTCATGTTTCTTCCCTTTTATTCTGATTCTTCTTTTACAACATGAGTAATGTGGAAATATGTTTAACATGATTGTACATATATAATCTATATCAGATTGCTTACTGTCTTGGGGAGGGTTTGCAGAAGGGAGGAAGAAAAATTTACAACTCAGAATCTTATAAGAAATGAATGTTAAAAAATTACCTTTACAAGCAATTTGCAAAAAAAAAAAATGCTATTAAGTGGGGAAAAAGTAGAACTGGCCAAGTGGAAAAAGAGGTATGAAACCTCCCTGAAGAAAAGAACTCTTTAAAAAATAGAAGTGACCAAATGGAAAAGGAGGTACAAAGCTTCACTGTGGAAAATAATTCCTTTAAAATTAGAATAGGGCCTTGCAAATAAAAAAATCTAGAAAAAGAACAAATTAAAAATCCCCAATTAAATGCCAAATTAGAAATTCTGAAAATCAAAGGAGAGATTAATAAAAGTAAAATTAAGAAAACTATTGAACTAATAAATAAAACTAAAACCTAGTTTTATGAAAAAAAACCAATAAAATAGATAAACCTTTGGTTAATTTGATTTAAAAAAAGAAGTGCAAATTGCTAGTATCAAAAATTAATTCACCTGCAGAGAACAGGAAATTAAAACAATAATTAGGAGCCATTCTGTCCAACCATATATAAATAAATCTGACAATCTTTTTTCTTTTTTTATTATTAAATTATTTTATTTGTTTTCAGTGTTCTACAATCACTTCCATATATCTTAGATTTTTTTCCTCTCACATCCCCCTCCTTCCCCTCTCGCTCTCCACTCCCTCCCTCAGGTGGTATACAATCTTATATACATTCTACACATACATTCCTATTAAATACATTTTCACCTTAGTCATGTTGCAAAGAAGAATCAAAATGAATGGAAGAAACCATAAAATGAAACAAAACAAAACATAATACAAAAGAAAATGATCTGCTTTATTCTGTCATCTAATTCTATAGTTATTTCTCTGGATGTGGAAGGTGTTTTGCCTCAAGAATCCATTAAGAATTTTTTAAGTCCTTGCATTGCAATGAAGTACTATGTCTACCAGAAAAATTCCTTGCACACTGTGGTTGTTGCTGTGTTTCTCCTGATTCTTCTCCTTTCACTCAGCATCAGTTCATGTAAGTCTTTCCAAGATGCTCTGAAGTCTTCCTGTCCATCATTTCTTATACCAAAATAGTATTCCATTACATCCATATACCATAGCCTGTTCTACCATTTCCCAATTGATGGGCATCACCTTGATCTCCAGTTTTAGGCCACCACAAAGAGAGTTGCTATAAATATTTTTCTACATGTGGGACCCTTTCTTATTTTTATGATCTCTTTGGGATGCAGTCGCAGAAGCAATATAGCTGGGTCTAAGGGTATGCACTTTTTTGTAGCCCTTTTGACATAGTTCCAAATTGCTCTCCACAATGGTTGGATTAGCTCACAGCTCCACCAACAATAAATTAAATGTTCCAACTCTCCCACACCTTCTCCAACATTTATCATCTTCTTGTTTTGTACTGTTAGCCAATCTGATAAGTGTGATATAGTACTTCAGAGTTGTTTTGATTTGCATCTCTCTAATTAATAGTGATTTAGAGCATTTTTTTTCATATGACTATAGATAGCTTTAATTTCTTCCTCTGAAAGCTTCCTGTTCATATCCTTTGACCATTTATCAATTGGGGAAAGACTTATGTTCTTGTACATTTAACTCAATTCTCTTTATATTTTAGAAAGGAGGCTTTTATCACAGACACTAGCTGCAAAAATTCTTTCCCCGTTTTCTGCTTCCCTCCTAGTCTTGGTTACATTGAGTTTGTTTGTGCAAAAACTTTTCAATTTGATGTAATCAAAAATATCCATTTTGCACTTTATAACGTTCTCTGTCTCTTGTTTGGTCAAAAATTTCTCCACTTTCCATAAATCTGACAAATGCACAATTCCTTTATCCCCTAATTTGTTTATAGTATCAATCTTTATACCTAAATCATGTATCCATTTGGACTTTATTCTTGTGTACAGTGTAAGGCACTGGTCTATGCCCGGTGTCCACCACACTATTATCAAGTTTTCCCAGCAATTTTTTCAGTGAGTTCTTATCCCAGAAGCTGGGGTCCTTGGGTTTATCAAACAGTAGATTGCCGTATTTGTTGCCTACTGTGTCTTGAGGACCTAGCATATTCCACTTATCTACCCTTCTGTTTCTTAGCCAGTACCAAGTGGTTTTGATAATTGTTGCTTTATAATACAATTTAAGATCTGGTAGGGCTAGGCCACTTTTCCTAGCATCTCTTTTCATTAGTTACCTTAATATTCTGGACTTTTTTTTTCCAGATAAATTTTGATATTATTTTTTCTAGCTCTACAAAATAATTATCTGGTAGTTTGATTGGTATGGCACTGAATAAGTAAATTAATTTAGGTAGAACTGTCATTTTTATATTAGCTCATCCTACTCAAAGAGTAACTGATGTTTTTCCACTTACTTAGATCTGACTTTATTTGTGTGAAAAGTGTTTTATAATTGTGTTCAAATAGTCCCTGGGTTTGTTTTAGCGGGTAGACTCCTAGATATTTTATAGAGTCTACTGTAGCCTTAAATGGGATTTCTCTTTCTATCTCTTGCTGTTGATCTTTGTTAGTAATATATAGAAATGCAGATGATGTATGTGGGTTTATTTTGTAACCTGTAACTTTACCAAAGTTGTTCATTATTTCAATTAGCTTTTTACTTGATTCTCTGGCATTCTCTAAGTATATAATCTACAAAGAGTGATAACGTAGTTTCTTCTTTGCCTATTCTAATTCCTTCAATTTCTTTTTCTTGGCTTATTGCTACAGCTAACATTTCTATTACCATATTGAATAATAGTGGTGATAATGGACATACTTGTTTTACCTATGATCTTATTAGAAATGCATCTAGCTGATCCCCATTGCATATAATGCTTGTTGAAGGTTTTAGGTAGATACTGCTTATTATTTTATGGAAAATTCCATTTATTTCTATGCTCTCCAGAGTTTTCAATGGGAATGAGTTGTATTTTGTCAAAAGATTTTTCTGCATCAATTGAGATAATCATGTGATTTGTTAGCTTTGTTGTTGATATGATCAATAACGCTAATAATTTTCCTAATATTGAACCAGCCCTGCATACCTGGTATAAATCTTTCCTGATCATAATGTATTATTCCCATGATAAATTGCTGTATTCTTTTTGCTAATATCTTATTTAAAATGTTTGCATCTGTATTCATTAGAGAAATTGGGCTATAACTTCCTTTCTCTGTTTTGGCTCTTCCTGGTTTAGCTATCAGAACCATATTTGTATCATAAAAAGAACTTGGTACGATTTCTTTTCCCCCAGTTTTCCCAAATAGTATATATAATATTGGAATTGACTATGCCTTAAATGATTGATATAATGCACTTGTAAATCCATCTGGCCCTGGAGATTTTTTCCTAGGGAGTTCATTGATGGCTTGTTCAGTTTCTTTTTCAGAGATGGAGTTATTTAAATATTCAACTTTCTCTTCTGTTAATTTGGGGAATTTATATTTTTCAAAATAATCAACCATCTCATTTAGATTGTTGAATTTATGGACATAAAGTTGAGCAAGGTAATTTCTAATTATTGTTTTAATTTCCTCCTCATTGGAGGTGAGCTTATCCCCTTTCATTTCTGGTAATTGGTAATTTGGTTTTCTTCTTTCTGCTTTAAAATCAGATTGACCAAAGATTTATCAGTTTCATTTATTTATTTATTTTATTTATTTATTAACCAACTCCTGGTTTTTATTAGTTCAATAGTTTTCTTAATTTCAATTTTATTAATCTCTCCTTTGGTTTTCAGTATTTCAAATTTGGTATTTACTTGGGGATTTTCAATTTGTTCTTTTTCTATCTTTTTCATCTGCATGCTCAATTCATTGATCTCTTTCTCTATTTTATTCATGTAGTCATTCAAAGATATAAAACTTCCCCTAAGAACTGCTTTTCCAGTATCCCATAAGATTTGGTAGGTTGACTCATTATTGTCATTCTTTTGTATGAAGGCTTGATTGTTTCTATAAGTTGTTGTTCAACCCACTCATTCTTTAGGATCGGATTGCTTAGTTTTTGATTAAATTTTGATTTATATATCCATGACCTTTGATTACATATAATTTTTATTGCGTTATGATCTGAGAAGGATGCCTTGATTATCTCTGCCTTTCTGCACTGAATTGTGAGGTTTTTATGGAGTAGTACACAGTCAATTTTTGTATATGTGCCATGTGCCACTGAGAAAAGGGTATATTCCTTTCTACTCCCATTCAATTTTCTCCAGAAATCTATCCTATTTACCTTATCCAGAGTTGGATTCACCTCCTTGACTTCTTTCTTGTTTATTTTGAGATTAGATTTATCAAGTTCAGGGATGGGGAGGTTGAGGTCCCCCACTAGTATAGTTTTGTGTCTATTTCTTCTGTAACTCCCTTAATTTTTCCTCTAAGAATTTGGATGCTATACCCCTTGAAGTATATATGTTTAGTAATGATATTGCTTCGTTGTCTATGGTGCCTTTTAGCAGGATATAGTTTTCTTCTTTTTGATTAGATCTATTTCTCCTTTTGCTTTGTCTAAGATTAGGATTGCTACTCCCTGCTTTTTTTTTTACATCAGATGAAGCACAATATATTTTGCTCCAAACTTTTACCTTTACTCTGCATGTATCCTCCCATTTCAAATGTGTTTCTTGTAAACAACATTTTGTTGGATTATGGCTTTTAATCCATTCTGCTATCCATCTTCATTTTATGGGAGAATTCATCCCATTCACATTCACAGTTATGACTGCTATCTGTGTCTTTTCCTCCATACTCTGCTCCCTGTTTGTGCCTTTAGTTCTTCCTTCTCACTTTTCCTCCACAACAGTTTTAACTTTTGATCACCACCCCCCACAGTCTTCCCTTCCTCCTTTCAGCCCCCCTCCCTTTTACTCCCCCTTTCCTTACTACTTGTTCCCTTCATTTTAGCCTCCCTTCCTTTTCTTTCCCCCTTCCCCTACTACTGCCTATAGAGCTAATTTGATTTCTATACTTAACTGAGGTTGTTGTTCCTTCCTTGAACAAAATCAGATGACAGTACCTCTCAAACAATGCTCATCTCCCTCCCCTCTTTCCCTCTACTGTAATAATATTTTTGTGTGCCTTCCTGTGATATAATTTCCATCTTCACATCTCCTGTTACAAACCCTTTGCACCCTGATTTAAATCACATTTTTATCATCACATCATCTACTTTATACCGCTTCCTCTGTCTATGTATATTCCTTTTATACCTCATGGTAAGCATACAAATCTCAAGCTTAACAAGTATCATATTCCCTTATAAGGAATATATATATGCCTATATATGTGTGTGTGTGTGTGTGTGTGTGTGCCCATATTGAATAACAAGTTTTTCCCCCATTTACCTTTTTTCTGTCTCTCTTGAGACTTGTGTTGAAGATCGAATTTTCTATTGAGCTTTGCCCTTTTCATCAGGAAGGTCTGGAAATCCCTTATTTCACTGAATATCCATCTCCATGCCTAAAATATTATGCTTAACTTTGCTGGGTAATTGATCCTTGGTTGTATTCCCAGTTCCTTTGCCTTAAGGAATATCATATTCCAATTCCTTCAGTCTTTTAATGTAAAATCTGCAAGGCCCTCTGTGATCCTGACTGTATCTCTTCGATATTTGAGTTGTTTTTTTCTGGCTGCCTGCAGTATTTTCTCCTTCACTCGACAGTTCTGGAATTTGACAATATTCCTTGGTGTTTTTAGTTTGGGATCCCTTTCAGGAAGTGAACAATGGATTCTTTTGATGACTATTTCGCCCTCTGGATCTAGGACTTCTGGGTAGTTTTCCTTGATGATTACTTTGAAGATATTGTCTAGGCTTTTTTTTCAAGATGAATTTCTGGTAGACCATTAATTCTTAGATTTTCTCTCCTGGATCTGTTTTCTAGGTCGGTTGTTTTTCCAATTAGATATTTTATATTTTCTTCTATCTTTTTATTTTTTAGATTCTGTTTGACTGATATATGATGTCTCATGGGGTCATTAACTTCTACTTGCCTGATTCCAATTTTTATCAAATTGTTTTCTTCAGTTAGCTTTTACATCTCCCTTTCCATCTGCCCAATTGTTCTTTTAAGGAGTTATTTTCTCCAGTTAGGTTTTGTACCTCCTTTTCCATTTGTCCAGTTTTCCTTTTAAATTCTTATGTGATTTCTTTTTTCTTATTTTTAAAATCATTGGATAGTTTTTCTTCTATTTCTCTAATTTAGCTTTTAAAATTCTTCTTCAGCTCTTCCAAGAATGCTCTTTGGGCTTGCAATCAGTTTATATTTCCTTCTGAAATTTCAGATGGGAGTACAGTCTCAATACTGACCTCTTTGATATTTGTGTTTTTGTCCTTGTCCCCACAGAAAGTTTTTATGGTCTTTTCTTTTCTACTTTGCTTCTTATTCATGATGATCACCCTTCTCTTGGCTTCTAAAGTAGATCTCTGCTTCTGGGGCACAAGGGACTCTGTCCCACAGTTCTTGTGCCTAAAACTTGACCATTTGTGTGTTGTGGCCTCTGATTCTTTTAGCTAGAAGCTAAAATGCTGCAGCTTACCTAGTGCTGAGCTGGATGGTGTTGGAAAGCAGAGGTCAGGTGAAGTCTTTCTGCATTTCCTCAGACTTACTCTGGAGTTAGATGCATTAAGTAGGGGAAGGGGTGGTCTGGCCACAGGATGTCCCCTCTGTTGAGCTAGAGCATAGGCAAGCTCAGTGGTTGGTGAATCTGTTTACACTAGTGTCTTCCCAATTCCCCTGGGGTGCTGAGGCATGCCTGGAGTCCTGGTATTGGTGGTTGTGGGCTCCACCCTCCTGGGGCTCAGGATATCCTCCTTATTTCCTGTGGTGGGGCTGTCCAGGACAGCACTGGTCTCCTTCAGCCACAGCAAGAGCACAGCAAGCCACAGCAATCCCCTTTATGATTTTCCTAGCCCCACAGGCTAAGAGACTCTTTGCCCCTTAGGCTGATCCCATTGCTCCAGTATTTTTTCTAGGGAAATATTTTATGGGTCTTTCAAGGTCAACAAGGGGTGAGGTAGAGCATTTGCTGATTACTCTGCCATACTGGCTCCCAGAAGTTCAAGAGAGTGCCTTACAGACATTTAATCTGTGGGCTGGTAGTCTCAGGAGCAGCTGCTGCAGTTACCTGGGGCTCTGAGGTTCTCAATCTCTTGCTTCTGCTGGACTCTCATCCTGGGATGATTTTGAGATTCTGCAGTGCAGCCACTGCCTCATACTGCCCAGAACTTTCTGCTTGGCCCTGCCACAATGGGACCATGTTAGTACAGCCTGTGCACTGTGCACTTTGTGCTTCTCCAGCCCCAGCAACAAATCCTTCCTGTGGTCCTTCCAGTCTGTCCTGAAGTGTGAATCTGCCACAGTCTATCTCCTGTTGGATTCTGCTTCTCCAAAATCCATTCTGATTCTCTTTTTAGAGGTATCTGAAGGAGTTTGTCTTAGAGCTTAGGTGAGTAGTTGCTCTCACTCTGCCATCTTGGAAAAACAAATTTTTTTTAAAAAAAAGGTAAACAAGTTAACTATGTTATGCTAAAATGAACCATAACCAACAAACTAATATCAGTAATAATCTTGTCTGCTCCAAACGCCTTATCATTGTAATTCATAAAGGAAACATCCGCATTGCAAAAAAAAAAAAAGACACAGACAGTAACACAATAGTGACAACAGACTTCAATATCCTCATTTTTGGATAACTATAAAAGAAAGATGGGCAAAAGGGAAAATATGAAACTGAACAAAGAGCTGGAGAAACCAGATTTAAAATACTTAGGCTATCTTCTCCTTAAGACTGCAATAGGATATACATATATCTGTATCAGTAAGCACCTCAACGCACATGGGGGTCTGCTATCACAGGTTTTTTGACCAGCTTCTCTAAAAGGAAAGGAAACTTTTGAGGGATTAACAATCACGTTAATCAAGCACATGTATCATTCAGTTAGTTCAGGGAAAAAATGTCAGCATCCTGACCTTTAGAGAAAATACAGAGAAATCAAAACTCAACATACATGCTTCCAAATGTGTGACCATTAACATACATACATCTTTACTACAGAAAGCAGCACCAACATCTGGGTTTTCAAAGCCAGGGGGGTGCTTAGCAGCTTCCCAAAATCTCATCTGGCACACAAATCTTCTTCCTAAACCTAAGCCCTAAAGTAAAATTGCACCTCAGAGTCTTTATACACTTTTTAGGGCCAGAGGGCATCATCCTTTGAGAAACACTGCCTCATTAACAAAAGGTGTGAGCCTTCCTACAAATCTTCCCAGGTCCATTAATGGGTGGGAAAGATCTTCCTCAATCATATTATTCAAATCAAGGCATTATACTTCTTGATTATACTAAAACAAAAGTAGCAAAAGATTCTACTTTGCTTGGCCTCACAATGTCTACCACATAGAATTTTTACCAAAATTAACTATATACTAAAGCACAGAGATGCTGCCAACAAATGTGGAAAGACAGAAAGAGTTAATTACATAAAATAAAGGATTTTATTTTGATAAAAATAATAATTCACTTAGGGACTTAAATGGAGACAATATTGGAATCTTAAATAATGAATGGGCAAAAGAACAACTGATAGAAATAATTAATAACTATAAGAAAAATAGAATCATGAAACATGTCAAAATTTCTGAGATACAGCTACAGCCATCCTCTGGAGCAAATCATATCCCTACAAACATATATTAATGATGTAGAAAAAGAGAAGGTTAATGAGTAGACTATACTTTTTTCAAAATCAGAAAGCCAACAAATAAATCTAAAATAAGGACAAAATAGGAGATATTAAAAATTAGAGGTGAAATAGAAAAACTGGAAACAACCTTCTTAAAATTATATATTAAACTAAAAGCTAGTTCTGTGAGAAGACTAATAAAATTGATAAACTCTAAGCTAATCTGATTAAAAAGAAGAGAGCAAGAAATCAAGTCATTAAAATATCAAATGAACAAGGTGAAAACACAACAAATCCAGAAGAAATAAAAAGAACTAGAGCATATTACACAGTTATATACTAATGAAAATAAGAACATAAAAGACATAGAGGAATACTTTCCAAAATATAAAATAGCTGAACTACGAGAAGGGCAGATAGAGATATTAAATAACCTAGCCACGTAAAATGAGAGTGTTCTAGCTATAAAATAACCACAAAAGTGTGGGCAGGTAAATTTGATCTTGATGGATTCACAGAATTCTATCAAACTTTAAAAAATCATGTCAATATTTCAGAAATTATTCTCACAAAATGAGAAAGAAAGCACTTTATAAAAATCCTTTTATGAGACAAATAATGGTCCTAATACCTAAACCAGGGAATGATAAAACATAATATTTATGTATATGTGTGTGTGTTTCATAAGTCATTCCCCAACGGATAAGAAGTCAAAAGAATATTAAAAAATAGTTCCCAAAATAAGAATTACCAGTCACTTCACAACATATGAAATATACTCCAAATCTCTAATAATAAGAGACATGCAAATCAAAAGAATGTTTCATCTCATATCTTGTAAATTGATAAAAATTACAGTTGGTGGAGCTGAGAAATAGTACTATCAGTTTTTTAGTAAACAATTTAGAATTATGCAAATAAAATAACTAAATTGTCCATATCATTTTGACATCGTTAATTGGCTTCTACCCTAAGAAAGACATCAATAGAAATAAAGCTCCTACATATACCAAGATATTTTTAGCAACACTTTTAGTGATAGCAGACAATTAGAAACAAAAGTAGATGTCCATCAGTTAGAGAATGACTAAACAAATTATGGTACATGGAATATTTGCACAAAATAGTAAAAGTGAAATGTGTAGCACCAAGAGAACACTATATGCAATAACATCAATATTATTTTAAGAATGAATTTGGGCAAATAAGTTATTTTGTCTGTTATAAATACTCATATTTACTATAAGGGACATATGAAGAAAGATGGTTATCTGCATCTGGAGAAAGATCTGATAAATGGACGTACATATAGAATAATTTTATATACATACATATATATTTATATGTATATATCCCCCCACCCCCACCCCTATTTGTGTGTAATGGTAGCCATCTCTAGGGTTGGGGGGAAGGAAGACAGAATTTGCACCATTATTTTGTTGTATATTTGAAAGGAGTAGCAAATTGTGCATAGTGGAATTGCAGTTTCATGTACAATCATCTTTTTTATTGCTCTGTTATGGAAATGCTTGTTTTATTCCATTTATTAAAAATAAAATAAGAAATAATATGTGTGATCAGTGCAGTGAAGTATAGTAACATCTGCATGAACTGATACAAAATGAAGTAAGCAGAGATTAGAAAACAATATAGACAGTTACTACAACAATGTAAATGGGGAAAAAAAGAAACTACCTCACTTCAGTAACATTCCATTTTCATAAATTCTGGGAACAAAACAGAGACTCCTAAATAAAAGCTGTAATCACACAAAGAGAGTTGAGCCTAACTATTCATAAAAGAAAGCATAAATGGGTGAGGAACATCTATTTTTCAGACAATGAGATATAGTTGAACGGATATCCAATGGACAATAACACATATGTCTTGGGCAGATAGTGATAATGAAAAATGAACTAATCCCAGAATTGAATAGGAAGAATAGTAGGGTAGATTTAATTTAGGAAATTGTGTATTTTTTTAAAATGGCCATAAGCTTCCACTTAAAACAAATGCCACATAATTGTAAATCATGAAATATAGGCTCCAAAGCTTTAAATTTATGAGCAAAACAGAAGACAGTCAAAAGACATATGGCTTGGGATGTTAGATAAAATCTGGAATATTATTCAATCTTGGATGCTATCCTAGGAAAGATATGGGTATTCTGGGGAGCATAAAGAGAAGTATAGCCATGAAGTTGAGTCCATGATATATGGGAACCATTTGAAAGAGCTAGGGATGTTCAGACAAAAGAGAAGATCATGAAGATATGACACATTTGCTTAAGTAGCTTGTGAGTGAAAGAGTGATTAGATTTGTTCAGTTTGTCTGCATGGAAGGTGAACTGAGGCAAATTTAGGCTTCAGATAAAAATAATTCATAATTATCACTATACAATCTTCCTAACAATTATCATTATACAAAAGTATAATAGGTTACCTTAGAGGTAAGGGGTTCCTATTCTTTGGAATAGAAGCAAAGCCTAGATAGCCAGGCTGAAGAGAAGTCTTGAGAAATATTACAGAATGAAGACTTTTCCTAATATGGTTTGTTCTATATGGCTACTGAGGTCCCTTCTGCAGATTGTCCAAATTTTGGTGACTCTGTGCACAAGTGCAGAGCAAATAAACCAACACCCAAAGTATACGTCACACAATGACTACAACGAAGAAATTCAAGACAACACTTAAAGACCATAGAACTCAGATTAGGTACAAAGGCCAATGTTGGTTCCATGTGACTTAGGTTAAAGAAGTCTTCCTTTCTATTAGGAAATGGTAAACTAAAATCAGTGGGAAGTGACATGTGCTACTAATGGGAGGTATTTATTGGGCGGTGACTGGTGCACAATGACAAATAAGAACAAGGAGTGAACAGAAGAGGCGGTGTAATCTGCTTCACTTGGGAGGATAGACATAGAACTAATGGGTAGAACTTTTTTGGTTCTTTTTGTTTTTTTGCTTGTTTTTGTTTTTTTTGGGGGGGGGTTTGAGGCAGAGTCTATGTGTTGGGGTCACACAGCTAGTAAATGTCTGAGGCCAAATTTGAACTCAGGTCCTCCTAATTCCAAGGCTAGTCCTCTATCTATCTACTGTATCACCTAACTGCCCCATGGGTAGAAATTAAAGAAGATAACATTGGCTTAATATTTTGAAGAATGTCCAAATATTTAAAGCTTTCAGGAAATAGAACGGGCTTCCCATTCAATTAGGGGCTAGATGATCACTTGTCAGACTTGTCATGCAGAAGTTTTTTGCTTCCTGGTAATTTGTACTAAGTGGTTTCTGAAATCCCTTCCAACTCTAAGATAGGTAGATGCTATCACATTCTTGGGAGTTCTATTCACAACCTCATCTACTTTTCAATGACTGAATGGAAGAACTATATAAATCTCCCCATTCATTTTAAAACCCCTCCATTTCTTTTTGGATGACTATGTAGTACCTGTCTCATATCCTTACAGATTTTAGACTGGAAGGGACCTAAACAAATTATTCACCTTGCAAATACCCCCAGACAACAGAAATGCAAGGAAAATGGTTGAATATAAATGGAATGGATATTAAGAAGGACAAAGAGAGAAATATAATCTCTACCAATACATGAAGTTTATGAGTACTCATTTGAATAGTCATCAAAGAAGATCCATATATGACATTATGACAAAATAAATCAGTATTATAATTAAAGGGGAAAAATGAATTTTGGTACCAAGATATGTACATGAATATAATAATGCCATATAGCAACTGCCATAAAGGTGGCAAGGATGACTGTTATACACTGATGAGTCCTCCAAATGCCATAATCTTACCTCTTTCAATTTTAAAACAGTGTAGTTAGTTATGAACTCAGTAACTCAATGGATAAAAAACAAAGTTATAAATGTTGTGTAGTAAAAACATGTAAAGTAGGTATTAAATTGGTATGAGTTGCAAAATACAGGACAGGGTCAAAGATGTCTAGGAGATTTTCAGTCCAAAGGACAATTATAATTGTATATCAAAATGATATCAGTAACATATGGCAAGAAATCTAGAAGCCAGGGTATGTAATTCATTTTTAAAAATACTGAACTTCAAATGTCTTAGTTATCTTCAGCATAATCATATATAAATGTTTCAAAGTGGGAAGGGGCAGGAGTTTTGTTTTTGCATCTGTCTTCCTAAATACTTATTGAAATGGTTGAAAAATTGTAATAGATTTAGGAATGAAATGAAGCAGAAGTAAAAGGGCATGACCATAAGATGTTGTAATGGTAATTTAAATGGGAAAAAGTGACCTACTTAAATCACATGGAAGCCTAAATCACATGTGGTGGGAAGAGCTTGCTGAAGGGGTAGAACAGGAAGGGTGGAGCAGAGCTGAGAGGAAGTTGGTCAGGCTGGTCAGAGCTGGGATGGACACAGGCAGGCAGGCATCGCTTAGGCTTGTGAGTGTTTGTTTGTGGGAAGGCCTCAGCAGGGGTCCAGGAGGCTGGGGAATGGTTTTGCCCCCTGCTGTGATAATGTTTATTGACTTCTTGGCTATCATGGTGGATTTAACTTTCTGGTTCTGGGATTTGGCTTTCTGGTGTCTGAATAAATGTTTTTCTTCTGCTTTCTATATGGAGACTCTGTTATGCTTTGCAATTGAGGACTACACTGGCATATTCATTCAGAGTCACCACCTGTGAATATTGCCTTGGTGATACAGACGCAAAATTTAAAATCATGCATATGACATTGTTATGTGACGGAAATTTGAATTTTACAAGTATAAGTGAATTGGTCAAAAGTGCAACTGGTAAAGAGCTTAAGGTACAGAGCCTCATTGCCACCATTAATAGGGCAGAAAGGAAAGTTCCAAAGGACTGTCCTTTAAAGTAAGAGAATTAGTCTGATCCAAGATAGTGGAGTGAAGTGGTCAAAAGGACACATTGTTCCCACCTCCTAAAAGTAGTTCCCAAAAGAAGGAATACAGCTTTAAACCATGAAAAATAATTAAAAACTTATCTTACTGATTCTGTCATGATGAACTCAACAAAGCAGTGTCACCAAACTTGCATACTCCAAGAATTTAATCCTCATTAACCAGTGTCTCTGTCATATAAGTAAGAAAAAAAGTCTTGATAGAATTAAAATATGCTATAGACCTATTGAATTAACACAAGTACCAGAAGTGATGATGATGAAAAAACAATGTTAGATATCCCTAGATACATCGTCAAAGAGATAAAAAGCATGACATTATAATTGGCCAACTTTAGTTTGTTCACAAGGTGGATATTTGAAAAGCTAATATATTTCACAAAGCTCAAAGTGTGGCATAGGCATTTCAAGAAAATCTTCAAGCAACTAACAGGCATCCCAACTAAGAAGATAAATATTTTAAATAATCAAGATAAAAGAGTCACTGACAAAATATAATAACCTTCAGAGGATCTTAAATTGACTAAATTATTAATTGTCTCATAAACATGTTTCAGAGACACAGAAAAAGAGAAAGAAAAAAAATAGATCCAAGAGGACAAGGGATAATTGGTCAAGGAAATCCCATATTTAAGCTCCCATGTTTAATAAAGAAGAAATCTTAGTTAAAGTAACCTAAGTAGTTATTAATATAGGACAAAGGAACTTTGCTTAGGGTGGTTGCAATAGTATGTATTGATAAAAAATAGCTGAGAGAATTGTATTAAGTTTTTATTAATAAAAATAGCTATGAGAAAGAGAAAGTATATATTCCTTTCCTATATAATACATGTGGCTTGAACTTGACAATAAAATGACAGAATAGATTAAAAAGTAGAATCCAATAATATGTTGCTTTAAAAGATACCAAAACTCTGGAATGATCTAAATAGATTCAAAATATAAGAATTGTCTATAATTTGCCATCTTTCTTCCAAATCATTCAAAGTTGGAGTCATAATAACGATATTGGATAAAGTTGCATTCAACAGAAAATAATAAAAAAGAGCTTAACCAAGACATTTTATCATGCTAAAAGTTCTATTCAAATATACCAGTCTTAAACATATCAACTAAAAATTCTATATCAAATAATTGTACAAAAAGAAAAACCTCATAGTTTATTTCAAGAGTAAGTAAATTAAAAATATATTTATAAGCTATTTTTTTCAATGTATGATAAATCCCACAAAAGAATGGATGATTTAAAAAATACAGAGTAAAAAATATAGTAAAAAAAACTAGAATTAATGGAGAAAGGAAGGAATGTCCCCTTTGTGCTCAGCATTCTCAAAACTTAACCAAAGAAAAGGATATTATGCTAGATCGCAAAGAAGGCAAAGTCAAATGTGGAAGATATTCTCCATATTACATCGTACCATAACATGAAAAAACTGTTAGTAAATACATAATAAATTAAAGGTATTACTTCCCCCGGAAAATAAAAAAAGTGACATTAATGTGTGGATAAATGAGGAAATAATAAATATTTAAATTATAAAATAAAACAGGTTGTGTCAAAGATAATGACAAAGCAGAACCTACAGAAAAAAATATATGAAATTCAACAAGAGAAATACAAAAGTTATGTAACACAATTAATCAGAAGTGTAGCCAATATAAGAATCTGTTGTACTTTTATTTGACTATAGATAATTATTTGATTCAACAGAGAAAAAAATGCTTTTATGATGGCTTCTTCAATTTTTTTTCTAAGAAAGGGTAATTTAAATATTCTATTTTCTCTTCTGTAAACCTGGGAAATTTATGCTTTTGTAAATATTCATTTATTTCACTTAGATTGCCACATTTATTGGCACATAATTGAACAAAAGAGCTCCTAACAATTGCTTTAATTTGTTCTTCATTGACGGTGAATTCACCTTTTTGATTTTTGATACTGGTAATTTGGTTTTCTTTTTTCTCTTTTAAATGAAATTTACCAATGGTTTATCTATTTTGTGGGTTTTTTCCCATAAAACCAGCTTCCAGTTTTATTTATTAGTTCAATGGTTTTCTTATTTCAATGTTATTAATCTCTCCTTTGATTTTCAGGATTTCCAATTTGATGATTAGTTGTGAATTCTTACCTTTTTCTAGTTTTTTTTCTTTAGTTTCATGCCCAATTCATTGACTTGTTCTTTTTTCTAATTTATAGACATAAGCATTTAGAAAATGAATTTTTTCTTAAATGCTGCTTTGGCTACATCCCATACATTTTTCTTGTTGTTCATTTGTGTCATTCTCTTTCATTCTTGATTTTTGAATGATTTATTCCTTAAAAAACTCATTCTTTAGAATTGTTACTTAGTTTTCCATTAATTTATTGAATATAATTTTTAATGAATCATTATGATATGAAAAGGATGCCTATAACATGTATGTTTTTTCTGCATTTGATTGTGGGGTTTTTATGTTCCAATGCATGGTTAGGATTTTTTTTTTGTAGGTGCCATGTGCCACTGAGAAAAAAGCATGTAACTTTTCTATTCCCATTTGATTTTCTCAAAGTCTATCATATTTAACTTTTCTAGAATTCTATTCACCTCCTTAACTTTTTTCTTAGTTATTTTATGGTTAGATTTATCTATCCCTGAGAGGGAAAACTTGAGATTCCCCGGTAGGACTGTTTTATTGTCTGTTTCCTCCTGTAACCCATTTAACTTTTCTTTTAACAATTTGGATACCATACCATTTGGTGTATATATATGTATATGTTTATTATTGATATTACTTCATTGTCTATGGTACCTTTGCGCAAGATGTAGATTCCCTGCTTAGCTTTTAAATATATCTATTTTTGCTTTTGCTTTGCCTGAGATCATGATTGCTACCTCTGTTATTTTTACTTTAGCTGAAGCATAAAAGATTTTACTCCAGTCCCTGTGTGTCTCTCTGCTTCAAATGTGTTTCTTATAAACAACATATTGTAGAATTCTGACTTTTAATCTACTCTACTATCCACTTCTATTGTATAGATGTTTATCTCATTCTCATTCACAGTTATGATCACTAATTATGTATCTCTTTTTGTCACATTTCCCCTCCATTTATTCTCTTTCTCTCTCTCTCTCTCTCTCTCTCTCTCTCTCTCTCTCTCTCTCTCTCTCTCTCTCTCTCTCTCTCTCTCCTTTTACACTATTCCTCCACACTTCCCATATCACTTCCCCTAATTTGCCCTCCCTTCTCTCACTAATCCTTCTCTTATTCCTCTTCCCTTCTGTTTCCCTGTAGGGTAAGATGGACTTCTTTATTCAACTGAGTGTACATATGATTCTCTCTTTGAGTTAATTCCAATGAGAGTAAATTTCAAGCATTGCTTGCCACTTCCCATCTTTGCCTCCACTATAATCTTTTCACACCTCTTTTATGTGAGATAATTTATCCCATTTTACCTCTCTCTTTCCCCTTTTCCCAGTGAATCCTTATTTTCCTCCTTAATTTAATTTTTAATATCATTCCATCATAGTCTAGTCACATCCATGCTTTCTGTTAATGTACACTCCTAACTGCTCTAAAAATAAATAGATAAAGTTCTTGGGGATTGCCAATACAATCTTCCCATGTAGGAAGGTAAACAGTTTAAACTTCTTGAATACCTTATGATTTCTCTTTCCTGCTTACCTTCTATGCTTCTTTTGATTCTTGTTTTTGAAAGTCAAATTTCTATTTATTTCTGGCTTCTTCTTCAGGAATGCTTAAAAGTCTTTTACTCAGTTGTGCTGAGTAGGTAATTCTTGGTTGTAATCCTAGATTCTTTCCGTTTGGGAATATCACATTCTAAGTCATTTGGCAGCTGATAAAACTTCTGTGATCATGACTGTGATTCCATGATATTTAACTCGTGACTCTCTGGCTGCTTGTGATATTTTCTCCTTGACTTATAAGCTCTGAAATTCAGCTATAATATTCCTGGCTATAATATTTTGAGATTTCTTTCTGGAAGTGATTGATGGATTCTTTCCATTTCTACTTTACCCTCTGCTTCTAGAAGATTGTGGTGGTTTTCCTTGATAATTTATTGAAAGAAGATGTTTAGCCTCCCCTCCTCCTATTTATCATGACTTTCAGGTAATCCACTAATTTTTAAATGAACTCTCCTCAATTTATTTTCCAGTGATTTTTCTAATGAGATAGTTGACATTTTACTCCACTTTTCATTCTTTTAATTTTGTTTGTTTGTTTTTTGGTGTCTCATGGAGTCATTAGTTTCCTCTTGGCCAATTCTTATTGTTGAGGAATTACTTTCTTCAGTAAGCTTTTGTACCTCCTTTTACATCTGGCCAATTCTATTTTTAAGGGTTTTTTACTTCTTTGTCATGTAGCCAATTTTACTTTATAAAGAATTCTTCTCTTCAGTGTACTTTGTCTGTCTTTTTCCATTTGGTCAATTTTACTTTTGAAGACATTCTTTTCCATTAATTTTTCTGCCTCTTTTACCATTTGGCCTATTCTATTGTTTGGTTTTTTTGAAGGTATCATTCTTTTCAGTATTTTTGTCCCTCCTTTATCAAGATGTTGACTCTTTTTTTCATTATTTTCTTCTATTATTCTTATTTTTTTTCCTATTTTTTCCTCTGTCTTTTATTGATTTTTTTACAATTCCTTTTGAGTGCTACTAGGAATTCTTTTTGAACCTAAGGCCAATTTATCCTTTTTTTCTGAGACTTTGCATGTAAATATTTCAACACTATTGTATTCTTCTAAGCTTGTGTTTTGATCTTCCCTGTCACCATAGTGACTTTCTATGTTCAAGTTCTTTTTTGTTCTTTACTCATTTTTCCAGTCTGTTTCTTGACCTTTAACTTTATATTAAACTTGGGCTCTGTTTTAAAGGCAGAGGAAACATTGTCCCAGCCTTTGTGTTTTTTATGCTGTTGCTTTCAAAGCTAGTTCTAGGGGTCTGGAAGTTTTCAGTTCTTCCAAGGTTGTATGTTCTAAGGAGGAGTATAGTCACTGCTCTCTTGGTTTATGCTGTGGTCTGTGAGTGATCACAAGTACTCTTTTCTGCCCAACAACTGTGACCAAGGTTTCTGCTCCTGATGGTACTCCACCTCACCCTAAGACTGTGACCCAGGACCACGTATGGATTATGCAACAGAGTCCTTCACCCAATGCAAGTAAAGGGTCCTCTGTAATCTCCTTCTGACAAGTTTTCTGACCCTTTTACTCCCTGTGGCCTGAGACCTCCAGAATCCACTGCCAATTCAGTTTCCCCCATAGCTACTTGCTTATTTACCTGAGCTGGACTGCACTTCCCTCTTATTGAAGTGAGAAAGACCTTTCATGCTCACCTTCTAAGTTGTCTTGAACTAGAACACTGTTTTTCCACGTCTTTTTGTTGGTTTTGCCATTCCAGAATTCATATTGAGGTATTATTTTTAACGTTTCTAGGGAATTGTGGGAGAGCTCAGTCAAGTCTCTGTCTTTACTCTGTCATCTTGGCTCTTCCCCACTGCAGATAAACTTAATTCTCAAAAAGATGTAATTACCTACAAAAAATAAACTAAGAAAATGAAATTAAAAATAAATTTAAATAAATCTAGCTCATATCATCAAAGAACCACCCTGCTAAAAGATAATAGAGTGGATGATTTTACAAACGAATTCCACCAAACTTAAAAAAACAACACCTCTTATTGTATATGCTGCTCCAAAGTCTCAAAAAAAAAAAAATCCACTCAAGTTCCTCGATGAGGAAATAGAATGTTGCTGTATAAACCAAATAGAAAAAAGATACAACAACCGTGTACCTCCTTTCTCTTTCCCTCCCCCCACTGTAGGTTACTCAAGATTCTCTAGGGCATCTGGCAATAATCCTAATGTCTTTATAAATTTCTTGGAAAGACCCAATCAAAGCTGGTAACAAGTAGGAACTCCCTTCCTGCCACACCTACTTCCCTCCACCATAGACTACCTTAGACCTTATAGGATTTGGTGGGCCATAGCCAAAGTTAGCACCACATAAGACCACTCTCCTCTTTCTTGATTCCAGGTTATATGTGAATCTTACATTCATTTATTTAGAATATGGAGTTTCTTAAAAATATACATCTATTAAATTTCAGGATAATTTTTTTTACAAAATGAATTTATCTATTTTCACCAAAAAAAAAAAAAATAGAAATCTCTTCTTTAACACAGTCTTCCAAGCACTTGGGAGAGGAAATCTAATATATTTTGCAAATATATAGATGTGTCCTATACTCTATCCCCAAACTGCCACATTATTTTACCAAATGTCTTTCTTTTAATGGACTGATTTTTATAATATAGTTGATTACTCTTGTAACAATTTTTAAAACTTTATGCATCTTCTCATATATTTTGATGAAACTGATTGTGAAGCATTCAATGTATGCAAATTACATAAGAGGTGACATTTTAAACTAATGCTTTTAGACCTGTATATCTTCTTGATATTGATTGAACTTTTAAAATCTAATACAACTCTCTAGCATAACATTCTTTTCATTAAAAATGAACCTGATGAATTTTTCTTAATATGGAATTGCTATACTATGATTAGATGGTAAAGTAACAAATGTTCCCTAGCATTAGTTCAAACAATATATCTTACATGTGTAATCAAAGGGATGTCTTTAACTATGTTTTCTGTTTTTTTCCACATGCAATGCAAAATAGGAAGATTTTAGTTTCTCAGTTAATTAAATTCAAAATTCTCCAGACTTGTGGGCATTTTTCCTTCTCACTATACAATCTGAAAGTGGAATCATTTGAAGCTACTTTACCTATGACTCATGAAGTGCTGTTTTAATTATATCAATAACTGCAGGTTGTACCATTTCTTCAAAATAATGTGACATTTTACACCTAGTAATACCATGAAAAGCTTTGCCTATTACTTGAAATTCATTTGATTTCATAGATAGATTTTTGCAAAAGTTTGAGCTCTTTTTAAAAATAATAACTATTTTTCTCTGGGAAAAAAAATCCTCTCTCCATTGTACACAACATATGCACTTTAAATATGTTTCAATGTATTCATTTTACTATAGCTAAAGTTTTAGTTCTAAGCAAACACAGGGTTTTACTTATGATTCCCAACAAAAAATCATCTTTGAACCTAACGTTCTGTCTCACATCTCCCTCCACTCTATCTTCCCCACAACTTGTTTGTTAACATGTTGTTTTCCATTTTTGTAATATATCCTCCATGCCTACTACAATGACTTGTACATACTATACAGGTGTTTAATAAATGGTTATTGCATTATTTTTATTTGCAATTGTTCAGATTGTTTGAAAGACAAAATATTTCCATCTATGAATATTTTTTTAGATAATTTCATTTAAACCTTTTTTAATTTACCAAGAATGTTTTACTCTTGTCAAGAAGCATGAATGCAATTATATATGCAACACTGTCATTTCTTCAGGGATCCAGATGTTCATAATACTCTACATTAAATAAATTTGTTTAAAATCAAATAACAGAGTTGTTATTTCACCTTAATTGCATATACAGGACATCTGAACAAAATGAAAGAATAGACCATTTCATAACCAATCAAAACAATCCTATCTGCTATAATTAGGAATCTTTACTCACTGGATATGGAAGTATCCTCTTTACTGGTCATCTTTGCCATTCCAGTTCACATTTAAATGTGTCATGGAAATACTGAATAATTCCTTGAAAGTAATTAGATAAGATGCCCTTTAAACTGCTATGCTAGTCAATTGAAATCAGGAGAAATGAGAAAACTGGAGAGAATTTCAATCAAATAAATATTTCAATGAGGAAGATAAATGGAAATCATGCTCTACTCAAAATCAGGACAGTCTGGCACTCAGATTCCACTTCCAACTCACATTACCTGTGAGACCAAGTCAAGCCAAAAAGTAAGGATTTCCTTGATCAACTACGTAATAGATTTAAAAAGTCACAACCTTTCTAAACCTGATATTTATCTGAAAAATTGAGATAACCATATCCTTAGTACCTACTTGAGGGGGTTGTTATTAAAATTAAATGAGATAACATATTTATAGTACTTTGCACATCATAAATGGCAGTTGGTGTTGCAGTGAATCAAGTTCTGGGCCTGGAGTTAGGAAGACTCGAGTTTGAGTTCAAATCCCATCTCAGATGTTCACTGTAAAACTCTCAGCAAGGCCTCAGTTTCCACAACTATAAAGTGAGTACAGTAATAGTTCCTACTTCCAAGGATTGCTGTGAGGGTCAGATGACATAATATTTGTGAAATGCTTTGCAAATATTAAATCACTATGTAAATATTGGCAATTGTTATTATTGTGTAGTATAACAAGAAGTTAATAATGCTCTTAGCAACATTGAGTTAAAACACAAAATATTCAAATCTGTGATCTCATCAATTCAAGAGTTTCCATCAATAATGATCACAAATTATCCTTAACTATTCCACTTATATGAATCTTCTCCATATCCTCTCAAAAGTCTTAAAGTCTATTCCATAGAATATAGGACTTTATTTGGTTTCTATGAACATTGCAAGGAGACTGATGGAATGCAGTGATTGACTCCCTGTCATCCTCTTGTTATCTTCTGTAACCAGTCATTCCTTGATGATTTTCTTCATTTATAATCTTCTTTAGAGTTCCTCATCTGTTAGATGTTGTAGCCTTCGCACACCTGCCATGTGACTTGCCATAGCTTTCTTTGCGAAACTCATTTTTAATTCTTTAGAGAACATTGTGCCTCCAAATCTCACCTATTTTACAACACTGATAAAACATTAGTATTGAAAAGTTGGGCCTTTGCTTCCAAGAGAAGTTTGGCATAAGAAAAAAAATATTTCCCATAAGTAATCTGACCTGTTCTCATTTTAACTCTGGACCCAGCTCATTTTTCCATCTGTATTGTCTATCACAGATATATATATTGTTAGATAAGATTTATAAAGTGTCTATTCATATGTATGTTGAAATCTGGATAATAGCATTTTTCATTCTCTTGATCTTTGTTGTTATGAATGAGCAGGTCAGTTTCCTTTGAGTAATTATGAGGCTCTGCAATTCCGTGGAGTTTGATGCAATCAGCACAATGTCATCCACAAAAGAGAGAGTCATATCCACAAGGTGCTCAGCCTAGTCTCTGAAATGGATTTCTTCCACTCTAGTATCCAGTATCTTTGATGAACACACATCTTTCTGTTTTATGTTTTGACTTACATTGTTGTTTTTTATCAGAGTTTAATTGAACATTAAAATAATGTTATTTCTGTTATTCCATTTTCTAAGGAATACTGAATATTTTTGATGTACTGATGAAAGAAATCTGGTTGTAGAAGCCTGCAAGGCAACATTCTGTTTTGCTGAGTTGAATGGTTTTTCATAATCAAGAAAAAATAACTATAATGTTCATTATAACTTTTAAAAGTTGTTCATGTTAAATATAGCTTGTCAAAAGTACATATTAAACATGATAGTATTAACATAGCTGTACTTGTATGTCTCCCCTTTAAACTTTCTTTTGCTCCTTTTTATGAATTTAGTTATTGATTGGCATTTCTTTCTCTGCTTCCCCCTCCTATTATTATAACTACCCACCCACAATGTTTCAGAATGAATGCACCAGTTCACAATTGAACTATCAAAAGTACATGAGCATGATTGTCTTCCCACAATCAATCAACAAGCATTTAGGAAATACCTACTATGTGCCACACTGTGCTTGGTTTTGAAGATGAAAGTAAAAAAGAGGAAACAATCCCTACTTTAAAGGAGTTTATGTTCTAAGAGAGAATAAATAATTTGCCATAAACACAATAATAATAAGATAATAAGTATAAATAAATGCAAAGCAAATTGGGGTAGACGACAGTCGCATTTGGGCAGAACAAAAAAAAAAAGTCTTCATCTAGAAGCTGCTTTTTGAGCTGACCTTCAATGAGAGGTCATATGAAGTGAAAATGAAGGGAAAGCATGGGAAATTCCTAGAATTAAAACAAAGAGAAGGGAGATGAAGTGCTCTGTTTAAGAAACAGAGAAAAGGCCAAATTGCCTGGCTCCGAAGGAGCAATGTCAAATGTGGTGGGAATGATATTTTGGGGCCAAGATTGCTTTCCAGCTTTTTCTAGAAATTTTTGTTACACTAGAGTTTATTGTAGTTGGGTTTATAAACTCCATGCTGTTACGTGTGGTTTCTTTTTTATCTTGTGTCCCTAATCTTTTCCTTCGATCAACATTTCTATTTTCCAACCAGTACCAAATTATTTTGATGATTACTAAATATTGGTAGAGTTCTGGTACTGGTCATTTACCTTGGAATTCTTGATAATCCTAATCTTTCTTGACCTCTCTGTGTCCTATGACACTGACAATCACTCTTTTCACCTTAATAGTCTCTTCTAAGTTTTCATGATACTACTCTTTCCTAGTTCTCCTCATACCTACCTACCTATTTGATTCTTCTCATTTTCTTTGTTGAATCTTTGTTCGGGGCATACCTACCAAACATGGCCCCAAGTGCACTATCCTGGGCCATCTTATCTCTTTTTACCATTTCACATTGTGAGCTCATCACCTCCCATTGATTCAATTTCAAATTATCATTACACAAATGATTCTTAAAGTTACTTATCTAATCCTAATTGTAGAGTAGCAAAATGGAGTCTCAATAGAGATTGAGAAATTCAAATCTCCAACTGCCCACCTGATGTTTCAAAACAAATGTCCTGCATCTTAAACATGTCCAAAAATAAACTCATTATCTTTCATCCTAAACCTTTCTCTCTTTCCAACTTCTTTATTACTGCCAAAGGCACCCCTACACTCCTAGTCACCCAAACTTGAAACCTAGCTCTCATCTCCAATTCCTCATTCTCCATATCTAATCTGTTGTCAATTTTCTGTCATTTCTCCTGTAGATTTCCTTCTCTTCTCTGACACTGCTACCATTCTGGTGCATTCTCTCAGAATCTTATACCTGTACTATTGTAATAGACTGCTGGTTGGTCTCCATGACACAAATCTCTCCCATTCCATTCTGCTTTTAATCAGTTGTCAAAAATGATCTTCCTAATGTACAGGTCCCACCATGTCACCCCAGCCCTACTCATTAAACTTTAGTGACTCACTGTCACCTATAGGATCAAACATAAAATCCTTTTATGGGAGTTTAAAACTCTTTACAACCTGCTCCCCATGACCAATCTTCTTATACCATACTCACCTCCACATATCACATATCTAGCGATACTGATCTCCTTGCTATTCCTCATGTTGACACTCTTACCTGGATAGAATAATTTTCACTCATTGTTCTCCATGGTTGGAATTCTCTATATCCTCCTCTCTGCTTCCTCCCTTCCTTCAAGTCCCAGTAAGAATCCTACATTCTTTAAGAGCTTTTCCTGATACTCTTAATTTTAGGGAATTCTCTCTATTGATTATTTCTAATTTATTTTGTACATAGTTGTATCGATGTTGTCTTCCCATTACAATGTGAGCTCCTTGAGATCAGGAACTTTCTTTTGCCTCTCTTTCTACCCCCACTGCTTAGCACTGTGTTTGGCCCATAGCAGATATTGAATAAATGCTTATTGCCTGGTTGACTGACCTTGATTTCTTCTGGAAACATGTTAGCTATACAACAATTCAACTGGATATATTCAGATCTAGTTGAGTAACCGAGGTCATCAATTGCCCAATGCCTATTCACTGGTCATCACTGATAATATGCTTTGAAGTCCATTTGATACCTTACCTCTCCCAAGTCATCTTTCTATTACCCCTTTATCATTTGCAATTATAAAATTACGGTATTATATAATTTACAGCAGTATATCATCACCATGAGAATATTGATTTGAGAGAAAGAGGCTTTTGTGTTAGAGGGAAGCTTGGATTCCTGACAATACTATGACATGTCGCAAACTTGATCCAGCCTAACCTTCAATTAATAATCAATGCTACTCACTGTACATTTGTAGTACTAAGTCAAAGAGCATTTATTTTTTTAATTTTTTAAAATTTATTTCTTATTTAACTTTTAACATTCATTTTCACAAAATTTTGGGTTCCAAATTTTCTCCCCTTTTGTCCCCTTCCCCCACCCCAAAACACCGAGCATTCTAATTGCTCCTATCACCAATCTGCCTTCTCTTCTATCATCCCTCTCTGCCCTTGTCTCTTTCTTCTCTTTTGTCCTGTGGGGCCAAATAACTTTCTACACCCCTTTGCCTGTATTTCTTGTTTCCTAGTAGCAAGAACAGTACTCAACAGTTGTTCCAAAAACTTTAAGTTCAAACTTCTCTTCCTCCCTCCCTCCACACCTCTTCCCTTTGGAAGGCAAACAATTCAATATAGGCCATATCTGTGTAGTTTTGCAAATGACTTCCATACTAGTCGTGTTGTATAAGACTAACTATATTTTCCTCCATCCTATCCTGTCCCACAATACTTCTATTCTCTCTTTTGATCCTGTCCCTCCCCAAGAGTGTGAACCTCAAATTGTTCCCTCCACCCCATGCCCTCCCTTCCATCATCCCCCCCACCCTGCTTATCCTCTTATCCCCCACTTTCCTGTATTGTAAGATAGGTTTTCATACCAAAATGAGTGTGCATTTTATTCCTTCCTTTAGTGGAATGTGATGAGAGTAAACTTCATGTTTTTCTCTCACCTCCCCTCTTTTTCCCTCCACTAATAAGTCTTTTGCTTGCCTCTTTTATGAGAGATAATTTGCCCCATTCCATTTCTCCCTTTCTCCTCCCAATATATTTCTCTCTCACTGCTTGATTTCATTTTTTTAAGATATGATCCCATCCTCTTCAATTCACTCTGTGCACTCTGTCTCTATGTGTGTGTGTGTGTAATCCCATCCAGTACCCAGATACTGAAAAGTTTCAAGAGTTACAAATACTGTCTTTCCATGTAGGAATGCAAACAGTTCAACTTTAGTAAGTCCCTTATGACTTCTCTTTGCTGTTTACCTTTTCATGCTTCTCTTCATTCTTGTATTTGAAAGTCAAATTTTCTTTTCAGCTCTGGTCTTTTCATTAAGAATGCTTGAAAGTCCTCTATTTCATTGAAAGACCAGTTTTCCCCTGAAGTATTATACTCAGTTTTGCCGGGTAGGTGATTCTTGGTTTTAGTCCTAGTTTCTTTGACTTCTGGAATATCCTATTTCATGCCCTTCGATCCCTTAATGTAGAAGCTGCTAGATCTTGTGTTATCCTGATTGTATTTCCACAATACTTGAATTGTTTCTTTCTAGCTGCTTGCAATATTTTCTCCTTGACTTGGGAACTCTGAAATTTGGCCACAATGTTCCTAGGAGTTTCTCTTTTTGGATCTCTTTCAGGCGGTGATCTGTGGATTCCCTGAATACTTATTTTGCCCTCTGGTTCTAGAATCTCAGGGCAGTTTTCCTTGATAATTTCATGAAAGATGATGTTTAGGCTCTTTTTTTGATCATGGCTTTCAGGGAGTCCCATAATTTTTAAATTGTCTCTCCTGGATCTATTTTCCAGGTCAGTTGTTTTTCCAATGAGATATTTCACATTCTCTTCCATTTTTTCATTCTTTTGGTTTTGTTTTGTGATTTCTTGGTTTCTCATAAAGTCATTAGCCTCCATCTGTTCCATTCTAATTTTGAAAGAACTATTTTCTTCAGTGAGCTTTTGACCCTCCTTTTCCATTTGGCTAATTCTGCTTTTGAAAGCATTCTTCTCCTCATTGGCTTTTTGAACCTCTTTTGCCAGTTGAGTTAGCCTATTTTTCAAGGTGTTATTTTCTTCAGCATTTTTTTGGGTCTCCTTTAGCAGGGTGTGGACCTGCTTTTCATGCTTTTCTTTCATCTCTCTCATTTTTCTTCCCAGCTTTTCCTCCACCTCTCTAACTTGATTTTCAAAATCCTTTTTGAGCTCTTCCATGGCCTGAGCCCATTGGGTGGGTAGGAATACAGAAGCCTTTACTGCTGTGTCTTTCCCTGATGGTAAGCATTGTTCTTCCTCATCAGAAAGGAAGGGACGAAATACCTGTTCACCAAGAAAGTAACCTTCTATAGTCTTATTTTTTTCCCTTTTCTGGGCATTTTCCCAGCCAGTGACTTGACTTCTGAGTATTCTCTTCACACCCACTTTGCTTCCGGATTCGCCCAGCCAGTGCTTGGGGTCTGAGATTCAAATGCTGCTTCCCAGCCTCAGGGCTTTTGGCGGGGGCAGTGCTGCTATTCAGTGTGAGATTAAGTTCAGGTGCTCAGGTGGGGGCAGGGCCGCCTCATGGGCTCAGTTCCCTCAGGGGGTTTATGCAGAGACCTTCAACAATGGATCTGAGCTCCTGCCTGCTTGGGGAGCCCTTGTCTGCTGCCACCTCTGCTGCTGCCTCCCGATGTCGCCTGAGTTATGGGGGGACCCCACTCCCCTCTCAGCAAGCTGAGAAGACCCTCTCACCATCCTTTGGGGCCAGTGGGTGGAGGGACCTGCTCTGCCTCTGGACATTCTGTCCTTGAAGCCTGCTAGGATCCTCTCCTCTCAGTGCCACGCGGCCAAGGCAGGGCTGGGCTTGGCTCCAGGTCAGGTGTGCGACGGACCTTTTGCAAGAGGTTTTCAGGGCTCTCTGGGACAGAAATCTCCTCTGCTCTGTTGTTCTGTGGCTTCTACTGCTCCAGAATTTGTTGGGAGTTCTTCTTTACAGATATTTTATGGGCTGTGGGTTCGGAGCTAGCGTATGTGTGTCTTTCTACTCTGCCATCTTGGTTCCGCCCCCTGTCAAAGAGCATTCATGAAGTGCTTCTGTGTTCTAGGTACTTTGGTAACTACAGAGGATGAAAAGAAAGGGAAAAGGTCACTCCTGATCTCAAAGAGCTCACAGTTTAATGGGGCAAGATTGCATAAAAGTAATTAGGTAAAAAAGATATATACAGTATGACTTGGAGATAATCTTGGAAGGATGATAGAAGAATTAATCAGGATTGGGAAAGGCTTCTTGCAAAAGGTGGGGTTTTAGCTGTGGCCTAAAGAAAACAAGAGAGGCCAGAATGCATAGATGAAGATAAGGTTCCAAGCATGGTTATTGTAAATTCTCTTTCTGGAGATGGATTGTCTTATGACAGGAAAGAGACCAGTGTCACTGGATCATAGTGTATGATGCCAGTGACAATAACGTATAAGTCTAGAAAGGTAGGCGTGGTTCAGGCTGTAAAAGGTCTAAGAGCTAAACAGAACATCTTATATTTTAAGCTGTTGGTAATAGGTAGCCACTGGAGTTTACTGAGGCATAGAGACCAAGGAGAATGCTATTACAATAGTATGAGAGATGAAGTCCTCTCCTGTGGCTATAACTGTGTGAGTACAAAGGGTTATAGAAGAGAGAACCTGCCTCCATATCCTTGCTTTCTGAAACTGTTGGACAAAACTGGTTCCTCCATTAATACTGTATTAGTAGTGTGTCTGTCTCTCCACAGTTCTCTAAGATTGACTCTTTCCATTTTTTGTTCTTCTTCCTCCACCATATTGTTTGTGTTTCAAAATACCAGAGTTGTTTTCATTTTCATTTCTCCCATTATTAGTGATCTGGAACAGTCTTTCATAGTGGTGCAAAAGGTTATAATTCTTCTGAGGACAGGGTATTCATATCAAATGGCAGTTTATTTGTTTGGGAGAGATTGGTATATTTTAATCTAAGAGAATATAAGTTCTTTGAGGGAAAAGGATGTTTCATTGTACCTTTTATATACTCAGAAACTAACACTTAATAGATGTTCAATAAATCCTACTTGATTGATTCCCAGAATATCTTTGATAAAAATTTTTTAACAAATATTTTCCTCCATCAATATGACTAATGGGAACATTTTAAGAAAGATATTAGCAAATGTAAGCACAACTTATATGCATTTGTGAGTATGAAAATGGGCATTAAAACTGTACTAAAAATGGGATGATTGAGGGAATTTGGGAAATTCAACTTGGAAAAAAATAAGCCTTAGTGAATCTATAATGCCTATCCTTAAAGTGCATAGTGGAGAATAGACTGTACCCATAAACAGATAAATGACAAATGAGGGAAGGAGAGATAATTAAATAAGGACAGCTATTGGTTAAATAAAGGCTAGCAACTGAGCTACACCCAAATAGGTAACCATGTGAGGTAGGAAGCTTCATGCCACTAGAAGTGTTCAAGGAGACATTTGATGATGTGAAAAGAAGGGTCCTACCTTTAGTGGGAAAGTAATTTCCAAGATTCTGTCTAACTATATGATTGTGTAATTGGATCAACATCAAACTCTTCGTAGTAATATTAAGACAAACCAGACAAAGCCAAATAATAGTTTCTAGATTTTTTAAATCTGAAATTTTAAAGATCAAAGTAATTAGCATGATTTTTTGTAATTTTCTTGAAATTAGAAAATAAAAAGATTAGGCATAGTACCCCTCATTGAGTAATTCTTATGTTGGCTTTTAGAAATGTTCCATAATGTGGTTCATCTACTTTCTTGATAAGGCTCCTATGGGGAAAGGAATTGGTTAGGATCACTAACTTCTATTGAGTATCACTCACAGGAGGAAGTGGAAGTAAAAGCTCTTCCTTGCTGGAGTCTTGGCCCAGGTGTTCTTCAGCAGCTGGATTAAATGTTTTAGTTACTTTGGTTTTCTTTTCAAAATAACGAATAAATCACTTTCCTAGCATTCAGAGCAAAATTCTTTAGATGACTGGGGTTTTTTTCCCCTTTAAAGCTGAAATGTTTGTTTCTCTTTGACTCTGCAAATTAAGCTTAGGTGTATGGGGTGCTGAGGGAGCACTAGCACCTCTAGTGTGAAGGCAGTTGAGCTCTTTTCAAGGCTGCTTATCCACCTTTGTTGTCCATCTGCCATCCAGGTATATCACCTGTGGCTCCAACAAGCTGTAGTATGCTCAGTGACCACCACCTAAACAAACCATCTTGACAGAATGGCTAAACTAAGTTGGGGGCAATCTAGAGGCTTTGAATCCATCACTGAGTTGAGGGGTGGAGTATCTACCATGTAATAAGTAGATGTGAACTTTTTGATTCAGTGGGTCATGGAGGCAGTGGAAGCAGGCTTTCTGGAACAAGATGCTAAGATCATCTACTGCATCTGAAGCCATAACCAGTCATTTTGACTTTTGTCTTGTCCCTGGGTTCCAATGACTCTGGAAAGGACAGTGAGGTTGACAATTTGTACAACTCTGTCTCACTCAATTTATATCCAGTTTTTGTGTGAATAAAAAGGCACCACCCATACCATTTTACTATATCATTATTTTACTTGTCAATAATTTTACAACCTTATTATTTTGCTATTCAACCACTTCACTTTTTTATTATTCTAGTAGGTTACTATTTTACCTACCTTGCAGTCGTATGATTACAAACTAGTGAAAAATGGCCGGTGTGAATACCCTGGAAGCTGTCATCATAACCCTGCACATAGATGGTCCAGGATATAGGATTGTCTTCTCACTGGACTGAAACAGAAGTGGGATTTGGCAGCGCCCCTGGGTGTGTGAGCAGCCTTCTTTGAACCACACCAATCACTTCCTGGTTTGAGAAAGGGACTAGAAATGATGCCCTAAAAATTGTCTGCTTCACCTAACCTTGGTTTGCTTGTCTGGCAGGTAAAGATCCCACCCCATACTTAAAACACAAAAATATATACAGAAACTTTTGTGAACATGATTATACTCACCATTGGTACATGAAATGTATGCTTGCTTATGGACAACAAGAAATCTAGTAGACCTGAAAGATGTAAAGCTCACACTGTGAGAGAACTCAACTGACATCATATCCAAACAACAGCTCTGAAACAAGGCTGGCAAATGAAGGCTAGCTTACCAAAGTCAGAGCTTGATACACATTGTTTTGGTGCCATGAAGCTGGTGGGGGTTTCATAATTAAATCTAATTTAGTCAACAAGCTGTATACTCCTTCAAAAGAATAAACAACAGGTTCATGACAACGTAATTGCCATTGACAGGAAAGCTCTATGCCACCATCATCAGTGCACATATTCCTACCATGATGTACCCTGATGAGGTCAAAGAAAAATTTTGTGAAAACCCTCATCATCAATGTACTGAAAGAGAGCAAGATTATAATTCTAGGTGACTCTAATGCTAGAGTAGGCACAGATCATTGGACATGACAAGAGTTCTTGAGAGAATGGAAACAGAAAGAACTACAACAATGATCACTTACTACTGAAGAACTTTCTGTTCACAGGTGATTGTGCACTCAATGCAGCCTCTGAGACTGAAATGCAACAAAGTACATAATAATTCTCTGCCACTTCTGTTAATTTTGACCTAAGAATTAGCACCAAGAAAACAGATTCTCCACTAGCCAGCACCATATCATTTAGGCATGGAATCTTCAGTTACAGCAAATGGAAAATTTTTGAATGCTGTGGACAAGTTCACTTACTGTAGCACCAATGTGATATTTGCAGCACCTATGTCAGCTATGAATATGCCAGCACAGTTCTGAATCACAAAATATAACAGACTTTCCACACAGAAGGCAGAAGAAAAACATTTATTCAAATGCCAGAAAGTCAAATCCCAACACCAGAAAATCAAATTCATCACAGCAACAAAGAAATCTATATACAATAACAATGCAGGGGGCACCACCATCCCCAAGCTTTCTTCCCTGTGTTAGGCTTCCCACAAACCAGCTCTCTTAAACAAATCATGAACAGGCTCCTTTAAACAAAATCGCAAACAAGCGTTCCCTCTCATGCTAGCCTGCTTCCTCTTTCCTAGCTCAGACTAGTCTGACTGACTTCCTCTCAACTCTGCTCCAGCTCTGCCTCTTCCTGTTCCACTTGTCCTGCTATACCCTTTCAGCAAGCTCCTCCCACCACAGGCTTCATGTGACTTACGTAGGTCATACAGGCCTATTAATGGAATGGGAAAGATCTTCCCATTCCATTAAAATTATACTAATTCCATTAAAAATACATCAACAATACCTTGGCAGTAATACTTTCCATGGATGTGCATATAGATGGTAAAGTTGATACATGTATTACCAGTGCTAGCCTAGCATTAGGGAGGCTCCAAAAGAATGTAGGGGAGAGAAGAGGTATTAGACTGCTTATCATGTTGAAGGTCTACAGAGCCATTGAGCTGACCTCATAGTTGTATACCTATAAAACCTGGACAGTCTAACAATGCCATGCCAGAAAATTTAGAAAATTCAATTATATTTTAATTGCCTTAGGAAGATTCTGAAGATCAACTGGCAAGATAAGGTACTGAGCACTGAGGTCTTTTCTTGAGTGTTATTGCCAAGCAATCAAACTCTACTGCAGAGAGTATAACTCTGACTGGCTGGTCCCATTGTTCAAATGCTAAATGTATGCTTGTCTAAAAGACTATTTTATGGAAAACTCACACAAGATAGGCACTCACATGGTGGTCAGAAGAAGCAATACAAGGACACTTTCAAGGTGTTTCTGAAGAACTTTGGTATAGAATGTGGGGAAAATGGCACAGGATTGTCCAGCATGGCATGCTTGCATCAAAGAAGATGATGTGCTCTATGAGCAAAGCAGAACTGCAGTAGCTCAAAAGAAATGTGAGGTGCACAAATTTAGGGAAATCTCCCTCCTAAATGGTCATATGGACTATTGGTGCCCAACCTATGGTAGAGTCTTCTGATCTTGTATGTGTATGATCAGTCACATCTGGATATACTGTACATTGACCCCAACATTGTGATGCCATTTTGGTCTTCTTCAAGAGCAAAGTACAAGCATGTATTAAGTGAGTTCTTCCTTATGCTTTATAAATTGTTTGAATTTAGACATGATCTTTTTCCTTATCTTGTACTTAAGCTTACACATGTGATTAGAAATCCCTGACTGGTTGTTAGGACAATGATAACTGTGAGTCATGTCTATTGTCTCCTGCCCTATAAGTGAGATATCTGCACTAAGACAAATAGCATCAGGCAGAAAATATTTTCATCTGATTCATAATATATTCCTAAGTAGGGCTTCCCAGACTGGACTCTAAAATAAAAGATACTTAGAATTTTGCTTGGTATTTAAATATTTGTCTAAATTATCCAGGAACAAGGGTTCAATCATTTAACCATATTCATCCTATAATTTCCTTTATAAATAAACAAAACAAAACAAAACTGAGACCTGCCCAGAAGTTCCTGCCTTGTAATTTCTTTGAGGCTATCTGACATGAACCTGTTTCTCATAGTAATGCAAGTCTTATGCATTAGCTTATTCTGTATCTTCTCTCTCAAATCATGTATTCTCTTCTCAAAGCAGATTTAGGAGGCCCAGAAGAAGCTTTATTCAAAATGAGTGACAAAACCAAATATGGTTAATATCTTCTCAGAACTACTTTTCTAGGCTCATATAAATGCTGTGCAGGGAGAGCGGATCATTAGGACCAGATCTCTGACACAGTTGCTTTTTTGCATAAACAGTAGCTTTTCAGTTGATCTAATACTCATCAACTCACTCAGTAACCATCACTTGTACACACTACTATAATCCTCTCACCCAGAATTCATTCTCTAACTGGGTTTTCCAAATCCCTCAAGCCCTGCTCTGCCATACTTACTGAGTCCCTCTCAAGCAAAATTGTCTTTCATTCACAGCATTGTCCTTTCCACTTACAAACTCAGTCATTCTTATCACCATACCCAGGACTATTTCTAATGAACCATGGCAAGATTTAGCCTATTTCCTGGTACCCTTAAGTCAGCTTGGGAAGTAACTGTCATCTGAAATCTCTTTAGCCCTTGTACATACATACTACCAGACTTCCAACCTTGCCTCTTCCCTGGCATTCCCATCACATAAGCAGTCATTTGTTAAGCATTTGTTCCTTTTTTCACTGTCTCCTCTATTTATTTTTTCCTTTCTATGCACAAAGTGAATGCAAGCTTGCATCACCTCTTACTTGAAGCATTGTTTTAACCTCCTGTTTCTTTCTTTCTCCCCTCTGTAATTCTCTCCTTACTCTAATCTACCCTGTACTAAACTAAGAAACTCATTTTCCTTAAATGTGATTGTGATCATGTCAAATCCTTCCCACTCAACTTGAGTAGCTCCATATTACCTCTCTGACTGAATATAAAATGTTTTGTTTAGCATTTAAAGTCCTTCATATCTTGGTCCCTTCCTCCCTCAATGTACTTTATGTTCAACTGTATTGATCTATTTGAGCTTCTGGCAAAATATTCCAACTCCAAATTGTGTTCTTTTTCAATGGCTATTCCCTATTCCTAGAATGGTCTTCCTCCTCCTCCTCATTTCTTGGATTACCTTGTTTCCATCAAAACTCAGATCACATCCCATCTTTGTAGGAAGTCTTTCCCAATCCTCCCCATTAGTAGTGTTCTCTCTCTGAAACTACCTTCTATCTACTCTGTCTGTTTCTTACATATACTTAGTTTTTTGCATGTTGTCTACCCTATTATAATGTGATCTCCTTGAGGATAATTATCATGTTTTGGCCCTTCTTTGTTTCCTCATGGATTAGCATAGTGCTTTGCTTGTAGTAAATGCTTAATAAATATTTTTGACAGGCTGATTTTCTTAGCATCCTCAACCTTTACCTATGTGAAAAAACAGGGACATTATTGGACAATTTGTGCAGTGGCCTGTGGGAGGTAATCAGAATTTATTATTTTTTCCCAGAGAAGGCATATCACTATGCCTTTCCCAGAGAAGGCAAACTTATCTCTTGAATTAGGAATTCTCTATAGTATTAATATTTCAAAAAGTACCTGAAAGTTCAATCTATACTTATAAATAAATGCCACTATATCTTATGGCATTTAAACTTGTGAGTGACCTACAGATATATTTTCATATGGTAACATTTTTAAAAATATATAATTTATTTATTTTCAATTTTCAACATTGATTTTCATGAGAATTTGAATTCCAAAATTTCTCCCTGTCTCTCCCACCCCCCATCCCAGGACAACAGGTACCCCATCTACCCCTTCCTCCAGTCTGTCCTCCCTTCTATCACCCTCCCACCCTTCTTCCATCCCCCTCCCCTCTATTTTTCTGTAGGGCAAACAAGATTTCTGTACCCCATTGCCTCTACATCTTATTTCCCAGTTTCATGCAAAGCCAATTTTTACCATTCATTTTTAAAGCTTTGAGTTCCTTATTCTATCCCTTCCTTCCTCCCCACCTACCCTCATTGAGAAAGCAAACAATTAGATACAGGTTATACATGTGCAACCATGAAAAACACTGTCATAACAGTTATGTTGTGAAACACTAACCACATTTTCCTCTGTCCTGTCCTTCCCTCCATTTATTCCATTCTCTTCCTTGACCTGTCCCCCCATAATAGTGTTTGCTTCTGATTACCCCTTTCCCCAATTTGCTGTCCCTTCTTTCATCTCTCTCCTATCTCCTTCCCCCATGCCTTCCTTCAGGGTAAAATAGATTTCGATACCCAATCAAGTGCATGTTATTCCCTCCTTAAGCCAAATCCCATAAGAGTAAGGCTCATTTATTCCCTTTCATCCCCGCCCCCTTCCCCTCCATTGTAAAAGCTCTTTCTTGCCTCTTTTATGTGAGATGGTTTACTACATTCTACCTCTCTCTTTTTCTTACTCCTAGAACATTCCACTCAACAGTAAATTTTATTTTTTAAGTATTCTTCCTTCATATTCAGCTCACCCTGTGCCCTCTGTCTGTGGATACATATATATATATATATATATATATATATATATGTATATGCATATATATACACACATACATATACACATACACATATACCTATACATGGAAATATAATATACACATACATACCTACATATATATGTATATATATATTTGTATGTGTATATGTAAATATATATACATATATATGTGTATATATATATATGTACTTATACGTACAGGGCTGAAGCTTCCCTGGGCCTGGGGCCTTGACCTCACTCCCCTCTCACCCAGGTGAAAGAGCTTTCTCACTGACCTTTGAAGCCATCTATGGGATTTGTAGGTTGAGAAATCTAGAAATCCACAGCAGCTGCCCATGATTTAGCTCCCTGAAGCCTGCTTCAATCCTGTCTGTGCTCTATTTCAAACCTGGTGTGATAGACCCTTCCTGTTGGCCTTCCGGTTCGGGGGGACGGCCAGTGTCCTTGAGCAATTCAGTGAAGCAGTGACAAAGAAAAGAACAATGGGCCAGGAGGGGAAAGTAAAGAACAATTCCCATTTATTAACTAAGACCAGGCATTTATATAGACCCTTACAGGCAAGCAAGCAAGCAAGGAAGGTGATTCCCATGAGAACATTTTTAGTTTACTCTTTAGACGTCCCATTCCCAGGATAGATATCTTCAGGAACTCCTATCTCTTCACTCAAGGTCCTTGTACTCTGCACGTTCTCTAGGTTCCCATGAATACAACAAAACAAGAGGTCATGGAGAGCCGTAACAGACGTTTGTGAGCAGAAATTGTAGAGCAGGCTTCAGAGAAACTCTGGCCTGGACTTTATCTGCACTCCACCTTGGCCCTCAACATTCCAGGTTGTCTTGGGCAGAAAAATCTGTTTTATTTCATCACCTTGTGACTTCTACTGCTCTAGAATTTGTTTAGAGTGATTTTCTACAGGTGTTTTAAGGACTTTGGGGGGAGAGCTCCTGCAGGTCCATTCTCCTACTCTGCCATCTTTGGTATCATTTGTAAAATAATTTTTTAATAACTAGTCATCAGATACCATGGGGGAAATGCCACAAATGGAAAGAATATAAATTATAAGTGTCTCATAACATTTACGTACTTCCAATATGTGACAGAGTGCTTTTCAGACAAACAAAGCTCAATAAATGTGGTTAATTACAATAACAATATAATTGTAAAAATAGCTTTTTTTCTGCTCTGTTCTTCCAAGGTCAAAGAGTGTTTTTTTTAGCTATATTATATAAGTATATATAATTATTTAAGTCAATTATTTCCCCTGCTGCTGTTGTTGACAGTATTAACACAAAAGGTAGTGGGTACATAAGGGAATTAGTTATATAGGACAATGGAACATAATGTCATCATTTATTTCACTCATTTAACTATACCTATTGGACCTACCCCATTCAAGCCACAAAGCCACAGACAAGATATCATTATTCACCAGTGTTTATCTAAATTGTAGACTTTTACAGAAGCGGGGAGGGGGGGGAAATATTACAGTGTGTGAATGAGGTTAGAATACCAGAGTGATTTCTTGGATACTTCTCTGTCTCCATTCAGCTCCAACACCTGATGAGATCTCTGGATCTCTAAAATTTACAATGTTTTTGCTAGTGACATCACTTCCTAAATTCTACCTACCATCTCTGACTTACCTTTCCCCTCTTCCTTCTATCCCTCCCTGTTTCTCCACTGTATTTAATGTACATCAAATGCTTATTATTGATATATTTAATTTGCTTTTTATGGTTTCACATATGAATGAAGTTCATGAGATGCTTGGTCTGACCATCTTTTCCTTTGTATTTGTGTGATCTTCTTTTAGGTAGATCCTAATTAGTAAAAATAGCAAGTTCTTATCCCTTCTTGATCATTTCTTCTTAGTGTACTCCTTTGGACCTGGTTTCTTTTTATTATTAAAAGCAACAAAATAAAAGAAAACTACCCCAAGGCTCATCTACGCACACATACACATGCACATATGTGTGTATACATGTATTACATATATATTTAATTTCCTCCGTTATTCCACAAACTAATGGAATTCTGAAGCAATTTGTGCATCTTGCCATGTTTTTTATACTTGACAAGGCCTTATATTTGGATGATATAGCAAAAGAGCTATATTGATAGCCATCATGTCGTAATATTACTTCCCTCCATATCTATATTGGTGTGACGCAATCCTCACTTGCCAATGTTGTATATCTTTTAAGTTTGCAACAGTAAAAACAAAACAAAGCAATGCAACATGGCTATGCTCACAAATACCCTCTGTATCAACAAGCAGCCTATCAAGTTGAACACATTTGTCAGGCAATGATGGGCAGAATACAGCACAGCTCCTTTGCGTGTGTGCTAGTGGACATGCCACTTATATATTTCTTTTTATGAATAAAAGAAGAGTATTATGTTTTTATGACCTGTCACCCTCTCAGATGAATTTTCAATGACAATGAATCTATTCCCATGTTAGGAGTTTTCTTCCATTAACAAGTCTTCAGGAATTATATGACAATAGTAAAATACTAGGGAAAACATATAAACCATATGAAGGGTTAGCAAGCAACACTAGCAAGCTCACAGTGGAGATAAAATTGGATTAAATTCAGCAAACATTATTAAGTGTGTATTATGTGCTAGGCAGTGGGCATACAAAAGGAAGCATAAAATGGTCTATGACCTCAAAGAGTTTCCTTTCAACTGCATCCTAGTTGGGGGTACAATATACATGTACACAGATAAACACACAAAATAATTTGAGGTAGGAGAGAGCACTAACTAACTAATCTAAGGAAGGAAGAAAGAAGATGCCTTAGGAGTGCCAACCTAGGAAGAAGTATTAGAGGTGAGACAGGAAAGAAGGTAAGAATTCTAGGAGCTAGAAGTAAGAAATGAGTTTATTTTAAGTGTAGAAAGCAGTCTTGTGGAAGCACAGAGACAGAAGGTGGAATCTCAAGTTCTGGGAAAAGTTAATAGGCCAGTTTGACTAAAACACAGGCCAGAATTACTTTATCATAAGACCAATAGGATATCGAAGATTTTTGATTAGAGGAATGACATGATCAGAACTATGTCGTGGAAATACTTATTTGACCATTGTATGGAGGATGGATTGTAGAAAGGAAAGACTGGTAGCAGGGAAACAAATTAGGAATACATTGTAACAGTCTAGGCAAGATATAATGAAGACCTGAACAAGAATGGTAGCATCTTGAGTGGTTAAAAGGAAGGATAGAAAGAGTCATTTATTAAGCGTCTTACTATGTGCCAGACCCTATGCCAAGTGCTTTATCTTATCTGTTCCTCACAATAACCCTCAGAAGTATGTGAAATTATTATCTATATTTTACAGGATAGGAAGCTGAGTAAATAGAGGTTAAGTGACTTGTTTAGGGTCACATAGAGATCCTCTGAGGTTGAATTTGAACTCCATGCCTAGCACAATATCCAATGGGAGATAGATGAGAGGTACTGTGGATCTTGAATGGATAAGTATTGATAGTTAATGGTATAAAGAAGGTGAGGGGGAGACCTAAGAGGACTACAGAAAAGTATGTTTAAAGACCTTTAGTACTGATGACCTCTGAATTATTTTCACTTCAAAATTTTTAGAATAATGGCATCTATGATTTTTTTTCCATTTTTTATTTCCCATTCCCCTTGAAATACACTGAAAATTGGTTGCTAATTTTTTTAAAAGTTACATTACTTTGAGGGTAGATTTCTTCAGATGTATTCATACTTCCCAATTTCACCTTTGTGGGGAAAAATGTTATTATAGACTTGATGAACACTGTCATGAACATTTTAATATGAAAAGAAATAAGAAGAGAATTTCATATGAAAACACAATTCTACATTAAATAAAGCTTGTTTTCATGGCAGTATATGCGTGTATACTAAATTCGCCATGTGAGTTCCAAACGTGTTCTGCTTAATGATGTTTACTTATAAAGCTTCTATTGTCTTCTAATCCCCTTCCCTCCCCAAGTTTAAGCCTCCAAAAATATCACTTGTAAAGAGCTTGTAGGGTCAAGCAAAACAATCCACATAATATAGCCAAATGTTTAAATCTGTTGCTGTTTATTGTTGCAGACTTAATTACTGATTCTCCAGATTTGTGGCTGATCACTGAACCAATAAGAGTTCTTAAATCTTTTTCCCCCTTAAAATTCTGTAATCATCATAAAAGTATTCTCCTAATTTTCCTTACTTTACTCTTCATCAGTTTGTAAAAATTTTCTTGAATTTCTCTAAGTACAACCCTTTTATCCTTTCTCAAGATATATTAATATTCCATTATTTCCTTATGCAATTATTTGTTCATGCACCTCACAATTTATGTGAATGTCTTTAATTTTGACTTCTCTGTTACAAAAAGGTGTTCCTATGATTATTTTTTCTGATTTAATCTTCTTAAATACCATTTCTGTTTCCCTTATAGTATATTGAGGATTTAGGGGTTAGAATCCAAATACAGTAGCTAATAATAGACTACATTTACGTGGCACATCGAAGTTTGAAAATTTATTTTATGTTTACTCATTTTGTCCTCACAACAACTGTTAGATATACACTCCAGGAATTAGTATTGTAATCTTATGGATGGGGAGAGCAGAATCAAGATAGTGGAGCACTGACAAACTTTTCCCAAAAGCTCCCCCACTAAATAACCACAGAAAATTCTAAATCTAATTCTGAGTTTAAATGTCAATAAAAAATTATAATGAATCATTTTTTCCATGACAGAGTAGTGTAGGAATACAGAGAAGTCTGTGGACAATGAAGCGAGGGCTGGCTGGTGGCACAGTGAGCTAGAATTGCAACTTGATTGTGAACCTTGAAGGTGGAAGGGGAATCATTGGTGACACTGGCCATACCCAACACACAGGGACTGAACACATGGGAGAGAGAGGGAGAGAGAAGGAGAGAGAGAGAGAGAGAGAGAGAGAGAGAGAGAGAGAGAGAGAGAGAGAGAGAGAGAGAGAGAGAGAAACACCAAGGGCACTAGCAATTTTTGCAGGATCAAGAGCACTTAGCAGTTATCCATTACCTAATTCCAAGTCAAGTTCCAGTGCAGAGAAGAATGAGATATTGGTCATGAGGGAACATTGGCCCCACCAGGGTGAGGACCTCATTCTAGGAAGTCAATGATCAGACTTCTCTTGGAATAATTCCATCTTGGAAACAGTAAAAAAAAAAAAAGAAAAGAAAAGAAAAGAAAACCCAGACATAGCTATGAATGCATCAGAACAGAAAATACTGAATTTCAAGTAGGTAATCCCCTAAATCAAGGTGAGAAGAACTCAACTCTAACATAAAGTCAAAAGCCAAAAATTTAGCTGGAAAAATTCACAAATAACAACAAAAAAGAACCTGAAGATAAAAATCTTCTATTGTGACAAGGAAGCTCAAAGTACAAAAAAACAAAATTTCTTAAAAATAATTACAAAAGAGCTTTATGAGAAAATTATGAAAAAAAAGTTAAAAGCCTGGTAAAAGAGGCACAAAAATATGAAAGAAAATAATTCCTTAAACATCAGAACTGACCAAATGACAAGAGATGCAAAACCTGATTGAAGAAACTAACTTATTAAAAATTAAAATTGATTTGTACACAGCAACAACCACAGTGTGCAAGGATTTTTTCTGGTAAACTTAGAACTTCATTGCAATGCAAGGACTTAAAAAATTCCCAATGGTCTTTTAAGGCAAAATACCTTCCATATCCAGAGAAAGAATATGGAATTCAATGGGAGAATGTAGCAGACCATTTTCTTTTGTATTACGTTTGGTTTGTTACATCATTTCTCCCGTTCATTTTAATTCTTCTATGCAACATTACTGTGGTGAAAATGTACTTAATAGGAATGTATGTGTAGAACCTACATAAAATTGTATGCCATCTTATGTGGTGTGATTGTAGAACACTGAAAATAAACAGAATAAAAAATTAAAAAATTAAAATTGATCAAATGAAGCTGATGACCAATGAGACATCAAAAACAGGAAAATATAATGAAAAGACTGAAAAAACAAATTAAATTGAAAATATTTGAAAAAATGTGAAAATATAAGAAAAACAACTAACTTTGAAAATAGATTGAGGAGAGACAATTTAAGAGTTGTTAGACTACCTTAAAGTTATAATCAAAGAAAGGGTCTAGATTTTATATTTTTAAGAAATTATAAAAGAAAACAACCCAGACATCTTAGAACTAGAAGACAATGTAGAGAGTAAAAGTATTCACTGGTCATCACCTGAAAAAAATCCCCAAATGAAAACTCAGGGATATCTAGCCAAAATCTAAATCTTCCAAATCAAGAGAAAATCCTGAAGGTAGTCAGAAAGAAATAATTCAAATACCATGGAACCACAGTCAGGATCACACAGCAGCCACTACCATAGAGAAGTGGAAGCCTTAAAATACGATTTTCTGGAAAGCAAAGGAGTTAGGATTACACCCAAGAGTAACCTACCCAGAAAAACTAAGTATAATCCTACAGTGGAAAAGTGGATACTTAATGAAATAGAGGACTTTTAGGCATACTTGATAGAAATAAATACCAGAGCTGACTAGAACATTTGGCATTTAAACATTAAACAGAGAAGAAACATAAAACATTAACTTGAGTGAGAAATCATAATAGATTTAGGAAGGTTAAATTCTTTGTAAGAATACAAATTATATTCAATAAAGGGTCTTAGAAGTACAGAGAAAGTATTAACTGAAAATTTCATAATCTAATCCTGAAGAATGAGAGGGTCAAATAACAAATTATAGATATAATCAATAATTTCATTGAAAATGATGAAAATGAGACACCATAAAAATTTGTGTGATGCAAAATATTACCCATGAGAAATTTTATATCTCTAAATTATTACATTAATAAAAGAGAGAAAGGACATATCAATAAACTGGGCACACAACTAATATAATCTAGAGAAACAACAAATTAAAAATTACAAATTAAAATAAAAATTTTAATAATCAAAGCAAAGATTAATAAAACTGAAAGTAAAAGAATTGTTGAAATAATAATTTAAAACTGTGATAGTGTCATGAAAAAAATCCCAATAAAATACTTTAACAATTGATTAACTTGATTAAAAAAAAAAGATGAGAGTCACATTACCAGTCTCAAAAATGATAAGAATGGGAGAGTGGAGCCTAGATGATTTATTAGAGGCAGGAACTCACCTGAACTCTCCCAAATTTGCTTCTAAACAACTTTAAAATAACACCTCAAAATGAATTCTGGAGTGGCAGAGTGAACAAAAGTTTGTGGTGAAACAATTTTCCAGCCCAGGACAACTTGGGAGGTCACAGGAAAAGTCTATTACACAGGGGTAATGGTTAGACCTGTTGCTCAGCACACCTTGGCAATTCTAGCAGTAGGTCTTGGAGGCAACTGTAACAATAATAGCAGTAGTTTTGAGAGTTCTCACAGATGATAAGGCATCAGAAACTTGATCAGAAAGAATATACAGAGGACCTTTTTCTGGTGCTAGGAGCAGAGCCCTGTTGCAAATCTCAAACACAGTTCTAGATCACAATTCCAAGATAAAGAGGAACACTAGCACTCATAGCCTCAGGGTGCAAGGGGCCTTGGTGGAAGCTTCAAGGAGGAGAAGTGTGCTTGTGATCACTCACAAGGGAGTAGGACTCTAGTCTTGTTTCCAAGGCAGAAAGGAGCACTAGTGCTTTTGGCTGCAGGAAAGCAAGGAACCTGGTCAGAGTTCTGGGGCCAAGAGGAATACTAACATTTTGCAGCAACAAGGGATCAAAATGCCATAGTATTAGAATTCACAAAGGAAAAATAAACTGAATTATAGGAAGAAATAAATAATAATATAGTAATAATAGGTGACTTTAATGACCTTTTCTTAGAACTTTAGAAATCTATCATAAAGATGAAAGAGAAAACATGGAATTAAATAAATTGCTAGAGAAATTAGAACTAAGAAATTTATGGCATCTGAATGAGACTTCTAAAAAAATGAATGAAGAGGAAGGAAAAAACATTACAAATATTATTTCATTTCATTGTCACAACAACCCCTAGAGGTAAGCACTACCACTCTCCCCATTTTACATTTGAGAAAACTGAGATAAACATAGGTTAATTGAGTTGTCCAGGGTATCCTAACTAGTAAGTGTCTGAGGTCAGATTTGAAGTCATCTTCATGATTTCAGGCCCAGCTTGCTAGCCACTGTGCCATCACTGACTTCTCAAAAATATATCTCCCAGTACCATTTGTAACTTACAAAAATTGACTTTATATTCTGCCACAGAAATATTGAAAATAAATATAAAAAGGCAGAAAGATTAAATATATTCTTTATAGATCAGAATGTAAAAAATAATCAGTTCAGTGAGCACAAACAAAAAATACAAATACAAAGTGAGGTTAATTGATTAAATCCTAAATAGTGAATGAGTCAAGAACACGTGATAGAAACAGTCTATCAGTTAGTTAAGCATTTGCTAAGCACCTGCTATATGCCAGGTACTGTGCTAAATGCTTGGAATACAAAGAAATGTAAAAGACAAGAGCTAATAACAAAATATAGAAGACAACATGTAAACAACTACGTACAAACAAGTTATATTTACGATAAATAGGAAATTAACAGCTGGAAGGCACTAGAATTTAAAAGGGTGGGCAAAAAAATTCTGTAGAAGGTGAGGTGGAACTTGAAAAAAAACGAAAAATGGAAGCTAGGAGGTTGATATGAGGAAGGAAAGCATTTCAGGCACAGCTGAGAGCCAGTGAGAGTCAGCTGAGAAATGGAGTGTCTGGTTTGAGGAACAGCAAGGAGGTTAATGTCATTGGACCAAAGGGTGAGTATGTGTGAGGGGTAAGTTGTAAGAGAACTGGAAAGGCTAATAATAGTTGTTGTCCTTCATTCTTGAAGAGGACCAAAATGACATCACTTTGTTAGAGTCAAGTTACAGCGTATCCAGTGTGATCAAACCTATAGGAGCTCAGAATCTCTACCATAGATTGGGCACAAATAGTACAAGTGAACATTTGCAATGGATTCTCTAAATTTGGGCATATCACATTTTTTAAAAATCTACCTCAATTCTGTTTTGCTAATAGAGCACAGCAGCTTCTCTGATAAGGGCACTCCATGCTGGGTGACCTTGTGCCAGTGCTTCCCATGTCACACAATCAATTCCAAAATTCTTCAGAAAGACCTAGAGAGTGTCCTTGTATCACTTTTTCTGACCACAATGTGAACGCTTTCCTTGTGTGAGTCCTCCATAAAATCATCTTTTTAGCAAGTAAATGTTTGTCATCTGAACCACACGGCCAAGCCATTGGAGTTGTAATCTCTGCAGTAGAATTTGAATGCTTGACAGTTTAGTTTGAGAAAGGACCTCATTGTCTGGTATTTTATCTTCAGAATCTTCCTAAAACAATTCAAATGGAAATGTGTCAGTTTCCTGGCATGGTGCTGGTATACTATCCAGGTTTCATAGGCATACAACAATGAAGTCAGCACAGTGGCTCTGTAGACCTTCAATTTGTCAGTCTAATATCTCTTCTCTCCTACATTTTCCTTCAGAGTCTCTCAAACACTGAGCTACCTCTGGCAAAGTGTATGTCAACCTCATCATTAATGTGTACATCCTTGGAAAGTATACTGTCAAGATAAGTGAACTTATTCACCTTATTCAGTACTTCTCCATTTTCTGTAACTAATGGTTCTATATATGGATGGCATGGTGCTGGCTGATGAAGCTCCTGCACTTTCTTCTTGTTAATTGTTAGGCAAAAATTAGCACAAGAAGCAAAGATTGATCCATACTTTGTTGCCTCTCAGTTTCAGAGGCTGCATTGAGTACATAATCATCTGCTAACAAAAAATTATGCACCAAGACTCCCTCCACTTTAGTCTTAGTTTGCAAACTTTTTAAATTGAAGAATTCACCATCAGTGTGGTAGCTGACCTTGATGCTGTGTTTACCCTCACTGACAGCATTTGACAACATGGCTGAAAACATCATGTTAAAAAGCATAGAAACAAGCACATAGCCTTGTTTCACTCCATTGGTGACTGAGAAAGCATGAGAGTATCATGCATTATCCAAAACCTGGGCAAACATGCCACTGTATAATTGAGGTACAATCTGATGAACTTCTCCAGGCACCCAAATTTTGATGCAATTTTCCATAAACCCTCATGAGTGACAGTATCAAAGGTTTTGGTGAGATCTACAAATGTTTGCAGACCTCTGTTATGCTCCTGGCATTTCTCCTGGTGCTGCCAGGCAGCAAACATCATATCAACCATTCTTTGATCCTTTCTGAAGCCACGCTGGCTCTCGGGTAGATGCCCATCTTCCAAAGGGTGCCCATAATCTCTTTCTGACCAGTTGTCCAAATCCTTTACTGTCTATGGTCTGAGAGTTCCTGAAGATGCTGCTGCTACTGTTGCAGCTGCCTTCAAAGTCTGCTGGTGCTGGCACTGCCATGATCTGCATTACACTCTGGGCTAATCATAACACCGTTGTCCCAAACCTCTCCTACTGACCTCCTAAGCTGTCTTGGAATGGAAATTTATTAGCTCTGCCGCTTGAGAATTCAATTTAAGGTGTCATTTTAAAGGCATTTGGAGGGGAATGTTGGGAGAATTCAACTAAGTTGCTTCCTCTTCTCTGATATTTTGATGCCGTGGTGCTAATGTATTAGGGAAATCCACCAAATTTCATAGTATTGGAAAATCTGAACTACAGACATAATTTGGGCAAAGGCTGTCTCCATCCTGTTAAGGCAAATCATTGATAACCAATTTTAGAGGAAAGGCAAACCAAGCCATTGGCCCATTTTTATGTGGTTGAAGTTTATACCCAGCATCCCTCACCTCCCCCGATATTCAGCTTTTTACTGACTACTCTATCCTTATCACTATCTTGGTAGTGCCCTGATATACTCTATTCCTTTTCAAGCCCATTCTCTAATCCCTAATTTACTCTAAAAGGTAAATGACTGATAAAAAACTTTGCATGGCATCCCTCATAAGAATGAAATCCTGTGGAATCTGGGAAATCACTCAATGGTCAGAGAAAGATTTGAAAGGACATCAGATTCTTCCCTGCATCACTAAAATTCACCCTATTGTAGATTATCTCTTACTGATCCTTTCTGAATGTAATGCTTACTATGAGTAGGAACACCATTTTACTTATCTAAAAGGCTTACTCTTTGCTTTGTAACAATTCCCTTTGACAACTAAAATAAAATGGATGTGTTAGAGTGTTTCAAACTTAACAATGCTGTATAATTTAAAAAGTTTGTCTTAAATAGTCTAAATATTTATTATGCAAAAATTGTTAGCAACGCAAAATGGATATGAGCACATATTTAAATAAGCATGCAAAATAATTGCAATGATGCATTTTTTCATCTGATAAATTATAATTTATGCACTGTGGAAATATTATATATTAAAATATTTCCTATTAATGGAGATGACACTTAATAATATGTACAATTCTAAAAGATGCACTAACTAACATAAGGCCAAGAAGAAAGAAAAGTATTTCTTTAAACTTTACAAAGTACTTAGAAAGAAATTTGATATATTTAATTATATTTTGATATTTAATGTATTTTGATAATATGATATATTTAATTATAACTAATTATAAATCATGGATTTTAAAATCAGAACAATCATTGCCATGTTAACATCAATCTGCAGCCATCATTCTGTATTATATTTTGTCATATTTTCACCTGGACAGTAATAATCTGTCTATAAATCTTTTTTGAAGATATATAGTACAGAGTCATACATGATCATTTGAATGATCTTATCAAGGAAATAGCTTTTTGGTCATTTTGCAAAAGTATTTTGAATTTATTGGGATATTTCATGTCATAGAAAAAAATATAGACACCCCACAGATAATAATAGCAAAGGCAATCAAAACAGTTTTAACATGTTGTCAAAATCCTATTTAAGAGATTTCAGAGGCACTTTACAATTGTAAAGAGTCAGAAGGGAATACCTAATGGATAAGGATAGAGTGGAAACATATAAATGACAATAATTTAACTATTCATAAGAAAATAATATGCTTTACTCCTGTGAACAACTACAAAATAGCTATGAAATTTCCTAAAACTCATTGCCTCTTCTATTCACAAATGAGACATCAAGCAGGAATGAGCTTCGCTAGATAAAGAAAATAAGGGAGCCAGTCCAAATACCTAAAGTTAATACTTACAAAATCTGAGAGATACTGCAGTTGCAAAGTATAGCACATGCATCATTCTGACATTAGTAATGGTACAACATTTTCATTCACTGTCTACATCTCAATATTAATTTTATATATGAAAATACCCATGAGATCTAAGTCAGACAGTAGATTTTTAGTGTTCTGATAATTCTTAGCATTCCAGGCAATTCTCTAAAACCATAAATTGCTGAAGAGTTGCCCATCTGGCTGTCCTAGTAAAGGAAATTTCCTCATAGGGGTTTTCTTATACCACTAAAATAACAGGTATCAGAAAAAGAAAAAAAAATAAGCATGCATTTGTGGTAACTAACATATATTTTGAACACATCTTGGACCCCTTCATAACCTAGCTCCCTTCTAACTTTCCAATCTTCTTACATCTTACTCCCCAACACATACTCTTTAATACAGTGATACTGGTCTCCTGTCTTTTCCACAAACAAGACACTCTATTTCTTGGCTTTGGCATTTTCTTTGGCTATCCCCATGCCTGTAATGGTCTCTCTGTTCCACTCCAACTACTGATCTCTGACTTTAAGTCTCAACTAAAATTTCACCTTGTACAAGAAACTTTTCTTAGCTCCTCTTAATTACAGTACTTTCCCTCTTTTAATTATTTCCAGTTTATCACACACACACACACACATACACACACACACACACACACACAGAGCTTGCTTTGTAGGTATTTGTTTGCATGTTGTCCCCCCCATTTGATTGTAAGTTCCTTGAGGTCAGACAGTCTTTTGCCTCTTTTGTATCCCCAGAGCTTAGCACTTAGTAATGGGTACAGAGGCACTTAAAAACGTTTTTTGATTGGATAAGTAAATCCAATTCATACAGGCTACCTTTATGACTCAAAAGGATGCTTGCCCTTTCCCAAAGTACGAAGCTTACACAAGAGAAATAAAGATACATAAAGAGGACCAGACTTGACAGGCATGAGACTTATGCTCTTTCTGGTTGTACTATTTTTAATGTGAGCAAATGCAGTGGAAAAGACAAGTGTCAGACCACCATCCATAAACATCATCTAATTCATGTCTTCCCAATGAGAAAAAGCATATTTGTCCCCAAAGAGTTGTTTCTAATTCAAAGTTAATTAGTTCTGCAACCTCAAAGAAAACGGAAAGTGGAGAAAAAGCAGATAAGTAGATATAGCAGTTGTTGCGGGAAGAAATCATTTTTAAGAAGGCTGATTAGCAGGCATATGTAGATTTCAGCCTCTGCAGTCGATACCTAAATGGCCAAACAAATGAAAGGACTTTCTAGGATGGGAGCAGTTTATTAAAAGGGTGATTTAAAGATAGATCATGTAGTAAGTATATTAACAGGCAAGCTTAGACTACCTCAAAATTGAGGCACAGTGGAGTGTTGAAGAAGAACATTGTGCTGAAGGTCAAACACCTCATTTCAAGATGGGGCTTTGCTACCAATGTGTGATGTGACTTTGGGAAAGTCATTTGATCTCTGGACTTCAGGTTTTCCTCTTAAAAACTGAGACATTAGATTAGAAGGACTTTAAGATCTTTTCCAGCTCTAACATTCTAGGAATTTATGGTAAACTCTGAAAATTCTCTTTATACCAACTTCCTTGGAACAATTTTAAAAGGCAGGCTTATTGGAGAACTAGTAATGTCCTAATTTATATAAATAGAGAAACTGGAAAGACATGGAAACATGGAAAACTTGTGAAATTCATGTTTTCTTCTATAACCCTTTAGCTTCTCTATCTGAATTCCTCTTCCTCCTTATGATCCCATTCCTCATATCCTAGGTATTCAGTGTTCTTGTGCCAGGTTTCCAGAGCCCCTTGTTGAAGCCATGTATTCAAGCTAATCCTATCCAGAAGGCATTTTAATATTAAAAACATTATCCCTTCTTCATTACCTTCAAAACTACCAATCTGCCAGCTCCTTTATTTTGCCTAGAAGTCATATAAAAAACAATGAAATGAACTAATTCACAGTAATAATATATCAGTGGCTAACAACAGATTAACATATCACTGCTCCAAAAAATTCTTGAGTTTTAAAAGAAGGTAACTGTGGATGGCAATACTTTTAATTCTCCTGATCCCAAAGAATAGGCTTCTAACAGCCTAATTCCTTGCTCAGTGACCAATGGGTAAAGGATGAACTTTGGTGGAGGTGAATGTTTTTGGAGTTAATTATATCATATCATTTAGGCAAGAGAATGTTAACAGAAATTGAATTTGTAAATTATTTCTGGGGAACATGGTATGTCATTTTGTAAAAATGTTTTCATCAACATTTATAATATTGTTCTTGCTTAATATTGCCAATATTGTCAACATTTATGACAAATATTTAGAAATAAGAATACACTGAGCAATGTTTTAAACAAAACCCAAATTTTAAAATGATATGTGTTTTAACAAAAAAAAATAACTATTGTATTGTATTATAAAATTTCCTGAGAGTGACCTAAAAGACCATTGGGAAAGGTCTGTCCCAGTGAACCTGGAGCAGAGTCCAGCCCACCCTTGGCCACAGAGGACTGAGAGGAGCATATTCGAGCAGGTTTCAGGGACAGAATCTCCAGCAGCAGCGTATATCCCTCAACCAACAGGCACCAAAGGTCCATGAGAGGGTCTTTTTGGCTGGTCGAGAAGGGAGCAGGGTGTCCCCATAACTTCCTCAGGTGGCAGCAGCAGGGGCAGCAGACTGGGCTCCCAAAGCAGGGAGTAGCCTGAATCCATTGATGAAGGTCTCATCATAAACCCCCTGAGGGAACTGAGCTCTGTGTGATGGTCCTGCCCCCTCCTGAGCATCTGATCTTAATCTTACACTGAATATTGGCCCTGCCCCTGCCTAAAGCCCCTGAGGGTTTGGAGCAGCTCATCTGAATCTCAGCCTCCAGTGCTGTTGTGGATGAACTGGAGGAAAGGTGGTCATGGAGAGGAAACTCAGAAGTCAAGTAACTGACTGGGAAAATGCCCAAAAAAGGGAAAAAAAATAAGACCATAGAAGGTTACTTTCTTGGGGAACAGGTGTCTCCCCCCATCCTTTCAGATGAGGAAGAATAAGGCATACTGTCAGAGGAAGTCAAGGCCTCTGCCTGCAGGGCCTCCAGAGGGAACTTAAATTGGACTCAGGCAATAGAAGATCTTAAAAAACAAGTCAGCAGCTTACTAAAGGAGAATAACAGCTTTAAAAAAGAAGCTAACTCAATTGGAAAAAGAGGTCCAAAAAGCCAATGAAGAGAAGGAGGTTTTAAAAACCAGAATTAGCCAAATGGAGGAGAAGGTCTAAAAGCTCACTGAACAAAATAATTCATTGAAAGAGAGAATTGAGTTCAGGGAAATGAATGACTATGAGTTAAACTAAGCAGTTAGTAAACAAAACCAAAAATTTGGAAAAATAGAATATAATGTGAAACATCTCATTTGAAAAAACAACTGACCTGGAAAACAGATTCAGGCAAAACAATTTTAAAATTATGGGACTACCTAAAATCCATGATCAAAAAAGTGCCTAGACATTATCTTCCATGAAATTATCAAGGAAAACTGCCCTGATATTCTAGAACCAGAGGGCAAAATAAATATTGAAAGAATCCATTGATCACCTCCTGAAAGAGATATGAACAGAGAAACTCTTAGGAATATTGTGGTCAAATTTCAGAGTTCCCGGATCAAGGAGAAAATATTGCAAGTAGCTAGAAAGAAACAATTTGAGTATTGTGGAAATACAATCAGGATAACACAGGATCTGGCAGCTTCAACATTAAGGGATCAAAGGGCTTGGAATGGGATATTTCAGAGGTCAAAGGAACTGGGATTGAAACCAAGAATCACCTACCCAGCAAATGTGAGTATAATACTTCAAGGGAATAAATGGTCATTCAATGATATAGAGGACTTTTAATCATTCATATTGAGGAAAACATCAGATCTGTTTAGAAAATTTGACTTCCTAAGACAAGAATCAAGAGAAGCATGAAAAGGTAAACAGGAAAGTAAAATCATAAAAGACTCTCTAAAGCTGAACTGTTTACATTACTACATGGAAAGAAAATATTTATGACTCTTGAATCTTTTCTCAGTATTTGGGTAGATGGAGAAATTGTACATACACACACACACACATACACATATATAAATAGAGAGTACAGGATGTGTTGAATCAGAAGAGATGATATACACACACACAAAAATAAAATAAAATAAAAATCAAGGGGTGAAGGAGGAAAATACTGGGAAGAGAAAGGGAGAAATGGAATGGGGCAGGCTATAACTCATAAAAGAGATAAGAAAAATCTTGTTCAATGGAGGAGAAAAGGGAGAAGGGGAGAGGGGAAAAAATGAAACTACTCTCTCCACATGTGGCTGAAGGAGGGAATAACATGCTCACTAAATTTGTTATGAAAAATTTATATCACACCACAGGAAAGTAGGAGAGGAGGCAACAAGTGGGGTGAGGGGAATATTAGAAGGGAGGGCAAATGGGAGAAGGGAGTCACTAGAAGTAAACACTTTTGAGAAGGAACAAGGTCAATTGTGGGGGAAAAATAAGGGGGGATAGAGGATAGAGGGCAATATTATTATAGAAGGCATGATTAGTATGGAAGTCTTTGGAAAACAACACATATTTAGTCTGTATTGAATTGCTTGCCTTCTCAGTGGGGCTGGGGAAGGAAGGGAGAGGGAGAGAAGTTGGAATTCAAAGTATTAGCAATGAATGTTGAGATTTTATTGCGTATAATTGGGAAATAAGAAATACAGGGAATAGGGTATAGAAATTTATCTTGCCCTACAGGAAAAGAGAGAAGATGGGGACAAAGGAAGGGTGAGGTATGATAGAAGGGAGGGTACATTGGGGGAAGGAATAATCGGAATGCAACGTATTAGGAAGCAGGGGTAGGGGAGTGATGGGGAGAAAAATTGGACATGTTACAAAGTGAGGTAAAAGCAATTTGTATTAAAACAATTGACTGAATTAATGAGAATAAATCAATGACATCTTTAGTTTGGGAAAAAGAACTTTAGGTTAAATTTCCTAGAGGAAGGTAACCTCGGGCAAAATTTGGCATTGATGGAAAAGTTAAGGTTTTAATGGTAAATTTGATTTTATGATTGCTATTTAATCAGAAAACAGAACATGTATAGAAAGACATATAAGCCAGTTAAGACATGGCTCAAAAGATGTTCCTTAGCCAAAGTGAAATTATAATCATATTTATTGGAACTTGCCATTTTTAGATGCTATGGGACTATTAAGTGACTGTTCTTATGAGTCTAACTCCAGGTATGGATAGCTAGAAAGGCAGTCTGAGCCTCCAATCCATGATGCCAGTAAGCCTATGAGATGCTGGTATGAACTGCAAAAGGTGATCTCATGGGAAGGGTGGGAGAACGGCTGTTCAGCCTGGGCTGAGGTAGGATTCTCCTGACTCAGTTTCCCCACTGACACCTGGCAGACTTTAAGCCTGACTGAATGCAAGTGGACAATCTAATCCTGCCTGGAAATTGACATGAAGTTGGGGAGATATTGTATCCCTGCAATGTCCCTACTCTTGGTGGCAATTTCCTATAGTCAAAAAATTTATAAGCTTAATACCAGATCTATTAAATTATAGATTATTGGTAGGGGAACATCCGAGATTAAGTCTAAAATTAAGCTATTAGGTATAGGACTTTAGACCAGCAACAATGAGTTAGGGTCCTTTAATTCTTAATAATACTGTGGAGACAATTAGGTCAAGGGTTTGTGAAGTTAGCAACATAGATATTATTTGTGTCTCAGCTGGTTTAATGTTTAAAAAAAATTCTTTTGTGGTCCATATTGTAAATGCTTTAAAAAGAAGTATTACTTGATCAAAAGTTTGAATTGTTTTATCTGTTATGAACTTTGTTAAAAATTAAAAATTAAATTAAAAAAAATTTCCTACCATGGCAATCTACTCTTGTGGCTCATAGTGATATATAAAAAACCTTGAATGCCTCCGGGCACTCTAATTAAGCCAGAAAGACTTCACATATGGACCAGGTAGCAGTGGCTAACTTCACCAAGCATGGAGTCTCATAACTACATTGGATATTTGGTGATGATTTTTTCAGCCAAGTCAGCTTGAAAAACCATCAACAAATCCACAAGGGTCCTGAACTCTGTAAGTGGGATGGGAATGCACAAAGTTGAAATTGGAGAAACTATTAATGTCATAAATTTGTATTTTTCCAACCAACAAGCATTTTTAATTCTCTTACCACCTTACCTTATCACCACCAACATTAGAAAAAAAATAAGAAAAACGAAAGCCAAATCTATTATATATATGCAATCAAACAAAACCCATACTGCCCTTGCCCCAAATCTGTGTCTTCTTCCGTGTATGTACCAGAGGAGATATGAGGTCAGCTGTTAAGACTGACTGCTCCTGAGAAGTATAGTTCATTGACTTGGTGATCAGGCAGATATTTCAATTTCTCAGTTTCTAGAATTACACTGAACCCAGGGTGATGTACCTTCAACAGCAGAAATGAATATCCTTTCAGAATCCACATGACACAGAACTCTTGTCTCTGTGTCACTTTTCTTCCTCAGTTTTCTTGAATCCAAAAAAAAGCAGTGTATATTGAGATGAAAATAACATTGGCACCACTATTTTACATAATAATCTATAATTATTTTTCATTGACTGAAATTACTCATGACTTTAGCTATAAAATGTGGAAAATAAATATGTCACAGGGTTGCTATGAAACACAAATGAAATCATGTACGCAAAGAACTTCAGAAACTTTAAAGCATTATGAAAATGTGAGCCATTAATATTATCTAATATTGTGATTATTGAGATATTTTGATTATTCAAATAGTGTGCAAATGTGTTAACACTGTGTAGATGAATTTTGCATATATATATTCCCTCTATTTAATTTGGCATATGGAAATCCATCATTTTCAGATGATCATAAAGTAAAAACATTTTTCTTTTTTTGCAACCAAACTCACACAAATGGAATTTGCCAAAGCAATAAAATGTTGAAGATAACAAATCATCATATTTATTTCATATACTCCTGATATTGGTTTAGGTACACTTAACCTGAGAACTACCATTTACAGAGAGAAAAAAGGTGGAAAATTAGAGAAAGCATGAGTTGGATGCAAGGAAAAGTGACTGGCAGGGGCAGGACTTTGGTAGTAATCTACTTGTTAGCAATGGATGTTACCATGGACACCAGTGCAGTACAATAAATCGTGAGTGGGAGACAAGGAAAATTATGAGAACTAAGAATAGTTTCTCTACATACAGCCTTCATGTAGCAGGTAATTATTTACTTGGAATGTATTTGCTGAAAGCTATCCTTTCAGTGGTGACCAATCCTTCTGTTATAATGTCACAGTTCCTTGGCTTGTAGTGAAAGGAATACAGGGAAAACTTTCAATTAAATATTGTTAATAGCTCAGGTTAGGCTGGCATTTCCATTTCAGTTTGTTGTTTACAGGATTTAATATACTTGTCCCTTCAAATTATAAAACCTTGTGACATTTGCACAGAAAGTTTTAGGTCTCATATTTTCTCTAGAAAAATTATACACCATACATGAAGATCTGATGAATAGTTCCCTGTTTAAAATGACAGAAAATATTTCTTATTTTAATTATTTCATCTCTCAGAGAATGAACTTTGAAGAATAATTATTCATTTAGTAGAAATCTAGTTCTGCTTCAGTATAGTTTATTGAAATTTTTTTTTGTAGAAAGACTTTGTGCTTATTGCATCACTAAATGTTTCCTGGACCACAGTGCTCATTGTGTGGTCATATGACAAAGCGACATAAATTATGCTCCCATCACCTTTGGAAGCTTGTCCAGTTTCATATGAGTTGCCTGTGCTCAATAGAAGACCCATGAAGTACCAAGATAACATTAAAATATGACAATGATTCAGATATGTATGTGCAGAAATATAATCCACTATGACATCACAGTTTCACCAGACTGATTCCATGTTATGAATGGAGGGTTTTTAGAATCCTGAAAAAAGAAAAGATTTACTATTTTGGCTCTGTTGTGTAAAATATACAAATGAATATTGGCAGATTCAAAGAGAGAAGACAGCTGGGGACCTGATTTTTTAGTTGATTAGATTTTTAGTTGATTCAACCCTCTAAAACTTTGGAGTTTCATGATACCTGTATGCCTGACCCTCCAGTCAACATAACCATTGTCTAGACCTATCCCATGTATCCCGTCCTGACTCAGTCACATCAGTAAAGCATGGTATAGGGAATGATAACATACAAAAACTGAAAAAATAAGATCATTGAACAATGGAGACTATGAGATTAAAGTAGGCACGATTATTGCTGATTATTACAGAATTTTCCAGAGAAATCTATTTTCAACTAGTTATGTCATTTTTAAAACCACAGCTGTTTTCTTACAAAAATTTTTAATTACCCCAGCATTTTCTATTTGTCATCCTTTGAAACCAATTGGACTAACCAGTTTACATTTTTAAAAAATGATTAACAGGATAAAAATAAATATCCCACTTTAGGAAGACAGTTTCAGTATTTTTAAATTTCATCTTTGCTAATTATTATATTAATATAAAAACCCCAACAAGCTTGATGGAGGTTTAAAGATTTTATTTGTTGTTGTTGTTGTTGAGTCATTCCCAACTCTTTGTGACTTCATTTGAAGTTTTCTTCCAAAGATACTAGAGTGGTTTGACATTTCTTTCTCTAGTTTATTTTATAAATGAGTAAACTGAGACAAACAGAATGCAGTGACTTGCCCAAAGTCACATAGCTAGTAAGCATTTGAGGCCAGATTTGAACTCAGGAAGATGAGTCTTCCTGACTCTAGGTTTGATGCTCTCTCTACTGTGTCACCTAGTTTATCTAATAATCCCCAGCATTTCTAATGTGTCAAACTCCCTTCATTAAATATATCATAAAGTTCAATCGCATTTTACTTTATAATGACTTGTTCAAAGTTATTATCATAATCATTTTAGCTAGAATAACCATGTCAGGCATTGGTGAAGTACTAATAAATGGGTCAATTGTTCCCATATCCAGTCCCCAATCACCAACCCAAACCAAAAACCACCTTGGTGATGACAAGATGATAAAGAAATTTGTCTAAAGTAAAATTGGAGACAACAATAATGTATAAGGAAACAAAGAAAGCAATGCTCACCTCAAATTAATAAAAATTTCCACCAGAAAGAGATATCCATGATATGACAGAATGCAGTCAAATGATTCCAGGCAATAACATAGAACAAAATTTTGGAATGTGATATCATCAGTTCTAATTTTAAATCGAGCACTTAAAAACATTGTCAGAACTAAAGATCAATATTATTAACTATAAATTAAATGATGTTAAGTTAAAAAAAACACAAAAAAGCTCTTTTAAAAATCTACCTAAACTAAGGACTGATTCTAACTATGTTAAAGTCCAGCACTTTATTCATAATGTTTAAAAAATGCAAAATGTAAGAATATCAATTCTCAGCACTTAGTTTCAGAAAAATAGGTGATGTTTTCTATTATTTATTGAACTAGGACATAAGAAAGGTACAATATATTCATTTAGAACACTGGAAACTTTTAGTGGGGAGTGGGATATGAATACTTTGTATCTTCTTTCTTTCTGGTTAGATGTACTCTGACCTGAGCAAAATATTTTTTGCATAATGTATGTGTCATATATTTTACATAAAATTATACAATTAATAATTGCTACTGGGTCAAAAGAAGGACTTATTCCTATGGGCATGCTTCTACAGATACATATGCTCATGTCAGATGCTAGTTCTATTTTTGCTGGGGCATGTGAGGAACAGGCAATAAACATAGGGAATAGTGATGTCTGTGCTTCTGGGTCCTGCAACTCACCCATTCTCAGTTGCATGTGACAGATGAGCCTTAGGTCAATCTAGTGTTGGATAAACTACTGTGCTTTTGGCACAAAGGTAGCCCAAAATAGCCTGCCTAGATACAGTACAATCACTGTCAGTATATCAGCTGACAGATATTTCATAGTAAATAAATGCCTTTAAATTTGTACTGAAATAAGTAGGGCAAATAATAAGGTTCTTTGCTGATTCTGTTATCTACATGTCATTTATTATGACTCTTCCATGGAGTTTGGAATCCTGAAGGATGCCTTTGAAATTAAAATAATTAAGTATTATGGGTCTCACTAAGTGACCCAAAGAAATGATAAATCATGGTTATGAAATCTCACTGTTTGAAAGAACCTCAGAGGTCATCATTGTACATAGACAGTAATCCCTGATGCAATGTCCCTAATAAGTGGGCACTAAGTCTCTGCTTGAGAATACCAATTCCAATTTTAGAGAATTCTAGTTTTAAGGAAGTTTTTCCTTATAATGGTCTAAAAGTCTTCTGTTCTATAATTTCCACCCATTGTTTCTAGTACTTCACTCTAGGTTAAATATTATTTGCATACAATAATCTTTCAAATAATTAGGCAGTTCTTTTGTATCCCTCTTCTTCCAAGCAAAAATCATGTCCTTTAACTTATCTTTGTATGACAGTTTCCAGGTGTCTAATAGTTTGTTTTACCTACTCTAATATTTCATTTTATAATACCTTCTAAAAACATGTTCCACAGAATCATCCTCAATAACACAGAAGTGAGGTGATTAATGGACAGTCAGACAATAACAATAATAATGAAAAGTAATTTAGGAAAATAGAGGGGTTTGTGATAGCATTTCAGGACCATATCATCAATGCTAGAAGTTTCTTAAGTATTAGGGATTAAGATAGTATATATCAGGAAATAGTAAAAATGATACCACCCATTACCATATCCTGCAGAGTTAGTGCCGCCTCAATATCTAGTAAAACAAGATCTGGTAGCCAGAATAATACATCAGAATCTTTCATGGACTGACAGATGACAAATTCCTATACTAAAAATATAGTTTTCAAAATGTTCTGGAAAACTCAATGACTAGATTGCATTGAAAATGGAGTACATATTATCACATATCTCACTGATGCCTCAAATCATCATACATTACAAGAATCAATAAAAATTTAAGAATAACATTTTAAAAGATGTCACTAATACCTAATGCTCATACTCTGCAAGCTACATGAAATGAAAAAAATCAAAATATAGAGACCTAACAGGAGAAAAAATAAAAGTCACAAATAACATATTAGAGTGCATGCCATCACTCTTATCCTGTCTATTAGAGTTGTATTGAAGATGCCTTCTGCAAGCCTTCAGTAAGCTTAAATTCTAATATTTTTATTCACTTATAAAAAGCAATTTTTTATATACCTATACAATAGTACATAGAAAATTATTTTTTAAAAGAATTGTATGATAGCGACTTGTCCCAAGACCATTCCTATATGAACCTTATTGAATAAGATAAGAAAAACATTTTTTCAACTACAACATAATTCTGGTATGCTAGAATGGATGATAATATATCTAGAAAGCTTTTGAACAAAAAGCTGTACAGCACTCAATTCCCTAAGCTAACTTGAAGAAAAGCATCAATAGATTTCTCAAAGCACAAAATAAACAGGTTTGGACAAGCAGCTCAATTCATAAAAATAAAGGCTTATGTGATAATAGAAAACATAACAAGAGAAACAAGCAAAAGAAATGCTAATGGGAGCCAAGATGGTGGCTGAGAAGCACTAAGATGAACTCACCCAAATTCTCCTCCAAACAACTCTGGAAGAATGCCTCAAATTGAATTCTGAAGCAGTAGATGCAAGAAAAGTTTGGGAGAAATAATTTTCTAGCCTAAGACAACTTAGGAGGTTGGCAGGAAAGGTCTTGCTCACTGGGGCTGTGGTGGGCCCCAGAAATGCAGTGCAGGCCTGCATGTTGGGAATAACTGCATTTGGGGTGGGGGGGAGGGTTGAGCAACTGGTCTGATGGAGATTTCAAGGGGCCCTTTGCTGCCCCTGGGTTGAGGACCAGATCATATTGCTCATGCACAGTTCCAGGTCATGGTCTTAGGTCAAAAGGAACAATAGTAGTTAGAGAATGAGGAGAGCAGGGACTCAGTCCCTATTCCAGGGGAGAGATGAATACTTCTTATTGCTCACAGGGGAACAGGAATCCTGGTCTCAATTGTAAGATAAGGGAAAGCATTAGCAATGGTAATTCAGAGGATGGGGTTGGGCGGGGTGGGGGGAGGAACTGGTCATAGCTCAGGGCCAGAAAGACTGCAAGCCCTGGTGGCCACAAAGGAACAAGGTCCCTTCCTGGGTAAAAGCACAGCACAAACCAGAATAATAATCACCACAGCTCTTCTTAGATCATTACCTTGGAAGAACTGAAAGCCTACAGACCCCCAGAGCTACCTCTGAAAACAGCAGTAAGAAGGCCTGACTTAGAAAAATAAATTTGAACAATCCATCAATGAGCTCCTTAAGGAAAAATTCCTAGGACCAGAAGTATTCACAAGTAAATACTATCAAACATTTAAAGAATAATGAATTCCAATACTACATAAAATATGTGGAAAAATAGGCAAAGAAGGAATCCTATCAAATTCCTTTTACAACACAAAAATGGTGTCAATATTTAAACCAGGAAGAGCAGCAATAGAAAAAGAAAGCCATAGACCAGTTTCCGTGATGAATATTGATGCAAAATATTAAAATAAAATACTAGCAAAGAGATTACAGCAAATATGTCATAAAAATCATACACTATGACTAAGAAGGATTTATACTAGAAATTCAAGACTGGTCCAACGTTAGGAAAATTATCAGTGTAATTGATTATATCAATAACTATCAAAAATCATATAATTACCTCAATAGATACAAAAAAAATCTTTTGACAAAAACAACATTCATTTTTATTAAAAGAAAGCACAGGAATAAAATGATCTTCCTTACAATGAGAAGTAATATCTAGCTAAAACCATAAATAAGCATTCTGTAATGGGGGTCAGCTAGAAGCCTTTACCATAAGATTGGGGTGGAGCAAGGATGTCCACTATCACCACTTTTATTATTCAATATTTTTCTAGAAATGATAGTGATAGCAATAAGAAATGAAAATAAAGGAAATTAGAAGAGGCAATAGGGAAACAAAATTAGCACTCTTTACAGATGATATGATGGTATACTTGTGGTATATCTGAAAAATTCTAGAGAATCAACTAAATCTTAGCTTAAATATTTCACAACTTCAACAAAGTGGCTGGATATAAATAAACATATGTAAATCACCAGCATTTCTATACTAAAAATAAAATTCAGTAGAAAGAAATAGAGAATGGGAGTTAGAGTAACTACTCACCTCACCTAAGCTCTAAGACAAACTCCTTCAGATAACTCTAAAAAGAGAATCTGAATGGATTTTGGAGGGGCAGAATCTAATAGCAGACAGACTGTGGAAGTCTTCCAGCTCAGGACAGACCAGAAGGTTGACAGGAAGGATCTGTTGTGCAGGGCTGGAGGAGTGCACGGGGCACAGCCCGTACCAGTGTGGTCCTGCTGCGGTAGGGCTGACCATGAAGCCCCATGTGGTCTAAGGCAGCAGCCACACTGTGGAATCTCAGGCATATCAGCTCAGGATGGGGGTCCAGCAGAACCGAGCGAGTAAGAGTCACAGAGCCCCAGGTAACTGCAGCAGCTGCTTCTGAGACTATCAGTGTGCAGATTAAATGTCTGTAAGTTACCTACTTGAACTTCTGGGAGCCAAGAGAGCAGAATGATCAGTAAATGCTCTCCCTCTCCCCTTATTGATCTCAAAAAATTCATAAAGTATTTCCCCAGGGGGGCAGAGCCAAGATGGCAGAGTAGAAAGACACACATACACTAGCTCCGAAACCACAGCCCATAAAATATCTATAAAAAAGAACTCCCAACAAATTCTGGAGCAGCAGAAGCCACAGAACAATGGAGCAGAGGAGATTTCTGTTCCAGAGGGACCTGAAAACCTCTCGCAAAAGGTCCGTAGTGCCCCGGACCCGGAGCTGAGCCGAGCCCTGCCTTGGCTGCGCAGCACCAAGAGAAGCAGATCCAAGCAGGCTTCAGGGACAGAATCTCCAGCAGCTGCACGGGTCCCTCCACCCACAAGTGACAAGGGTCTGTGAGAGGGTCTCTTTGGCAGGTTGAGAGGGGAGTGCGGTGCCCCCATAACTCAGGCCCCATCGGGAGGCAGCAGCAGAGGCAGCAGCAGACAAGGGCTCCCCAAGCAGGCAGGAGATTGGATCCTTTGTTGAAGGTCTCTGCATAAACCCCCTGAGGGAACTGAGCCCTGTGTGGCAGCCCTGCCCTGACCTGAGAACCTGAACTTGATCTCACGCTGAATAGCAGCCCCACCCCCACCAAAAGCCCTGAGGCTGGGAAGTAGCATTTGAATCTCAGACCCCAAGCACTGGCTGGGCAGATCTGGAGGCAAAGTGGGTATGAAGAGAATATTCAGAAGTCAACTCACTGACTGGGAAAATGCCCAGAAAAGGGAAAAAAAATAAGACTATAGAAGGTTACTTTCTTGGTGAACAGGTATTTCCTCCCTTCCTTTCTGATGAGGAAGAACAATGCTTACCATCAGGGAAAGACACAGAAGTCAAGGCTTCTGTATCCCAGCCCACCCAATGGGCTCAGGCCATGGAAGAGCTCAAAAAGGATTTTGAAAATCAAGTTAGAGAGGTGGAGGAAAAACTGGGAAGAGCAATGAGAGACATGAAAGCAAAGCATGAAAAGCAGGTCCACACCCTGCTAAAGGAGACCCAAAAAAATGCTGAAGAAAATAACACCTTGAAAAATAGGCTAACTCAATTGGCAAAAGAGGTTCAAAAAGCCAATGAGGAGAAGAATGCTTTCAAAAGCAGAATTATCCAAATGGAAAAGGAGGGTCAAAAGCTCACTGAAGAAAATAGTTCTTTCAAAATTAGAATGGAACAGATGGAGGCTAATGACTTTATGAGAAACCAAGAAATCACAAAACAAAACCAAAAGAATGAAAAAATGGAAGATAATGTGAAATATCTCATTGGAAAAACAACTGGCCTGGAAAATAGATCCAGGAGAGACAATTTAAAAATTATGGGACTCCCTGAAAGCCATGATCAAAAAAAGAGCCTAGACATCATCTTTCATGAAATTATCAAGGAAAACTGCCCTGAGATTCTAGAACCAGAGGGCAAAATAAGTATTCAAAAAATCCACCAATCACTGCCTGAAAGAGATCCAAAAAGAGAAACTCCTAGGAAGACTGTGGCCAAATTCCAGAGTTCCCAGGTCAAGGAGAAAATATTGTAAGCAGCTAGAAAGAAACAATTCAAGTATTGTGGAAATACAATCAGGATAACACAAGATCTAGCAGCTTCTATATTAAGGGATCGAAGGGCATGGAATAGGATATTCCAGAAGTCAAAGGAACTAGGACTAAAACCAAGAATCACCTACCCAGCAAAACTGAGTATAATACTTCAGGGGAAAAATTGGTCTTTCAATGAAATAGAGGACTTTCAAGCATTCTTGATGAAAAGACCAGAGCTGAAAAGAAAATTTGACTTTCAAACACAAGAATGAAGAGAAGCATGAAAAAAGTAAATAGCAAAGAGAAGTCATAAGGGACTTTACTAAAGTTAAACTGTTTACATTCCTACATGGAAAGGCAATATTTGTAACTCTTGAAACTACTCAGTATCTGGGTACTGGGTGGGATTACACACACACACATGCACACACACATGCACACACACATAGAGACAGAGTGCACAGAGTGAACTGAAGAGGATGGGATCATATCTTAAAAAAATGAAATCAAGCAGTGAGAGAGAAATATATTGGGAGGGGAAAGGGAGAAATGGAATGGGGCAAATTATCTCTCATAAAAGAGGCAAGCAAAAGACTTATTAGTGGAGGGATAAAGAGGGGAGGTGAGAGAAAAACATGAAGTTTACTCTCATCACATTCGACTAAAGGAAGGAATAAAATGCACACTCATTTTGGTATGAAAACCTATCTTAAAATACAGGAAAGTGGGGGATAAGGCGATGAGCAGGGTGGGGGGGATGATGGAAGGGAGAGCATGGGGAAGAGGGAGCAATTTGAGGTCAACACTCATGGGGAGGGACAGAATCAAAAGAGAGAACGGACATAATGGGGGACAGGATAGGATGGAGGGAAATAAAATTAGTTCTTACACAACACTACTATTATGGAAGTCATTTGCAAAACTACACAGATTTGGCTTATATTGAATTGCTTACCCTCCAAAGGGAAGGGGTGGGGAGGGAGGGAGGAAGAGAAGTTGGATCTCAAAGTTTTAGGAACTACTGCTGAGTACTGTTCTTGCCACTAGGAAATAAGAAATACAGGTAAAGGGGTATAGAAAGTTATTTGGTCCTATAGGACAAAAGAGAAGATGGAGACAAGGGCAGAGGGGGTTGATAGAAGAGAGAGCAGATTGGTGATAGGGGCAATTAGAATGCTCAGTGTTTTGGGGTGGGGGGAGGGGACAAAAGGGGAGAAAATGTGGAACCCAAAATTTTGTTAAAATGAATGTTAAAAGTTAAATAAATAAAAATAAATAAAAAAAATATTTCCCCAGGAAAAATTCTAGAACAGTGGGATCAGCCAAAGGGGTAAACAGGCTCTAAGCCTGTGAGGCTGGGAAAATTGCAAAGGGAGGTCCTTCTTGCTGTGGCTGAAAGGGATCAATGCAGGGCCAGAGATATCCCAGACAGCTCCACCTCAGCAAACCAGAAGGGAGACCTGGAGCCCCAGGGTGGTGGAGCCCACAACTGCCAACACCAGGACCCCAGGTGTGTCTCAGCACCCCAGGGGAAATCAGGAAGACATTAGCACAGACAGGTTCACAAACCGCTGAGCTTGGTTATGTTCTAGCTCAGCAGAGAAGAACTCCTGTGGCCAGACCACCCCTCCCCCACCCTTAACGCAGCTAGCTCCAGAGTAAAACTGGGGAAACCCAGAAAGATTTCATCTGGCCTTTGCTTTCTCGCACCAGCAAGCTCAGCACCAGGTAAGCAGCAGCACTTAAGCTTGTAGCTGAAAGAATCAGAGGCTATAACATACAAAGCCTCAGGTTCTAGGCACAAGAGCTGTGGGATAGAGCCCCATGTGCCCTAGAAGCAGAGATACACTTTAAAATCCAGGAAAAGGGTGATCAGCATGAGTAAGAAGCAAAGCAGAAAAGAAAAGACTATAGAATCTTTCTATGGGGATGAGGACCAAAACACCAATACCAAAAGAGGTCAGTACTGAGACTACACTCTCATCTGAAACTTCAGAAGGGAATTTGAACTGGTCTCAAGCCCAAAGACCATTCCTGGAAGAGGTTAAGAAGGATTTTGAAAGTCAAATTAGAGAAATAGAAGAAAAACTGGCCAATGCTTTTAAAAATATGAAAAAAGAATTCACTGAAGAGAACAGCTCCTTAAAAAGGAAAATTAGATAAATGGAAAAGGAGGTACAAAACCTAACTGGAGAAAATAACTCCTTAAAAGGAACAATTGGACAGATGGAAAAGGAGATGCAAAAGTTAACTGAAAAAACAATTTGATAAGAATTAGAATTGGGCAAGTAGAAGCTAATAACTCTATGAGACATCAAGAATCAGTCAAACAGGATCTAAAGAATGACAAGATAGAAGAAAATGTAAAATATCTAATTGGAAAAACCAATGACTTGGAAAACAGAAGCAGGAAAGAAACTCTAAGAATTATTGGTCTACTAGAAAGTCATGATGAAAAAAAGAAGTTGGACAATATCGTCCAAGAAATCATCAAGCAAAACTGCCCAGAAATCCTAGATCTAGAGGGCAAAATAGTCATCGAGAGAATCCACTGTTCACTCCTGAAAGGGATTCCAAACTAAAAACACCAAGGAATATCATTGACAAATTCCAGAACTATCACGTGAAGGAGAAAATACTGCAGGCAATTAGAAAGAAACCATTCAAATATTGAAAAGCTACAGTAAGGATCACACAGGACTTTGTAACTTCTACATTAAAAGACTGAAGGAATTGGAATATGATATTCCATAAGGCAAAAGAACTGGGACTACAACCAAGGATCAATTACCCAGCAAAGCTGAGCATAATATTTCAGTCAAGGAAATGGACATTCAGTGAAATAAGGGGTTTCCAGACCTTCCTGATGAAAAGGCCAGAGCTTAATAGAAAATTCAATCTTCAAACACAAGTTTCAAGACAGGCATAAAAAGGTAAACAGGGGGGGAAAACTTGTTATTCAATATGGCAAACTGTTTGTATCCCTATAAGGGAAGATAATATTTGTTAATCTTGAGAATTGTGTATTTATTATGAAATGTAAAAGGGATATACTTAGATAGAAGAAGTGGGTATAAAGGAAATGATGTCATGATAAAAATGTAATTTATGGGTACAAAGAGATTGTAATGGGAGATGTGAAAAGGAGGAGGCAGAAAAAGGTAAATTACGTCACAGGAAGAGGCACAAAATTATATTACAGTAGAGGGAAAGAGGGGAGGGAGATGAACATTGTTTGAGATTTACTCTCATCTGATTTGGTTCAAGGAGGGAACAACAAACTCAGTTAAGTATAGAAATCTAGCTAGCTCTCTAGGCTGTAGGAGGGGAAGAGGGAAGGAAAAGGGAGGAGGCTGAAAGTAAAGAGGGAAGACTGAGGGAGGCGATGGCCAAATATTAAAATTCTGTTGTGGAAGGGAAGGGAGAACTAAAAGAAACAGAAATTCCTTTTTAAATAACAGCAGTCAATATAAAATACTTAGGAGTATACCTGCAAGACAAACCCAGGAACTATATGAATAGAATTATAGAATACTTTTCACATAAATAAAGTCAGATTGAAACAATTGAAGAAATAAAATTGCTCAAGGATAGGCTGAGCCAATATGACAAAAATAACAATTCTACCTAAATTAATTTATTTATTCAGTACAAAATCTACCAAATTGACAAAAAATTCTTTTATAGAGCTAGAAAAACTAATAAAATTAATCTGGAAGAAAATAAATTCAATAATATCAATGTAACCTGTTAGGGGTGTAAGCTCAGTTTCATGAGGACAGTCTTGGGCAGGTAAAAGTGAGGACCTCTAAACCTCAGAGTTCTCACGAGGCCCCCCCAGGGAACAGCTGGGTACTGAGGCGTGAAACACAGGCTATCTCGTGCATTTCCACCTCTTCTCAGTGGGAAACTTGCTGGGGAGACCATCCCACCCTTGAGATTGGCCCATGGTCTGAGCACACCTGTTGTTGACTAGCTAGGGGCTAAGAGCAGGCACGGTATTCACATGCAAACTATGCGGCGGGAGAGCTTAAGTAGGGACAGGAAAGCCTGAAGGGTCCCTTTGCACTGAGGGGCCCTTAGAGGGAAGAGGGTCCCTCCCCCCTCCTCCTCTCCCATCCTCTTGATGTATGATCCTTGCCGCTTGGGAAGAGGAGGATTACTCTCTCCTGAGGAAGAATTCACCCTGCACATGTAACTAAGACTCTGAATAAAGCCTAACCCTTGTTCGACTCGGGAAAGTCTCTTCTCTCAATACGTTTATCCGGTTGGCCACCGAAGACCTGCGAAAGGTAAGACTCGGGTAGTCCATCGGCCTCTAGGCCGAACAGTAACCGATGGGAAAAAATGTAGATGGATGTAGTTTAGCAATATGAGATCTCACACCTTATTTTTACGAAGTGGTAATCCTCAAAACAATTTGCTACTGGCTAAGAAATAAAGTGATGATTCCTGGCATAGGTTAGATACATAATATACAGTAGTAAGTGACCATAGTAGTCCAGTGTTTGACAAACCCAAACATCCAAGATTTTGGGACAAAAACATCACTATTTGACAAAATTGCTGGGGAAATTAAAAAACAACTTGGCAGAAATTAGGTATAGACCAACATCTCCCACTGCATACTGAAATACTATCAAAATGGGTACAAAATTTATACCTAAAAGGAGATATTATGAGCAAATTAGAGGAGTGTGCAATAATTTGCCTGTCATATTTATGGATAAATGAAGAATTTATGACCAAAGAAGAGATAGAGAGAATTACATGATGTAAAATGGATAATTTTAATTACATTAAATTTAAAAAGTTTTTGCACAAACCAAACCAATGTGGTCAATGTTAAAAGGAAAGAAGGAAATGGGAAAACTTACAGCAAGAAGTTTCTCTGACAAAAGCCTCATTTCAGGGAACTGTATAATATAATATTTATATTATAATACAACATTTATATAATATTTATATATTTTGTGGTGGCAAAAAAATAGAAATTGAGGGGATGCTGATCAGTTGGGGAATAGCTGAACAAATTGTGGCATATGATTGTGAGGGAATACTATTGTGCTATAAAAAATGGTGAACAGGATGCTATCAGACTTATATGAACTTAGGCAAAGTGAAATGAGCAGAAATAGGAGAACAAAGTACAAAGTTAGAATAATATTTACAACAATCAACTGTGAAAGATCTAGCTATTCTGATCAATACAATAATTCAAAACAATTTTAAAGGACTTACGATGAAAAATGCTATCCACATCCAGAGAAAGAACTAATGCTGCATGAATGCAAATTGAAACAAGCTTCAAATAAACAACTTCATTATTCATTTAAAAAATATTTTATTTTTCAACATGGCTAACATGGAAATGTTTTGAATGATTACACATTTATAATCTATATAAAATTGCTTGGTTTCTCATGGACAGGGGAAAGTCAGTGGGATGAAGAGAATCTGGAACTCATTTTTTAAAAGAAACTAATTTTTAAAATTTTACATGTAATTGGAAAAAATCCAAAATAAAAATAAACAAAAAGAGAGAAGAATAAACATCATGTTACCGCTGAGTCATAGACAAGGAATACTTAACTACTTTGATAAAAAAAATTAAGGAGTGAAATCAAATTACTAACATCAAAATTAAAGAGAAAATATTCACCATATATGGAGAATAATAAAAGAAATGATCAGAAACTGTTCTTAATTGTGTTAAATAATATTAAACAAATAAAAAGTCTTACTTTCTTTTAAAAACTTAACAAAACAGAAACTAGGTTAAGCTATGTAACCCAAACTAAGGAAGTCATAAATAAACTTTTATTAGAAGTGTATCTTTGTTTGGCTGGGAGAAAAAAAAGTAGCTAGTAAGTCAAAAATTTTATCAGTGATTTCTATCACACATTTTTATCTGTGAAATTTTTAGTGTATACTAAATACCATCCTAGTACTTTAGCACTTACCACATTAATATTTCCTCTCACTTTTTACCCTCTTTCTCCTAAAACACTAAAACCTCCCATCCGTGATACCATTTACTTCTTTTTCCCTTGTCCCTAAGACCCTTTTATCATCTTGGCAGGAAGGTTATTACTATGACACTACAAAGTAGGCTTATTCAGACCAACATGACTTAGTAGAGGCAAGAACTCATCCAAACTCTCCAAAACTGCCCTCCAAACAACTTTGAAATAATGCCTTAAATTGAATTCTAAAGTGGCAGCAAAAGTTAGTATGCAATAACCTTCCAGGCCAAATCAATTTCAGAGGTTAGCAGGAAAGTCTATCACACAGGGTGGTTGTTTGGCTTAGAATGCCATGCAGACCACATCATGGCAATGATGGCAGCCAGCCTTGGATGTAGACGCAACAGTAGCTTTGGGAGCTCTCAGCCCAGAAATGATCATGGGATTGGATCAGAAAGAGATTACAGGGAAAGCTTTGCTGACACTGGGAGCAAGACCCCATTGCATTGCCTCTATATAGTTCCTGGTAATAGTTCCAGGGTGAAGAGGATCATGAGAACTCATGGCCACAAGGATTCAGGAGCCCTGGTCCCAGTTCCATGGTGGAAAAGAGTGCTTGTAGTCACTCACAAGGGAACAGGGGCCCTGGTTTATATTCCTAAGCAGAAAGGAGCACCAGAATTAGTGGCTGCAGGAGAAAAGGGGACCTAGTCATAGCTCCATGGCAAAGAGTAGCATCAGTACTCACAGATATTGAGGATTAAAGTCCCTTCCTCGATAAAAACCAGATCACAGGCCACAGGAGCAGTGATCATATATCTCCTTAGCTCATACCACTAGGCAAGCACCAAAAAATTATAGACTCCCAGAGCTGTGAAAACAGCAGAATGAAAAATATGAAACTTGGGACAGTGCCTCCTCTAACCTGGGAACAGAGCCCAATTTTAATATAAAGTTAAAAGTCAATAAATAGGCTAGAAAAATAGGGGAAAAAACAATAACCAAAAAAACCTGACATAAAAATCTACCATGGTGCCAGAATAGATCAAGACACAAACTCAGAAGGCAATGATGTCAAAGCAGCTACAAGCAAAGCCTCAAAGAAAAAAATGTGGATTGGACACAATAAAAATCTTGGAAGAGCTCAAAAAGAATTATAAAAATCAAACAAAAGAGGTAGAAAATATTTCAGAAAAGAAATGGGAGTGATGCAAGAAAACTATGAGTCAACAGCTTGGTAAAAGAGGCACAAAAATGGAGAAGACAACAAAAAAACAGAATTGGCCAAGTGGTAAAAGAAGTACAACAGTTCACTGCAGAATAGGCTTATTCAACTCTCTCTTGTCCTCTATTGCAGGCACATAAAACCTGACTCCATTATCCCTCTTTTATCTATTATATAATTATAAATTGGATAATATAATGGATATGTATTGGATAATATAATTGTCTATTAACCCCACTCCTAAATTCTATACAACCTCTATTGAAGGGATCTTGGGGGAGAATAAGGAAACTCCCACAAGTGGAGGAAGAGTTGCAGTATCATGATACTAGAAATGCTACCTTTCAAAAAAACATAATGAATAGCTGAAGGCTATATCTTCATCAATTTATAAATCCTTATATAAAACTACATCTCCCAACCTAAGCCCTGGATAAGAGGCCCTTCTCTATCTTCATATTTTCTATCCTCAGAAGTAAGATATGACTTCCAGCAAAAACAGCAACATGAATAGTTCTAGACAGAACTAGACAGAACCTCAGAAACTGTCTCTGTAACTTGAGAAATTATTTTCAAGTGAAGTAGAGTATAAATATGACCAAAGAGGAGCTCCAGTGATGAAACTGAATCCTTCCAGGAAAAAAAATAATAAGGTGGTGTGAAGGACTTGTTTTGTTTAAGGAGAAAAGGAACAACAAAAGGGAGAATGTTGGGTATGGGTTTTCTGTTTTAAAGAAAAGGTGGGGGAGGGGTGGATAAATGGAATAGAATAAAGGAGCAAGATAGAGAGGAATGTACTATTTCTCATAACTGGGAAATAACTGGAGATGATTTTATAACTATGATTGTAGGAGTAGGAACAGACTGCCCTTCTTTATTAGTGGAAGTGGGAAGTTTGCTTTTATCTGAGCAAGGTAGACAGCCAGGTGGTGCAGTGGATAGAATACAAGATATCCAAGTTCAAATCCTGGGACAGGCAGTTACTATATGACTCTGGACAATTCAATTGGGTTCTCTGGGCCTCAGTTTCCTCTTCTATACAATAACAATAATATTAGCACCAACTTCCTAGGACTATTGTGAGAAGGAAATGAGTTCCCATATGTAAAGAGCTTTGCAAACCTAAGCACATTATATAAATGCTAGCTATTATTATGATGTCTTCTTGACAGCTGATGCAGTGCATTGAAAGCTAGATATGTAATCAGTCAGATCTGAGTTTAAATCCCTCCTAAAATATTCCTTAGCCGTGTAAGGCTTAATTTTATTTAATCTCAGCCTCAATTGTCTCATCTGTAAAATGGGGATAGCAATAGTACCTACTTCAGAGACACATTGTGAAGATCCAATGAGAGAACACATGTAAAGGACTGTAAACCTTGATGTTATGCTAAATAAATGACAATTGTTATTATTCGAGAAATACAGTAGAGTAAACAAAACTGGACAGTGAGAAGGAGAGGGAAGAAGGGGCATTAAGATAGAAGGTGGGATTAGGAAGTTAATCGTCTTAAACAAAACCACCTTCAACTGAAGAGGGCTGATAAGAAGAGAAAAATATAAAAAGACAGATAAAGGGCAAAACCCAGTCTGGGCTTCATGAGGAAATATAGTGGAGGGGTGGGATCAGAACGTTTCACTTATACATTACTAGTGTGGATTAAATTTCCTTTCTTTTCCCACCTTATTGTGTGTTAAGAGAAAGATTGGTGATGATGGAGGGGGAGATGAAAGATGATTTGATATAGGCAAAAACAAACCTAATAATCATAATTGCAATGTAAGTGGAATGAACTCTTCCATAAAATGGAAAGAGGTGACAAAGTAGATTATAAAATAAAACCTAGCAACATTTTGTTTATAAGAAGCCCACTTAAAGGTAAAGATTTATGCAGAGTTAAAAATGAGCAGTTGCAACATAATCTATTATTCCTTGGCTGAATCTAAAAAAGCTTTAGATTCAATCATGATATCAGGCAACACTAAAACTAGATGCTTTTTTTTTAAAGAAAGGAAAATTTCTTTATATTTAATGGCACCATAAATAATGAAACAATGTGGTTGCACCAAAAGCCACAGCACCTAAGCATGTAAAGGAAAAGTTTGTGAACATTAGACAAATGATAATTGTTGAAGACTTCAATGTACCCTGAGTCTCTTTCAGACGGAAATTTAACAGAAAACTAAACAAAAAAAGAAGCTAAGAATATCAATAAAATTTTAAGAAAAAAAAAGTGATAGACCCCATGGGAATACAAGCTAGAAATCTTAAGGAATACTTATTCCTCCACTTTTCATTACATTTAAAAAGTTGACTGTTATGACATAAAGGATTCATAAACAAATGATGGAAAATAAATATTAAACATATTCATCACAGAGCACAATGAAAAAGTTATAATAAATAATGTTCAATAGGATATGTAAGTTGTTAGAAATTAACAGTATATGAAAGAAAAGATTAAACAATTTAAAAGAGAAACAAGGACATAAATAATTGAACAGACATATATTATCCATAGTTTGGCCACTTCAATACAATAAAAATGACCATAATACCTAAAACTAGTTTATGGATACAGTATCACAATAATCAGCTTACAAGGGGTTGTTTTATAGAATTAAGTAAGAAAAGAAAATCAACTGGAAGGGAAAAGGGGAAATGCACACATAGTGCTAGGAATAGGATTTTGACCTGATTTATCTGGTATTGGGAACTTTTGGATGAGGAAAACTATCAATGCAATTTAGAAAATTCTTTACATTTCCACTACTCTAGTGTAGACCCTTATCATCTCATGAATGGATTATTGCAATAGATTACTCATAGGTCTGCTTACCTCAAGTTTCTTTCTATTCCAAGCCACTCTCCACTCAGCCACTAAAATGATTTTTCTAAAGCTCAGAAATGAATACATCACTGCCCCCCTCCACACACAAAAAATTCCAATGGCTTTCTATTGCTTCCAAGAACAAATATGAAATGCTTTGTTTACCATTCAAAATCTTTCATAAGCTAGTCTTCTTCTACCTTTACAGACTTCTTAAACCCAACTCCTTGACAAGTACTCTTCTATCCAGTGGCCTTTTGGCTATTCCATGAACAAGACACTCCATCTCTCAGCTCCTGGCATTCTTTTTTTTTAATTTAGTATTTTATTCCCAGTTACATGTAAAAACAATTTTAACATTTGTTTTTTAAAAATTTTGATTTCCAAATTCTCTCCCTTCCTCCCTCCCCACTACCCCACCACATTGAGCAAGCAAGCATTTTGATATAGGTTACACAAGTGTAGTAATGCAAAACATTTCTATATTAGTCAGGTTGTAAAAGAAAACAGAGAAAAATCCTCAAGAAAATTAAAGAAAGTAAAAAAGTATGCTTCAATCTATATTAAGACACCATCAGTTCTTTCTCTGGTGAGAAAGTCCTTCAAAGTTATCCTGGATCATTATATGGCTGAGAATAGTTAAGTCATTTACAATTCATCATTTTATAATACTGTTGTTACTTTGTACACAGTACATTTCACTTTCCATCAGCTCATGTTAAGTCTTTCTAGGTTTTTATGAAAGCATGCTGTTCTTCATTTCTTATAGCACAATTGCATTCCATCATAATTACATATCACAATTTGTTCAGCCATTCCCCAACTGATGGACATCCCCTCAATTTCTAATTCTTTGTCCCCAGAAAAGAGCTGCTAAATATGTTTGTACATATAAATCCTTTTCCTTTTTGTTTTATATCTCTTTTGGGATACAAGTCAAGTAGTGGTATTGCTAGGTTAAAGGGTATACATGGTTTTATAGTCCTTTGGGCATAGTTCTCAATTGCTCTACAGAATGGCTGAATCATTCCACCAATGGTGCATTAATGTCTTATTTTCCCCATATTCCCTCCATCATTGGTATTTTTCTTTTTCTATCCTATTAACTAATCTAATAGTTATGAGGCAGTTCCTCAGAATTGTTTTGATTTGAATTTCTCCAATCAATGTTCTTATGAGTTACAAGTATCATTTTTTCCATTTAGGAATGTAAGCAGTTCAAACATATTAAGTCCCTTATGATTTCCCTTTCCTGTTTACCTTTTATGCTTCTCTTGAGTCTTGTATTTGAAAGTCAAATTCTCTATTCAGTTCTGGTCTTTTCATTAAGAATGCTTCAAAGTCCTCTATTTCACTGAATGTCCATTTTTTCCCAAAGAATTATACTCAGTTTTGCTTGGTAGGTGATTCTTGGTTGTAATCCCTAGCTCCTTTGCCCTCTGGAATATCATATTCCAAGTCCTCCAATCCTTTAATGTAAATGTCAATAAATCTTGTGTTATCTTGACTGTGGTTCCATGATACTTGATTTGTTTCCTTCTGGCTGCTTGCAATATTTTCTCTTTGACCTGGGAGTTCCAGAATTTGACTATAATACCCACTCTGATTATTGACCTTTCCGACTTCCTTTAAGTCCTCACTAAAATTCCACCTTCTCCAGATACCTTCATCCACCACTCAATTCCAATGCTTTCCCTCTGTTAATTATTTCCTATTTATCCTATATATAGATTTCTTCATATATATTTGTACGCATGTTGTCTCTTCCATTAGGGAACAAGCTCCTTGAGAACAGGGACTGTCTTTTGCCTCTTTTTGTTTTCCCAGTGTTCAGTAAGGTGCCTGGCACATAGTAAGCACTTGGTTGAATTTACCTATATATGATCATATACATGTAATGTTCATATGCATACATAATATACATAAACATAATAAATCTCTGAAAAATATTCTACTGCAACATACCCTCCTTCAGGGCTGCAATTGCTTCATTTGTATCTATCCCTGTAGCCTTGTGCAGTTGCTGGGGATGGAAGCTCAATTCCAGGTGGACAGTCTCGGGCGGGTAAAGGTGGGAACTTCTAAATCTTAGAGTTCTCACGAGACCCCCCCAGGAAACGACTGGGAATCGAGGTGAACCGAGCTATCTCATGTATTTCTGCCTCTTCCTGTGAGAAACGTGATGGGAGAGAGCTCTCCCCGCCCTCGAGATTGTCCCGGATCTGGGCACACTGTTGTTATCTACAGCACGGTATTCAGATGCAAACTATGCTGCTGAAGAGTTTAAGTAGGATCAGGAAAGCCTGAAAGTTCTCTTGGCGGGAGGGGCGCGGAGCAGACAGGACAACAAGGCTCCGCTTTTTCTTCTCTCCTCTCTCCCCTCCCCCTCTCTCCCCACTTGTACTTCTACTTCCAATCTCTTATTGTAAGATCTTTGCCTCCTTGGGAGATTCTTCACTCCCTCCTAAGGAAGAATTCCCCTGCACTTGTAACTAGACCCTGAAATAAAGCTCAACCCTTGCTCGACTCTGGAACGTCCTTTCTCTCATACGAGCATCCGGTTTGGCCAACCGAAGACCTCGGGATAGAGGTAAGAAGACTCGGGTAGCCCTCAGGCCTCTAGGCCTGGCATGTAGTGCCTTGCAAATATTATCTAACTATGAATTGTAGAAGTCAAAGTTTCACAATTGTTTCAAATTGTACAACAATCAAAATCTACTCTTCCTTCTCCTTAAATCCATGCTCTACTCTTTGTCACAATCTCCAACCTCTTCCCTCACACAATCATACACATACATGTGGACCCACCATGCTAATGCAATTCATCTCAGCTAAGAGTAACCTGGTCTATCACTTGTAACTGCTTTGCAGGTTGTGGTTCTCAGCTTTCCCCATTGACCTTGTCCAGAACACTAACACAGAAAGCTTATTGAGGTCATTGCTTTTTAAATGTGGTAGCAAGGAAATATAACTCTCTGTATAATTTTGACAAAGAAATCAAATCCTTATGTGATAAAGTAAGTTCTTGGAGGCACAAGGGAGTGGATAAAACTGTTAGTTCCCAAATAAACTAGGACAGCATGAGGCATCGACAGGCAGCTTTAAAACATCTCTGCTCCCCCATTTTCATAGGCTCTGTCTACTAATTACTTAGAAAAGAAGAGAACTGTCAGAGCTCTCTGGGACTAACTTCTAAAAGAGTCCTTTTCTTCCCAAGAAAAAAGCCAAATTTGAAGACAGGTCTTCTTGATTTTAGATCCAGGGCCCTTTGTACTCTGCCACCTAGCTGGCATTTACTAGCTTTGTGATCCTGGGCAAGCCACTTAACTTCTATTTGCCTCAGTTTCCTCATCTGTAAAATGAGGATAATAATACACCCATTTCCCAGAATTGCTGTGAGGATTAAATGAGATATTTGTAAAGTGTTTATCGCAGTGTCAGGTATACAGTAAGCACTACATAAATGTTAGCAACTATTACTACTACTGCTGCTACTACTTCTAGTACTATTATTACTACTACTGCTACTACCTCCATTTGAACCTGGGTCTTCCTCTTTCCAGGCCTCATCACCTATCCATTTTGCCACCTATCATTAGAACATATCTTCTTTAAGAGTAGAGGATATTCCTTTAATATTCACAATACCATTTTTGCCCTAATATCAATTTGAAAAAAAAAATTCCGATACAACAAAAAATTAAGTGCAGAATTCCTGATTTTCCAGACTTTTTTTAACATTCACTCACCTATTCTTCCTTCCTTTCTTCCATCTATCCATCCAACCAATATTTATTATAGTCTTACTATGTACAGAGCACTATCCTAGGCCATATGGTAGCCAGAACATAAAAATAAGAGACATTCCCTGTTCTGAGAACTTTCCAGTCTTGTGCAAGGTGAAAATAAACATGGATAACCATTATACATCAAAAGGGATTTAGAAAGTTTCAAAGCATAGTACTCGTGAGACGAAAGGGGAAAAGTCACTTCTAATGAGGTCCTGCTGAAGAAGGCTCTTTGAAGGAGAAGTGATTTAAATTAAGCTTTAAAGAATGGGTAAGACTCCTAAAAATCTTATTCACAATTATATTTATTTTCTTATCTTGAACCTTATGATATAACACTATAAGAAATAAATTAGTTTAATTTCATTATAATTAATTGAATCCTTCAACCTTTATTTATCCCACTGTATTCATGTTTAATGTGTTTAAAATATATAGAACTTTGCATTTCTTATTTAAGGTATAGATGTTTAATTTCTTTCTCAAAAATGAAATGTTAATATTAGGGATAAGCAGGAGTATTAAATTTCATAGAAGGTTGCCCTTATGGAAAGGAAGAATTGCTAGTCTCAGCACCTAACTACCAGGAAATTAGACATGAGGGTAACTGATTCTCTTCTTCCTCATTAATAACTACTTCTTTAACAATGGGATCAGATATGTTTTGTCTCAGAGGTATTTTTGGAATTTATTTCCTGGAATTCTTATCATTCATTAATATTCTTCATAAAATCAAATAAAAAAAAGCTGTTTCTGTCTTATGAGTTCAGATTCCTAAAGTTATAGATTTTCTTTCTTCAATGAAAAATTTCTCAGTGTTGGGATAGAATCAGAAAAGTAGCTTTAAGAGTTAGCTGAAGTACTTATGCTCCCCTGTGGACTTATGCTACTGTGCTGAAGTTCACCTAGTAACAATTTTGGTATTTTGTACATAAAACACTGAAGCACATCTTACTTCTCATTTATACTTTATTTTTATTATTAACTTATTATAATTAGGATAAACAGTACTGAATATCCAGCTTGACTCCCTCCTTTACAGAGTGAGGAGTATACAAAGTACGATTTTCTTATAGAGATAAAAAACTGAACCCCAAAGGGATAAATGGTTTGCCCAATGTATAGATAGATACATAGATACATAGATAGATGGATAGAAAGACAGATAGATAGACAGACAGATATTTAGTAACAAGATTAAAAACAGAATCTTCAGGTTTTCAGTCCCATGTTCCTTACCATTGCTTCCTCTCCCAGGGTATTATATCACATCTCTTTTCTATGGTTGTTTGCTAGAAGAAAGGTTTGGGAGGCACAGTATCCTCCTTTGGAGAGAGCTGCCACAGTGGTGGGAAAGTCAGAATTCATTTAAATTGCCAAGACCAAATTAGAACCAATGTGAAAGAATTAATTAGATGCCTGTGAAAATAACTTTTGTTAAATGGGACTGAATTCAACGCCCGAGGAGTCTGATGAAGTGTACAACAAAGGAGAGTTAAAAGTATGTTGAAAAAAACTCTAACAACCTCTTCCAAGGAGTCTAAGAATGTACTCCTACATCAATTCAATTCTGAGTGTTGGAGTTAGGATGGGAAGTGATGGTGTGATGGAAAGGGATCTGGACTTGGCATCAGAGATTCTGAGTTCCAATTCCTGATTTGTTCCTTATTGTCTGCCTGATCTTGGTGAAATTACAATATGTCTCTGTGCCTTCATTTACTCATCTGTAAAAAAAACACAAAAACCAAAATATCCCCAAATATTGGGGCCAGATGAACTCTAAGGTCTATTTCAACTAAAAATCCATAACCTCATTTAAACTCTGCTTCTCCCAAAATTAATTCTGACAGAACATCTTGCTTCCCTAATCACTATAAATCTTTAGGCACAAAAACCTCTCCACCATTAACTCTCCTCTCATAGGCTGATCCCTGTCTAACTAAATCTTACCTGACCCTGCGGCTATTATATCTTGATCTATCTCTTTATCTGACCTAAATATCTGTTCCACTCTTTCTTTTCAAACCTCCTTTGTCAAGGTATTTGGAAATACCCTGTTTCCCAGAGCAAAGACCTAGAAAGCAGGCTACGTCTTGAGCTTGGAATAACAACAATCCTTTGCACTCTAGATGATGTCATCCTCTGGCAAAGTGTATGGCTTTGACCAGCGCCACTTGTTCACTGAGGGATTTAGGATTTTCATATTAATTAATAGCTGTTTAGGTTGTTGGAGTTCCCCCTATTTCACAGGGAACTGTAAACCAAAGGTGCTACAACCTAAAGTTATTCATCAAAATCTCCTGGTATGTTAACAATTCCTGAATTCCTGTGCTTGTAAACTGAACAAGATTCTGCACTGCTGTTCCCACCACAATAACTCTAGTTCTGTACCCCACTGAATAATTACAAGGTTCAATGACACTTAAGACTTAAGACAATCAATTCAAGAACTATTCCCACAAGATCAGGAATGCCTGCATTGTCCACACATGAGCATGCCATGGGAACTGCTAAGAATGATTGTATCATGCTCCAACCCACTTGTGCTTTTTCTATGTAAAAGACCTGCCTTTGCTCCAGCAGTTTAAGCCCTCTTTCTCAAGAGGGGGACTTCTTCTTGCAAATATTTTTCTCACTCTGAAATTAATTAAACTTTTGTTTAATCTCTGACATACTTGTCTCTAGCCTGCTCTGTTCTGCTCCAGCCATTCCCAGGTTAGAGGCTGGTTCTGTTCCAATTGACACCTTCATATTATAAAGAAACTCCTCTAGATCCTTGAATTTTTCCTTAAGTTCTTCCTGGAAATGCCATTTTGAGAAGGGCTTGGATCAGGCATCCTTCATTTCCCTTATTTCTCTACCATACTTCACCTTCTGGCAATACACCCCTCTTTTCCCACTTGTGGGTTATTTAGAATTTCTATTCTATGGAAGGGCCTAAAGCAGTCAACATTCATTTTCCAGACTTCACTATAATACCCCTAAGTAGATATAGCACCACCCCCTACCATTTTACCTCTTTTCTATGTAGTGGATTCTCTCTTTAGAATGTAAGTTCTCTAGCCATCCTGATGAATATCTGGTCACTGGATCCTGATGGCTCAGGAGAAGAAAGTGAGGCTGGTGCCCTTGCACAGCCCTCCCTCACTCAAAACAAAGTCAAGTGCAAGTCATGTCATCATTTCTTTGATGTCATGGTCGTCTTCAAAAATGAAGGACAAGCACACACACAACGCAAGTTCTTTAAGGACAACGACTATCTTTTTTCTTTGCTTATACTTACAGTGCTTAGTATAGGACTGGCATATAATCAATTGTTTACTTGATTCATAACATCTCTTGATTTTCTCATTGCTCCAGGAACCCTTTTCAATGAAATCCACTGCTCTAATTCTCCCTGAGTCTTGGGGTGAGGAAGAAAATGGATTGGGCTCTCTGTTCTCGTTGAAACTTCTAAATCATCGTTCCATCACCATCACTCAACAAACATGTCTCTTTTTGATGTCCATGCCAAGTGTACATTATCTTATCTTTGTTGAAGTTATCTGCGTTTCAAAGAATTTAGAAGTTACTGAAAGCAGACCCCACCTGAAGCATGGATGCCTTCTATAAATTCTTTATAGAATTCTATAAATTCTATAAGCCTATCCAGACTCTGCCAGACCTCCAAAAGTGTAGAAGTTACTACCTACTGAGGCAGTATGCTACAATTTTGTATAATTCTAATTCATAAGAAATTTTTCTTTATAGCAAACCAATGCCATTTGCTATATATCTTATATTTGTTAATCCTACCCATTTCTCCTGGAGTTGAGCAAAACACGTGTAATCTTTCTTCCAGTGCTTAGCATAGTGTCTGGAATACAATAAGTTCTTAATAAATGTTTGTTTCCTTCCCTTCTTTCATTCTTCCTCATGACTCAACTATTTTAAGACATCAGTTGTGCTCACCAAAGCTTCTCTTTCTCCAATTAAATTAGCCCTTATTTTTTTTCAACCAAGTTGTATATATGGTAGTTTCTGGTCCCTTTATTAGGTGTATCATCTACCATTGGACTTACTTTAGTGTGTCAATGTCTTTCCTCAAAGAGCTGAACGCTATTTTCCTTACTGGATCTGACAAAGGTAGAATATAGTCAGAATATTGTCTCCCTTACTTTGCACACTGCACTGTCCAAGAAGGAAATAAAATGAATTCACCATGACATACTGATGAACCCATGTTGAATAAGCTTGTGCCAATGGCTGATTTTCTAATGAACTGACTGAGTTAGATGTGCTTCTGTACTAAACAACAACCTTGAAACAGGTTGTCTGCAAATTTTTAAGCACCAAGTTCTGGGTCAATGTGTGGGACATGAGGAATGATAAGCAGCTTTGTCCTGTCTTTTATGTTTCTAGTACAGTTGTCTGGGAACATTCAGCTTTGCTTTCATTCTTTTTGTGTCTATTCATGAGCCACCAGATTCTATACCTGAAGCTCCATGTGCTTCTTTTATGCCAGTCAGTCTTTCCCTATCTTGTGCCCTAATATGAGGGATCTCTGTCTAGCACATTCACTTACCCATTGTCTCTAATAAATTCTTGTTTCCATACCTAAAATTAAGTCACTGAGTACTTGGAAGCATAGCAAATGCAATAAGGGTAGGAATGTAATAAACTTAAATTTCTTATTATTACATTTGTATCATCCCATCTTTTTTTTTTATTACTGATCTGAAATCAAGGACCTGATGATTTTTCAGGTTTTTTCCATGTGTTTTTTCTTCTGTATGTCTATGATACTATTAAGAAGGAAAATAAGAATGATGATGATAGACATTTCTTCTATACTTTGGGGTTACAAAATGTTTTACATAAAGTATATTATTTGAACCCAAACTGAATGCATTTTGCAAATAAGGAACCTGAGTTTGAAAGTGGTTGTAAATTACAAGAGGCTATGGAAATTCAGAAGACTGCTTTTCAGGTAATGTAATGAAGAAAAATGGCCTCATTACTTTATAGAAGTTTGCAGGATAAGAAGAATTTTAATTGTAATGAGAGAAAGGGAAAAGAGAATAGAATGAGTAATGGAAGGAATACATGGAAAGTATGGGCTGTTTTTAGAATAGAGTGGTTCAGTTTAGCTAAAGTGTTCTGTATCTGAAACAAAATAGTTAGCAATGAGGCCTGAAAGATATCACAGAACTTCAGAGTAGAAAGGGACATAGGTGGTCATCTCTTCTAACTCATGACTAAAAAAAAAAAAAATTATTACCGTTGCAGTACACCTGATCATATACTTGGCCATCTAATAAACTTTACTCCCTCCATGGCAGGAGAATTCCCAAAACATCCCAAACCACTTGAGGATAGTTGTAATTGTTTTGGAAGCTTTTCTTCCCCTTTCACAAAGCCCAAATTTATCTCTTTGCAACTTCAACTCATTTTTCTGGTCCTACTCTTTGGAGCCCAAACAGAACAACTCTAAATTTTCTTCAACCTGTTAAATCTTTGAAGACAGTTTTCATGACCCTCTTGAGTTTTTCATCTTCAGGCTAACCATCTCCAATTCCAGCAACTGACTTCCATATAGCCTGAACTCAAGATTTAGCATCCATCTTCTGGATACTTTATAACTTTTATAAAATACTTTCCTTAAACTAGTGTCAAATAAAACTAAATTCTCAAGGACTTTAATACTGGGCAACTTCCTTCTTTCCCTTCTGTAATGGTAATTTAAAATGGGGAGATCTTTCTCATTCACTAATAGGCCCAGGTGACCTGTCTGGGTCACATGAGTCTGAGTCACATGGAGCCTGTGGTGGGAGGAATTTGCTGAATGGGTGGAAAGGGGAGGGTAGAACAGAAAGAGGCAGAGCTAGAGCAGAGCTAAGAGGAAGTTAGTCTTGAGAGCAGTCAGAGCTAGGAAGGATGCAGGCTTCTAGCTAGTGTGAGGCAAAGAGCTTGTCTGTGATTTTGTTTAAGAGAACCTGCTTGTGATTTGTTTAATGGTTTGTGGGAAGCTTAGCAGGGGAAGGCTTGAGGATGGTGTTGTTCTCTGCATTGTTATTGTGCATAGATTTTTGTTGCTGTGATGGATTTGGTTTTCTGGTGTCTGAATAAATGTTTTGGTTCTGCCTTACATGTGGAGAGTCTATTGTATTTCATGATTCAGAATTGCACTGGGATATTCATGGCTACCATAGGCACTGTGAATATCACATTGGCGCTACAAATGGCACCAGAGATGGGGTCACAAAATGTCAGACCTCTATTTAGACTGAAAGACAGAGGAGACAGAGGAAGAAATGGATGTCCCAGGGTGGGATGATTTGCTTTATTCCTCCCTGGGAAGAAAATGGGCTAAAGGTGCAGGGCTTTGTGAAAACTGGGAACTGAGGCTACAGAAGGGAGAACCCAGAAACTTAGAAAGATGTTTCCAGGGAATAACAATAGGACCAAGGAAAGAAATGGCAGGTGTGTGTAGGACAGGCTGGGCCTGATAGCTAACAAGCTATCAAATTCTCTGTAAAAGCAGAGACAAGCTGCTGGAGGAGAAGGCTCAGACACAAAGAGAGTTGGTGGGTTTGAAGAAGCTTTTTATCCTACAGTGTTCAAACTGTCCTTTAGGAAAGGAAGCTAGAGAGTTTCAGGTGGTGGAAGAAAAAGTTGTTGGTTTGGCTCACAGGAGGTGAAAAGTTAACAATAGGAAAGTGAATGTAGCCCTTGAACAGGCTGGGCTTGATTCAGGCCTAAATACAGTCCAGAACGATGTGTAAAAGAGAATGAAACAAATGAGGTGGCTGAAGTTTGGCCAGTACTAAAAAGGAAGTAGGAGAATCAGGGGCCCCCACAGTGTTTGGGGAGGTAATTGAGGATTTTACTTAGCAGGAGCATAGATATTTTGAACTGGTTCACCCAAAGGATGGAAGAATCTTTGGCACCTTGGATGGTGAGAATCAGTGAAAAAGAAAAATTTCCTTGAGAGGGAAGAGTAAATAGCCAGTGGATTTAAAGTCGGAATAGGTTAACAACAAAAGAATTGGTTACTGCTCTATTGAGAGCAGGGGTAGATTTTGGAAGAATAGACGGCATTCCACCTAATGAACTATATAAAATGTATTGAGGAAAAAAGCTTGGCTTTTAGACTGAACAGAGAGATGAGAACTGCCCCTGTAGATCCTCCTGAAACAATGTATCCAATTTCATCACACCTGCCGGGAGAATGGAAGGTTGTCCAGGTCCCAGCTCAGATTAAAGAAAGTACAGGTCTAGCCAGAATGATGACCCCAAAACTGCAAGTTAGAAAACAGGAAACAGCAATGAATGAGTCTAAGATCATGGGTTTATGGACTGCAGCAGAATGACTGATCCTGTATCTACCCTGCTTCTGGTTATTGTCTCCTTGTTTCTTTTTGACTTTTTGTCTATTCACCTTCTTTGTCAGATTTGTTTTCTGTGGGCTTAATAACCTTCACCTGCAGATGCCTGATTGCTTAAGCCGGATGTCATACCCTTTCCAATGTGCTGTGTTACCCCTGGACCTGGCCTCACTCAAGCTCTGAATGCCAGCTACAGAACTGACCCTTCAAATGGGACCTCTTACATCTCATCTCTACATCAAGTCTCATCAGGAATTAGATATGGAAGAAGAGACCTCTGGCTCTTCGCCCAAGATTTTGGGCTTCATTTGTTCAAAGAGGGAGTCATGGGGTACTTGTGCTCAAGACTTGTCCTAAGATACTATTTTATGTGCTCATTTTCTGTGATCCCTCTTATATTGTCGTAAAGTTCTGTTGATACAAGTTGCCTAAGACATTGTTTCATATAATTATTTTCTGTTATCCCTGTTAAAGTTCTGTTGATACCAGTTGCCCCACCAAACCTGACCTATGTAATGAATAAGATCTTGGGGATGCATGTAATGGTGTTAGAGACATGCTTGACACTAATTAGATAGGAAGGGAAATTTATTGCAGCAGAGTTAAAAGGAATTGAACACATTTGCCAAAGCAGGTCTCCATTTTCTTTCTTTTCAGGACGAGGGAGCGGTGGATACGGAAGTGAGATTGACTTTATATTGTTAGTTCAGGACAGATCTTCCCATCAAGAGATGGATTGGTCCATTTTCTATTAGGTCACCATCTTCTCTACATGTCCATTACATAATAACCCCTGGTGTGATTCTCTGCTTCCAAACATGTTTTAACATAGGACCCATGATCAGAAAATGGAGGGACAATTTTATGCAGGGTATGTCTGCTTATATACATGAAGTTCATAAAGCAAGCACAGTGAAGAAAAGCCTTCTCCAGGTAACTCTACATCCTTTTCCCTGGCTAGTTCCAGCTAGCTGTAGATTTGGTTCCTTTATCAAAACTTTGCAATTTTCTGAAGGCCATTGTCTGTCTCCTGATTGGCTGAGTCCACCTGCAATTTACAGGCCTCCTTATTATCTGACTTATTCTCGATGACTTCATCAATAATAACTTCTGTGGAAACTTAAATTTTGCTCTCTCACAATGGTAATTTGAAATGAGGAGATCTTTCTCATTCATTAATAGGCCCATGTGACTTGTCTGGGTCATATGAGTATGAGTCACATATGGAGTCTGTGGTGGGAGGAGTTTGCCAAATGGGTGGAACAGGAAGAGATGGAGCTAGAGCAGAGCTAAGAGGAAGTAAGTCCTGAAAGCAGTCACAAATAGGCAGGATGCAGGTGAGCAGGCTGCTGGCTAGCATGAGTGAAAGAGCTTGTTTGTGATTTTGTTTAAGGGAGCCTGCTTGTAATTTGTTTAATGGAGCTGGCTTGTGGGAAGCCTAGCAGGGGAAAGGCTTGGGAATGATGCTGTTCTCTGCATTGTTAATATGTATAGATTTTTGTTACTATAATGGATTTGGTTTTCTGGTGTCTGAATAAATGTTTTGGTTCTGTCTTCCATGTGGAAAGTCTGTTGTATTTTGTGATTCAGAACTGTGCTGGGATATTCATGGCTGCTGTAGGTGCTGTGAATATCTTATTGGCACTACACCTCCTGGCAGAAATTAAAATCTCCCTTGAAGAATGTAAGGGGAGAGAAGGCTAGAGTTGTCTCTTTTCAAGCCACACAATAACAGCTCTCACCACAGGTAGGCCTTCTCTATAGAGGTCTCTCAGTACATGTGTATGTGGCCTAGGTGTAATGTGATTTTTATATAGCTTACACGGAGAGGTGATTTGATCTGTCTCCTCTTTGTGTCTTTATACAGGCAGACCTTCATACCTGGAAAGGAGTCAAGCTTTACCTCAACCTCCAACTTTTAGAATCACTAGTTCCCTTTAAAGTTCAGCCCATATGTTATCTACGACATTAGTCCTTTTCTGACTCCCACTCTTAGCTGGTAGTGCCTCCCCTGTATAAATGACCTTCTATTGATTTTATACTTATTTATGCGTATACATACTATTTCCTTTGGTAAAGTGTAAACTACTTGAAGGTAGAGACTATTTCATTTCTGTCTTTCTAACTGCAATACCTAGAACAACACTGAATATATAATAAATACTTGGCAAAATATTTATTGTTGGTTGATTGAATGAATTAAAGGTGTCTGGTAATGTAGGTAGTTCATTGGATAGAGTGCCAGGGCTGGAGTCAGGAGTATTTGAGTTCAAATCTGGTCTCAAGCACTTACTGGCTATGTGACCCTGGACAAGTCACTGAACTTGGTTTGAAACCTTCAGTTTATTGATCTGTAAAATGAGGTGGAGAAGGAAATTGTTGGGGGTGGAAGCTCAATTCCATGTGGACAGTCTTGGGCGGGTAAAGGTGGGAACTTCTAAATCTTAGAGTTCTCATGAGGCCCCCCAGAAAACAGCAGGGAATCGAGGAGTGAGACCAAGCAATCTCGTGTATTTCCGCCTCTTCCCTTGAGAAACGTGATGGGAGGAGCATCCCCCTCGAGACTGTCCCGGATCTGGGCACACCTATTGTTATCTAACAGGCACGGTATTCAGGTGCAAACTATGTGGCCAGAGAGCTTAATTAGCATCAGGAAAGCCTGAAGGCTCTCTTAGCGCGGGAGGCCCTTACAGGACAGAAGGCCTCTTCCCTCTTTCCTCTCTTCGCTCTCCCCTCCCCCTCTCTCCCCACTTACACTTCTACTTCCAATCTCTTATTGTAAGATCTTTGCCTCCTTGGGAGATTCCTCACTCCCTCCTAAGGAAGAGCTTCCCCTGCACTTGTAACCAGGACCCTGAATAAAGCCTAACCCTTATTCGACTCTGGAAAGTCTCTTCTCTCATACGTTTATCCAGTTTGGCCAACCGAAGACCTGGGACAGGTAAGGTAAGACTTGGGTAGCCCTCAGGCCTCTAGGCCTGGCAGGAAATGGCAAACAGCTCCACTATCTTTGTCAAGAAAAGCCCAAAATGGTTCATGAAGAGTTGGACATTACTAATCAACCAAACAAAAAGGTAATGTGTAGTATGGTAACTATATTTGTAATGAAAATCATACTCAGTAGCACCATAGATGAATCTAATTTACCATAAGTATTACTTACCAAAAGAATTTTAGATTTACAGGACTTTCACATCAATCATATGGAAGTTGAATTAATGCTTTATTGCCAATCATTCAGTAAATATTTAAGCACCTACTATGTGCCACACACTGTGCTAACTGCTAGGGGTTCAAAGAAAGGTAAAATATAGTCCTTATTTTTAAGGATCTCACAGTCTAACGGGGGAGACAACAAATAAATATGCACAAATAAGCTATATACTGAATAAAAATAAAATAAATAGTCAACAGAAGGAAGGCAGTAAATTAAGAGAGAGATTGTCAAATGCTTCCTGTAGATTGTATGTTTACATTATAAATAGCAAGAAAAATTTTCTCCATATAATTGGAGAAATGTGTGTATGTGTGTATATATATATATATATATATATATATATATATATATATATATATATATATATATATATGTATGTGTGTATATGTGGGTATATATGTACATATGTATGTATAAAATTTCAGGATTTAAAATGTCCTAACATAACTTTCCCTTCCATATATTTTTCTTTGAAGACTATTCAATTATTTCAAGTCACCAAATCATTTATCTTCAATAAAACTGGCTTACTCTGGAGAGGTAGGAAGGAAGGAAGAAAAGAAAGGGAAAGAGTAAGGGAGAAAAGGAAGAAAGGAGAGAGGGAGGCAGGAAAAGAAAAAAGGAAAAGAAAAAATGTAAGTTGAAGTGGTGATAACCTAGATATTAATCTAAAGAAAACTGGTGAGTAGGGACCTAAATCTAAAATTTGGGAACATATTTAAGATAACAGATATTTAATCACAAAATACTGCAATAGTTGTCATACAGTCCCAATTTGTGGTTTTAATACTATATGGTTCTCCTGGGAAGTGGGCAACACATCATCTGAGTACTTTCTAGGATAATGAAATGTTCTGTGAATATATTACAAAACTATAAAGGTGAATCACTTGACTAACCATGTTCACACAGCTATAGAATGTTATGGAAATAGGATATGAACCCAGATCTTTCGAACTCCCTAGCTGGCTCTCTTGTATAGGGTCTCTCTCTTCCCCATCAGCTCCTGAGCTGGGATATCAAACTTTGGCTGGTATATTTTGTGTTTTCTGATAAAGAGGAAAACGTCCTTGTTTCCTCCAATCAGTTGATTATATGGATAAGAAGTTTTACCCTACCCATATATACATTTCTAGTCAGGGTTAGGAAGAAGATATCTTTGGATACAAGGGTGTTGAAATTAGTAACCATGCACAAATATTTGGTGTTTATGAAAATGAAAATGAAGTTTTAATTGGACCCAAACCTTGTGAGATATAGAAAAAAATACACTTTATCTCAGATAAAGCTAAAATGCATTAAAAAACAGACTATTATAATCCCCTTTACTGTTTTACTGAGAACTCTTTAGAGTCCCTAACAGACACATGTTAATACATGTTTACTGCATTTACTGACTAAAGAATTAAAGAAAATTATAAAATTTTGCTCAGGTTGCCTCATATTTCCTTGATATAACAATAATTGTGTGAAGCTAGGGAGAAGAAGGAGGTAAAAGATGATTCTAATTCACTTTCAAAAATAACTTTAAGGTTTTATATGAAATGAACTTAATTTGAAAAGTAATCTCAAATCACGTGTCTTGCATGAGCTAACTTCACATATATTCTACTCACATTTGCTACTCTGGGGTTATGGAGGATACATAATACATAACAGAAAATGATGGGCTGGTATCCTGAGGACCTTTGGAAGCACACCTACATGTGTTTATGAGGCATCTCTTCAGAGGCAGGATTCTGAGAACCCTCTGTACTCTCACAGTCTTGGAACTGCTCTAAGCACATTCTGGCATGTGGGAAATCTAAGGAACTAAGGAAAATGCATGGAGCAGTGTGTGCGTGTGTGTGTTTAACTACAAATCTTGTAGTTAAAAATTTGAGTCTGAGTACTGGCTTGACACATTATCTATGTGACCTGGGCAAGTCATTTAATCTAAGTCTCAGTTCCTTCATCTGTGAAGTAGGTATAAAAAATATTTGGGCAACCTACTGCATGAGATTCTTCTGAGAAAAGCACAATTTTAAACCCAGAAGAACTACATAAATGTGAATTTTTAATAAAATGGAGGGAACATAAGCCTATGTATAGACAGAATGCTTTTCTTTCAATTTTTTCAAATAAAACTCCTTTTGGAAGAGAGTCCCACAAATCAAAATTGCTCACTAACTATGCACTTTTAGCAAATATTCATTTTCTGAAAAAATGACATTTAAATTAGTAATAAAAAGAAATGGAAAAGTCAAATATGGCATCAATTCGCTATTAGAAGAATTATATAAAGCTGCAAAGATTCAAAGATTTTTTTTTAAAAAATAAATGTTTTATTAATGCATTTTGAAATATCACTGCCATTTCCTAATGACTTTATTTCCAGTAGAACCTTGCAAAACAAAGTATAGGCAAGCAAAATAACTCATCACATTCTGTACTTCCATGTAGTTCAACACCTCTCTTCCAAGACAAAAGAGGCATATTCTATCAATAATTCTCAGAAGGCACAATTAATTATTGTGTTGATTTGAGGACTTTTGATGTTGTTTTATGTTATTGTGATAATAGTGGAAATTGTTCTCCTGATTCTGGCCACTCTACCAATTCATACAAGTCTCCCCAAGTTTCCCTGAATTCATCATAGAATCATCATTTTTTGCTAAAATGAATTCCATCTTGTTCATTTTTTTTTATTTCTCATTCAAAGGTTAACAAGTTTGTTTATAGGACTTTGCTTAAAAAAAACAAACAAAACAATACTGCTAAGTAAATTCCATTTCTTTTTACTAGAATGGTTAGATGAATTCATAACTACATGAACAGGATATCAGTGTGCCTATATTTCCATAGCCCTTTGAATATTGCCACTTTTATATTTTATCATTTTTACTGATCAGATGTCTACAAATTGAAAACAATTGTTTTAATTTATATTCCTGTTATTATGAGTAATTTGGAGCATTCATTCCTATGGTTATTGACAATTTGTATTTCTTTTTAAAATTTTCTGGGGGGGGGGGGGGCAGAGCCAACATGGTAGAGTACAAGCAAGGGCCTGCTTGAGCTCTCCCCCAAACCCCTCAAAATGCCTTTAAATATTTATGAGAAATCAAGAAATTATAAAAACAAAACCAAAAGAATGAAAAAATAGAAGACAATGTGAAATATCTCATTGGAAAAACAACTGACCAGGAAAATAGATCCAGGAGAGACAATAAAAAATTATTGGACTACCTGAAAGCCATGATCCAAAAAAAAGAGCCTAGACATAATCTTTCAAGAAATTATCAAGGAAAATTGCCTTGATGTTCTAGAACTCAAGGATAAAATAAGAAATAGAAAGAATCCTCCAATCCTCTCCTGAAAGAGATCCCAAAACTCCTAGAAAAATTATAGACAAATTTGAGAGTTCCCAGGTAAAGGAGAAAATATTGTAAGCAGTCAGAAAGAAGCAATTCAAGTTTTGTGAAAACATAATCAGGATAACACAAGATTTAGCAGCTTCTACTTTAAGGAATCAGAGGGTTTGGAGTATGATATTTCAGAAGTCAAAGGAACTTGAATTAAACCCAGGAATCATCTCCCCAGATAACTGAGTATAATTCTTTAGGGGAAAAAAATGGATAGTCCATGAAATAGAGGGCTTTCAGGTATTCTTAATGAAAAGACCAGAGTTGAAAAGAAAATTTGACTTTCAAGTACAAGAATCAAGAAAAACATGAAAAAACAAACAAGAAAGAGAAATCATAAGGGACTTACTAAAGTTGAACTATCTACATTCCTACATGGAAAGATGATATTTGTAACTCATGAGACCTTTCTCCTTATTAGGGTAGTTGGAGAGAATATACATACATACACACATACAAATATTATAAAAATATGCATGTGTATATATATATATGTATATATATACAAAATATGTGTATATATATTTGTATGTATGTATATGCATATACGTGTGTGTATATGAAGGGATGATAACTAAAATTAAGGAGTGAGAGAGGAATGTATTGAGAGAAGGAGAAAGGGAAAGGTAGAATGGGGTAAATTATTTCACATTAAAGAGGCAAGAAAAAGCTTTTACAGTGGAGGGGAAGAGGTAGGAAGTGAGAGAGAATGATTGAATCTTATTCTCATAGGATTTGGCTTAAGGAGGGATTAATATACACACTCAGCTGGGTATGGAAATCTATATTACCCTACAGGAAAGTAGGCAGAAAGGGGATAAGGGATGATAGAAGGGAGAGCAGATTGAGGGAGGAGGCAATCAGAAGGAAACACTTTTAAGAAGGGACAGGGTGAAAGGAGAGAATAGAATAAAGGAGGTGTAGGATAGGGTGGAGGGACATATAGACTTTCACAACATGACTATTATGGGAGTGTTTTGCATAACTACACATGTATAACCTATATCAAATTGCTTACCTTCTCAATGAAAGAAGGTGGGGAAGGAGAGAATTTGGAACTCAAACTTTTAACAAATGTTAAAAATTGTTTCTACATGCAACTGGTAAATAAGATATACAGGTAATGGAGTATAGAAATCTATCTTGCCCTACAGGAAAATAGAAGAGGAAGGTGATAAGAGAGGTGGGAGGGTGACAGAAGAGAGTGCAGATTGGAAGAAAGAGTAATCAGAATGCATGCTGTCTTGGGGTGTGAAGAGGGGAGAGATAGGGAGAAAATTTGGAATTCAAGATCTTGTGGAGCCTGAAAACTAAAAACTAAAACTAAAAAGCCTAAAATTAAATAAATAATTTTATTTTTTTTTAAATTCTGTTTATACCCTTTGACAATTTTATAATTGGAAAATTACTCTTGTTCTAATATTTTGAAAAATTGCCTTTTCTTTTTGTAGATCCTTATCAACCTCTTATTTTTATCTTATCACTCAATGGAAATGGCAATCTGAAATTTCACTGATGGTCCCTTACTTGTCAAATCTAATATCCTTTTCTCAATTTTTATCATCTTGATCTCTTTGGAGTATTTGATAGTGTTGACTATCTACCCTTCTCCTGGATATACTCTCCTCTTTGGATTGTAGTAACACTTTTCATTCTTGTATTCCCCCCAACCCCTACTTGAATGATTGTTCTTTCTCAGTCTCCTCTGTTGGATCATCATTCTTATCCCATCAACTAATTGTGGATTATGATCTAACTGTTACAGACACTTATCTTTTTCTACTCTCTTTTGGTAACTTTACCATTTTCCTTGAGTTCAATTCTCATCTTTATGAAAATGATTCCCTAGTCTCCTGAGTTTTGGTCCCACATTACACACTGTCTGTTGGACATTTTAAGCTCTTTGTCTTATAGATAGCTCAAACTCCACCTGTATGAAACAGAATTATCTTTCCCCCAAACCAAACTTTCCCCTTTGAGCTTCAATTCATTTTTGAAGGTACCACTAAGATTATAGTCACATAGTGTCACATCTCTGGAAGCATCAAGAACTCCTCATCAGTTTTAATCTACATATCCAATGAAATGACAACTTAATACCTACTTCTCTAGGAAATGGCCCCTTTTCTCCATTCACACCACCCCAATAAGTCATCACCTCAAACCTAGACTACTATAACTAATTGGCCCCACTAACTCTATTCTGTTCACATTCTAATACATCCTCCATGCAGCAAAATTCATACTATTAAAACATTTTTCTGACTATGTCATTCCCCAACTCAAAAAACTCAAGGAACTCCCTATTGCATCTAAGATCAAATGCAAACTCCTCTTTTTGGCATTTTCAGTGGTTGCAACTCACATTTCCAGGCTAATATTATTTTTCACGATATTTTTTTGAAAACTTAGCCCAGTGGCTGCTCCTTATACACAACATTCTATCTCCCATTTCTGTACCTTGGCATAAGTTTTCTCCCTTACCTTAAATGTACTTCTCATCTCCATGTCTTAGAATCTCTAAACCTACAAATGGCTTTCAGTAGGGCTTTCAACCTGTCTTATAGTCTTTGTAGCCAATTCATTCTCTCCTCCCTCCCATGTACTAATATGCTATTTGAAATTACTGCTAAAGTATTAATTTTTTTGGAAATTTAATCTGGGGTTCTCTTAACCAAAAGGAAGCCTTTATTGTATTAAGTTTCTCAAGTTTGCTAATTTCTTCAGCCTCTTACATAGTGGTGGCAAATAATGGCCTCCCTCCACCCCTTATTATTTCTTCTGTTCTCTTAATCCTGTGATTACTATAATTTCTGACAAATTGATCTTTCTGAACATGGTTTGGGATGAAAGGTGTGGGCTTATACTTCTGTAGACATCTCAGTCCTCAAAGAAAAATAGGATAACTGGTAAATGCACTTGACAATAAGTTCTTGATCCTTCACCTTTGTGAGTTCCCTTTTGGAATCTTGGTGGGTTTTAGATTTGGGGTCAAGTTCTATATTGGTGGACCATTCTACCCTTTGGTGATTATTTGAAACAGTTTTGGTGAGAACCAGCATGTAGATCCCACTTGCCTTCCCTTTGGCACTGGCAAAGTCATTGGTGATCCAGGCCAACAGCTAGATCCTTTGTTGTTTTGCTTCCTCCCCATCCCTTTTAAGGATCACTTTAATATAACATCAACTTTGCTTTTGATGTTTTGTTTCATATCATGTATAAATCACTGTAAAGGAGTATGACAACTTTGATGTCACCATTTTTGTAGAAATCTCTGAAGACAGCATTTTTAAAGTTCACTTCCCCTTTGGGTCTAGTAAGATATGTTAAGACACTATTCCACAAACAGGGAGGAGAAACATTTTACTGCGTATTAAGATTCCATCATAGTGCCACAGACCTAGAAAGCCATACTCAATACCCTGCCCCTGAGTCCCAAAGAGATGAACATGACTAAGGAGGCAGACTGCAAAAAGTTTCTAAAGAATCTTAGAAGAGGGGTGAAATGTAACATCATTGGCCTTAGGTTCTGTGAAACTAGTAATGCTGTTTATGAACCCTTCAGTGTAGTCACTGATTGTCATCCAGATTTAATTATATTTAAAAAGATTGTTTACTAAGCAGGAATATAGCAAGGACAGAGTATATAACATTTCCCCTAAATCAGAATCACACTGTTTCCTTACATACACCAGGACTATGGGGAAAGTAGGTTCAAATTTAAAGTACATGAGTGGCCATAAGGTAAATTCATAGAACCTGCTCACTGAAAGTCCCTCAGTGCAGCTGACTGGGATGTCTGCAATTACATTAACTGAGCTGGAGTACAGTTTCCATCTCACCCTCATATAAATTATCAGGGTGCATGCAAAATTTTCGTATTATCCCTCCATTGACACCTTGAATCAATGAAATCTATCAATCAGTCCACAAAAAACATTTATTACATGCCTTCTATATGCAAGGCCCTGTGCTAAGTGTTGATTATGCAAAGGAGAATCAGATATGCCTGCTGTCTCTTACAATCTGACTTCAGAGACATGTATATAAAGATAGAAATGACACCACAAGGTACACAGACCAAATGTCAAATGTATTTCCATATAACTTTTCTAACACAGCTCTTCCACTCATTTGATAAATAAGAGCCTTATTCTCTGAAATCATTACATCAGTGACAGATCAAGGATGAAAAAAAGTCATGGGCATTAACCTATAAAAGCTGACAGGTAAATGAAGGAAGCTGTGCCAAATCTAAAAAGATGAGTCACCTGATGAAAAGGTTTAGGGTCTTAGCCTTCTATTTGCATAGAAGCATTCCAAGTTGCAGATTTCAGAAGTCAGTCACCATCTGTGCTACATTATTTTTCATCTGCATTAAAAAAACTAAAAGGGAGGATAAGAAAGAACTCCATGAAATCACCTTCTTCTAATTATATAAATTCCGATTCAAATACACAAATTCAGACATTCAAAAACTATGTTTTGTGTTATTTTTTTCTGGAAACTTGAATACACATTTGCCATTCAAATGCCCCCATGCATATTGTATAGACACCCATAGAAAGAGCAGAAAGATTATTTGGTCATTAAATACTACTAGATAAATGCTGAATGCAAGGGCAAGAAGACCTTTTTAAGGACTATGGAGATAAGTGTTTTAAAACATTTAATTGGTACATTTCTAGAAATGTAAACATAAGTCACTGTAATAACTATCACCAGGAAAATGAAAACTGAATTTGAACATGATAAAGTTATGTAAATGCAGGAGTTTTTATTTGTTTTAGATTCAGTTTCTTTCTTTATGATTCCAAGTCTTTGGAAAAACAGACTTGTGTCTATAAACTAGGTTCTTGAAATGTGGCAAGTGCATTTGAAATTCTTCCAATGACCATAGAATGTTATCAGTTTTCTTTTATGGTACTATTATGGAATAATTTCCTGTTTTCTCTAGATGGAACATTATTTTTTTGTACTTGAAATCACACATTTTCTTTAATTTTTTTTAAAATTCTTTTATTTGTTTTCAATTTTCTACAATCACTTCCATGTATATTAGATTTTTTCTTCTCCCTCCCTCACCCTCCCCACTCCCTTCCTGAGACAGCGTGCAATTTTATATAGGTTCTACACATACATTCTTATTAAATACATTTTTACCTTAGCCATATTGCATGGAAGAATTAAAATGAATGGAAGAAACCATAAAACAAAACATAACACAAGAGAAAACAGTCTGCTTCATTCTGTGATCCAATTCCATAGTTCTTTCTCTGGATGTGGAAGGTATTTTGTCTCAAGAGTCCATTAAGAATTTTTTAGGCCCTTGCATTGCTGTGAAGGACTAAGTCTACCAGAAAAATTCATCAAACATTGTGGTTGTTACTGTGTACAAAGTTCTCCTGGTTCTGCTCCTTTCACTCAGCATCAGTTCCTATACTTCCAGGCCTCTCTGAAGTCTTCCTGTTCATCAGTTCTTACAGCACAATAGTATTGCATTACATTCATATACCATAACTTGCTCAGTCATTCCCCAATTGATGGGCATCCCCTCATTTTCTAGTTCTTGGCCACCACAAAGAGAGCTGTTATAAATATTTTTCTACATGTGGGACCCTTTCCCATTTTTATGATCTCTTTGGGATATAGTCCTAGAAGCGATATTGCTGCATCAAAGAGTATGCATATTTTTATAGCCCTTTGGGCATAGTTCCAAATCACTCTCCAGAATGGTTGAATGAGCTCACAGCTCCACCAACAACTAATTAATGTTCCAACTCTCCCACATCTTCTCCAACATTTATCATCTTTCTATTTTGCCATGTTAGCCAATCTGATAGGTGTGATGTGGTACCTCAGAGTTCTTTTGATTTGCAATCTCTTATCAAAAGTGATTTAAAGCATTTTTTTAATATGACTATAGATAGCTTTTTATTTCTTCCTCTGAAAACTGCCTTTGGTCATTTATCAATTGGGTAATGACTGGTATTCTTGTAAATTTGACTCTGTTCTGTATACATTTTAGAAATAAGGCTTTTATCAAAGATACTAGGTGCAGAAATTCTTTCTCAGTTTTCTGCTTCCCTCCTAATCTTGATTGCATTGGATTTGTTTGTGCAAAATCTTTTCAATTCAATGTAATCAAAATTATCCATTTTGCATTTCATAATGTTCTCTTGGAACATCATTTTGATGTCTCTGTAATGTTCTATAAATTCTTTCATTATATTTCATGGGGAAACTGAAGAGCTACACCTGTATAAATTAAGCCACTGACTAACTATATGTAATAAGACACAAGGAACATTTCTACTTTGATCTTCAAAGTCCCTTTATTTATTAACTGAACAGCATCGTATCTTCACTAGCAAGCCTAAGTTCCTCATTAAATGAAATTCCAAGTCAGTAGAAATAGAGAACCATTCCTAGTGAAATATTTCCTCATTGAGATATACAATTCTGGGGAATGATGTGATTGGCATCTCCTCCTTTGGAGGACTGCATCATTCTACTGCAACCAACTTATTTGGTTTTCTTGGGACAGTCATAGGTGGGAAGATGTATAAAATACTTTAAAATTTAATTAAAGAAACATTTATAAATATTCTAGTATTAACAAGCCTCTATTCGTTACTGGGGAAACAAAAGTTTCAATACAAACCATAAAACTTCCGTGAAATTTTGCTTCAAAAAGTAATACAGCATTCAATCTATCCATGATAATGATAGATACACTGGTAATCTTGACATATTAGAAAAGAAGTCATAAAGTATGTGGTCCAACAAATGATTGGACCTGACTTGCTAAATTCATCATCGTAGGGTGGAGTGGATAAATACCTATAGCAGTTAAGATTTATTAGTCAGCCAGAATTTATTAAGCACCTACTAAGTGTCAGGCACTAGGTTAATCTGGTGATAACAATAAGTCAAAATACAATGGTTGCTCTTAAGATTCTCAGTCTATTAGGAGCTCTAGAACCAGCTATGCTCCCCAAAAAGTGTTATGACCATTTATAAACTTTAAAAAAAACCTAGAAAAAATGTTAAGGTCCTTCCAATGCTCCTCATTCTCTGAATCTAATTAAACCTCATGGTCCTTAGAATTAACTCCTTAGAGTAACATTGGGCAGGAACTAGAGTAGGGTGTTGCAGAAGCCAGTCCTTCAGCAAGGTAGCTGCATCTACCAGGAAAGCCTAGTGGAATTATAGAAGACTACCTATTGTTAATGTCTCTTGCATTTATACTCATTGAATCATAACAAGGACTGTAGAATTTTCCAGTCAAATTTTGACATTTTACAGGTGGAAAATTATAGGTCAAGAGAGGTCAAGCAATTCTCTTAACATCACATCATTTGTAAGTGACAAGACCGATAATTCTGACTTAAAATTCCCTTTCCACTCTGCTTTGCTGACTCTTCAGCCATCTCAGAACCATGACGTAACTCAGCAAATTCAAATACTGAGTCCAGACTAAGGTTGCAGAGCGTAGGACCTGAAGAGCAATAGCCCTACCAATCACTGCTTTCCCTGTGGTGAGTCTGGGTTTTTTCATTGTCTGGCACAAATATGGAGAATCCACAAGAAAAGAAGATTACTAGGCTACCTAAGGAGGAGTTACTTCTCTTGGGTTGGCAAAACAAAATACGTCAAACTTCCATCTAAATCACTATTAGGATTAGATCAATGAATGGCTTCTATGTTTCCTTATTGGGTAAGTTAGGGAGTTCCAGACCCAGGTTAGAGAGATGGAAAGATAAAAGAAAGGAAGGATAAAAATAACTTCATCTGAAATCTAACATCAGTTACAAAATAATAATCTCAACTCCTTTCTGGAAACCCATTTACAGTTTATAAAGTTAGTAGCTAAAGAATACTTTCAAACAAGTGTCCCTAACTTGGTATCTGTGAACTTATTTTAAAATTTTTAAAATAATATTTCAATAAAATTGGTTTTCTTTTTAATCTTATGTATTTTATACTTTCAAAAAATATTCTAATAATAGGTTCAATCATTTTCAACATTTGTATATGTAGATATATAGCGAACATTTACATATTTCTATATATGCATATAGTTCATATTTATACATAGATAACATTTACATACACACATATATAATTTAATACATTTATTTAAATGCATAAAAATTTTAAAATATTGAAAAAATTGTGTTAATTCAATGCACCTCAAATGCAGCTGTTATACTTTATCTAGGCACCATCTCTTCATCACATTTAGTAGTGGTCAGCCAAAATATTGTGGCAATTTTTTTTGATAGAAAAATTCCCTAGTCTAGTCACTAATAGCACCTGTACCTTCTGGGATGAAGTCTAAATGTGAGTCTAAGGAACGGATCTTGGGTCTTATGTTACATTTTACAGCCTTATAATCTTTGTCAAGATCATTGACAATTTACTAATATTGTTCTGCTTATAGTTTCCCAAAAAAATTTTGGATTACTTTTAAAATTGATTTCTGTATAGTTGTTCTTCACAATGTTTACCTTAGTCACTTTACTTCATGATCAATTTCCCATATCTGAAGACCAACAAGCACAAATTCTTTCATTTTATTCTTACTGATTCTTGTATATGCATTTTTCAGACAGGAAAAACCTGTACCTTTTTGATCTGTTACCTTGCAAAATTTTTAATTACTCCAAATTTCAGGATTATGCAATGGTTAGCTTCTCACATTTTTTTTTCTTTAAGGAAATAATGTAATAATCTTTTTCTCACTTCCTTGTCACATTTATGAATATAGCAGCAGCATTTGTTATACTTATGTCACAATCCCAGTTAAAATTCAGTTGCTAACACACAGACATGTCCTCTTGCAGTGTCCTTTTAATCTCAAAGCTAAAAGCTTAGCTAATTTTTTTTGATAAATTAAAATCACTAACAGTCACTTAAGTCTGCTTGAGATATTAAATGAGGAACAGAGGGCAGACAGGTTATTTCAAATGAGGGAAGGCTCATCACCTCTTTAGTTTCCCCTCTTGTCATACTAAAGTATATACATATATATATACACACACACACACATACATGTATATATGTATACATATACACACAAACACACACATATGTGTGTATGTATATTATATATTTATATACATATAAACACATATATATAACATATTTTATATGTAGTTAAAATTTATATATATATATAAAACACATGTATGCATATAAACATATGGACATACTTATATGCAACGTGACCCATCAGTTTCAAATTTGTTCTTTAACCTAATTCCACAAATCCATGATGAGATCCATGTAAATAGCCAATTAGTTATCTAACACAGAGAATAAAGTATAAGTGACGGGCCAAGTCTTTATCCTGATCACCTATTTTACAATCAAATAGAGATCATAAGATTTCTCCATTAGAGGAGTAATGTTTGTTGGTCTCTGAGGCTTACTCACACAAGTCAAATTAGTATATATGTCAAGCAAAGTATTAGAACGGTTGGTCTGAGAAGTCTACGGAGAAATTTAGCAATGCACAGAAATAAAATACAGAACTATTGAGAAAACAATATTGTAAGCAATAATAACACTTACCAAGAGATGCCTGGCGCACAACAGGAAAAACATTTTGCTATATGTTGTTTCACTGCTGAACATACACAAAGATGTCCCTCAGCATGGCTTGCATGTCCTTGGAATTTCATACAGTGGTCAAGAACAAGTTAATTCAGTGGGATCAGGGGGAGAGGCGTGAAGGATGAGAGTTGGGACAGAGACAACAAATGAAATTGAATTTCAAGAGAAAAAGACAAATAGCAAAGAAAGGTGCTTTTAAATCAAATGTAAAACATAGCTTTTGGGAAATTTCAAATATGTTAAATCTATTTTATCTATTTGTCAAAATAGTTCTTAAAATCCCCCAATTGATAAATGGTCAAAGGATATGAACAGGCAGTTTTCAGAGGAAGAAATTAAAGTTATCTACAGTCATATGAAAAAATGCTCTAAATCACTATTGATTAGAGAGATGCAAATCAAAACAACTCTGAGGTACCACATCACACCTATCAGATTGGCTAACATGACAAAATAGAAAGATAATAAATGTTGGGGAAGATGTGGGAGAGTTGGAACATTAATTCGTTGTTGGTGGAGCTGTGAGCTCATTCAACCATTCTGGAGAGTGATTTGGAATTATGCCCAAAGGGCTATAAAAATATGCATACTCTTTGATGCAGCAATATCGCTTCTAGGACTATATCCCAAAGAGATCATAAAAATGGGAAAGGGTCCCACATGTAGAAAAATATTTATAACAGCTCTCTTTGTGGCCAAGAACTAGAAAATGAGGGGATGCTCATCAATTGGGGAATGACTGAACAAGCTGTGGTATATGAAGTAATGGAATACTATTGTGCTATAAGAAATGATGACTAGGAAGACTTCAGAGAGGGCTGGAAGGACTTATATGAACTGATGCTGAGTGAAAGGAGCAGAACCAGGAGAACTTTATACGCAGAAACAACCACAGTGTGTGAGGCATTTTTTCTGGTAGACTTAATCCTTCACAGCAATGCAAGGACCTAAAACATTCCGAAAGGACCCTTGAGGAAAAATGCCATCTACATCTAGAGAAAGAACTATGGAATTGGAACACAGGATGAAGCAGAATATTTTCTCTTGTGTTATGTTTTGTTTCATTTGGGTTTTTCTCACGGTTTCTCCCATTCATTTTAATTCTTCCAAGCAATCTGACTAAGGTGAAAATGTATTTAATACGAATGTATGTGTAGAACCCATATAAGATTGCATGGTGTCTTGGAGAGGTAGAGGGGAGAGAGGGGGAGAATATCTAAGACTTATGGAAGTGATTGTAGAACACTGAAAACAAATAAATTACAAAAAGTAAAAAAGGAAAGAGGGAAGAAAGAAAGGAAAGAAAAGGAAAGAAAAGGAAGGAAAGGGAAAGAAAGGGAAGGGAAGGAGAAAGAAGGGAAGGGAAAGGGAAAAGAAAGGAAGGGAAGGGAAGGAGAAAGAAGGGAAGGGAATGGAATGGAAGGGAAGGAAAGGCAAGGGAAGAGAAGGGAAGGGAAGGGAAAGGAAGGAGCTTGTATTGATAATGCATTTTTTTTTATTATAATCAAATGCCTCTGATTAAAGAATGTGACTAAAGAAGATCTTCTCCACCCATTAATGGGCCTGGGAAGATTTGTAGTAAGGCCCATACCTTTTGTTAATGAGGCACTGATTCTCAAGGGTTGAGATGCCCTCTGGTTCTAAAAAAATGTGTAAATACTCTGAAGTGAGGTTTTGCTTTAGGACTCACTCATTGGAAGAAGATTATTTGGCCAGATGAGACTCTGGGTAGCAGTTGGGTCCCCCAGCTTTGAAAACCCAGATGGTGCTTCCCTCTCTGGTAATTATGGTCAGACAGTTGGAAGTCTGTCTGTTGGTCTTTATTTCTCTTCTTGTATTTTTCTCTACTGGTGAATGATACATGTGCTTGATTAAAGGAGATTGTTAACCCCTCAAAAGTTGCCTTTCCTTTTAGAAAAGCATATCAAAGAACCTGTGATAGTAGGCCCTCCTGTGTACATCAGGGTGCTTGCTTTTACAGAGTTTTATAACTATTTTCATTGCGGTGTTATAGGAGGGTTATCACCTCTGGTGTGAAGGTTTGCAGAGCCCCTTTTCAGAGCTGCTCATCCACCTTTGGAGTTCAGTCACCTAAGTCTTGTGGCTCAAGAAGCTGTAGCTCGCATAGCAGCCACATTTTGGTAAGCTATCTTAGCAGACAGGCTAAACCAGGTTCAAGGTAATTTACAGGCCTCAAACCCCTCAGTGAGTTAAGACTGCTCCCATGGGACAGGCAGATAAGAACAATTTGTTCCAAGGTCATGAAGGCATCTAAAGCAGGCCCTGTGGAAGGCTTAAAGCTTGGTCAGACGTAGAAGAACCCAAGGTTATCTACTGTATCTCAGACCATGGTCAGTTGTCCTGACTTTTGTCTTGCCACTAGAAGAGAGAGACTGATGACTTTTAACTCTGTCTCAATTAAATCCATTTCACAAACAAGTCAAGACACTACCTTATGATGTCACTGGTCTTCTTCAAAAACAAAGGACAACGAATAATTAATATTTTCATTATGTTGTGGCAAAATTCCTATATATTTAGCCAATAAAACATGAGAACACTAGTCCAGATAATCTGTGAACGCCAATAAGGCCAAGGTAAGGATGGAATTTCCTGTTTTCTTAATGACAGCTCTCAGAGGATCTGGTTACAGTTGGAGACCTCTGTAAGGAAAAAGAGAAGGCACTGGAACATGGCTGCACTCTGGGGAAGAATAACACTAGTGTGACCTACATCAGAGGAAAGCAGTAAATACTACCAGAGCAGCCTGCAGGAAGGAGTGTGCTTTGGAAGATCCATCTGAGAAGCTGAGACAGATGCCATGAAGAAAGTTTAAATACTCACTGGAATCAAAATCATCAAGGTTTACATAGTAAATATGGCAACTTTCAAGAGAATGCTCAACATTTACTCTATACTGCCAAGGTTGTTTTCTTCTACTTACAGAAATCACCTATGGTAGAATAAAACACATCCTGACAATTTTATTTGCAAGGGCTCTGTCCTGATTCCTATTTCATATGCTGTATTATGCTTTATCCTTACCCACTACTAATTAAGGAATTTTCTCTAAGCTAAAAGGAAATTATAAAGTTAGGTGAGAGTGAAACAGATTAGTCACATGTAAGGAGTCAGGTTCTGTGAAGCTCATTGAGTGGTCCATTGAAACACAAATTATCTAGAAATGGTCATCTTTTTTGCTGTTGTTCTTTGTACCTAGATAATAAAGAAGGAACTGTATTAAAAAAAAAAAAAACATAACAAACTCACTGTTGTTCAGTTGTGTCTGACTCTTCCTGATCCCATTTGGGGTTTTCTTGGCAGAGATACTGGAGTTGTTTGCCATGTCCTACTTCAGTTCACTTGACAGATGAGGAAACCGAGGCAAACAGAATTAAATGATTTGCCCAGGGTCACACAACTATTAATTGTTTAAGCCCATATTTGAATTCATGAAGATGAGTCTTCCTGACTTCAGCTCTGGCACTCTATCCACTGTACCACCTACCTGACCTGCTCACATGTTAGCCATCATGTAATAGAAGGAGCAGTAGAAATTAACATAGAAACCAATATGTTTACCTGGCACTCATCTCATTGAATTTGATTCTCATTTACACAGTTACTGGGGAAAGGAGGTTTTATTGAGGTAAGACCAGTATCATAGTCTTTAAAAATGTAGAATGCAGGTAAATTTCCTATTGATTCTAGGAAATCAGAGATCTTTATGTAAGTCTTGCCAGCTAAAATAGGCTTCAGTGTGTGAGGTCACACGTATTTTTTATGGTAAATGCTCATTTTTATTTAAGAGTTAATAATATTTTTAAATGGTTGAAATGTTGATGGTGACAGCTGGCATGAGGTTTGCAGAGCACTTTACATATATTTTATAATTTGATCTAGAGGCAGAAATTCTGGATATACATTTTTATGTAATCTCACTGTAGAAGAAAAAGGGAAGCATTTAAAGAAACCAAGGTGACTATGCACAATACTCTCCAAAAAATCTCAAATTTAAAAGAATTGGTATAAAAAGTGGAAAGAGAGCATTCCATTAGAGTTCAAAAAAGCTAAATGAACCTGTATTAATAGCTTCAGAGAAGTTAAATCTGAAGAATGAAATTTGCAAAAATGCTAAAAATTTAATTGAAATCATATGTGTGTGTGTGTGTGTATCTTTTAAGTTATGTTCAGAGCAAAAACAAGGTAGATTCTGTTTTTGACACAGATGGTGAAATATCAAGAGAAGAGAAAGAGCAAAACCTTTTAGCTTTCCATTTAGCTTCCATCTTTTCCACTGAGGAGAACAATTTTCAACATAAGCAGTATAAAAAAAATTAACTAGAGGGAATTGTAGTCAAAGTTGTAGAGAAAACATTGGGAAAGCATGTTGTTGCTTATTAAGTCATGTCCAACTCTTCATGACCCAATGGACCAACTGTTGTCCACGGGGCTTTTCTTGGCAAAGATACTGAAGTGGTTTGCATTTCTTTCTCCAGTTTTATGAAGACAGGGGTCAGTGACTTGCCCAGAGTCACACAATTAGTGAGCATCTGAGTTAAGATTTGAACTCTGGTCTTCCAGGTCTTTCAGATTCCAGGCCCACTGCTCTTAATCTTTGTGCCATCTAGCACCCCAAGAAAGCATAGCCCCACATCAAATGAGTTTTCAAATCTCCACACCAGATGGATTCCATTCAAGGGCATCAGAAGAACTTGATTATTTAGTCTTGAAATAACTCTTGGTCATCATCAAAAAGATCATAATCAATAAGAAAAGAGTCAGGAAAGAGTCCAGAAAAGATGATCACAGAAATGAGAGATGGAAGAATCCTTAGTACCCCCTTATTTTGTAAATGAAAACTCTGAGACCAAGAGAAGTAACGTGATGTAGCCAAGGTTTAGAGCTACCAGTAAGAGACAGAGGCATGATTTGAAACCAACTCTTTTAAATCTAAATAAAAAAAGATATTTCAGTAAACTTGTCAATCCCCAGCAAAATTTAAAACTGGATGATTAAAGTGGGCTAGGATGTGATCTTGCTAATCCTCAAGTAATTGGAAAATGTTAGACACCAAATCCTCTGGCTTGAAGAACATTGCAAGGATAGAACTCAACCTCAGAGAGCTGAGGAGGTATGCTAAAAGGAATTTGACATTTGAAAATTTAAGTACATTGGTAAGTGAGAAGATATCTGGGATTTAGAGGGAGACAAAGTAGCCAGCTACATCCTAAAACCTTGGAGAAAAAAAATAACCAAGTGTAGAACAAAATATTGTGGGAAATCTCAGCTACCTTTAAAGAAGTTGAAGGCTTTCCATGGGCTTCTCTGAACTAGTGGACAAAGTTCCACACACTAGCCACTTGGAATTCAAGAAGGAACCAAACCAAAGGAAATATGTGAATCAGGTCCCATAGGGTCAGATGTCACAGTTATATATAGCAGGGCTTCTTAAACCTTTTCTGCTTGCAACCCCTTTTCACCTGAGAAATTTATATGTGACCACAGGTATGTAGGTATATAAAACAGGCATACAAAATCAAACATTTACTGATAATGCATCATAAAAAAATCTTATTTTACCATCTATTAAAGATGAAAGCAAATTTGCATATTAATAAGATGAATGTGTTTATTTTTACATAAAGAATTAAATCTTGGTAGAATATTTGTACTGCAGGACATAGAGCATCTTCAATGTTTTTCAAAGTTGGTTAAATTTTGATTTTATAATTATCAATGCTGAGAATGCTGCTTCACATAAATACATAGTACAAAATGGCAGACATATATTTAGGGCCATTTCAGAAATTGTTGGAAATTCTGTCCTAATCTCAAGCCAAAATTCACTTACTGATTTTTTTTAAGAAACTAAAGTTTTTAAAATTGTGTTGTTTCAGGAAATTCTTCTTGAACTTTTAAAGGCAGATGATGGACATTTTTATTTAAATTAAGTATGGCTTATGAACTAAATTTATTTATTTGTTTATTTTTAGTTTTCAACATTCATTTTCACAAGATTTTGAGTTCCAAATTTTCTCCCCATCTCTCCCCTCCCCCACTTCAAAACGCCTTGCATTCTGATGGCCCCTTCCATCAATGTGCCCTCCTTTCTAACATCCCTCCCTTCCCTTATCCCCATGTCCTCTATTTTCTTGTAGGGCAGGGTAGATTTCTATACCCCATTACCTGTATTTCTTATTTCCCAGTTGCATTAAAAACAATTTTTAACATTTGTTTTGAAAACTTTGAATTCCAGCTTCTCTCTTTTCCTCCCCTCCCACCCATCTCCACTTAGAAGCCAAGCAATTCAATATAGGTTATACATGAGTAGTTATGTAAAAGACTTCCATAAAAGTCATGATGTGAAAAACCAGCTGTATTTCCCTCCATCCTATCCTGCCCCCCATTTATTCTATTCTCTCTTTTGACCTTGTCCCTCCTCAAAAGTGTTTCCTTCTAATTATCCTCTCCTCCCATTTGCCTTCCCTTCTATCATCCCTCCCATACCCCACTTATCCCTGTTCTCCCCTACTTTCCTATAGTGTAAGATAGATTTTCATACCAAATTGACTATGCATGTTATTCCCTCCTAAAGCCAAATGTGATGACAGTAAGCTTCACTTTTTCCCTCTTACATCCTCCCCTTTTCCCTTCCATTGAAAAAGTTTTTTCTTGACTCTTTTATGAGAGATAATTTAACCCATTCCATTGCTCCCTTTCTCCTCCCAATATATTCCTCTCTCACCCCTTAATTTTATTTTTTAGATATCATCCCTTCCTATTTAACTTACCCTGTGCCCTCTATCTATATGTATATAATCCTTCCAGCTACCCAAATACTGAGAAAAGTCTCTAGAGTTACAAATATAATCTTCCCATATAGGAAAGTTCAACTTTAGTAAGTCCCTTATGATTTCTCTTTGCTGTTTACCTTTTCATGCTTCTCTTGATTCTTGTGTTTGAAAGTCAAATTTTCTTTTCAGCTCTGGTCTTTTCATCAAGAATGCTTGAAAGTCCTCTATTTCACTGAAAGACCATTTGTCCCCTGAAGTATTATACTCAGTTTTGCTGAGTAGGTGATTCTTGATTTTAATCCCAGTTCCTTTGACTTCTGGAATATCACATTCCAAGCTCTTTGATCCCTTAATGTAGAAGTTGCTAGATCTTGTGTTATCCTGATTGTATTTCCACAATACTCAAGTTGTTTCTTTCTAGCTGTTTGCAATATTTTCTCCTTGACCTGGGAAATCTGGAATTTGGCTACCATATTCCTAGGAGTTTTTCCTTTTGGATCTCTTTCAGGAGGTGATTGGTGGATTCTTTCAATATTTATTTTACCCTCTGGTTCTAGACTATCAGGGCAGTTTTCCTTGAAATTTCATGAAAGATGAAGTCTAGGTTCTTTTTTTTTTTTTTATCATGACTTTCAGGTAGTTCAATAATTTTTAAATTGTTTCTCCTGGATCTATTTTTCAGGTCAGTTGTTTCTCCAATGAGGTATCTCACATTATCTGCTATTTTTGCATTTCTTTGGTTTTGTTTTATAATTTATTGATTTTTCAAAAGTAATTAGCTTCCATCTGCTCCATTCTAATCTTGAAGGAATTATTTTCTTCAATGAGCTTTTGGACCTCCTTTTCCATCTGGCCAATTCTGCTTGTTACAGCATTATTCTCCTCATTTGCTTTTTGGATCTCTTTTTGCCATTTGGGTTAGTCTATTTTTTAAAGTGTTATTTCCTTCAGCATTTTTTTGGGTCTCTTTTAGCAAGCAGTTGACTTGTTTTTCATAATTTTCTTCCATCACTCTCATTTCTCTTCCCAATTTTTACTTTACTTCTCTTACTTGATTTTCAAAATCCTTTTTGAGCTCTTCCCAATTTGTGTTTTTCTTGAAGGTTTTGGATGGAGGAGCTTTGACTTTGTTGTCTTCCGCTTGCAGTTTGGGGGTTCCTTGTCATCAAAGTAAGATTTTATATTCTGATTCTTTTTCTGGTTTTTGCTCATTTCACCAGGCATTTATTTGACTTTTGAGTTCTTTGTCAGAGTAGTTCTCTGCTTCCAGTGGTGGTAGGGGTGTGTGTGTGCTGTCAGTCACTTGATTCCTCCCACCATCTGTGGGCCTGGAGCTCCAGAAAAGGTGTCTGAAGCTTCCTCCTCTGCTGCTTTGGCTGCCACGGGTTCCTCCAGTCCCTCCCCCTTCAGCACCCTGGCCTTGAGACCAGACCACTCCACTCTCCTGCACTGGTTCCCAAGGCTTTTCCCACTGACCTTCCAAATTATCCTTGACGTTTTGGGGTCCTGAAGTCTGAAAACTTCCACAGGTGCAAGAGATTCAGTCTCCCCAAGACCTGCTCAGGTCCTGTCTGTGTTGGCGTGGCCCATGCTGCACTGAGCTCTACTCCCAGTGTGGCATGATAGACACTTCCAAGTGACCTTCCAGTCTGTCTTGGACTGGAGATTTGCTTAAGTCCATCATTCTGTGGGTTCTGCAGCTCCAAAATTTGTTTAGAGCCATTTTTTACAGATATTTGACTGGGCTTGGCAGGAGCATTCTAGAAAGTATGTGGTGTTACTCTGCCATCTTGTCTCCACCTCCCCCTCCCCAATTTTTTCAGAATCAAAATTTGAAGGAAAGTATTTCTGAAACTGTGCCTGTAGGTACTTTGGATGATCAATTATAACCTTACAATTAAATTTTTGGAAAAGTTATTTTCAGTTATAAAATCATCTGCAGCTGCAAACATTTCTAAAAACCATTTTACACCCTATGTTAACTTTTTTAGTGTGACTTTCAACTTTATTTTTTAACATAAATGTTACAATTTTTTTCCTTGAAGCAGCATTTTTAAATCATTGAGTTTTTCAAAAATATCTGACATATAACACAATTTTGAAAGCCATAAGTCATTATGAAAAAAATAAAATCAGATTTCTGATCAGTCAAAAATATGACAACTTCATCTTTCAATTTTAATAATCTGTTTAATAATCTCCCTCTTGAGAGGCACCTTACCTCTGCATGTAGCAATGAGCTTTTGTAGTTGGAGCCCATGTCTTTCCAACAGTTTGAAAACAAATGACTGTTAAAAGCACAATTTTTAATGAAGTTCATGATTTTGATAGTATTGTGAAGCACAACTTCTAACTCTGGTGAAATTTTTTTGGTTACAAGTGCCTTTTAATGGAGTCAAAGTGATATGTTCCTTGCCACCAGCTTTAACTTGTGCTACAAATCTAACATTCTCACCTAGCATTGTTTCAGCCCTGTCTATACAGACACCAATGCATTTTTTCCACTGTATACCTTCATTTGTAAAAATTCATTGACTTTAATATGTATATCTTTCCCTCTTCCAAAAGGCAACAGTCCAATAATTCCTCATGTATGCTTCCTTCATAAAAATATCTTACATAAAGTAATGACCGTGTCATGTTAGAAATATCAATTGTTTCCTTTAACTGAATTGCAAACTTTGAACTATCATTAATTCTCGTAAGAGAGTGAAGGAGTGAAGTAGTAAATGAGGGAGAGAGGAAAGAAAGAAAGAAAGGAAAGAAGGAAGAATGAAGAGAAGAAAGAAAGAAGGAAAGGAAGAAATAAACAAAAAAAAGAAACAAAGGAAGAAATAAAGACTTTTAAATAAGACTCTTGAGGTCAAGGAAGTATCATAAATCTTCAGGTTTCAATAGAAAGTGAGGGACAGACTTAAGACAGAGTTAGGCTAAGCTTCAATGGTTGAAAGAAAATATATTTCTTAAATATGGGGAACATACTGTGAGGCTTAACTCAGTCCTCTGTCTTATTTGTTCCCAGCAATCTTTTTAGTATTGTTATAAATTACTCCCCCTTAAGGTAAGGCTCTATATTCTTCCAAACTATTCCTTAGAGAAGACATGCCATTTCTGTCTCTGGCCCTTTGCAAAGGCTGTCCCTCACACCTGGGGGGTGGGGGTGGGGCAATGAGAGGAGTGGTAGTAGTGTTGGAAACTCCCTTCTTACTTGTGGCTATTTGAATCTCTGGTTTTCTTCAATGTTTAGTTCAAGTGGAACCTTCTACATGGAGACTTTCTTGATCTCCTAGATGCAATGCTTCCTCCTAAAACTAATGGAGACGTTGCCAAGATCCAATACCTCAAAGCACTGGGTTGGGAACGTATTTTTATGAGTTTCTCTATTTTTCTCCTTTATTCCATTTCTACTGGCATATGATGATCCAGAAAATATCTACACCCTTCATAACTACTGTTATACTTAAGCCCAGGGTGACATTACATCATTTTAGTCATAGAGTAAAATAATAGTTCTTATTTGTCAAGTTTCCAAACTACATTGTCTCAAGTTTAAAGGGATTGTGACAATTTTCTAATGGTAACATCTCAAGTTCCTATTCTAGTGTACTCTTCCCACTGTTAACTGTGTTCAGGTCAATTTAACCAATTAATATCAATTAACTTTTCAAAAGAACAATTCCAGAGAAGATCTAGTAAGAACAGAATTTACAAACATTTACCCTCAAAACCTAAGGCCATATTCTGCTCTATCATTTCAGTCCCTGAGGATAGGGGAGTCAAAGCAGTTTCTACACTGCATTCACTTCACCAAATTCACTTCTGAATTTGGCATACTTCATTGACAAATTGTTACAGCTCCCTTTTAGTTGTTTTTGATCTAGGTTGTGGTCAGTATTTCAAGTGATATTTTTGTCCCTTACTGTCTGGGTTGGTTGCAAAATCCAGCGTGGCTTCTAGTTCCTTCGCTGACTGGTGGCTTGCTCTCTTTATTTTCTAAGTTCATGAGATCATAGACTTCTTCTGCACCCTAAAGCAGGGTGTCATAGATACAGCAGAGGCAGAAGCAACAACAGGGTCATGTACTCATGGGCACTGTTGCAGTAGCCCAGGCATGGAGATAAAAGTTTGAGGCTTTCTCCTCACACATAGACTTACACTATTCTTGGCCCCCAGATCTGAAAATAGTTAAGCAGGCAAAAGTCAGAACCAAAAGACTTGTTTTGTCTAGTTAGTGACTTTTGAATGTACTCATAGTTTAAGATCTTTAGCCAGTGGACAATTTGTCTCTTCACCACATGGCTAGCAGACTTGAACCAGTTACAGAATGTCAGCTCATACTCCAAATTGGGGAGCATGGGCCTTCCATTATAGATCATTATACCTTTCAGGAAAGAGGCTTTCTGGCCTCTTCAACATGAGTTCATAGCAGGCAAGGCACACAGAACATGCTCAGAAGATAGAACTCTCATTGGTCACCAGCCCCATTCCTGAGCCTTATGCATTAAAGCCTGACATGTAAAAAAAAGCTTCCTTCATAATGTGCTGAGGTAGTTAGTGTAATTCATTCAAATTCAATTCAACAAGCAAGTGTGAAGTGTTTATTTCGTACAAGGCTCTGTTCTAGATCTTAGTTACAGAGACAAAAATGAATAGAGTCCCTGCCCTCAAGAAACTTATATGCTACTAGAAACATATGGAGCATATGAATATATGCAATTAAGAGAAAACAAAATATATGCAGACATACAAAGTGATGTCAAGAAGGAGAGAGTGCTAAAGTGTGTGTATGTGTGTGTGTGTGTGTGTGTTGAAGCTACAGTAGAAATCAAGAAAGGACCTGGGTATCTCCTAACCTGTTCTTTTTATGGAAGCAAGATATTCTACTTAGTGAAGCTGAGGGAGCGCTGCATTCTAGATGGGGGACCAATTCAGGAAAAAGTATGGTAGGAGGTGACAGAAGGCAGGTGTAGAACCCATTTGACTAGAATGGAGACTAAATAAACACGACATAAGATAGGAAAGGTAGGTTGGAGGCAGATTTGCAGAGTTTTAAAGGCCAGACTAAAGAATTAGTGTTTTAGATTCAGGGAGCCAAGATGGCGGAGTAGAAAGACGCACATACACATAGCTCCGAACACACAACCCACAGAATGGCTAGAGGGGACCAACTCACGGTGAATTCTGCACCCAGAGGCCACGGAATATTGGAGCGAGGGAGATTTCTGTTCCGGAGAGACCTGCAAACCTCTCGTAGGGGGTCCTTCGCGCTGCGGACTGGGCGCCGGGACTGGCAGCTGAGGGCAGCCCTGCAGCGGCCGCGACACCGAGAGGAAAAGATCCGAGTGGGCTACGGGGACGGGATCTCCAGCGGCCATGCGGGTCCCTCCACCCACAGAGGGACCTGCAAACCTCTTGCAAAAGGTCCGTCGCGCTGCAGACGTGGAGCCCAGCCCAGACCTGCGGCGGCCGCAGCTCCGAGAGGTATAGATCCGAGCAGGCCTCAGGAACGGGATCTCCAGCGGCGGCACAAGCCCCTCCACCCACAGGTGACGGGGGTAGGTGAGAGAGTCTCTTTGGCGGGTCGAGAGGGGAGTGGGGTGCCCCCATGGCTCGGGCTCCCCCCCGGAAGATAGAAGCTGAGAGGTGGCTGCAGACAGGGGCTCCCCAAGCGGGCGGGAGCCTGGATCCATTGTGGAAGGTCTGTACACAAACCCCCTGAGGGAACGGAGCCTGAGAGGTGGCCCTGCCCTGACCTGACCATCTGAACTTAATTCTCACACTAAATAGCAGCCCTGCCCCCGCCAAAAGCCCTAAGGCGGGAAGCAGCATTTGAATCCCACTCCCCAAATGCTGGCTGGGAGGACCAGGAGGCAAGGTGGGTGTGAGGAGAATATTCAGAGGTCAAGTCACTGGCTGGGGAGAATGCCCAGAAAAGGGAAAAGAAATAAAACTATTGATGGCTACTTTCTTGGAGAACAGACATTTCCTCCCTTCCTTCTGATGAGGAAGAACAATGCTTACCATCAGGCAAAGACACAGAAATCAAGGATTCTGTGTCCCAGCCCACCCAATGGGCTCAGGCCATGGAAGAGCTCAAAAAGAATTTTGAAAATCAAGTTAGAGAGGTGGAAGAAAAACTGGGAAGAGAAATGAGAGGGATGAAAGAGAAGCATGAAAAGCAGATCAGCTCCCTGCTAAAGGAGAACCAAAAAAATGTTGAAGAAATTAACACCTTGAAAACTAGCCTAACTCAATTGGCAAAAGAGGTTCAAAAAGCCAATGAGGAGAAGAATGCTTTCAAAAGCAGAATTAGCCAAATGGAAAAGGAGATTCAAAAGCTCACTGAAGAAAATAGTTCTTTCAAAACTAGAATGGCAAAGATGGATGCTAAGGACTTTATGAGAAAGACAGGTATCACAGAACATAGCAAGAAGATTGGAAAAATGGAAGATAATGTGAAATATCTTATTGGAAAAACAACTGACCTGGAAAATAGATTCAGGAGAGACAATGTAAAAATTCTGGGACTACCTGAAAACCATGATCAAAAGAAGAGCCTAGACATCATCTTCCATGAAATTATCAAGGAAAACTGCCCTGAGATTCTAGAACCAGAGGGCAAAATAAATATTCAAGGAATCCACAGAACACCGCATGAAAGAGATCCAAAAAGAAAAACTCCTAGGAACATTGTGGCCAAATTCCAGAATTCCCAGGTGAAAGAGAAAATATTGCAAGCAGCTAGAAAGAAACAATTCAAGTATTGTGGAAACACAATCAGGATAACACAAGATCTAGCACCCTCTACATTAAGGGATCGAAGGGAATGGAATAGGATATTCCAGAAGTCAAAGGAACTAGGACTAAAACCAAGAATCACCCACCCAGCAAAACTGAGTATAATACTTCAGGAGAAAAAATGGTCTTTCAATTAAATTGGGAACTTTCAAGCATTCTTGATGAAAAGACCAGAGCTGAAAAGAAAATTTGACTTTCAAACACAAGAATGAAGAGAAGCATGAAAAGGTAAACAGCAAAGAGAAGTCATAAGGGACTTACTAAAGTTGAACTGTTTACATTCCTACATGGAAAGACAATATTTGTAACTCTTGAAACATTTCAGTATCTGGGTACTGGGTGGGAGTACACACACACACATGCACACATGCACACATACATAGAAACAGAGTGCACAGAGTGAATTGAAGAGGATGGGATCATATCTTAAAAAAAAAATGAAATCAAGCAGTGAGAGAGAAATATTGGGAGGAGAAAGGGAGAAACTGAATGGGGCAAATTATCTCTCATAAAAGAGGCAAGCAAAGACTTGTTAGTGGAGGGATAAAGAGGGAAGGCGAGAGAAAATCATGAGGTCTACTCTCATCACATTCCACTAAAGGAAAGAACAAAATGCACACTCATTTTGATAGGAAAACCTATCTCACAATACAGGAGAGTGGAGGACAAGGGCACAAGCAGGGTCGGAGGGAGGATAGAGGGGAGGGCATGGGGAGGAGAATGCAATCCGAGGTCAACACTCATGGGGAGGGAAAGGATCATAAGAGAATAGAAGTAATGGGGGACAGGATAGGTTGGAGGGAAATATAGTTAGTCCTATACAACACAACTAGTATGGAAATCATTTGCAAAACTACACAGATTTGACCTATATTGAATTGCTTGTCCTCCAAAGGGAAGGGGTGGAGAGGGAGGGAGGTAAAGAAGTTTGAACGCAAAGTGTTAGGAACAACTGTAATGTTCTTACCACTAGGAAATGAGAAATACAGGTTAAAGGGTAAAGAAAGCTATCTGACCCTACAGGACAAAAGAGAAAACGGAGACAAGGGCAGGGAGGGAGGATAGAGGAGAGAGCAGATAGGTCACAGGGGCAATTAGAATGCTTGGGTTTGGGGGGGAGGGGATAAAAGGGGAGAAAATTTGTAACCCAAAACTTTGTGAAAATGTTAAAAAAAAAAAAAACAAGTAAAAAAAAAAAAGAATTAGTGTTTTATACTAGAGGTAATAGTGAACCATTGCAGATTTGGGAGGAAATGAGAAAAGTGGTCAGTTCAGTATACTAAGAATATCAGTTTGGAAGCTAGGTAGAAGACAGATTGGAGAGAAGAGAATGAAGGCAAAGAAATCAATTTAAAGGCTATGACAATAGTCTAGATGAAATATGGTAAGGAACTGATTGCACATAGAGTCTGTGTTAGTGAAGAGAAAGAAATGGATGTAAATTATATGGGAATTGATTGGGTATGAGGGCTGAAGGACAGTACAGGGTTAGGGACACTTATGTGTTTGGGTGTCCTTGTAGAGAAGCATGAGTTCTTTTTGGATATGAGTTTAAGGTACCAGTAGAGCAATGCAATGGTGGCAATGTGTAGCAGACAACTGGTGTTGTAGAACTGGAATTCAGGAGAAACATTTGAGCTAAATATGTAGACTTGAGAGGTATCTGAATTAAATTATAATGAAACCTATGGGAGCTGATAATCTTGCTAAGACAGTAAACAGAGAATAGGGAAGGGTCCACAACCTTGTGACAAGATCTTGTACTTGTGTCTCTTTCCACCAACAAAGGGCTTAATTTTCTCTGCTTACAATTTCTGGCTCTGGGTTTTATTGTTGTGGTTGTTGTTTTTGTTATGTAATTGTTTCTTCCCTACCAACCTCTTTTTTTTTTTTTTTTGCTCTATTTGTCAACTCCATTCTTGTACACAGGTGACAAAGTGAAATTTACAAGAAGTCTGCCTCTATAATTTAGTGGAAAACTGACAAAAAAAAAAACCCACCCATTTCAGATTTCAGACACTTTATTACATAAAACCTTAAGAAACAGAAATAAATGAAAGGGGGGAGACTTCTAGTTAACTTTGAATCAATTTTGATAAAATATCATGGAATATCAGTGCTATAATTGCCTTAGAGATTTTATAGTCAAAACCCTCATTTTGCTGTTAAAAAAATGATATCTGAAAGGTTGCCCAAGGTCACAAAACTAGTAGAAGAAATTACTAGAAATAACTAGGATCCAATATTCTGACTCCTAATCCACACTCAAACCCTACTATACCTTGACGCGTTTCCTTCCATATAGAAAGCAATGTGCTTTCTATATAAAATAATAACAGTAATATTAATAACAATAACTAACATTTATATAGTACTAAGCACCGTATTAAGCACTTTACAATGATCTCATTTGATCTTCACAACAACCAAACAATAAAAACTTGAGCTCAGGGTCATAATCGTTATAGACCATTGGCCTATACAGGCCATTATAGACCATATTGGTCATTATAGACCTTTGATCAGCCAGAGGATACTATGTGCCCTATATGGAAATTCTTCCCTTTTACCTCAACCAACTCTTTTTATTTACCTCCAATTATATATAAAGAATAAACACTGTCTGATGCTTTTATGGCATACTCCATCTCGAACTTCATACTTTTGCTTGGGACCTATTTCTTTTTTTTTTCCTTTTTTTCCTTTTATTAATTTTATTTATTTTTAGTGTTCTACAATCACTACCACGTAACTTAGATTTTTTTTCCACTACCTACCACACACCTTCCCCCTTCCTCCCCGAGACAGCATACAATTCTATATAGGATCTACACATACATTCCTATTAAATACATTTTCACTATAGTCATGCTGCGTGGAATAATTAAAATGAATGGGAGAAATCATATAACAAACCAAAGCATAATACACACACAAAAAATGATCTGCTACATTCTGTGATTGACTTCCATAGTTCTTTCTCTGAATGTGGAGGGCATTTTGCCTTAGAAGACCATTGGGTTTTTTTTTTTTTTAAGTCCTTGCATTGCTATGAATTTCCAAGTCTACCAGAAAAAAACTCTCGCACACTGTGGTCATTGCTGTGCACAAAGTTCTCCTGGTTCTGCTCCTTTTGCTCAGCATCAGTTCATATAAGTCTTTCCAGGTTTCTCTGAAGTCTTCCTGTTCATCATTTCTTACAGTGCAATAGTATTCTATTACATTCATATACCATAATTTATTCAGCCATTCCCCAATTGATGGGCATCTCCTTGATTTCCAGTTCTTGGACACTACAAAAAGTGCTGCTATAAATATTTTTGTACATGTGGGACCCTTTCCCATTTTTATGATCTCTTTTTGATAAAGTCCTAGAAGTGATATTGCTGGGTCAAAGAGTATGAACATTTTTGTAGCCCTTTGGGCATAGTTCCAAATTGCTCTCCAGAATGGTTGAATGAGTTCACAGCTACGTCAACAATGAATTAGTGTTCCAACTTTCCCACATCCTTCCCAACATTTATCACCTTCCTTTTCTGTCATGTTAGTCAATCTGATAGGTGTGATGTGGCACCTCACAGTTGTTTTGATTTGCATCTCTCTAATCAAAAGTGATTTAGAGCATTTTTTCATATGATTATAGATATCTTTAATTTCTTCCTTTGAATATTGCCTGTTCATATCCCTTGACCATTTATCAATTGGGGAATGACTTGTCTTGTTGTACATTTGACTTGGTTCTCTATATATTCTAGAAATGAGGCCTTTATTCCCGAGATTAGCTGTAAAAATTCTTTCCCAATATACTACATCCCTCCAAATTTTAGTTGCATTAAGTTTGGTTGTGTAAAAACTTTTCAGTTCAATGTAATCAAAATTATCCATCTTGTACTTCATAATGCTTTCTATCACTTCTTTAGCCAAAAATTCTTCCCTTCTCCATAAATCTGATAAATACACTATTTGTCCATAATATCAATCTTTATACCTAGATCATGTACCCATTTGGACTTTATTCTTGTATACAGTGTCAGGCATTGGTCTATACCTAGTTTCCACCACGCTGTTATTCAGTTTTCCTTGCAATTTTTGTCAAACAGTGAGTTCTTACCTCAGAAGCTGGGGTCCTTGGGTTTATCAAACAGTAGATTGCCATATTCATTGCCTACTGTGTCTTGAGTACTTAGCATATTCCACTTATCTACCCCTCTGTTTCTTAGCCAGTACCAAGTGGTTTTGATAATTGCTGCTTTATAATACAATTTGAGATCTGGTAGCACTAGGCCACCTTTCCTAACATTTTTCATTAGCCCGTTTGATAGTCTGGATTTTTGGTTCTTCCAGATGAATTTTGATAGTATTTTATCCAACTCTAGAAAATAATTATCTGATAGTTTAATTGGTATGGCACTAAATAAGTAAATTAATTTAGGTAGAATTGTCATTTTTATTATATTGGCTCAGCCTATGCACAAGCAACTGATGTTTTTCCACTTAATTAGATCTGACTTTATTTGTGTGAAAAGTATCTTGTAATTGTGTTTATGTACTCCCTGGTTTTTGTTTTGGCAGATAAACTCCCAAATATTTTATAGCGTCTACCCTAGGTTTAAATTGGATTTCTCTTTCTATCTCTTGCTGTTCAACTGTTAGTAATGTATAGGAATGCAGAAGATTTATGTAGGTTTATTTTGTAACCTGCAACGTTGTCAAAGTAGTTTACTATTTCAAGTAGTTTTTTACTTGAATCTCTGGGATTCTCTAAGTATATCATCATATCATCTGCAAAGAGTGATAACTTAGTTTCTTCTTTGCCTATTCCAATTCCTTCAATTTCTTTATCTTGTCTAATTGCTACAGCTATCATTTCTAGTACCATACTGAATAGCAGTGGTGATAATGGACATCCTTGTTTCACCCCTGATCTTACTGGAAATGCATCTAGCTTATCTCCATTGCATATAATGCTTGTTGAAGGTTTTAGGTAGATATTACTGCTTATAATTTTATGGAAGGTTCCTATGATATTCCTATGTTCTCCAGCATTTTTAATAGGAATGGGTATCGTATTGTGTCAAAAGCTTTTTCTGCATCTATTGAGATAATCATGCGGTTTCTGTTAGTTTTGGTGTTGATATGATTGATAATGCTAATAATTTTCCTAATATTGAACCAGCCCTGCCTTCTTGGTATGAATCTATTTGATCATAATGTATTATTCTCATGATAAGATGCTGTATTCGTTTTGCTAAAATCTTATTTAAAATTTTTGTATCTATATTCATTAGAGAAATTGGTCTATAATTTTCTTTCTCTGTTTTGTCTCTTCCTGGTTTAAGTATCACAACCATATTTGTTGAGACCTATTTCTTATGAATCAGTAGAAGGAGAGAGAGGAGGTTCCAACACCTTTTATCACTGAATTGTTAAGCTATCAATTATGTGAGGCCAACCACACAGTATAATATCTGGTCCAAATTGTCACTGGTGAACTTAATTGATTATTCAGATAGTCAATGATATTTTAGGAAAAAATTTGGTTGGGGTTGAAATGGGAAATTCTTTCCCCCTTCCATTACTATATAGTTTATTTTTATTCTGAAGGCAGCAGTGTTATAAAATTAGCATATTTTGGCCCACTTCAGGTGATTTTATTTCTAAGGAAAATGATTAACAAAAAGTTAACATTAAGTTTATTGAATGTTTTAATACAGGAATATTTCCTTGTCATTGCTCCAAAAAACAAAATAACCAAATATACTCCCAGACATGCTCCTTTAGTCTATTTTTTTTATCGAAAAAATAACTCTTCTTTACTAGGTTATAACCACTCACATAATGAGTTTGACTCTTTTTTGACAAGCAATGTTGACCAAATCAAATAACCATTTGGATCTGTGTGGGTCAGTTATGCTTAGAATACACAGAGATAAGAATTATCATTGTTCTTTTCCCAGAGGGAAAGTCTAATAGAAAGAATCCTATGAGGGGGTGGTATACCTTGAAGCAAGTTTGATTTTAGGGGGCACCTCAGTCCATGTTTATGCCCATGTCCATAAGCCAACTTAGTTTGTTACGTCTCCACAAGACCTTACTATATAATGTATTAAGTGTCTAGTTTGAAAAAACATGTATATGTGTATGTGTATATATGTACACACATTTAAAAATCTTTATCATCATAAATATATTAGGTAAGATTATTATATACATTTTAGAGATGAGGAAATTGGAGAGGCTAGCGGACATGCTCAAGGTTACAGAGATTAGCATATAAGCTAGGGCTCAGGTTTTGTTACTGTTAGGTCATGGCTCTTGGTTTTTTCCATTAACCTGAAAGCTAATAGATAATCATCTTTACATTATAGAAAGAGCTAATGAGGTCCAACCACCTTTTCAAAAATGTAAATAAGAAAATATTTTCTACTTAAAATACAAATCAGTACTGGCAAGGCAGTTTTGGAGCCCTTTGTTGTGTTGAGTAATAAATGAGACAAATCCATCTCTAAATCCAAGACAGCAAAGATTTCCACTTGAAAAAAAGAGCTTCAAAAGCCATAGATTTGTTAAATCTAAGAACAGCTCCAATAAAAAAAGGAAAGAAACTCATGAAGCAACCTGGTGCTTTCCCTGAAAGCATTCCATAAAGAAGATGGTGAAGACAGAGTGAAAATATGAAGAACCTGAAATTGACCAGTGAAGACAAAGAGGAGGTAGAGGGTTCCTCCTTACTTGAGATACTCCAATAAAGGCAAGATGATTATTTTTGGGAGATGTTATAGAGAAGATACTCAGGTACAGATTGGACCATACTTGTGGTCAGTTTCCAACAATGAAATTCTTCAATTTATAATTTTCTATTCTAGCTCTAGAGAAGTGAAAATATTAGATACATTCTGCAAGAAAACAATGACCCTTTAATGACTGTGCCTAGACCAAAAAAAAAAAAAAAAGTACCTTTGAATAGTAATACTCTACCTAAATGCTGGCATTGCCAATTAAGAGCTGATTGATATCTCCTGGAAAACAATGATTGGTATCACAATTTTCATTCTCCAGGGCTATAAGGAAAGAACAGTTAGCAGTTATTGTGTATACTAATGGACTCGTCTCCCAACAACAACAATAAAATTATTACTCAGCAACCTTGTAAATGATTACAAATTACTGCAATAAGGTAAAGGTATTCAACCTTATCATTGTGTAGTCAAAGCACTCTACTGTGAATGAAAGAAATTGGTAATGAAAAGAAATAAGGCATTTCTCCACTTGAACAGAATATTATGCTACCCAATGCTTTTTTTCTCTACCCTCTTGCATACTTGATGACTGAAAAGTTCTAAATTCCTATCCTAAATTCACATAAATGTTTGTCAGTGTATTTTCTATACTGTTTAAGCCCACTCATTTAAACCACAGAAAATCATTCTATGTTACCAGGGTTTAATGGGAAGGATTTAGTATCCTCAGTTACTGACAAGGTAGGAAAGCAAATCCTATAAAATAAAAATTCTTTCAAAACTTTCCCAAAATCAAAGGTGTAAAATACTATCTTTGACTCCAATTTTTACAAGCTTCTACTTATTAATTATATTGATATATTTTTCTCAGTAAAAATCTCTTCCCTCTCCCACCCTTTTCAAATACACATTGAAAGACAAAATAAAAACAAAAGCCTTGTAACAAATAGGTATAGTCAAACAAAAACAAATTCTTACACTGCTCATGTACAAAAAATATATTTCGTTCTGCATTCTTAGTCCATTAACTCTTTATCAAAAGGCAGATAACATGATTCATCATTGGTCCTCCAGCATCATGACTGGTGACACAATCCATCAGAGTTCTTATGGAAAACTAAGGGGACACCTGTCAATTAGAGAATGGGTGAACAAATTATGGGTGGCAAAATAGGTACAGTATCAGCCCTAAATGTCAGGAATACTTATCTTCACAAGTTTAAATCTGGCCTCAAACACTTACTAGCTGTGTGACCCTGGGCAAATTACTTGACCCTGTTTTCCTCAGTTTGCTAATCTGCAAAATAAGATGGAGATAAAAATGGCAAACCACTGCAGTATCTTTGCTAACAAATCCCAAATAGGTTCAGAAAGTGTTGGACACAACTGAAACAACTGAACAACAAGAACAAATTATGGCATATAAATGTAAAAGAACATTAAGAAATGATGAAAATATCAGGAAAGCCTGATGAATTGATGCAGAGTGAAGGGAACAAAATGAAGAAAGCAATTTAGACAATAACAACATTTTAAAGTCAAATATCTTTGAAAGAATCATAAAATATTAATTCACCCCAAATTCCTTTCTTTTTCTCTTTTCTATACCCACCACCAAATCACAAACATTTATTAAGCACTTGCTATGTTTCTGACAAAGGCAATGTATGATACAGAGCACAGGAGGAATCATAGACTTATCTTCTCCAAGCTAACCATTCACATTCAACAAAAGCAGCAGTCCCAAGACATAAGGACTCTCAGAAGACTCAGCATCAACAGATTAGAACTTTTCTCATTGTGAAAAACTTGTTACTGACTTGGAGGGGAAGCTGAGCACACACTGTTGGCAACAGTGGCACAGTAAAGGAGTGGGGAGTTTTCAGGGATTTGGTGTACAGCACTGCATTTACTCATCTGTGTCAGAACACTTGCAAACATCAGGGTTAGTTTGATGAAAATAATGGGGAAATTCAGAAGCTACTAAATGAAAAATGGGAACTCTAAAGGGTCTATGAGGAGGATAATTCATATATATCTAAAAAGATGACTTTTAACCTCATTGAAAGTAAAGTGCAAGCAAAGGTTAGAGAGGTGCAGGATTCTTGGCTCAGTAAGAAGTCAGATGAAATTCTGTTTTAAGCTGAAAATAACAATACAAAGCATTGTTATGATGCCCCAAAGGCTATTTATTGGCCAAAGACCTTTGGTTCATCTCAACTACTCAGTGCTGATGGAGCCACATTGATCAGTGATAAGGACATGAACATGGAGAGGTGAGAAGAGCTTTGCCATAGTCTTCTCAATAGACCATCATCAACCAATGCTGAAGCTATTGACAATTTACCTCAGGTTGAAGTTAATTCCTCTCTAGCCAAATGAAAAAGAGATTTTTCATGCCATTAGGCTTCTTTCATGTGGCAAAGTACCTGGTGCTAATTCTATTCCAAATGAGATTTACAAGGCAGAGGGTACATTGCCCATGCAAAAGTTGACAGAAATCTGGGTTATGTGGCAAGAGAAGGTTATCTACCTGAGAGCCACTGTGGCTTCAGAAAGGTCTGAAGAATGGTTGATCTGGTATTTGCTGCCCAAAATTCTAGGAGAAATGCCAGGAGAAGAACATACATCTGAATACAATTGTTCATTTGTCAATCAAACCAAGGCCTTTGATACTGTCAGTGTTGAGGACCTGTGGAAGATCATGGTAAAATTTGGTTGCCAGAAGTTCATGAGTATTGTGCACAAGTTTTATGATGGCATGTCTGCTAAGATTCTGGATAATGGATGATGCCCTTGTGCTTCCCCAGTCACCAATGGAGTGCAGCAGAGTTGTATGCTTGTTTTTATGCTTTTTAGCATATTTTCAGCAGTGTTGTCAAATACCTTCAAGGAGGACAAAAATGGCATCAAAGTAAACCATTGCACTGATGATAAAAAAAAGTGGAGGGAAAGTTGGTGCATGACTTTCTGTTTGCAGATGATTTTTACATTCAATGTAGCCTCTGACTGAGATACAACAAAGAATGGACTGATTCTCTGCTGCTTGGGCTAATTTTGGCCTTTCAATTAACACCAAGAAAATGTATGTTCTCCATCAACCAGCATCATACCATCCATATGTGGAACCATCAGTAATAGCAAATGGGGAGCTTTTGAATGTTATGGATAAGTTCACTTACCTTGGCAGCCTTCTTTCCAAGGATGTTCACATAAATGATGAGGTTGACACACTGCTCAGTGTCTGGGAGGCTCCAAAGGAAAGTGTGGAAGAGAACAGGTATTAGCCTGCCTACCAAACTGAAGTTCTACAGAGCTGCTGTGGTGAATTCATTGTTGTATGCCTGTGAAACCTGGACAGTCTGCCAGCACCCCATGCCAGAAAACTGAATCACTTCCATTTGAATTGTCTTAAGAAGATTCTGAAGATCACTTGGCAACATAGGGTGCTAGATACTGAGGTCCTTCCTGAAGCTAAACTCAAGCTAAAGTTGATTGCTTAGGGGACATCACCATATTGTAGTTTAGGAAGATCAATTTGATAACTGGAGTGATGCGAGACTTGAGGCAAGGATATAAAACAGTGGGATACTGCAGTGGGCAGGTGTGAAATTATAAGGATCTATGCCAGGGTGGTGGCAATGTCAGAGTAGAGAAGGGGGAATATAAGATATGTTTGGAAGGCAGAAACAAGAGCCTCCCTAAGCTTCAGAAATGTGCTGGTATTCATCTGGCTCTCTGGAAAAGAAAAAAATGTATACATGAAATACTTTAAAGTTTAATTCATATAGTTAACATTTTCTCCATCACTTTCTTATGTTTAGACAACCAATAAAAGAATAAGTCAAATCCTGATTCATAATGTTTCCTGATTCCTGAGGTGAATAAGCTGAAAATTTAACTGAAAATTTAACAATTCGGCTCTCCCTTCCTACCTTATTGGAGCTAGCTACCTCTGCAAAGCTGTGTTTCTGATGTCACTAGTCTAGAATTACTGTTCATTACTACCATCTGGGATATTCATGGGGAAAGGGTGCCAGGAAAGAGCACATTTCTACTCCAGAACCTAAGCTCTTGAAATTCACCATCCTTTTCTTAGCATTTTCACTTGCACATCATATATGTCCAGCCTAGTCAGCTTCCTTGTAAATTCAAGGGTCTCAATTTGTGAATTAGGTGCCGGCCAGCCAGAAGGAAGTGATTTTAGCAAACACATACTGCTCAGAAGGAGAACACCAGTTCCATGAGGATCATACAACTGAAAGACTAAGGAAATCTATCCTCAGTTAAAGAGGTCATCTGACCCTTGTGAAAGGCTTGGACAGTGCAGGAATGAGGTAACCACAAAACATTTGTATAACCACCTCACACATGGTGCTCTGACTCCAAATCCAGATTCTTTCCTTTTTCACTACAATGAAAAACTAAATCCAAATCATCCCTAGCAGATGTTTAATTAGCTATTTTAAAAAAAGTTTTAAAGAAAGAAGAAAACTTCAGAAACAGCAAAGTTTTTTATAGTAATAACAGCAAAAATAAATTTTTGCTGGAAAGCCTTTCTTTCTTACTATCCTTAATTCTGCTTGGTTAGGAGAAGGGAGTAATGCAATCTTTCATGATTATGAGTTTCCTGGTGAGAAGGTTTCTTAGGGTCATGATGATGGTGGAGGCTAATATAAAAAGTACACTGGTAGTGGAAGAAAGGAGTTATTTAAGAAATCTGTATGGAGAGACACTCATGAATGGAAGGAGATATGAAAGAGATACACTTGGCAAAACTTTGCAAAGTTGCAGCTTACAAAATAAAACCAAATAAATCATCTGCATTTCAATATATTACTAATAAAGTCCAACAGTAAGAGATAGAAAGAGAAATCCCATTTAAAGCTACAGTAGAAACTATAAACTATCTGGGAGCCTACCTGCCAAAACAAAAAGACCAGAATATCCAGGGAATTAATGAAAAGAAATGCTAGGGCAGGTGGCCTAACCCTACCAGATCTCAAATTGTATCATAAAGCAGCAATCATCAAAACCACTTGGTACTGGGTAAGAAATAGAGGAGTAAGCTAGTGGAATAGGTTAGATACACAGTAGTCAATGAATAAAGCAGTCTACTGTCTGATAAATCCAAAGAACCCAGCTACTGGGATAAGAGCTCACTGACAAAAACTTCTGGGAAAACCAAATAATAGTGTGGTGGAAACCGGGCATACACCAATGCCTGACACCGTTCATAAAAATAAAGTTCAAATGGATACATTATAAAGGTATAAAGGCTGATACTATAAAAAAAAAATTAGGGGAGCAAGGCATATTGTTATTTGTCAGATTTTTGGAGAATGGAGAAATTTATGACTAAACAAGAGATAGAGAACATTATGAAGGGCAAAATAGATAAGTTTGATTACATTAAATTGAAAAGGTTTTGCATGAACAAACCTGATGAAACCAAGATTAGGAGGAAAGGAGAAAATTGGGAAAGAATTATTCAACTATAGTGGTTGTGAAAAAGGTGTCATTTCTAAAATATATAGAGAACTGAGTCACATTTACAAGAATGCAAGTCATTCCCCAATTGTAAATAGTCACAGGATATGAACAGGCAGTTTTCAGAGGAAGAAATTAAAACTATTTACAGTCATATGAAAAAATGCTCTAAATCACTATTGATTAGAGAAATGCAAATCAAAACAACTCTGAGGTACCGTATCACACCTATCAGATTGACTAATATGACAAAATAGAAAGATGATAAATGTTGGAGAAGATGTAGGAGAGTTGGAACACCAGTTCATTGATGTTGGAGCTGTGACCTGATCCAACCATTCTGGAGAGCAAATTGGAACTATGCCCAAAGGGTTACAAAACAGTGCATACCCTTTGACCCAGCAATGTTGCTTCTAGGACTATATCCCAAAGAGATCATAAAAAAGGGAAAAGGTCCCACATGTGCAAAAATATTTATAGCAGCTCTCTTTATGATGGCCAAGAACTGGAAATCGAAGAGATGCCCATCAATTGGGGAATGGCTGAAGAAGTTGTGGTATATGATTGTGATAGAATATTATTGTGCTATAAGAAATAATGAATAGGAAGACTTCAGAGAATTCTGGAAGGACTTATATGAACTGATGATGAGTGAAAGGAGCAGAACCAGGAAAACACTGTACACAGTAACAACCACAGTGTGTGAGGCATTTTTCTGGTAGACTGTCCTTCACAGCAATGCAAGGATCTAAAACATTCCCAAAGGACTCATGAGGCAAAATGCCTTCCACATCCAGAGAAAAAACTATGGATTTGGAATACAGAACAAAGCAGAATATTTTCTCTTGTGTTATGTTTTGTTTTGTTTTGTTTTTTCTCATGGTTTCTCCCATTCATTTTAATTCCTCTATGCAACATGACTAATGTGAAAATGTGCTTAATAAGAATGTATGTATAGAAGCCATTAAAAAAATACACTTGGGCAGGGCATATCTGCAGAGGAAATTACATATTCCTCTGACCTTGCAGGGCCATCTATGTCTTCTGGTGATGTAATCAAGCTGCTTGTGCTGGGTCTTCTCCTTGCTGGTCTCTCTTGATGTGTCCTTTACCAGGTCCTGTACTCTGTTCACTTTCTGGTCACTACTAGAGAATTCTTCCACTAAAATTAAAGGCTCTTGAAGACAGGGTTCATTTCTGCCTTTCTTTGCATCTCTAGCACTTAATTTATTGCCTGACATATAGTAAGCACTTCATAAATGCTTGTTCTGCTTGACTGTTCCCCTGTTCTTATAGATATTTTCTTTGGACGTACTCTTTTCAAGTTTCTTTCTCAGGCTGGGTTTAACTGAAGTCTTCAAATGAAGTGTTATTTCTTTCCTATAAATACAAGAGTAGACTCTATAATCTCTAATAGACCTTAGAATCCAGAGCTTCAGTTTCATCTCTTTTAGTAAGGGAAGGGGGTCATTCACACATACAATTATCAGACTAGAAAAAATCCTCAACTGCTTTCTCTCTAAGGAAAAACCTATCAGTTCCCAGTGTCTTAGATATGGACAATTTTTCTCTCCAGGAGGAAAGTATTAATTTATAGTAACCAAATTGTTCAGGAAAAAAAGAATAGCCTGCTAGCCAATTAAGTGGAACCTTCAGGGAGAAAAATCTGTGTAACTCCCACTTGACTCTTTGTGGTTTTCTTGAGAAACCCATTTTTATTTTAAAGGAGGAGAGCCATCTTTATTGGTTATACTAAGAAATTGGTAAGGGATATCTGGACCTGAGTGTCAAGATTTTTTCCTGAAGTTGTCATCCCCACAAAATTTTTTGGTTTCCTATACAAATACAAGAGAAAAAATGCAACAATAAAGAAACTCAAGTGGAGTCCCATCGATGCATTTCATTTTACTCCAATATTCTCTTTAATTTTTTACTTTATTATGTGTATGTGTCCAGTAACAAATCTTTCAGGATTAGAAATTGCCAATATACTCATGATTTCATTTCTCCCCTTTGCTTTCTATAATTTCTAAGTGTAACTGAAGATTATAACTATTTCAAACACTGAAAAATGGAAAAGTGATCATTTGTTTTCACAATCCTACTTTCTTAATTATGCTATATGAAATAAATTAGGCTTTTCTGTCTCTCTTATTCATAAAACAGAATAAGAAAATTACTAAGGAAAGAGACTAGAATTAGAAGGGTGAGAAAAATGCTAAAACATCTGTCATTCTCACATATAACTCCTAAGACCTAAAGAATTCTTTCTTTCCCTCATTGCCATCATCTGTTTGAAGATTCTGCCTTCCTATGGGCTAATAAAGATTGCTCTTCTGCTTGAGAAATTCTATCAGTTAAGATAATGGAAGTTCCAATTGGATTTATTAACTATTGAAGAAATTGGGAAAGCCATAAAAACCTCAGAGGATTTTAAGAAAAACAGACTGACCACATAGCAAAGATTGGTGTAAAGATCATCTTGGAAGTTAAGGCCATGGCGACAGCCCATTCATACTACTTTGCTGGAGGAGACAAGAAAAGACATCACCTGTCTGTGGATTCTTGCATGCCATGAAAGCCCTCTCCATAGATGATCAAGGAACTGCCACATGAGCCCATCTCTCAAGCTTTTACACCTGATGGAGCCTGGTATACTCTTTTTAAGTCAGACATGGATGGGAAAAGCTGCTCTCCTTACACAGGCAGCTTCACCAGTACCCCATGTCCCTTCTTAGTAAACAGGTAGTGTCAGGACATGCCTTGAAGGAAGAGGGGGAAGGGAACAAGTCTTTATTAAGCACTTTACTACGTGCTAGACATTATGCTAAATGCTTTGCAAATATTAGATCATAGAGAATGCTGGCAAAGCCAGCAGGGAGAATAAAAATATTTTTTTAGCTATTTTAACTTGGCACGGAAAGCCTCTTTACAAAAGTTAACAGTCACTGATCCCTAAAACAGACAATCAAGGAATTTGAAAGAGTAGAAACTGTTGCATCAGCAAATATTTTATAGGACAGCCATGAATAACTATGACAGTATTTTAAAAAGACTGTTGACTACTTGTTATATGATTTGGGGAAAAAAAGCTGAAGAAATAACTGAAAAGTTATGAGAAGGAACAATTTTTCTTATTTACATAAATGTTTGCTTCATGCTAGAGACAGAAAGATTCATAGTCTTCTCTACAGATATATAAATGTCAGAAGGAATGTGGGCTTCCTTTCTTCCCCTGGGGAGAATAATTTAAGTAATCTGGTCCTAGGGCCTCAGAGCAAATCACAGGAGACTAAAATGCACATGAGGACAAAGATACAATTTTGCCTGAATTTTCACATCTGTGACAAAGGCAGAAGAAATACAGTCTATATGAGGTGGGGGCTGAGAGGGTATCAAACTGTGACAAGGCACTATAAGCCAACATTAAACTGGGAGTTTTTTTCTAAGGTGCATGGTGGTTCCTCTAATATACGGAAGTTTTGTGTGTGTGTGAAGCCTTGGGGCCCTGAGAAGCACAGAACAAAGAAGGTTCTAGAAAAAGAGACTTTGCTTTTGAACTGTGATACAGATAGGCTAGAGAGTTTGAAAATGAATACCTGATTCCCTGGGACAGGAAATCACTGCTTTCTCCAAGGAGCAGAATAAAACTGTAGGTGACATGTATCACAGTTAAAATAGTACAAGTGCAATAGGACCTAGCAACTGACACCCTTCGTTGGGAGTAGAAGGGGTATAGGTGGAGCACATCAAGATGTTGAAAGGGGCTGCAACAGGGAGTGATGGTATCTACAGAAACTGACAGAGGAAAACATTGCAATGGAATAATGACTCCTAGGTTTCTCCTTCTAGGATTCTAGGAGATCTAGTACCATAAGTGACTAATACACCAGACTTTTATGAGGAGGATTGTTTACTGGCTGTTTCATTCTGTAAGGTCTGTGCTTTAAGTCCTATTTGTTTCCCTTAACTTTTAAATAAATATGTTCATGTTTTGAGCCCTGTGATCTTGAGTGCTTTTAAGGACAGCTGGTGGCCAACCCCACAGAAGGAGCATTTCAGATTCAAGTCTGTAGACTAGTTGGGTAGAGGACAATGAACTAGAGAACTGAAAATTCTTATAAAGTTTACCCAACCTGTTAGTGATAGTAGAGAGCCACTGATACAAATGACTCATGATGCAATCTAGGTAAACACTCTCTTCACCATGAGAGGTCACAATCTTTCCATGAAAATCTTCATGAGTTCCTACTGCCAAATCACCTTACATTAAAGATAGACAGTCTTTCAGTCCTATACCCAAATCCCTGAGAATTTGGGGTCTTTTCCATTCTCCAATACTCATTGGAAATGAAATTTCATGAATAATAATTTGGAAAAATTTTATGATACAGATTGGTCTATGATGTATAAGTTACCATCTTTAAAAATTGCCTTTAGGCACTTAGAGGTCATGTGTCTTGCCTAGGATGAGAGACAAGACTTGAACTAGCATGGTTCTAACTTGAATGTTGACTCTCTACTCACTACTCCATGCTGTCTCTCAATTTTGAACTATATTCCTAAAAATTACACTCTCATGCTCACTCAGATGTATATATATCCTTATTTTTTTTCTTTCACAAAAATCATACGCAATTGCTTAATTTAGGTATGGTGGCAGACCTACATTCTTACAGGTTATGCTAGCAGAGCATATGATTTCAAAAATGCTACTAAATGAGAAAACCTTAGAGTACCAGCCCAGTAATAGACCTGTCTGTTTTCAGGGCAGCAATCTAATTAAGTAGGTGGCACTACTAGAGGGTTGGCTACAATATGGTGGATTATTCTGGCCATAAGGACTCCAAGTATTTGAAATGTTCAAATATTGTGCATCCAAACATGAAGAAATAATTTTTAAAATCTTTGAAGTTCATCTATCTGCGTCAACATCAGTTTGCAAAAGATTGAACTTAGCCTTGCCTTTATTTTGTACTAAAGGACAAATTTTACTTGTGCAAGTTTATAACGGAATTATCTGAAGAATGTCAATTTCTGCCAAAAAGGATATAGTAATATATGTAATACAGAAGCCTATTAAATCACTTAAACTAGAATCAGCCAATGCTCTTGGACAGGTAACATAAAAAATCATGAGAATGTAGTCTTTGGGAATCCTTTAGGAAACTGTAAAATGGACAGTAGAGTCACATCTGGGGATGGGGAAGGTTTTAAAGTTAGTAGCTTAGGCAAAATCTACATGTAGTCAAATTTACCCTTGAAAATCCCTTAAGAAATCCGTACAAGAATACTGTTATTTGGATATTACATGGCAATAAGTTTCTTGCCATGAAACAGATAAGAGATTCTAAATCTGGGGGAACACAGATCTCTTGGCGGTCTTGGGTAGGAAAAATTGTATCTCAATTTCAATATAATTCTTTTCCTTTGTAATCTTGCAAATTTTATTTTATTCATTTATAAACATTATTCTGAGAAGGGGTTTATAGGCTTCACTACACTACGTCGGACTGCCCAAGGGGTCCATGACAGACCTCTACCTTAGATAATTTCCTTTAAATATTATCAGTACCTGAAGTGCAACAAATCACATGGCATGATCTCATTTTTTTCTAGTTGAGATTGAGCCATGTTCTGAACAGGATTTGGGGTACTTTGGATGCTGCATTAATTCTTTGAGGTCACAAGGGAACTATTTAGTAAATTACTTGTTCTGTGCTAATTTGCATAGCTGGCTTGTTCTAATGTTTTCGTTGGGATGGTAACCCAAGATGCTTTAGTCAATGAGTCTAGCTGTCAGAACTATGTATATGGGAAATTGTCAGTGACACAAAGGGAAATGTAAAAGCAAAAATCTTGTACTCTTTTCATTATAGGCTTTCATGTTCTAACAGATCTTTGAAATCATAGATAACTAGGTGGTGCAGTGAATAGAGAGTCTGGTCTGAAGTCAGGAAAATTCATCTTCCTGACCCCAGACACTTTCCAGCTGTTTGGTCCTGGGCATGTCACTTAATCTTGTTTGCCTCAGTTTTTCATATGTAAAATGAGCTAAGGAAGTAAATAACAAGACTCTCCAGAATCTTTGCCAAGAAATCCCCAAGTAGGGTCAGAAAGAATTGGGCATTACCCAAAACAATTGAACAACAAAAATCTTAGAAATCATCTTGTCTAACTTCATTTTACAAAGAAAGGATCTGTAGACCAAAGAGACCAAGAGACCAAGGTTACACAAGTCTCAAGTAGAGAAGCTAGCATTCAAACCCAAGCCTGCTTACTCCTAATCTGTTTTCAATACCAGAGAATGCTAATTTAGGGATGTGATCATACCTCCCACAAACACCTCTTAATTTAAGTTGTTGCTGAATTTATCATTTTTGCATAAGGGATATGGAGGATATGTTCCAAAAATGGCACTATTTAGATGCTTACCCATATTCTCTGCCCATCCCCTCCAAAAAGGGATTCAATTTGTACTTGGCCTCCAAAGCCATAACCAGGAGCAATAGGTGGAAATTGAAAAGAGGTGATTTCTCATAATAAATAAAGTTTTCTAAAAATGAGAGCTAACCAAAAGTGCATTGGGAAGCTTCTGGTGGTAATGCAGTCCTGCTCACCAAATTTGGACTGCTCTGTTTGTTAGAAAGATCCTTTCTTTATACTCTTTCTTCGAATGTATTGTCATCTATAACCATGAATCTGCAAGGTCACTTGTTGGTGCTCTCCAGTTAGCCTAAATCTGCCTCCTCGTACCTTCCATTAATTGCTCCCATCCATTGGGATCTACTCCCTCTTCCACATGATAGTATTTCAAATCTTGGCTAACATGTCTCCCTAAGACAACCTTGCCTCCTTATGCCGTTTGTAATAAATTGTACTCTATAATGAAGATGATCAAGGGCATTGAATGAAAAACAATATGATTACTAGTTTAGATTTCTTGATATGCAAATATTCTACAACGATTGAAGATCATCTTTCTCTCTTAAGACTAAGGTTCATTGAGTCTTTTGTGAATCTTGTGTATTATTTCATTGAACTAAGTTAAATTAGTCTTGCATTATCCTCCTCCTTACATATTTATCAGCCAAGCAGGGAAGTTAGCATGTGATTCTTACACTCAAGGATCAGAACACTTCACACTTCTCAGAAGTGTGAATTAATGCATTATAGATGTGTCACGTCTAGTTGTCTTATTGTTATTAACAAAAGAAAAAATTAAAAAGCCCATCACCTCTTTGTTTGGTAAAGACAGTTATCTTTTCCTCCAGGAATTTAACATTCAATTGCAGAGGGTTGATGGAAAGGCCTCTGTGTTGAAGTTATGTGTCTCACTGAGATTAATCTATATTAGCAGGCTTGCTCATTCAAATCTACTTTTATAAATATCACTTGCCTTTGTATTTTCATTCAAAAATAATTAGCAAAGAGATTACAGACCTTGATTATGCATGGAGTTTCTGAATTATTAGGAGCTCACTGATTCAGTTTTCTCATCTGTTATACAAACTGAATCCTTTGATATTTCAAGACAATCTGTTCTGTAGACAATCCTTTTTAATGAGCTTTTCCATTTATTTTAACATTTTTTGATAGAGCAGCATGATCTGTTAGGGTCAAGAGTTAAGCCCACAGATCAGATCAGGCCCAAACCAAATCATAAAGCCTTTTTTTAGTACTTATCATGTGTTCAATTTTAGGAATTTATAATTTAGTTGAAGAGATAATTTTATTCTCCTTTTCCCAATCTTTCTTGAACAGATGACTTTTCTTATCATCAAACCATGGGCCTCTATTTCCTTATCTGTAAAATGATGCTATTGAACTACTTGATAGCCTCTGCAATTCCTTCCTGCTAGAGATCTATGAGCCTACTCATGTGCATGTAGTATGTGTATGTAGTACATAGAAACACATCCATCTATAGTATATGCATATATACATCACATATGTGTATATAAATATATACGTATATATTCTTCCCTCACATCTTCCATCTTTTCCTATCTACTAGCTCATTTCTTCTTGCCTACAAACATGCCCCATTTTCTCTCATGCTTAAAAAAATATCCTCACTGGACTCTGTTTTATGTTGTTCTTCCCTTTCTCATATAGGCTTCTTTAAAAAGCTGTCTATAATAATTTCATTTCCTTTTCTCCTCTTATTTCTTTCTCAATTCCTTATAATATGATTTCCAGCACAATAACCTCACCTAAACAACTTCTGCAGAAGATACCAGTGATATCTTATTGAAAGTCTGGTGACTGTTCCTCACAGTTTATTCTTCTCAACCTCTCAGAAGCCTGCCAACTACCTTCTGCTCCTAGATATTCTCTCATGACCTTTTGTGCCATTGTGCTCACTTGGCTCTGTCCTGTCATCTCTGATCACTCCATAGTCTCCTTCAGTGGATCATACTACAAATCTCGTTTCTTAACTGTGAGCATGCTTCCTTTCCAAGTAATCCTCTCTTCTTTCTCTATACTCTCTTATTGATCTCATCTGTTACCATGAATTTAATGATCATCTCAATTCAGATGACTCCCAGATCTATAATATTCAGATTTATTCTTTTGAACTCATTTCACATTGGATAGGCATCTCAAATTCCATATATCCAAACAGAACTCATTATCTTTCCCCCCATATCCAACCTTCTTCTGAGATTCCCTATTTCTTTTGAGGGTATGACCATTCTTCTAGTCAACCAGATTTATACCCTTGGAGTCATCCTCACTCCTCCAGCTCCCCTGCATCCTACTCAGGCAATCAATTTCAATTCTAAATCTTCTTAATTCTACATCTGTAACAATTCTCATATCTAACTCCTTTCACCTCATCCAGTTGCTACTCTGATTCCCATCTTCTTCACCTGGCCTAAACTCTTACAAAACTGTCATAATTAGTCTTTCTGCTTCTAATCTTTCCTGTGTACAATTCATTCAACTTCTCAAGCAGATGTTACAGTGATATTTCTGAAGCCCAACTGCATTGTTTCTCGGCTTAATAAACTCATGGTTCTATCTTACCTCTATGATAAAATACAAATTCTTGTTACCATTTAATTCTCTTATAACCTGACTCCCACATACATTTTCAGACTTATTATACATTGCTGCTCTTTCTACATCCTATGTTCTAGGCAGAGTGATCTGCTTGATAGTCCTCATATATGACATTCTTTCTCCCATTTTCATGCATGCAACAGTCTGTGTCCTATGCATGGAATGTACTCCCTCCTCACCTGGGCCTCTCAGAGTGACTAATTTTTTTTCAAAACTTAGCTCAAATACCACCTGTTAAATGAGGATTTTATCTTGCATTCATTTATTACCCAGATGTACCCACCCAACTCACAAGTTGAATTCCTAAAGACAGCTATCCCACAATTAAGGGATACTCTGAATCTGTACCCTAACTAGCTCACAAGCCCATACCAATGTGTTTACTTTTCATAGATATCCAAAAAACAGAGCTCAAATAAAAAGTATTTACTCAAATAGGATAGTAAGAAAAATAGCATTAAAATATCTTCCCCCCAAACCTGTGCCATGATATCCCACAAATATACAAAGCTCTAACTGGGAGAATGGATACACATAAAAATCACATGTAAAGAGAATCAGAGAGAGAATATATGGTTGTGCAATTCACATCCTTTGGTACAAAGTCATTCAATTTTTTGTACTCTTTCTGATGACTTTGGTGCTGCCTGATGCATATGTGTATATACATACATATATATAAATATTATATATGTATTTATACATATATGTATTTCTATGTATATAGATATATGTATAATGTATTTTAACAGATTTGTATGTATGTTGGATTTTGTAAGCATTTACATATACAGTGTATCTACACATGTACGTATGTTTATATGTCATCTCCTTTGACTAAATGGAAGTTCCTCAAGAACAGAGATAGTTTCTTTAGCATAATGCCTGGCACATAATAGATACTTAATAATCACTTATTGACTGACTGATAGGTAGATGATACCTACCAAAACTAACTATACAGTTATGCTGTGTAGTACACAAACAAGAATCAGAATACATTGTATGGATTCTGGAAGCAATAGGAACTAGGAGAAGAGAAAGAACACTGGCAGATCGTAATTTGGAAAAAGCTTAATAAGGTTGTGGAATATAAAGAAGGTTTGCTAGGAAGTGCTAAAGTCAGGTGGAACTATGAACAAGGACATAGAGACAGGAATGACTATACAGGAGTGCTTTGGATGCTTATTACAACATTAATAACATATAATTTTATGATTTCTGTTATTTTTTTAAATTACTCCACAATCATTGACTGATCCAATAATATCCAATGAGATTTGCAATTCAAAGACAGGTCATAGAATAAAAGAGTCCTAGAGTTGGAAAGACAGCCTTGTAGAATATTTGTTCCACTTCCAAAATAGTGCAAAACTCCCTAATGCAGTATGTCATCTTGGGTAACTGGACATCTATTAATACTTTGCAAGGTAATTATTTATTGAATATATCTTATCATGGAAAACATAAATGAATACATTGAGGAATGTTGCACAACTTCTCTAGGTTCTTAATCTCCAGATTTATCACATCACACAACAACCAAAAATGAAAATTTAGGTTAGGGAATTTAAAAAAAAAAACCCAGAATCATAGAGATTTGAGAAAATTTTAGATGTATGTTTGATTCCATCCAAATCTGAAAGAAAAACAATACAACATATCCATGTTTCTTAGACACTTTTATTCTTTGACCAAGAGACTATCTCTTCCTAACAAATATCTAGGCAATGCCTAAGGAAGTAAAAATTCTGGCTTAGTTACTGAATATTTTGTCCTTATGTTTTATTGTTATGTACAAAAAAGTGAGAGATTATCTCATTGCTTTGATGTAAAGAAAACAAAACATTTGGTGATAAAATAGTGCCTAATGCACAGGAATATGTTGTGACCAGTGGAACAAGGGGAAGGATATGTGGCTGGTAGAATGACCATCATATTTCTGCCCAAACAGAAAACATAAATCATGCTGCTCTGGGAGACAGTAGTAAGAACAGTATCAGCAGCAGTAGCACCATTTTCAAACAGAAAGCACAGAAATTTACAGAGATGTAAAGAAAGGCATTTAGCTGGAACAGAGAAAAATAAGGCAGACGTATTGAAAAGGCTTGTCATTTTTTTATGGGGGAGGGTTGGTAATGAGAGAGAGAACCCATTCAGGTATCAGCCTATAGAAAATAGCTAGGTCAGCAACACAAAATAACAGAAAAATGATCGCAGCCTTAGGCTGCATTCCTAGAGATCTAGCAACCAGAGGAAGAGAAGGGATATTTTTTCTGCACTCTGTTCTGGTCAGATATTAGGAATATAATGGCTACTTCTGGGCACCATGTTTTAGAAGGGACACTGATGAGTGTCAGGATATGCTCACAAGATGATGATGGGACTGGAAATCATCCTGAACTACATTGAAGGAACTGATGGGTGATTGGCCTGGAGAAAAGAAGCTGGGAGGCACATGATAGATATACTTCTAATATTTTAAGGATTTTCATGTAAAAAGGAAACTTCTTCTTTTTGATGTCAATAAATTTAACATAGGATCATAGAGTTAAAAAGAGAAAGGAGCTACTAAGGACATGGCTAATCCATTGACCAGCCAATAGCTAGCCTCCCTCTAACTTTATGTTTGAATGAAGAACTTTTTTAATCCTTTGTAGAGGGGTTAAAAAAGCAAATGCAAACAAACAAAAACCTCCAGAAATTTTTTCCACTTCTTTTAAAACTCTATTATCTGTTAACTGTTACTTAGGTTCTGCTATTTCCTCACATAAGCTGGAAGGAAATCAATTGGTTGGGGGTCTCGATCAAAGGGCAGCTAGGTGGCATACTGGATAGAGCACCTGATGTGGGATCAGGAAGATTTTAATTCAAATATGGCCTTAGACAGTGTCTTACCCTGGGCAAGACTTAACCCCTATTTGCCTTAGTTCCTCATCTGTAAAACGAGCTTGAAAAGGAAATATAAAATCATTCCAGTATCTTTGCTAAGAAAATCCAAGCTCATGAAGAGTTGGACATGACTGAAACAACAAAGATATACAGCAAAAACAACAACTCTTGATCTAGTCCTGTGGGGATAAAATTGTTCAACCTACAGTAAAAGAGACTGAGGAAGAGCTCTGAGCCAATGGTACTTTATTAAGGGGTCCAGCAGACCTCAGATCTTCCTCATGATCTGAGATGCCCCCTTCTTCTTTTATGAGGTTTGATATTCATATATGCAAAAGATACATGGTGTAATACAGAATCTCATTGGTAGATAGACATTGCTGGAGGGCTAAAAATGACATATCAGCAGTGAGGTATAAGGCCAAGGCAATATTCACAGCACTGGTGGTAACTATGAATATGCCCGTGTAGTTCTTAATTGCCAAGTATAAAAGACTCTCCACATAGAAGGCAGAAGAAAAACATTTATTGAAACACAAGAAAGACAAATCCCAGAACCAGAAAGCAAAATCCGTCATGGTGACCAAGAAGTTAATAACCATGATCACAGCAGGGGACAAAGTCATTCTCAAACCTCCCCTCCCCCAGCCAGAGCCTTCTCACCAACTGTCCCACTGTGTCAGTTGGCCTGTATCAGTTGGTCTGCTTTCTGTCCTCTCTGACCTGATTCCACTCACTCACTTCCACCCGTCCTGTTCTGTCTCAGCAAGCTCCTCCTACCACATGTGACTTAGGCTTCCAGGTGATTTAAGCAGATCATGTAGGCCTATTAATTAATGTGAAAGTTAATTAAAATTGGTATTACAGGAGCATGGAGAGCATATATCATCTCCTCTGACTAGTTGCAAGATGGCCACTTGCTCATGCTGGACAAGAGAGAGAGAGAGGTCCAGAGGTATGAAAATAAATTGGGGGACTTTCCAAAGCAACAAGGTATCCGACCCACGCTGGGTTTGGACACAGAATTTGAGAAAAACAGGATGGAGATTTCTTTGTTCACATTTTAGTAGTTGCACAAGTGAGCTTCTTGGTAAACAAGTAGTGAACATTATATTAAAGCTTGAGGCCCAGTGTAAGAACCTATCTATAGAGCTCTGCCTATGTGATTTATGTAAAATACAAACTGACTAATACTAATTGGAATAGAGTAGGGGTCCAAATAAATTATTTGTCACAGTCCTTCCTACTACAATGCTGTTCTAAGAGCTTACACTTTATCGAAGGAAATAAGGCTCAAATTGTTTGCCTAGGACACTTTTGGGGCACTGGAAAGCAAGGGAAGCTCAGGAAGAGATGTAAAGACTTTGGAATGGCCACCTAGCTGGCTCACCAACCACTGAGATTTTTAGAATCTGTTTTGGCTCTCTACCCATGGCTGACTCAGCTCTCTAAATCCTACTTTTGGTATCTGATTTGGTACCAGCGCTGTTGGGCTGATCCAGCCCTCATAGTCCTGCTATAGAGGAATACAGACCTCAAAAGCTCCTTATTTGGCTGGAAGTTGCTGGTAAAGAACTACTGCTAGCAAGTTTCTCTTTTGGATTGTATTCACAAAGTCACAGTCCAAAGTTCCAGGGTTAGTTGCTGTAGTTCACGTCATAATCAGATACTTGTCTTTCATGGCAGTTCCAAAGTGGGGCCCATACCTCAGTGTGGTAGGGGAGGAAGCAAGAGTTTGATTCTCAATGATAAACAAGAAGGAAGAAGTAGGATTCCAATGGGTACGTCCATGTGCTGGTTTTATCATACCTCTCTCACTCAGCATGACTTTCTCCTAGTTATAAGTGACTGAGGATAACAAATTGTTGGCTTTAACAGTTAACTTAAGACTAATAAAATGTCCATTTTTGGGGGTGGAGTCAAGATAACGGAGTAATATCTCACACTTTCTAGAGTGCTGCCCCCAAGCCCAGGCAAAAACCTATAAAAAATGACTTTAAACAAACCTGGAACTGCAGAACCCACAGAATGACAGAGTGAAGCAAATCTCCAGTCCAAGACAGCCCAAAAGGTCACGGAAGAGTGTCTATTGTGCCACTTTGGGGGCAGGGCATAGTCCACTGTGGGGCACATTGGCACAGACAGGTCCTGAGCAGGCCATGAGGAGATTGAATCTCTTGTACATGTGGCAGTTTCCAGACTTCAGAATCCCAAAGCACCAAGGACAAATTGGAAAGTCAGTGGAAATAGCCTGTGGGACCAGTGTGAGAGAGTAGAGTGGTTCGGCCCCAGCCCCAAGGCAGAAGAGGAGGAAGGGAGCTGAGGAACCCACAGCAGCCACAGGAGCACAGGCAGCAACTGTTTCTAGAGCTCTAGGCCCACAAATTGTGGGGTAATTGAGCGGCTGAGAGTATATACCCCCACCCCTACTGGAAGCAGAGATCTACCTTAACAAAGAGCTCAAAAGTCAAGTAAATGGCTAGGAAAATGAACAAAAACCGAAAAAAGAATCAGACTATAGAATCTTACTTTGATGAAAAGGAAGACCAAAACATGGAAACAGAAGACAACAAAGTCAGAGCTCTTCCATCCAAAACCTCCAAGAAAAATATGAATTGGTCTTAGGCCATGGAAGAGCTCAAAAAGAATTTTGAAAATCAAGTAAGAGAAGTAGAGCAAAAATAGGGAACAGAAATGAAAGTGAAACAAGAAAATTGTGAAAAATGAGTCAACTGCTTGCTAAAGGAGACTCAAAAAAAATGCTGAAGAAATAACACTGTAAAAAATAGACTAATCCAAAAATGACAAAAGAGATCCAAAAGTCAATGAAGGATAAGAATGCCCTAAAAAACAGAATTGGTCAGATGGAAAAGGAGGTCCAAAAGCTCATTGAAGAAAATAATTCCTTCAAGATTAGAATGGAGCAGATGGAAGCTAATTATTTTATGAAAAATCAAGAAATTATAAAACAAAGCCAAAAGAATGAAAAAATAGCAGACAAGGTAAAATATCACATTGGAAAAACAAATGACCTGGAAAATACATCCAGGAGAGACAATTTAAAAATTATGGGACTACCTGAAAGCCATGATCATAAAAAGAGCCTAGACATCATCTTTCAAGAAATTATCAAGGAAAAGTAATATTCTAGAAGCAGAGGGTAAAATAAATATTAAAAGAATCCATTGATCACCTCCTGAAAGAGATCCCAAAAGGGAAACTCCTAGCAATATTGCAGCCAAATTCCAGAACTCCCAGGTCAAGGAGAAAATATTGCCAGCAGCCAGAAAGAAACAATTAGAGTATTGTGGAAACACAATCAGGATAATACAATATCTAGCACCTTCTACATTAAGGGATCACAAGGCTTGGCATATGATATTCCAGAAGTCAAAGGAACTAGGATTAAACCAAGAATTCCCTACCCAGCGAAATTGAGTACAATACTTCAGGGGGGAAAATGGTCATTCAATGTAATAGAGGACTTTCAAACATTTTTGATGAAAAGACCAGAGCTGAATAGAAAATTTGACTCTCAGACACAAGAATCAAGAGAAGCATGAAAAAGTAAACAGGAAAGAGAAATCATAAGGGACTTACTAAAGTGGAACTGTTTACATTTCTACATGGAAAGATAATATTTATAACTTTTGAGACTTTTCTCTGTACTAGGGTATTATATACATATAGACAGAGGGCACTAGGTAAATTGAATGGGAAGGGATGATATCTAAAAAATAAAATTAAAGGGTGAGAGAGGAATATATTGAGAGGAAAAAGGAAAAAATACAATTGGGGAAATTATGTCTCACATAAAAGAGGCAAGAAAAAGCTTTTTCAGTGGAATAGAAGAGAGGGGAGGTGAGAAGGAAAAAGTGAACCTTACTCTCATCACATTTGGCTTAAGGAGGGAATAACATGCATGCTCAATTTGCTATGAAAATCTATCTACTACAGGATAATCTTATGAAAATCCCTTACTACAGGAAAGTAGGGGAGAAGGGGATAAGTGGGAGGGGGGAGGGAGAATGATGGAAGAGAGGGCACATGGGAAGAGGGCAAAGAAGTAAATACTTTTGAGGAGGGATAGGGTCAAAAGAGAGAATAGAATAAATTGGGGGCAAGATAGGATGGAGAGAAAGATAGTTAATCTTTTACAACATGACTTTTATGGAAGTGTTTTGCACAGCTATATATATATATATATATATATATATATAACATATATCAAATTGCTTGATTTCTCAGTGGGAATGGTTGGGGAGGAGGAAGGGAGAGAAGTTGGAACTCAAAGTTTTAAAAACGAATGCTAAAAATGGTTTTTACATACAACTGGGAAATAAGATATACAGGCAATGAGGCATAGAAATCTATCTTGGTCTTGCCCTACAAGAAAATGGAGGGGATGTGGATAAAAGAAGGGAGTGGTGTGATAGAAGGGAGGGCAGATTGGGGAAAGGAGTAATCAGAATGCAGGCTGTGGGCAAAGTTGGGAAAGAGGAGAAAATTTGGAACTCAAAATCTTGTGGAAATAAATTCTGAAAACTAAAAATAAATAAGAATTTAAAAAAGAAAAAATGAAATCCATTACAAATACGTATAGTCATGCAAAAGAAATCCCCCTGTTAGTCACATTCAAAAAAGAAATATAAAGAGAAAAGAATGCATTTTTATTTGCAATCTGAGTCCAAAAAAGTCTTTATTATCTGGATAGAAATAGAGTGTTTCATAGTGAATTTTTTGGAATTATGGTTGGTCATTGTATTGATCAGAGTTATTAAGTCTTTAGATCTTAAATTAATTTACATAAAATAATAAATTGTACTTCTGGATCTACTTTCATACAAATCTTCTCAGGTTTTTCTGAAACCTTCACACTATATTCAAAGGAATCTTTGTATACCACTGATAGAGGATTCTTGGCATAGCAGCCAGTGCATTGCTACATGACCTTGAACAAGTCATTTACCTGGCCTTCTTTTGGGAAAGAAAATGGGGTATGATGGAAAGAGCACCAGGTTTGGAATTAGAAAATATGGGTTTGATTTATAGGATCATGGGATCATATATATGGGGCTGAAAGGAACCTTAGAGGGCATCTTGTTCCAAGCACCTTATTTTACACCTGAGAAAACTGAGAACCTGAGAGGCCCCAAAGACAGTAGGGCTGGGATTTAAATTCAGGTCCCCTAACTCCAAGCTCAACACACTTTCCCTAAAGGTATAATTTAAGACCTACATGACCTTGAACAAATCACCTAATCTCCTTGGTCTTTAGTATCCTTGTCTGTGAAATGGGAGGGTAGAAAGGATTACCTCTAAGGTGCCATCCAACTCTAAGACCTATGACCCTGATATCCTCTAAAGTCTCTTCCAGCTCTCATATTCTGTAATTCACATCTTCAACCTGCACAATGATAATTAGGCATCTGATGAGATATTTGTGAAGATTTTAAAAGTTTATTAATACCACTTGGAAAATTTTCTAATTATAAATATAATAAAGACCCACAATGCAAAAAAATGTCCATTTTTAAATCAAGTGGTATATTTTATCATCCTTCTAGGGATTCCCTGCATTGACTATATGCTGCGTCTTAGAAGAGACCAACCCATTCCTTCCAGAGTGTGTTGCAGTCCCTTCTGTTTCATGAAGTTTTCCTATACTATCCCAGGCATAATGGAGGCTTCTTCCATAGCACTTTATTGTCTGCAGTCTGCTTTGATAATCTCTTTTACCCCTCAAAGAATTCTATTTAGTCCTCCTCGAATTACTCCCTGCTCCTCTGAGAACAATCTTTCACCTCTTTAGTTTTGCTTAGAGAATCCCCGCACCTGGATAGCTGTTTTGCTATTTTCACCTACTGAGTTCTGATGCTCTTTTAAAGTTTAACTCAGATTCCATTTCCAGGATATCTTATACCCCAACCAGCGACTAGTTTTCCAGCTAACAGACTTTACATAACATTTTATTTGTATCTCACTAATGAACTTAGCAGGTTGTATTGTATATTTTAGGAATCTGTGTTTTCATCCCCTGTTAGAGTATAAGTAAGGGACATGTCCACATCTTAACTAAACTAACTTAACTAAACTAAACTTTATATCACCTAGTTTGGTGCTGGAGAGGTAAAAATATTTGCTGAAAGAATGAAAAGATATTAACATTAAAACTCAAGAATATGAAATATAATCAAGTGCTAAATTGTGTGAGAGAAGCATCATAGATAGAAAGATAGCTTTAGTGAAGGATACTTGGATTCAAATACTACCTCTGCCATACTTTGGCTGTGTGACTCTGAGAAAGTCATATAACCTCTTGGTGTTGAGTTTGGCCCAAGCAAAAACTTTAAAACTATCATTCACTGTAGAACAATGGCTGATGTGCATTCATTGTCCTTCAGGAATTCCCTGTACTAATGAAATTTTACATCTGGGGCAAAAAATAAATTGTGTAGTTCCAGGCTGACAGTTGAGGCATAATAGAGAGATCATTGGGGTTTGGACCAGTTAGAGATGACTGCATAACCTGAACTGGATACTGGAAGATGGCTAGGTTTTGAATAGATACGGAAGTGAGGGAAGGACATCCTAAGCAAGACAAACACAATAAGTGAGAGATAATAGGATTATAAATAGAGAGTTTGAAAGGACAACAGAGTTCATTGTTTTAACACCCTCATTTTACCAATGAAGTAGCTCATGCCCAGAGAGGTTAAGTGAGTTGCATGGTGTCATACAGCTATTTAAGTAGATGAAGAAAAATTTGGATATAGGTATTCCTGGTTCCACATTCAGTACTCTAACCATCACCCAACAGGTTGAAATAAGAATACTCTGTCTGGGTTAATGTAAATATTAGTTGAACTATATAGCTGTTGAGGTTTAATTCTCAAATCCTATAATGGCATGATTACAACGCCTTTTTAAAAAGATATCACTTAATGTGATGTATCAATTTTATATTGTACATTTTCATTTGTTCAGTTTTGAAATGTGATTTCTGTATATGATTGTTGGGTTTTTGTTTTTTTTTTTTATCATTTCTCCTGTTCTTTTTTTGGTTCTTTCATTAGATTATTTAATCCATTCACATTTAAGGTATTGATGGTTAGGTTTGTGTTTTTCATTTATTTCTTTTGTATTGATTGGCAGCATTTTTTTAAAAAGTCAGTGCTTAGTCCCTGCAATTAATTTTGTTTACATGACTCTGATTTTAGTCTATTCCCACTACTTTTCATCATTTTCCTCCACCCTTTCCCAGATATTCACATTCCTTGAATTTACTTAAATTATTCATTTCTCTTTCCTTCTTTTTCCTTACTTACTATCCTTGGTTTGATCCTTTCTATTCCCTGTCCAGATAAGTGCATGTTTCAAAATATCCCTTGCTTCCATCCATTAGTTTTGTTTTTATTATTTCCATTTTAGCTAACATTATTTTAGTTAATTTTTTGCACTTAATAGAATTTTTTGTAATTATACATAAAGATAATTTTCAACATTCATTTTTATAAGATGTCTGAGTCCTAAATTTTCTCACTCCATCGCTTCCCCCCTCTTCCCCAAGACAGCAAGCATTCTGATATGGGTTATACATGTATAATCATGCTAAACATATTTCCACATTAGTCATGGTGTGAAAGAAGAATCAGAACAAAAGGGCAAAAAAGAAAGAAAAAAAAGTGAAAATAGCGTGCTTCAATCTGCATTCAGACTCCATAGTTTTTCTCTGGATGTGGACAGCATTTTCCATCATGAGTCTTTTGGAATTATCTTGGATCATCATATTGCTGAGAAGAGCTAAGTCTATCACAGTCAATCATTGCACAATGATGCTGCTACTGTTCTCCTGTTTCTGCTTATTTCTCTCAGTATTAGTTCATGTAACAATTTCCAAATTTTTCTCAAAACATCCTGCTTGTGATTTCTTATAGAACAATAGTATTCCATTTCATTCACATATGACAACTTGTTCAGCTATTCCCCAATTGATGGGCATCCCATTAATTTCCAATTCTTTGTCACCATAGAAAGAACTTCTATAAATACTTTTTGTACACCTGAGTTCTATTCCATTTTTATGATCTCTTTGGGATAGAGACATAAAGGGCATGCACAGTTTTATAGCCTGGGCATAGTTCCAATTTGCTCTCCAAAATGGTTGGATCATTCCACAACCGCACCAACATTGCATTAATGTAACAATTTTCCCATAATTTCTCTAATATTTATCATTTTCCTGCTCTGTCATATTAATCAATCTATTAAAGTATGAGATGTTTCATTATTTTAGTTTCCACTGTTTTAGTTTAAATAACATTTTCTTGTGATACTGTTTTCAAAGAAGTTTTCTTTAATTCATCCTATTTATTTCAATACTCCTTTCATCTATTCAGTAAATAGTCATTAAGCATCTATTGACCACTTACTATGTAAGATGCTATGGTAAATGCAGGAATATAAATACAAACAGTAAGAAAGACATTATTTACTCATGAAGAGTTTACATTTTAATGGCAAATACAACACATAAAAGGAAGTTGAAAAAGTGGAGGGAAGATGGTGTCTGCTATAGGCACATGATAAAGCAGTCCATAAGAATGGGGCATGTCTAATGGGAAATGAAAAGATGGTTGTCTTACCTCCTATAATGGAATTTCTGGAAGGAGTCCTCTACCCTCCAATCAGAAGAAGGTGCCCAAAGAGATAATGACATTCCTCTCATGTGAGTTCTTTGATTTGAAATCAGAAGAGATCTGGGTTCACATCTAGGTTTTGATATTTACTAACTCTCTAATTCCCAACCTAAATTTTAGGAGCTTTAATTTATGGTTATCTGTAAAATGAGTATGATAACATTTTCACATACTTACAGAACTTCTGTGAGAAAACTACTTTGTAAACTTTCACATGTTTTATAAATGGGAGGTTATTAGGACTTTTCTAACTTCTCTACCAGGAGTGGAACATAGGGCAAGAGATAGGATGCTACATTGTCAGAGCACTCGGTAAAGAGTCAGTTCTCTTAGGTTTACTCCTGCTTTCCTTTGCGTAGTGCACAGCCAATTCATTTCTCCATGTCTTAATTTCCCTAGTTAACAAAATGAGGAGAAATCACCCTTTGTACTGTGGTCACAGAGATAAGAAGAGGCTCAATGAATAGGTTTAATGAATTCATTTTATTTTCTACTTAGGCCAAGTCCCATATACATTACAATTAATAATGTTTTAAAAGACATTTCAGGAGAGTTTTTAAGAACATACCTATATACTATACTATGCTTATCACAAGCAAAGAAATTCTTTTGTACACATTTATAAACAGAGTTTCACAATCTTGTGGGAAGATATAAATCAAAATTTATGGTCAATTTTGACCAAATAATTTCTGAAGACCTGGGCCAAGGCAAATTGTTAAAGGATTCAAGCTTTGAACAGATACTCATATGAGCTACACAATAAGCTCCCCTTTTAATTCTTATGGGGTGGTTCAGGAGGAGAAAGTGAGGCTGCCCTCCCTCACTCAAAACAAAGTCAAGCACAAATCATGTCATCATTTCTCTCATGTCATGGTCCTCTTCAAAAAGTAAAGACAAACATAACCTGTTAGTAGACTGAGCTGCCTAAATGGCTACTCAGCTAGCTGGGTAACTCCTTCTCTCCCTTCCCCTCTCTTTTCTTCCCTTCCCTTCCCTTCCCTTCTTTCTTTCTTGTCTCCCCTAAAGCCTTGGACCCATGCACTCTGAAGACCATGGATTGAATACAAAGGGTTCCTGCTCAACCTCCACTGAATGGCTGGTTGTGGACCCTCCTGGCTTAGAGTGAATGTCAATAGTAACAGTTTTTCTATGAAAAAAACAACAACCCTGAGGCTCCTGCCCCTCCCAGACTGATTTGTCTATTTATTTTTTCTGTTAAAGGGGCCATCCCCCTGACTATCTTTTAAAGAGGTCTATTCTCTAAATGGCATTACCTCACTTTAAGTGAGTGCCT